>NC_060119.1:664076933-664747767 GCF_021461395.2 Schistocerca americana | reverse complement strand
GGTAGGGGGTTTCCTGTATGAGTATGTGAATTGTATGGATAAACTCAACAAAACCAGACTACCTGATATAACTGCAATCACCAGTAACCTTACAGGTGACGCTATAGCTGATCAGAGTATGAAATGCTGTGAAGGTTTGGCAGGAGTTTAACATGTCCACTTTTGGAGAATATCCAGAACTTTACATGGACACAGACGTGCATTTGCTTGCGGATGTTTTTCAGAAATTCTGGAGTGTATGCATGATCACATATGCTCTGGATTCTGCCTTTTATTACACAACTCCTGGACTGTCTTGGGGCGCTATGCTCAAGAAAACGAAAGATGACATCAAATTATTGAACGATGTTAACAGGCCTCTCTTCTTTGAGTGTGGGGGTCGGTGGCAGACTTCGTCAGCGTGTCCACAGGCACGCCATGGATGGATGAGAGGTACCATGCATCTGACGATTTGAGCTACATCATGTACTTGGAAGTGAATAACACCATGCAACAACCACTGCTGATCGATGAGCTTCGATTTCTACCAAAAGATGAATGTGTCGGTTTATGTGGAAATATTCATGGTGTGGTGGCTGAGTCTGGTGTGGGATACGTTGCAGAGGCAGACCTCAAATACCTTATTAGTTTGCATGATCTGCACAGCAATCTGCTGCCCCGTCCAGAGCAACGAGCTTCGTGAGGAGGCTCCATATCCAAACTGGTGACAACAACGGGGAACAAGCAGAGGTGTGTCATGCATTACGGAAACCTCCAGCAGTGTCACAGATTAGGGATGGAGATGGTTAGACTCACAGACACTTTCTCTTCCAAGCAGTCATACTGGTTGAAGGAGTACATCGAAATGAGGGCTTCCTTGAATAGTGATTTCGAAAAAAAGTTTTAAAAATTAATGAATATCGCAGTTCTTGGCAGGAAAATGGGAAATGTGTGAAAACACCATGAAAGTCTTATTAGAATACAATGCAATGAGCGTTATTACGCAAGGATATCCATCACAGACCAAATTTGAAATGGGTCACTGTATTGAATAAGAACTTCGTTAGCATGGAGATATAGTAGACTGTAGCAGAGTTCATGAAACCTATCTATGTGGGGAAGTGCGTCCTAGATCTGTCCAAACAACACATGTAATGATTCCATTATGAGCTCACAAAAATTCATTTCGCTGATGCAAAGTTACTTTAGATAGATACAGATGAATTCGTTTATTGGGCAAGGGGCTGCAATCCATATAAAGTAATGAGGTGCCATGCCAATGCATTCGACACTTCTTCATACATGGCTGATAATCCTTACAGTATTGTCTTACAGAACAAAAAGGTTATCGGCCTTATGAAAGAAGAGGCAAATGGATTGCCGGTTGTGGAGTTTGTGGCTCTTAGATCCAAAACGTGTCTTTACCACACATTGCGAGGTGCCACCCAGAGGTGGACTAAGGGTGTGCATTATGTGGCACAAAGGCCCTCTTGATTGAAGATTACTTGCAGTGCCTGTACAGTGGTGTTCGTGGTGCTCCACTGCAGTCACAGCATGTGAGGGCCCAAGGTGTATAGTGTGTTGCAATCTAAAATCGGTCTGTCGCCTTATGACGATTAGGGGGTCACATGTGAGGACAAGGTTAAAACTCGCTCATACTTACACTGTTTGTGTGATGAGATTGGTGTGAATGAGAAAGAGGGAGAGTGCATGTGAATAGTGGTTGTATGTGGAATGATATATGTTTATCATAGTTTAAATATTTTTTGGTATAAACATGTATGCATACAATATGTACTGGCTAGAGATGGGCCAAACGGTTTTTCTGGAGTAACCGTTATCACGGTTCCAGTTATTCATTGATAACCATTATTTTTAACGGTTATCAATAACTGTCAAGTTATTTTTCACTACCAAATACCGAATACTCCTACGGGTTACAGTTAAATAACGACATAGTTGGAATCCGTCAGTTTAGTTATCAGTTTAACTGCGAATAGTGCGAAATGGCAGGAATGTTGTATGAATCGTGTCATAACCTTAGCTAAGTAACTTTGGGTACATTTAAGTTGATGTTAGAACGATTATTAGTGTTTCATATTATATGTATGTAAGTTATCGGTCGCTATTAGGAATATTAACCTCGCAGCTGCAACAGAAAGTACGCGGAACTTCGCAACAGTACTGTTTAAATAAAATGCTAGCAACATGCGTTTTTAAGTATAAAGTAATATGTAAACTGAATACTGAAGGTTAAATTCGAAGCATGAATTCTTGTGCTGCTCACTTGGAATAAGTGTACAGCCTTGTAATACAACAAAAAATATACCTAATGTGACAGATTGACTTACTCCTGTCCTGTACAGGATAGTCCTATTGGGGAAAATGTGAGTTCGCTAATCCTAGTTTTATGTGAGATCTGGAAAACTGATCGATTTCTCCAGCTACAGCATGTGTTTAACGTATGAAGAACTGTAGATCGAAAAGGTTGACGGTGTTACATTTCTGGGACTACAACTCGATAGTAAATTCAGTTGGGAAGGGATTACCACAGAATTGCTGAAGCGCTTAAACAAGTCTGTATTTGCAGTGAGGATGATGTCAGATGTAGGAGATGTAAATATAAAAAAGCTTACATACTTTCATTCTATTATTTCATAAGGTATCATATTCTGGGGTAACTTATCAAATGGAGCAAAAGTTTTTAGGGTGTAAAAGCGTGCAATAAAAATCGTTTGTGGTATGAATTCAAGAACATCATGTAGAAACCTGTTCAAGAAACTTCGTATTCTAACCCCTGCTTCATAGTATATTTATTCCTTAATGAAATGTGTTGCAATACATAATATCAATACTAGAAATAGGAACAGCAATCTACATAAAGACCTAAAATAACTTACCTTGGTCCAAAAAGGGGTCCAATATTCAGGAATACACATTTTCAATAAACTGCCAGCAAGTCAGGTACCATTAAAAACTTGGTTTCAGATAAAGCACGGTTTACAGAGAGTTTGAAAGACTTTTTGATGCAGAAGTGTCTGATTCCACCCGTCTGCTTTGACCCATGACGTCGTCAATATGGCGGAAATGGTTATTCTAAGTGTCTCCTATGATGTCACTACACATACATGGCAACGATACGCGGCAATAAGACAATAACATCTCCCTCCAAAAATACAATCAAACTAATGGGACAACCACAGGAAGATGGGGGTTTTAGGGTGAGGACAAGCTAAATATAATAGTAAAAAAACACACACACAAACCACGATCCCAAAACACAAACTGACGAACAAAAAGAAAAAATTACAACATTCCGCTACACCAACAAAAACTGCAGGAATCCAACACTTCCCTTGAACTATATAGGTCAACAACAGATGGCGATACCAAAACATCAACACCTACAGCTTCGAAAATGTCGATCGGTCATTTCCGGTGACCTATATAGGTCAACCTAACTATTGATACCATAAAACCTAGACCTACAACTGCGAAAAATAAAACCAAAACCACAACCTCAAAAATCCACAAATCAAACATCCCTACATAAATTGAAACGCATTCAATACTCCATATATACACAAAACATCACAACTAGAAAAAAAGTTTAGTTACCACCAGCAAACACTGGCGCTGCAGACTATATCAGCCAGTCCACCCCCCCCCCCCCTTACATACACACACACACACATACATTAAACGTCTTACCACACTACAAACAACAAACCAATAACACCTAACACAAATGCCAAACACATAATCAAAAAAACTCGATAATTCATTGAAAAAACTTACAAACCTTACGTTTGGAATTACGAACACTGACGCCAACGACTTCACACATCCAACACAGTCTCAAATAAACCTGATCTATAAACACAACCAACTCATAAACTCCGTTTTGTAATGACATTCACACATCACAACACCTTTATGTCAAACCATGCGGGTGGAATCAGATGCTTCCATTGATCCCTCCTCCTACTCTGTAGATGAACACCTTAACAGAGACTGTTAGACCAGCTTACATTAAAATTCTGCTGTATTTCAGTTTTGACAGCACTTGGTCACAACTGTCAAGATCAGGTATTCTGTGCATGATAAATTTATTAAAAGTGCATAACTGTGTTTTATTCCGACAGTGTATCAATTCTGTAAATATTAGCAGTTACTGTAATATCTTCACATATTTTGACAATCTACTGACAAATGATGAGGATAATAATTATTGTATTCAAATGTTTTATGTTGTGCTTCCTGACATGTTATTTGTCATTAGCAATGGCCAGCAGCTATTTACAAAGCAATAGGAAAATATTTGTTCGCTCCAGTAACTATCCTCTCTGGAAATATCACCGGTGTCTATGACCTATAACTGAAGTCACCGAGTCAGGAACACAGACACACAGTTATTCCGTTACTAGCTTCCAGGTTACCTATACTGGTAGCCTGATAACTGCCAGAGAACGGTAACTGCGAGCTAATAACGATAAATGCCAGAGAAAAATACCGATCTCTGACAGTTATTTCCATAGTTGCTTGAATTCCTTATGGTAACTCTCTTCATTCTACCAGTCCAAGCTAAATTGACATATAAGGTGGTGGCTCAAAGGAACGACCGTACTTGTTAATGCCTGTACTGCAGCTCCTATCAGCCACTGCTCCAACATTAACTTTATTTGATTGTTTGAGCTAAAAGTAATGAAGGCCCAAGAAATAGTACATAGTTCTTATCAACAGATGGCGCGCAGTCTCACAGTTATTCCCATGACCTATAGAACGCCTTCCACATGGTCTAGCCCTCTCCTTTCGTAGCCAGATCTCCGACGAATTGACGTGAAAGTGTAGAACGATCTTCGGTCAACAGATGGCGCGAGGCTCTGTTGGCAGTTATTGAAATAACTTCCAGTATCAGAAACCGCTACTTCTCAGTTACCGGTTACTTCTATAAGTTACATTATTTTTTGCCACCTCTAGTACTGACATAATTGTGCACTATGTGCCCTTGTAAATATGTGCACACCAAGTATGCAATGATAATGTAAAAACACCAAAAATTAGTGTAAAATATTTGCGCACCATGTGTGCTGACATAGTTATGCACTTGTAGGTATTCGCACACCATATGTGCAGTATAGTGCAAATAGACCAAAAATTGTGCAAAATTTTTGCATTCCATGTGTGCTGACAGTATGCAATCTTGTAAATAGCCTTTAAAAATAGTCCCTGCACATCATGTAAAAGAATAGTTTTTAAGTTTCACCTGCCACTAGTCATCCAAGTCTGTTTAGTGTAGATACATTTAAGCCCCAGCCCATCGAAAGAAACTGAATATTTTCAACCTACCCTATCCATCGAAAATGAATGTGTGTATTTTCAGCCCATGCTTGTTTGTCCTGAAAATTGTAAATGTTCGATCACTGCTACTATTGGGTGGACTGTGGAGTTTTTTGGAGTCATGTTATTAGCATTAGTAATAAAATATAAATAAAAAACTATCTATACATTGAAAAATATTAGGTGAAAACATCAAAACTGTACAGCAAAAGACAAATTGTATCTGAAGAATAAAATTTTATCAGTGTTCTGAAAAATAATCAAATTGTATCTAAATAACCAAAACGTAGCTCTGGAACCAAATTGTATCTACATATCTATGAGAATTGTATAAATGAATTTCGTTACCAGATGTCTTCCTCGTAATTTACAGAAAGCCTATCCCCCACTGCATTGTATGTATAAAGACTGTGCAAAACACACATGTGATATTAATTTTCGACATGAGTGGTATTGAGGACGTGAGCTTTAGGATGGGGAATACCAAAATATATGACATGGTTCCATCATGCTGCACATATTGGGTTATGGGAGCAGGTGGCAGGCACCTGACTGTGACCACTTCCAGAGATATATAGCAGACATGTATAAAATTGTATCACCTGTCCTTGAGAAGAACACTGAAGTAGTATGTCTAAAAAGTTGAATACTATTTAATTATCAAAGTATGAGAAGGGTGAAATCAGTTAGAAAATTACACACGGTGTAAGGTAAAAATTCATTTATTTCTCATTAATAGTGGGACAACAGTGTTATCACCCCATTCTATATTGTTGCCAATTTATACAAGATAGTGGATCCAAGACGGAAGTGATAGATGTGGCAACATCGCAATGATGTCATTACAGGAAATTCAAATTTTGGGGGTAAATAGGTCAAATGGGCTACCTCCACTAACTTAACCTCCTCCCCTCCCCTCCTCCCTCCCATCCTCTCAGGCCACCACCAAGAAAATGGCTGGAACTTCAATTTTGGTGGCAAAAAAAGGTCACTTGGGTACTCCCACTAACCTAAGAAAATGGCGGGAAAAAAGGTCACTTGGGCTACCTCCACTAACCTAAGTCATCCTACCGCCACCACTTCTTTGGAATTGGCGGGAAAAGGACTCAACCTCTGATGGGCTGCTGAATAGGATGGACGTAATTCTTCATTCTGCATGCAGTGTTTATTTAAACAATTCGAGTTGTCTACCTAATGTCTTCACCATGAGGTCCAAAGTCCAACTGACCTTGTACACAGTACTGCCACCAGAGGTTACTATCGTCCCAGGGCGGACTTGGGAAAAATTCCAGGAAAAGACCCAGCCTGTGCTGGGAGAGAGGAAGAAGTATGCTTTATTTATTTTGGTACAATTTATTTAGGAACGGATTTCATGTAGTTTATTTTTTGCACTGATACAAAACACCTCTCCTGACGTGCTTAGGGTCATAGTAAATAGTCTACAGACCTGGAAACTACTCGTAAATCACCGAAATAATACAGTTCACTGATGTGCAGACATGCAAATAACTTGTAAATTGTCAAAATAGTGCATGTAAAACGCTCTGCAGACACGCTCAGTAATTATAAACTGTCGAAATAACGCAGTAACCTTATGTACAGACATGCGATCAACTCGTAAATTACTGAAATAATGCATAGCACAGCCTACAGACATGTTCGCAAAATAATGCAACAGACACGTTCACTACGAGTAAAATTGTCAAAATAATGCATATATAACGCTCTGCCAACACGCTCACAACGCTGTAACAGCAAAAAATAATGTACAGCACAAACACTCAGTGCGCATAAAAAACGCTTTCTAACTATCGCAAACTGCAACATATCAGCGAACTGCCCCCTACAGAGGTTCCAACTCGTGGATGAGCCGATGCCGCTGACTCTGGACGTGAGCCACTTCTGCATCCTGCATGTAGCTAACGACCACCAGATCATACATAAACCGCGACGACTGTTGTACAAAGGCTAAGTCAGTTCCGTTCGGCACAAAGGCGTTACTATTTCTGGCCCCTACCTAGTGGTCTTAGTTATACAGGTGCACACAAGTATCCATGTTAAAAGCTATACTGCCTTTATAAATCCAGGTATGGCATTACCTCCAAATGAAGTGGTTTTTCCAGACAAATACCATGACACTGAATATAGACGTGGATCGCCGGACTGTATATTAGCAGACCAACAGTGCAGTTACACGTCGCCGACGCTTCAACCTCGCAATAAAATTACCGAATTTAGAAAGTGATTTGTCTGAGGAACGTGGTACGAGTATTTGAAACGCATTCTGTCTCGGTGCCAGGTCAGAGGTTGGGTAATATATCGACTAGGCTATAGGCGATGGTTGATCGAGAAGAATCACAAACAATATATGGTGTGCTGATTGACGTCATAAGAAATGCACACTAGCTTTGCAGATCTCTAGTGCGACACTTTCCAGTAGAAATGATGTGTATGATTTGGAATCAGGTCTTTCCAATCAATCACATACCTGTGTTTTATGTAATGGAGAAGTCCTTCAATGATTACAGCCACTAGTGACTCATATTTCTCACACTCTCATATCTTGAAACGAGTCACCTTTTTCGAATCTGTCTGTTACAGTAAAATTCCATCATGGTTTTCTTAGGCCGTCCCCATGTCTCTTGCCACTGCTTCTATTCCTGCACCTTTGCGGATGTGATCATTCCAGTTCGAGTTTGAACTGAGCAAAAGTCAGAGAGAACTATATCTACCACTTTCTGCAACCCGTGTAGAAACAGTGACCTGACTTAGTGCGACAGGGCCATGTTTTGAGCATTCGGTGGAATGGGAACATGTTGTCATAGCTCCACCAACAATGTACAATGTGTAAGGTCGGCGACAAACGAAACCTGCTCCTGAGACACGAGGTAGCATAAAAGACAGTACCTGAACTGGGAGAAGGATGAAGATTTTGGTATTGCCTCGTCTCTCAGTGCCCATTCACGTCTATCACCCTAACATGCTATCGTCGTTATTCTGTACCATCCAACAATTTACGAACTATGAAAGCTCCACTAACTTCATTCGATAGAGAACTCGATAAGATTTTACCGCATCTCTCTCCTCCCATATATCTAAAACAAATACCGCCTACATGCCGGCATTGAGTACATGTGACGATCCTTATTGAATATGATCCATTGCACAGACCAGAATAAAGCTGCATCGCCTGCACTATAGGAAGATGACCATATCCCACAAACTATACTATAAGTCGCGAGAGACACTCCCTGTGACCCTGTGTTGTTGTTTGAAACATTGTTTTTTTTTCTGCTGTAACACGCTTTATACACTGTCGTACATTTTGTTTTTCCGCCACGACTTCTAGATCTGTGTGAGTTTCTAAACTGATATTAACACGTTCCGATCCATTGCTTCTCACAGAAAACTAGATGTCGCACGGTGTAAATCATGTTGTTACTGCTGCTACCATAACACACCACACACACTGGATGATTTTAAATGAGAAACAGTTGCAACATAAGGAAACTGGGAGAGTTTGGCGGCATTGTGGAGTGTTTCCAAACTGCTTTCCAAAGGTGATTGACGACCTTGTAAAGTCATCTATCACAGTGATGGAATAACTGATGGCTCTGTGTTCCATTTCGACTGATTCCTCATATTGCAGTCTTGTGTACGATCAATGTTTCGGTGCTAACCACCCCCAGAAGGTATTGCCCCTGAACCAAAACTCTTTCTCCATCTCAAACAAGCGATGTCTGTCAATGATTATGTGGTAAACAACAGCGTACCAGTGGACCGATGGGATGGAAAAGACACCATCGATGTACTGTAAAAATAAGCATCATAGTTGATAGTGCGAACTATTTTAGCAGTTTTACTGTAATTTCAACATGAACCAATGATGCAACAGCATCTTTCTCGATTTCAGTATCATCGTTAAAGCGCCCCTTCTCTGAGCACTATGGGACTTAACATCTGAGGTCATCAGTCCCTTAGACTTAGAACTACTTAAACCTAACTAACCTAAGGACAGCACACACATCCATGCCCGAGGCAGGATTCGAAACTGCGACTGTAGCAGCACCGCGGTTCCAGTTCTCGAACATATACATCATGAAAGTATACCAGGCAGAGCTCTACATTTTTCTAGCATCTTGAGTGTAGTTCATAATTTACGATCTATCTCTATGCGGATGGGAGTCAGATCATTCTCGCAGTCTTAGGATAAAATTAGAGACTAAAAGACCCCCTCGCACCGTCTTTGAACAACACACCCTGCCATACCGTTACCAATAATCTGCTGCTTACCAGAAGAAGACCACTACATTCCACGTCTCGTGAATGAATGGAGCTTGCTGAGTCCTTACCCATCCAAGTGCAAAGGATTTCTCCACATGCGCCCATGTCGAGGAGGTTAGCACCCCTTATCGGTGTATGTAATAGATTTGAGAGTGTTGTGATGTAATAGCAGAAGGTTAAAAAGAACAAGAAACAGAAGATTTTTATGCATGATGATAGGAGCTCCAGGCGGATAGAGTTCGAAGCATTTTACATAAATCGACTACGCCATCAACTTTAAAGTATTGTTCTAGCGTCTGGGATCAGTACCAGAAGGGTACTTGTAAGAGAGAACATAAACACATGCACTCCTAAGGCTACACAGGTCTGCACTTAAAACAGGCTATAATGTTAGATCGCTTCAGTTTCCAATCTATCACTCGTGTGAAATGCAGCACCGTTAATATTCAAATGTAAGAAATATATTTCCAGTGAATGACATGTATCCTTCTCGCAGATTTCTCTACGATAAACTATGGTAACAAACTGTAAAATGAAGAAATTACTTCGTTAAAACATCGACTCTGTGTGATACATGCACAATATAGCTTTCCAGAGATGTATAGCGTCCACTGTTCACATCCAATCACGGTTCAGAGATTATTTTATGCCCACATCAGTGTTACATAAAATGATGGAACGTGATGGAGGTTCGAGTCCTGCCTCGGGCATGGGTGTTTGTGTTTGTCCCTAGGATACTTTAGGTTAAGTAGTGTGTAAGCTTAGGGACTGATGGCCTTAGCAGTTAAGTCCCATAAAATTTCACATACATTTGAACATTATTGAAGGTGACGGAGAATCTCATACAAGGAAACAGATAAACGCAAAGCAGCAGTGTCCGACATGTGAAATTACACGTCATGCCACCACTCTCTCTATAAACATCACATCTGTCAAGCAGATGTATACATGGGGATTGCACTGTCTCACAAACACCTATCGCTAACTTAGAATCATTTTAGTTATGAAACTGAAGTCTTGATTTACTCAAGTTGTGACAGGGGAATGGAGTACATTGCAGAAATCTTCGTTCGTTTGGGGAAGGTGTCGAAACTGGATGGTCACGTTTCATCACACATGAGATGAAAGACCGAGAGGTTTGCTGTTAACGATCGCAAGTAGAGAGTGTTCTAGGTCACATACAGAACACGTGGTTGTATACGAGTCCAAAGCAGGCTATGTCATGTGACTGATGCATCCTGAGAGAACCGCAGAAGAAATGGTCAAATGACCTGCAGCAACATCTCCCTCTCTAGAATGCATCATCAATCTGCCCTTAAATCATACCACACTACAGCTCCATCTCAATCGATCACTCTCTCCACTCTCTGTTACCCTCTAACGCAGATTCATGTAAGTTTAGAGGCAGATGGTCTCTGTTTCCTGAAAAGCGTCAAATACAGTAGTCAACTCATGTGTATCACTGTTACCTCAATAGACATACAGTAGAATGCTGCCCCGGCGAACAAAAAGTGCCTGCTTCTCTGGTTCCCTTTGCATCCATGTCAACGTTTTCTTGGATACGTGTTGTTGTCGCATACTTGTTCACATGTACAAATTGTTCTGCGCCAACCAGAAGACACGCAAGTACTTCCTCAATGTCCCCACATTTCGATTATTCGCAATTCTCTTGATTTTATGTCACATGTATCCATGCGATCATGACATAACCTCTCGTTCTGTGTTTTAAAATTGCTTGTAAATGTAGTACAGCTGCCAACACCTTGCACAAATGCACTATTTTTCTTATCGGGAAGTACAGCATAGCACTGTACTCGATTGTATCCAGTCGCCTCCAGCCGCATATTCCACATTTACAGTGCGTTTACTCTGTTTCTGTATGTGCATGTGTTGTCGATATCTGCCAGGACCCGCATTAGACCTGGAGTAAGTGTTCGAGTTGGATCCACAGTGCGTTATATCCGGAGTGATGTTGGGATGCGGATCCGCAATATGCTACATCGGGAATAGGGTTTGAAGGTGGATCTGCCATTCAGAATGTATGGAGCGATGTTGAGATGAAGGTGCACAATATACCACATCTGAGTTAGCATTCAAGTGTGGATCTGCCGCACACTATATACCCAGACAGATGTTCAGAGGCGGATCCACCACATGTCACACCTGCGATAGGACTCGCAAGGGGACCAACCACGCGTTGCGACCGAGACATGTTCTTTGTTCGAAGTTGGGTCGGCCAGTGGGAGGACCGTTTCCTGGGAGCTGTCCGCAACACATGCACATACACAGGCATACAGAAAACAGAGCAAACGCACTACAAATGTGGAATCTGTGGGTGGAGGCGAAGGGATACAATCGAGTACAGTGCTATACTGTACTTCTCGATAAGGAAAGTAGTGCATTTGTGCAAGGTGTTGGCAGCCGTACTACATTTACAAGCAATTTTAAAACACAGAACGAGAGGTTATGTCATGATCGTATGGGTGGAAGTGACATTAAATCGATAGAATTGAATCGTCAATTGTTGAAACCAAATAAGCCTTTTTTTTACACTTTTCAGGAGAAACAAAGAACTGAATAATGCCATATGTATTACTGCTATATTACTGGAATTTTTCAGAACTGTAAGTGACTTCATTCTGCTTTTATTAAGAGAGAAATAATTAACTTAGAGTAAATCATTTCGATATTTAATTGTTTCAAAGTTTTTTGACTAATTTGTTTTCAACCATTTAGAAACATATTTTTTGCTTTTTAGGATTTAATTGCATGAACATTTCACGATACATTAACATGGTCTGACAAAATAGAACAAACTGAATTATTTTAACAGCAGTAATGATTAACTGTACATTAGGTATAATTTTAGTCAATCACTAGCCAAGAGAGCGCTTCTTCACAGAATGATCTCTTTGCAGCAGGCACATATTCAATGACTTTCTCCACTTCTTTCATGTTCTTTCTGGAAATAGGTACTTAGTATGCTGGGTAGGCCATTGGAATGCTGTGCATTAATCATGGAATGATGGGCTAATGTCTTCTTCTTAAGTGAAAAGTATGTCTTACTAATCCATCGACATACAGATTCGAAACACGCGCGAATTCGTCACTGATTGTATATTTAGGAAAGCTTTGTTGCTGACCAGTTTCCTTTCACTTCCAAGCATTACATGGTAAAGAAAAGTTGCATTCCTACAGTTTTCACAACATTCTGGATCAGATTTCCAAGGACGCCTCTGATTTACTTCCTCTGCTTCAATAAGGCGCTGTAGATATGGGCATTTTTGGTAGGAAGACCAAGAAACCTTGCCAAAATATTATTACATTGAATTATGTCAATGGAGTCATAACATTTCATTCTGCAGCTGAAAGGAAAGTAATAACATAAGATTGGTATTGCTGGTAATATTGATATTATTTACATCTGTACAATTTCCTACGGTTGTTCCAAGAAAGACTGATATTTACATGTAACAGTCTCTAACTGCTTTCCCTGGAACATAGTCTCCTCCGTAATTACGATAAGACAGGCCTTTGGCTGTCTTTACCTTATTTCTATAATAATCTACACTACTGTCCTTCCTTTTTGGAGCCATATTAATACAACCAATTGTCGCTCAATGAACATTAACAGTAACTGTCAGTGCCACAACAAAGTAAGTGGATAATTTCATCAACAATCTGTAGTATTGGATGAAAACAGATTCTGCACGGGAACGAGCAGCATCTGTTGGTTTCAACAACAAACAGCGTAAAGTGCACCACCGTTTCTACCATTTCCAGGAGCATGACGTGTTTCATTTCAACACCCAACGATAGGATATACTCTTCAATGTACTAGTCAGTGAAAAAAACGACAATTGAAAATTATGACTTATTTGTTTTCAACAATTTGCGATTCAGTTGCGAAAATGACGGAAAATACATATATATTGAGGGCATATATACCGAAATGTGGGGAAATTGAGGAAGTACTTACGTTTCTTCGGGCTGCACAGAACAATTTGTACATGGAAACAAGTATGCGAAACAAGAGAAATCCGCGAAAACTTCGAAATGGAAGAGAAGGGAACCAGGGAAGCAGTCACTTTTTTTCTGTCGAGGCAGCATTCTACTGTATGTCTATTGAGGTAACAGTGATACACACTAGTTGACTACAGAATCCGACTCCGACGCTTTTCAGGAAAACAGAGAACCGTGCATCTGCGTTAAAGGATGACAGAGAGTGGATGGAGTGATAGATTGAGATGCAGCACCAGTCGCATGACATAGCCTGCACTGGACTCGTATACAACCACGTGTTCTGTATGTGACTTGGAGCACTGTCTGCTTGTGATCGTTAACAGCAAACCTCTCCGTCATCAGAGAACTTCCACCTCATTTGTGTTGAAACGTGACCATCCTTTTTTGACACATTCCTCTCAACGAACGAAGATTTCTGGGATGTACTCCATTCCCCTGTCGCATCTTGGGTATAAATCAAGACTTCAGTTTCATAACGAAGATGACTCTAAGTTAGTGATAGGTGTTTGTGAGACAGTGCAATCCCCGTGTATACATCTGCCTGACAGATGTGCTGTTTACAGAGTTAGTGGTGGCATGACGTGTAATTTCACATGTCAGACTCCCTTGCTAAGCGTTTATCTGTTTACTTTTTAGAGGTATTCTCCCTTACTAATGAACATTTTATACAGCACTGATGTGGGCATAGTATAATCTCTGAACTGTGACTGGATGTGAACAGTGGACGCTGTACATCTCTGGAAAGCTTTATTGTGTGCTTGGTCCGAAGCCTTTGAATTCGTCAGCATAAGACCTAAGTTCAATCTTTTCATAAATCTGGCGTACTGTAGCTTTTTCATTCATACATTCACATCATTACACTCATACATATTTCTATACATACAATTATTTATTTTCGGTGCGGCTCTTATACTTTGGTACCAAAAACCTAACTATTGTGCTCTCTATTTTACCAGGACGGGACTCTGCGTCGTTTACTGGAGGGTCACTTAAATACTAACTTACAACTAAGTGTACAGTTGCATATTCGGTAATTTTATTACGAGGGTGCACCGTCGGCGACGTGTAACCGCACTGTTGGTCTGATAATATACAGTCTGTCGATCACCATCTATATTCAGTGTCACGGTATTTGTCTGGAAGAACCACGTCATTTGTAGGTAATGCCATACGTGGATTTATAAAGCCGGTATAGCTTTTAACATGGATACTTGTGTGTATCTGTAGAACCAAGACCGCTTGTGATGGTAATGTGGTTGTGCTTTCTTTTAACATGGAGCAGTTTGTAAGACGATTACCCCTCTTTCTAAGACACACTGGTAGCACTCGCAAGAAAAATTTATGAGACACGTCAATTTATCGTTGATTTTCGGTCAGTATTATTTCATATCACCAGCAATCAGTTATTGACGAAGTATTATACTTAGTAGTAGGGGCGTACGTGATAGGTTCGCCTTGAGTATCAGGCTTATAAAGTATGTGTTTGTGTTCCGACATGTGAAAAGGAAATGACTATGTCCAGTCACAAGGAAGGTTTGTATTTGACATGGAATACTGTGATAGCAAAGTCATAAGAATGGTACAGATATTTCTATTTCCAGAGCCACCTCCGTCAGCAGGGTGTATTTCTGGTACTTCGCTCACCGTCGAATGTCGTTCAACTGAGACCGCAATCGTAACATTTAATTGTAAGTACGGAGAAAAAATATATATGAGGCCAGTTTTTTTTCCGAAGATGATGATTCTCTCTAGGCATGCTTGGCGTGCAGCACCTGTGGGCTGTGGCGGGAATGATTCACGTTTCCCGTTAATGGCAGGAACCGTCCGAATGAAAAGGCCTGTTGGAGTGTAGGAATGTAGCTGACTTAACCGTGTTGTCCACTAGACGGTTGAATTGCGAACTAATGCTTAGTACGTGTTGGATAGCTTTCGTGATCGCGTGGAAATTTGATAAAATTCAATATGGACGTGTGTTTGGGCTGGACCGTTATTCCTTCTCATGTAAATTGTTCGGCTGACTGCTTCTGCACATGTCACGCCTTTATTTAGTTGAGGGAACATCGATTGTGGTGTGTGCATCTAGCAGGTGAAAGACGGGTTGGAGACATGTTTGCTGGTTCTCTAGACATGAAAGAAACATTAGTTGCCTTTTGTAAATTATGGGGATTATTTGGAATCTGTTATATCACAGACATCAGTATTCGCAAGTGGAAATATCAGTTTCCTCTATTTTCTTTTTCAAGTTTTCATGTAAAGGTCTTCACAGATGGAATAAGTTTCTAGTTACTCAGTGGTTTACAGCGCGCTCCACCTCGCTTAAGTTTCCAGTTTGTGGGGAAATAATTTCCAGTCTATATCTTAGGAATTATATTGCACAATTGATACTGCTATGCAAGCGATATTGCTGTGTGCTTGATATCAAGAAGTACCGCGAAAATGGGTTAATATTATGAGAAACCATGGGAAATTACATATGTTCTTGTAATCCCAAGAGTCTGGAGATGGGTGTAGAAAAGCAAGCAAGCAAGCAGGTCTGGACCAGAAACAATAACGCGCTTGTGACGAAGGGAGATGACCCCGAATTTGTAGCACAGTTCTGAGAGTGACTTCAGTATACTGAGGGTGCTCTGGTGACACGTCGGGAGTGGATGACTTGTGACGGTCGGCTGCGGGAATATATCTAGTGCTGCGAGGAGTATATAAGGTGTATGTAGTCTATCTTCGTGGTATATGTACGAGTGTCTGGCGCGAATGATGTAAAAGGGGCGATTTTGTATGGCGCATGATACGAAATGTATGTTTAACACATCGATACGGGACACGGTGATATATATCGCCAGGCTGGAGATAGGTTTTACGCTCTAATATTCGTTTCCGCCCTCAGTTGCAGAGCGTTGTAATTGAGTAAGAGTTTTTCCGTATTTGACGATCTGTAGGCCAATTTGCAGGTTTTATTTATTGGTGCAAAATGGTAATCTGTACAAAATAGTCTTTGCCGCCGAAAGTCTCGTCTGCAGAAAGAAAAAAGAGGCGTACAGTGCTTCCACACCGGCAGCATCAGTAATTTGGAGGGTAAATTCAATAAGGGCCATTCAGAATGCTCCATTCGTTCACAAGACGTCCTTTGTGTTGGGCCTAGGAACGTCTACAAACTGATTCGAACAAGATGGAGGTAAGGTATCTATCGAAAGTTCTGAGAAAGCAAGTGTTCAAAGACAAGATGAAGCAGACCATCCATCTCTGGTGAGGATACCGTCACTCATCCGCCACTGTAGCATTAGGATATCTCCAGACCAATAGTTGAAGGATACAAAAAAATTCCTGCCCTTTTTCTCTTATGTAGGACAGTGCTTCGAATTCTGTTTGCGTAATTGTTTTGATTTCCCCTCTGTCTGTGTTTAGACAGTGCCCTCTTTCCAAACGACAAGAATGGTTTTATGATTAACGGTGTTTTCGCGAGTGTGCACAGACATGATGAGGGATACTAAGGGTGAGAACGTTTAACGTTTCTGAGACGTATATTGACAGCAGGAGGAACATTTTGTGGCAATGCGTCAGCCATGCTGGGCACGCATGGATGGGGAGATGCAGCTTGAATGTCCCATTAGGATCGCTACGAACAATTCACCCTGTGCTATTCTGGGAAACATTGGAACAGATTTCTATAGCACCACCTGTGACATCAGTATCCACAGGTCCTGCGTGCATGAGCTAGAGGGCGCGTTGTGGCTTTTTTACATAGACATGTGATGTCAGTATACCATTGCGAAACTTTTAGCTGCTATGCAAACAGCTCTCTTGGCGCTGGACCTGCACCACAGCAACAGTGCCTAGCTTAACACGTATTTCGAGAGGAATTTCTCGTGCATCAAGCATGGAAGGCGTGGCGCGGCCTCATGCTTGAGGTTGAGGGACCTGAACAGACACCTATGCATGGCTCGGCAGCTGACACTCCCGTCGTTACTTCGTGGGGGCCGCCAGTGCATCCCAATTGGTGGGAGCATGTGCGATAGCGTTCTGTGCGGTCCAGCAAAAGGGGGGACGGTGGGTGGTGCATGACTGCATTGGAGCCTTTGTTTTTTGCGATTTGTTTGCGTGTCTGTACTTCCGTGTACTGCATTATTAACGAGTTGTTTGCAGGTCTGTAGGCTGTGTATTGCGACCCCAAGCATGTCAGGGCGAGTGTTTTGTATCAGTCTAATAAATATACGATGTCACATCCATCTCTAAATAAAGTGTTCCAAAACAAGTGAAGTACAGTCCCTCCTCACTCTAGCAGGCCAGCACAGCCTGAGTCTTTTTCCCGCCATTTTCCCCCTTCAGACCGCCATCTTGGATTATGTCATGGAAGGGACGATGGCATCCTCTGATGGTGGTACTGTGTACTACATCACTTGCACTCCGGACCTCATGGTGGACAAACTGGATGGAGGTACTGCCTCAAATTGTTTAAATAAAGACTGGCTGTGAAGTAAAGAATTATGTCCATCATATCCAGCATAGGCTGAGTCATTTCCCTCCAATTCCTAGGAAGAAGTGACGGATGGATGACTTAGGTTATTGGAGGTAGTCCAAGTGACCTATTTTCCCCTCCATTTTCTGAGGTTATTGAAGCTAGCCATGGTGTGTTGCATTGTCGTGATGGAATTTGAACTTCCAGCCATTTTCTGGGGGAGGGGAGGGGGAGGGGAGGGTGTTAAGTTAGTGGAGGTAGCTCAATTGACCTATCTTCCAGCCAAAATTTGAACTTCCCACCATGACGTCATTGTGACATTGCCATATCTATCACAGTGGTTTTGGATCTGCCATCTTGAATTAATTTTGCAACAATGGAGAGTGGGGCTGCTCCTCCTTTGCCCTAAGACTTACTTCCTGCGGCGGTATTTCTCGTCCTATGAGGCCTATCTGCAAGATACTCCCAATAATTGCTATCACCCACAGTGCCTTCATCCCTGGTATCTGTAAGAGAAACGCACTTGTCACTCCCCTTCTCCTATATTTTCTGCCTCATCTCTTCTTTTACATTATGGCCCTCTAAGAAACTTCCCTATTTGTCTCTAGTAAAATTCCTTTAGTGTATTGGCGTACACTTTCATACATTTCGTTTCTTTGATGCTAATTATAACGTTAGGTCCTTGCATATCAACTACAGTAAATGGTCCTCGCCACTGGCTATCTGGTTTATTTGATCATCACCTACCCACACTCTTGTCATACAGCAATACATGATCATTCTTTCTAAATTCCTTCAGGTTTTGCGTCTTGTCATAGTGACTTTTATTTTTCTCCTTATGTTCTTGGGTTGCCATACGGGCATCCTGGTGTAACATTTGCGTCTGCTGTCGGAGCTCAATCACACAATCCTCATAATTGTAGATCAAGTTTGCTGGTTTCTTTTGCATCCATCCAGGTAAATTGCACTTTCTGCCAAAAAACAGCTCGAACAGGTTGTATCACATGGTACTGTGAGCGGCAGTGCTGTATACAAAACTTGTGAATGCAATCCATTCGTCCCAGTTCGTTTGATCTTTATTAATATAATGTCTTAGTATCTCGGTCAGAGTGCAGTGTGTATGCTCAAATGCTCCACTGGACTGAGGATGGTATGCTGTCATCTGAATCTTTTCTATCCTTAATAACTTACAAACTTTCTTCATAGTGTCTCCCACTTCTCATGTCACTCAACAGAGCTGTCCAGATTCCAAACTTTAAAATTATGCTCTCCACTAATTTATGTGCGACCGCATCAGCGTCTTGCTGGTCGATTGGTTAGGCTATTACAAACCTCGTGAGGGAATCCTGAAATGTAAAAATATACCTGTTTACAACTTGGGTAATTGGTAATGTACATACTAAATCACGTTCGCATCATTCAAAGATGAATTCGAGGGTTGCAGTAGATGCATTTGTCCAGTATGGTATTACACACCAATTGTAACACATTTTCAGAAACGTAAATTCCAAAAGAAGATATCACTGTCGATTAGCAATAATAACAGTAGGAGCACCTAGCTAGCCAGTGACATAAGAGACATCAGATGAGTCGAATGCAGTATTTTAGTGGGTATTCAAATTGCTTGAATTTCTTTTCTGTATCTATGAAATTATACTGAAATTCAAGAGTAAAAAAGCATGTTAGGAACATAAAACGACATAAGTAATCACTTAAGACAATTTCCAGAAAACAGTCAAATGCCCTATTGCTTCTTGTTCTTAATTTCTGTCATGAACATGCAACAGTTGTTTTAAGTAGGAAATATTACAGTGCTTTCGTGAAAAATGCCGTCTCAGGAAGATATCTCCAGACATTTTACGAGTCTTAAAGGCATATTTGGTCCAATAATATCATGTAAACCATGCTTAGCAGAGTAGTAATGTGCTTGCCGACCATGCAGCAGGCCTGGGTTCAGTTCCTGGCTGAGCTGGACATTTTCTCTGCTCATAGACTGGTTGTCCCCATCATCATATAATTCTCATCACTGGCGCGCAATTCGCCTGTTGTGGCGTGAACTGAAATAAGACGCTCTCAGCAGCCATACTTCCACGGACTGTTCCTCCCGGCCAAGAATGCCACATGATCATTTCTTTTTTTTCTTAATACAGAATGACAAAACTGATGTGCTGTCGAAGTTCTCTTCTCAAACATGCTGAGAACATATGTAACTATATCTGGAAGATTTCCAATATTTACCTCTCACAATGTTCAACCAGAGCACTCTCGGAGTTGTGTTGGTAGAAAATCTGAAGTGATTTACAGAAATAAACCACTAAATTAAAAATAACCAGCACTACTAAAATCCATATGTGTAAAAGAAAATATCGCTTGAACAAGTCCACTTAGGACTGAAATGTGATTCCTTTACGCTTGAGACCATAATGCAAGCTGGCATTTTTTTTTCAAAACACTGACTCCAGAAGCTAATGTTTGGGGCTACTCACATGGTGGATGTCTGTTTAAAGCTGGTGACATCACGACAACTCCCATTATTATACCTCCATGAATTAATCCTAACTGCCACATATTTTGAAAACTTGTGGAGCAAAGTTGTTCCACAGGCAGCTAAATAAGAGTTTGTATTCACCCCTTGAGTTCTCAGCTACAAGACTTCTGTTGCAACACTTAATATACTGTATTAAGAACATTAAGATGAATATACGCACCATTATTTATATTTATTTGTTATTTAACCTTTGTATGACGTTTGCTAAGTCCACAGCTTGATGGCTAAATGTAAAAACAACTAAATAAATAAGTAAATTATGAAATCTTATTCACACTTGATGGAACAGAACAGAATGTCACCTAAAAATATTCCATGATGTATTTGAAATGGCCACCTTCACATAGACAGCTGTGACATGAAATGGGGTAGATCAGGAACCGGATGTGCTTACCATTGCTTGGAAAGAATGTTTGGACCAAAGTGTTGATGTTCACTTTGGAGAAGGGAACCGTATCACTATTTACTAACATCAGAGGTCAATCTATATTTATCTTACTGACTCCTGTAGTAGTAATGGATTTCGTTCTTTTGCATCATCTTACACTTTATTTTATTATTTTGCTTTTTTTCCTGATAAACTGCAAGTGGCCCCTGGCGACTTAAATATTTCTTCCACTGAGTGGTCTTCTATAAGAAAGCCAGGCATCTGGAAGCAAAAACTGTGTATAAATGAGAACATAAATAGCCAGGGGGAGCTCGTTCTTAAACACCAGTGGGGCCAGGACCCACAAGATCTTTTGTAATATAATTCCGTTTCTCGTATTTTTCAATATAACATGAAACCGTTTGGGTACAACATGATTTCGGATGAGTGATAGAGACCAAAAGTAATGCAGTCGCTTACCTAAATGTACATACATTATGATGCATTATAATATTTATTCTCACATTGTACAAACTATTTCACACTTTAGACAATGTTTAAACTAGTTTGTAAGGCAAAGTGCATTATATTTGCAGATCAATAGCACTTGTCATGCAAAGTTGGTCTAGCTCTCAGGGCTGCTTCCTTTGATCCTGTGTAACCTACTGGAAAGGGTGTTTTCCAGAGTTCTTTTAAATGACAAGTCGTGTAACATTATGCTGCTGTTAGCTATTTTCTTCTTTCATTTGCACGTTCTTGAAACACATTTTATAATTACATAAACACCATCTCTTAAAAAGTAGCTTTCGTCATATAAAGAATGTAGTCAGTCTGGGAGCAACATGTACCAAACTCTACAAATGTTAATCACACTCTCACGCTGTCTAACCCAACTGTAACTCAACTCTGATGCACTTGGTGCCAAAAATTTCTATATGTGTTTCAGTTCCAAGTTCCAGAACCTTTGAGAGCAATAAATAGTCCAAATCAGTATTAACATTATTTTGTAATTGATATTGTTTATCAATTTTAGTTATATATTGTTTTCTGAAAATAATTATTTAAGTGGAGATTTATAAACTTAATGAAAATAATGAAGGTTGAAAATTCGTAGAATGCAAATAATAAAACCATCCTGTTATTTTATTCATGATCGATAGTAAAATTAGAAATCGATGACAAAATTGTAAAAATTATAAATAAAGACAGAAATTATGCTTGCACAAGAATTAAAGACTTAAAATATTGTTTCTAATGTTAATTTGATTTCATATCACATGTGTTAATTGTGACTACTAATTTTCATGGTACAAGATCGATACTTGAAATATAATATATAAGTAAAAAAATATGTTGGGAGACGAACAGTTTTTTTTGGAAAACAAATATGTTCAGAAATATCTACAGATGACAACATAATTTATGTAAGAAAATTAGCCCTAATTTGACAAAAACTTATACAGAATCGAACATTCTGGCTGACATACAAAAGTTCAAATGGCGACTTAACTTCTGAGGTCATCAGTCGCCTAGAACTAATTAAACCTAACCAACCTAAGGACATCACACACATCCATGCCCGAGGCAGGATTCGAACCTGAGACCGTAGCCATCGCTCAACTCCAGACTGCAGCACCAAGAACCACATGGCCACTCTGGCCAGCTACGAAAGTTCCAAGGAGACCTAGGTTCACACAGTGGTGGACACAAAACGTGTACAAAATTATGTGACTTCAGGTTTCACACAGGAAAAGTAGATGTTTAAGAAAGATTTACAGGGAGATGATGGTTCTGGAAGCCATTCATTTTGGAAAGCCTTACCACAACACATGTATATCTAGAAAAGTATGGTTATTACAAAAGAAATTTTACAATGACTTGCTATGCATTAAGTTTTTCTTAGTTCACAGAGACACTGACAAAATAATCTCAGAGAACTCTTAAAATCATAAAATTACCTGTATAATCATCATAAAAGAAGTTTAAATAAACGTATGATGAAATACTCGTAAAACGTTTGCATATTGAAATTTATGACATCATGTTTTACTTCTTTGTGCAGTGACCAATGACACAAGTGTAATTTTACATAAATATAAGAAGAATTAACTATCTTAAATTGAAGAATTGTAAGAATTATTTGATCCCCCATGAAAATTAGAAACAAAGTCTGCTGAAAGAGAAATACAGGAAACATAAATTTCCTGAAAAACATTTCCAGCAAAAATTTAATAATATATAATGAGATTCTAGCGATGTTGTTTTGGACCACATCCCAAAATCGAAAAGAAGTAATTTTGAACTGATATTTGCAATAGCTTTAGTCCAAAATTCAGAATAACTTTCTTCTATTTTACAGAGGGGACAGCTAAGTAAAGAGAAAAATACAGTCACATAGCTAGGGATTTCAGTATTTGCTAAGCACTGAAATGTAATAGTTCCCTATCACCATAGAGGTAAAAACTTCGATATAGCCAACACGAATAATGAATAATGTTAGATAAAATAGTAACCATCAAAGAATGTTCATTAATTTTTTTTAATTCAAATGAAATTTAAAATTTTGCTGTACAATCTCAAATGTAAATAACTAGAATAATACCAATAAAAATATATTTCACAAAAACTATTGTACACAATAAATATTCTCAAGAATCACATTTGATGTTGTTTTTAGATAATTGCCTGAACTGCTCCAAATAAAAACAGACTTCGGTAAAATTAAGTCATATGTGATATGTCTTTGCTCTTTATACTCTTTTCAACAATAATAATCCCCCAGTTTATAGTACTCTATACAATCCCCTAACTTTTAAATATGTGGTGCTATGCTTTCACTGTATGAGACAGCTTTGAAGATTTTCAGAAGGATTTAATATCTGATAACGAGCAACAAAATATTTAGCACTTCATAGAACTCATTTCACACCAAGACTTACTCTTTATCATGCCAATAATACATAATCTCCATAGTTATTAATTGTGCTTTAGATATTACCACAAATCAGACCCACCTCGAACTTAATAAATGTCAAAAATGCAATCAGAGAACGAAATTTAAAATCATCATTTTACCTAACTGCCCTACAGCCATTTCTCAGTATCTTATACAGCATACCACCATAGAACAGAAGTACAGTGCATTATGGCTACTAATAAACCCCTAACATTTCCTTTCCCTATCATTATCATCATAAGCACAGAATCATTACATATATTGCAGAATAAAGATTGTTTCAGTGTGATAAACTTCAAACATCGTAGGACATTTCATCTCAACAGAAATCTCATGAACATTATAAAATATCTCATGAACTTCTTTTCAGTGTAAACCTCATCAGCATCACAGAACGTCCCACAAACGTCTCCATAATACCGTAAATATACCTCAAATAGGAAAACAGCTCTGAATTATAATCCTTATATCCCATTCATAATAGTACAACATGCATTTTAAATTAAGAGAAATAAATTATGTATCATAAGCGATCTTTCGTTCACTTCATATGAGAATTGGCTTTGGACTGCTCTGAAAAAAGAAACACTTGCCACTATATTTCTCTCTCAAAAAGGCGCTATAGTAATGACTGAACTGACATTGCTTTCAAAATTTATAAGATTTTCCTTTTCCTTGAACATTTTTCACCAACTTATACAGTACATATTTTGGTCTTGCTAACAGTAGCTGACTACAGTAAAGGTTTCTCAGTCTGACTTTCACATATATATTTAAATTTCTTTTCTAAATATGTATAACTTCTCCAACATGACAGTAATTTCGAATCCATTTATCTTTAATTAATTCAGAACAGCAATAATACAAAATAGCAGACCATAGTTTAAGTAATCTACGTAAAAAATTTTCCTTTCTAGCTCTGGTTTACATAAATTGCGTGAGATACATACACAGTAAAAACTCCAAAAATACTAATAATGTTTTACATGTAAGAGGTTTTCCATTACAAAGAGCACAAAATCTTTGTTTTCTGCTTTCCAGTCCCCCAAATACATTTTTTATTCAACACGTTTAGTAGCTGTGAGTTTATGAGACCACTGGATAACTATGTAGTTTTCACACTAACAAGGGGAGGCCGCCAATTGTGAAATTCAGATTCGATTCACACTGCTCATAATAAAAGCTCATGGCCAGAGGTGTAATGTGGCAAAGCACCAAGATGCACTTCTCAGCCGTTGTCGAGAAAATCGACAGTTAAAAGAAACCGTTTCGGTGGAATACTCTCTACGATTAATAATTTTCTACAGTGTCGTGGCGCAGCGGTAAGCGCTCGGGTTCGTAATCCGAAAGTCGTCGGATCGAATATCGCTTTGGTACACCCTGTTAAACAAACGGAAAAATGGAGGCGGTACAATTGGAGAGCGATCAGCCTTCACCAAGATGCATAAGCAATTCATTAATAGTTTATATATATATATGAATTACAAAAAAGTAATAATAAAAAATATTGCATGGCGCGAGATTCGATCCGGCGACTTTCGGATTATGAACCCGAGCGCTTACCGCTGCGCCATGAGGCTGTATAAAATTGTTATTCGTAGAGAGTATTTCATCGCAACAGTTTCTTTTAACCATCGATTTTCTCGACAACGGCTGAGAAGTGCATCTTGGTGCTTTGCCACATTACACCTCTGGCCATGAGCTTTTATTATGCGCAGTATGAATCGAATCTGAATTTCACAATTGGCGGCCTCCCCTTGTAAGACAAATGCAAAGTGTAATGTAATTATACAAATATGGACAGATAAGGCAGAGAAAAACATTGGAGCATGGAAATTAAAAATGTTGGAATTATATTTACAAGTAAAGATAAATTAGATAGTCCATTTTGACATAGTAGAGTAAAAGAGACAAACATTACTTACAGTTTTTCTCAGCATAAGGACAGAATGTAAGTACATGGTACACTTACGATTATTCCATATGAAAATATTTTTCATCAGTAGCAATAAATCTGATGTATTTTGCAGTAAGAGATCTTTTTTCCATCTACAACTAAATTTTCCACATCTTAAGTGGTAGTGACCCCTCTGCTAATTATCATCTCAATGTACATAACAGTTTGCCTACAATGTTTGGTTTCTGCTTTGCTTCAATGACATTCTTTTCATTAATTAATAACAAAAGGTCCATCATATTTGCAGATGAATAGTACTTATATTGCAAAGTTGGTCTCAGTGTCAGGGCTGTCTCCACCTAGCCCCTCACCAAAGCATAGCTTAGGGTCACCTTAGCTGGACCTTCTGGAGGGCCTACCTTACCCATACCCTCCTTTCACCGCGCCCCACCGAACTCCGCAGTCTCTCCTCCTCCTTGTGCACTTGCACACGTGTTACAAGTCCACACAATGTTTAGAATCCTGGACCTGTAACCAGAACCATAACAATATGATGCTTCATGCTGCATCCTAAAGCTGTAACTCCCCTCCCAAGAAGAAAGTACCTTCCTGCAATTGTTTCTACTTAGATATAGGAAACATTGTAGTCTGTAAGGAGTGTTTAATGTAAATGAAGCAACATTGAAAAATACTACTTAAATCAGCTATATAAACGAAACTATGGCACAAAGCAAATTAAATGTATCATTGTAGTAAATAAATTACAAATTGTGCATACTACCTTAAGAAATCAAAAATAAAAAATATTTAAGACTTATTGTACGTGGCAGTTGCTTTGCATTTATTTTATCATGATGTATATAAGAATAAGTTTTATTTACTCCTATTAAATTATTAATAGTGTGTCGATCATTAACAGGAAATAAAACAAGAAAGGCTATAAATAAATGCTGAGGCTACATTTCTTTCCATGAATTGTGTTCTTGTTGTAATTTTATTTTCAATTTCCTTGCTTTGAGCGCATCATACTCATTGATGATAAATTTAGCGGCTGTGTCGTATTCTGTCGACAAGATTGCTGAATATGGCACTGTGCTTCGTCTGTACTCGACCTTAAGTATTTTTTTATCGTCTTTAACTTACTGAAACTAAGTTAAAATTATCATAAATATCCTCAAAGCTATTTCGATGTTTAAATAAGCATCTCATCACTCATAAGTCGAGAAAAAAGTATCCAATGGGGACTCTGTGTCAGTGCTCTTCATCATCTGTTGCTACTGTCATTTGAATCAGCTACAAGGGAGGATTGGAAGTAATAAACAATAATCCCCCTCCAGTGTTATCAAGGCTGGAATGCGAAAACTTCACAACAATATAGTCTGAAGTTTGCGCTACAGAGGGTATTCTCCTTTCATGTGCAACTGTAGCGAGAGGGTCCTGAACTGCGAAGCAAACGCTGCACGCAATGTTACTGTCATCAACTTGTGTACACCAGCGAATTAGATATTTGTTGGCCAAAGGGCATAACCGAGTGATATTCAAAGAGACATGTATAGCGTGTGTAGGGACGACTGTATGGACTGTAGCAATGTCTCCAAGTGGTGTGCATTCTTCCAAGAGGGCTGTATGAACCTTAATAATTCGTCACGCTCTGGGTGGCTGGTAACAACTGAAGCCGTGCAGAATGGCGGAGCCATTGAGGCAGCAATTTTCAACGATCGGCGTGTGCAACTGCGAATCTTTTTGCAACGTTTCCTGTGGTGCAGTATACGATATTATTCATCACACGTTGAAACTTCGTAAAGTTAGTGTTCGATGTGTACCTAAGAGCCTGCCAGACAACCATAAGAGCCAGCAAATGATTACAAGCTTGTATCACTTAACGTGTTACCAGCAAAAGGGCATGAGTTTCTGACAGGAATTTTGACTGGTGACGAGTCATGGGTGTACCACTACATCCTGAAATCAAGCAGGCCTCTATGGAGTGGAAACATGCTAGTCCCCAGTACAGCAAAAATTCAAAGTGACTCAGTCTGCTAGGAAAGTGTTTGCGACAGCGTTCTGGGATATGCATAGTGTGTTATTGGTAGCCTTTGTGGAACATGCGACCACTGTGAATGGTGCAACCTACATTAAAACTTTGGATAAGTTGCGTCATGCCCTTTGTGACAAACGCCACAACATTAATAATGATGGTGTCAAACTTCTCCGTGACAATGCTCTCCCCCATGTTGCTGCTCCTGTTCGTGGAAAATCGCCAAATTTGAATGGGAGGGGCTCTATCATCCACCATACAGTTCTGACCTTGCACCACTGAACTTTCATCTCTTTGTTCTCATGAGGAAATTCATGGCTGACCAACTCTTGTGACAGATGCTGAAGTGAGATCAGGATTCTGCAGATGGCTATAATCCATCCAAACACACGTGTACAAACATGGCATACTGAAACAGGTACAACAACAGAAGAAATGTCCCTGCAGATGGCTATACTCCATCCAAACAGACTTCTACAAACATGGCATACTGAAACAGGTACAACAACGGCAGAAATGTCTTGAGACCTTTGGTGATTATAAAGAAAAATAGGTAAAAGATGTATGTTCATTTGTGATATCTTTTGTTTTGTTACCTTATAAACATTTTGGTAGTAAAATTATTTTACGTTGCTTTCTGATCTTCCCCTGCATTTAGTTAACTAGCCTTACTGTAGAGATATTTATGTTATTTAGCACCAATATGTGCTGAATATGTTTTTTTAAATAAGATACAAGTCTCTCACTTAACCATTTCCTGACAAGAAAACATCGTGAGATGAAATTGTGTGTTACACTTGATATCAGTTTCCATTTCACTTATTATCCTTACAAATATTTTGAACCAGTCTAGCTTAAACTGTTTCATTTCGGTCTGTAGGTGTCAGAAATCGGCAAAAATATGAAGCCTTCGGAAAAGCAGCGTATTATTTGCTTCAAGACCAACATTTAAGAACCTACTATACTGTAGCGAAGTAGCAGCTAAAAGTCAAGCATTGAACATGAGCTAGCTGTGTAGGTCACAGCTGTATCAACCAAGTACATTGTTGACACATCACTCAAATTACGCCTTTTCGTTAATAGTCATTACTTGTTGTGCTACTTTGACGAAATGACACTGTAACAACGACATACGATTTCAGTCTCATGTTGAAGGAAAGGCTTCTTCTTGCAGGTACAGGATTGGAACACATAGGGCAGAAGAATTCACATGTCTCTTCCTGTTAATTCTTAAATCGTGTTTCTCATTTTTTAAATAGTTGCTTAGTTTTTGTGCCCCTTTTGTTCCAGCACAATTGGCAGGGGATATATCTCGCTAGGCCTGCTTCCAGCACAAATTTTCACTCGCATCACTTTCCATATTCTGGGGCCATTTGGTTCAATCTCTAACTTTCTTACAGCCTTTTTAAAGTCAATAAAGTAGATTATTTCTTAAAAACGTCCATTGATTTGTTAGGTAAGGAAGAGAAGCTCGAAATCGTTTGGTTAGGCACTTTTCAACCAAGAATAATGTTACACACACAACACAAATAAAGAAATACAAAAATTGTTGAGTTACTGTTGTATATACTCCATTATGAGCTACACTATTTCATGCATTGTGGCTGTATTTATAACTGTATAATTACCATATGTACTGTTTTGCTAGCTGGCTTTCTTTAGCAATATGAAGCAAATATGGTTATAAAAAATTGTAACAATTTTGTTGTAAAGTATATTGACCTTTTATTTGGGCCCCACCAGCAAAAATTAGCAACAGCTGCCACTGTAAATAGATGGATAATAATCCACAGAAAGAGAATAATATAGTTTTTTGTGAAGTTATTTTCTACACAAGAAAAAGGTGTGATAATAGATACAGAAACAGGCAATTTGTAATAGTAATAAATTTTGTTTGATGTGTTGCTACATATATATTTCTTACTGACAAATAAATGTCAGTGTTTTAAAATATTTTATTTCCTTGCAATTTGCCATGACTAACTGATCAAGTACATCTGGTATACTGATGGTGGTGGTGGTGGTTATTGTTTAACGTCCCGTCGACAACGAGGTCATTAGAGACGGAGCGCAAGCTCGGGTTAGGGAAGGATTGGGAAGGAAATCGGCCGTGCCCTTTCAAAGGAACCATCCCGGCATTTGCCTGAAACGATTTAGGGAAATCACGGAAAACCTAAATCAGGATGGCTGGAGACGGGATTGAACCGTCGTCCTCCCGAATGCGAGTCCAGTGTGCTAACCACTGCGCCACCTCGCTCGGTGGTATACTGATGTATTGGCCATTATTGAACTTTATCGTAGCGAGTTTGCTAATTATGATACTATTGGGTACTCCTACTTTTTGTATCACATATCCCACCTCATAACCTTACGTTCGTCCGCCTCCAGTAGCTGAGTGGTCAGCGCAACAGAATATCAATCCTAAGGGCCCAGGTTCGATTCCCGGCTGGGTCGGTGTTTTTCTCCACACAGGGGCTGTGTGTTGAGTTGTCCTAATCATCATCATCATTTTATCCCCATCGACGCACATGTCGCCGAAGTGGCGTCAAATCGAAAGACTTGCACCCGGCGAATGGTCTACCTGACGGGAGGCCCTAGTCACATGACCACTCTTTCATCATTTGGTATTGAGCATTGCAAATTTATACCATGTTAACATTCTATCTAGTATGAGCCCTCCACCATTTGATGGTGATGTCACCTGATGTTATGTGCATTCTGTTGACATCTGATGTGAAAAGCAATAAGTCTACCACTCTTCTTAGATCACTCCTTCATCCATATCTTTTTCTTTCTGTGACCACAAAGGCAGCATAAGAGCTAAGTAACAGCCAAAGTCCATATCTGCCACATTTGCACTTCCGAAATTTGACATGACATTTTCACAGTATCACTTTACTGTCTGGAGCCAGTCATTAATATGTTGTACAATATTATTGTCTGACATTTTTGACAGTCTGTTTACAGTATGTGAACCACATTGGGTATAGGACAAGCTAAATTTGAGAAAGAGAATGGAATGTCACAGTTCAGAGAAGCTAGTTTCTGACACCAGCGAACCTAAATATACAGGGTGATTCATGAAGATATGCAAATATTTTAATATGTTATTCTACAAGCAAAACTAAAGAAAAAAGTTCATATAAACATTGGTCTGCCAGTGTTAAGTTATGGAGTTAGGGCTAACAAAAGATTTTGCCTGACATTTAGCAACTTGGATAACATGAAGCCATCACAAAACTGTACAAGGTTAAAGTAAAGCATGATTTCCATTTATTTTGTCGTCATTGATCTGGTGAATCTAATAAAACATTTCCAGACGTGTATCTGCAGTAGTTTTCCAGAACATCCAGAGAAGGAAAGATGTAATTTCGTAAAATTTTTAATTTATTAACTACTTGGCCCAATTTGTTTTTTAAATTCCAGACAACTGTACAAAAGTTTCAGTAGAAGTTGTAGAGAATTTAATTTTCGAAAAATGGTGGAAATAACTTTAACTGAAATTGTATGAATGTGACAGATAATCTGCTCTTATTAATACTATACTACAAGTGAATTCATGTAAAACCAGAAAAAAAAGCTCACTGTCAAGGAAGTTCTACAGTGTAATGCAATTTGACAATCCATTCGCAAGAAGTGTTCAAAAGTGTCTCCATCGAGATCAGTGCATTTAGCTGCTTGTGTATGGACAGATGTTGTTGCACATTTCAATTTCACAGGGTTGTTCTTAATTTCGTCTATTGCATTCATAATGCGAGCAACTAATGCCTCACGTGTATTGACTTTGTCCTCATAAACTATGTCTTTCACCCATCCCCATACACAAAAATCAATTGGTGTTAAATCGAGCGATCTGGGTGGCCACAAATGTGTAGCACCACAACCAATCAATTTCTGGGGAAAATGTTCATTTAAATGTGTACTAACGGCGTTGGTGAAATGCGGAGGCGTCCATCATGTTGAAAATACATTTGCAAGCTCATAGCAAGTGGAACATCTTCGAGTAAGCGGAGCATTTCTTCTTGAGGAAATTGCGAGTATTTCTTGCCAGTTACAAGTAATGGCAAAATGAATGGTCCATTAAAGTTTGTGTTGATTATACCGCACCACACATTTATGTTAAATCGCTGCTGGAAATTGCGTTGCACTGTTGCATGTGGGTTTTCCTCAGACTATATGTGCTTGTTATGTAAATTGTTTATACCATCTCAAGTAAAATATGCCTCATCAGTAAATAAAATGCATTTGTGCAACCGCTGATTAGTATTTAACCAGTTGCACAACTCCAACCGAAGGGTAGAATCTCCCAAATGTAAATGATGCACTTTTTGTTTCTCATAAGGGTACAGATTATTGTACTTCAGTGTATGCCATACCTTAGATTGTGAAATGCCTAATTGTTGAGAGATACATCGTGTACTGGTAGACGGGCTAAACTGAATAGCAACATCGTCTTCACATATCAAGTGCTTGTACTAATTATGAACACTAGATAGAGAACCCGCGTCCCGTAACATTCGAAATACTCTGCTAATGGTACGTGCATTCAGAATCGAATCCAAAGAGCTGGGTAACGTACACGATGTTTGTTAACTGCAGCCTAGCATTACCATCACATTTGCCATAAATAAACACAATATTGGCTTATTCCTCTGTCGTTAATTGGAAAGTCATCCCTATTTCATAAATAATCTACAAACTTTGACAGTTAATATAGGGTTTCACTTATATACACTGTTGATATTATGTTCTTTTACTGAAAAATACAGAACACTAACTCGTTTCAAGGTTACAAAACGACTGAAACAACTCACTAACAGTTGCCAACAATGACATAAATGTCTCTACATTCTTAGTGGGAAGGAAACAAATTTATTTGTATAATAATCTTTGCTTCTCTTGACGTTCTGGAAAACTACTGCAGACACACGTCTGGGACATGTTTTATTAGATTCACCAGTTCAATAACAACAATATAAATGGAAATTGTGCTTTACTTTAACCTTGTACAGTTTTGCGATGGCTCCATATTAGCATAGTTGCTAAATTTCAGGCAAAATCTTTTATTAGGCATAACTCCGTTACTAAACATTGGAGGAACTACGTTTATATGGACTTTTTTCTTTAGTTTCACTTGTAGAGTAACATACTGAATATTTGCATATCTTCATGAATCAACCTGTATATGCCACATGAGCCATGTACATTTGTGTTGAATTGCTTTGTTCTCCATGCTCCAGTAACTGGGATGAGTCAGTTCTCAATTCAGTTCAGTGTGTGCACTGAGATAGGACAAAGGATGATAGCATTACCTATGTTGGAAGTAGACACTTGCTGAAGCCAGGGGGCATGGAAGTGCGCTATAATTTCTGAACAAAAACCTAGGTTTCTCAATTAAAAACCTGTGTAAAACTTGCCCTCACTACTTGAAGTCACTGTATAGAAGACAGTCACATCTGAATACGTTTTTAGGTAAGAGATATTTTTATGGAGTAATACTGAGAATAAGACAGTTGAGAACTTGATTTTTTGATGCAAAACTTCATCTGCTGTGCATGTACTACCTCATGGCAAAACAGCTGATTGTTTTACTTTAAGTGTAAGTATTGGATTTATTAGTTCACAGTACAGGAAACTGTCGATCATTTTTCTGACAAAATGAACGATTTTTGGAATGTGAGCCCTGAAATGGTGCTTTTTAGTCAGAAGAAGACAACAGCGCCATAGGAATGTTGATTGAACTTAGGTACATTTAACCAGTCTCATTAAAATGAAAGCGATACACTTAATCTCAGGTATAGCCTTTGCCTCTCTCACATGTTTTCCCCCATCTTAGAACGTTTGTGTCATTATACACTCTACCAGTTTCGTTGACGATTTTATACAACCAGGTATATATAATTCAGTTATGATTTTTGACTTATCATGACAATTACTAATCCTCATACATTCAATTACAAAATCCTTAAAAAGGAATTTCAACAAGAAATAGGTTATAACTTAAGTAATTACTGTATATACAACAATATAGTACCGAGTGCTGTGTGAAACTTAATATTTATTTCACACTCTTGAAATTTGTTTACCAATATACTTTACCACACACCTAGTCCACTGTCTTTTAGAGACAATTAGATTCGTGTTTTGCATCTAGTTTTATTTCTCTGGGATAAGATTTTCAGCGTTCTCAGTACATGAATCATAGTAGATCACAATGACTTTTATCAGTAATACCAAGTGATTATCAAGTATCAATTGCTGCCTCATGTCACCACTCAAGTTCAGAAATGAAGTCCTGTTTGCATGTGCAACTTCGCTAAGAATTAGATCAGAAGAATTCTATGGAAAAACATATAGACTGGTTGAGAAACCAGGAGCTTCATCCACGCTTAAATGCCACTGACAAAATCATTTGTCTTGTACTTAGTTAGCTTCAGGTCTAATGAACCATTTTGCACAATAAATTATAAAGATGTGGAACGATTCATTTTACATTCATATCACAAAAAATAAGTTATTTGTAAAGATGGCTACACGCTGAAAATTTAAAGGATGACTATACAGATCTGAGTTAGTGAATTCCTACCCACTACGTTTAACACATTACAATAATAGAAATTCGTTTATGGAATAGTAGGACTTGATAAGGAGAAACCTTTCCAGTTAGTTCTCATGTGTTAGTTTGCTAAATATCAGAAATTTCGCGTTAATGGCAAGTCATCAAAATTTTTTGTTGCAGCATTGTGAACACCTTCTTGTGGAATAGACAACCTTACAGTGGAGTAACGAACGTCATTCTTCATCTGGTGTTGTCATTTTTTTCAACAGTGTTCGTTTTGAATTGCAGTGTATTATTTACAACAAACATCATGAGGAAGTAAGTATACTGTGAAGCAATAGTCAACATCTCCAACTTCTTAAACAGATGTATACAAGAAGATTGTGCGTTAGCTTTTTAAAATTGAGGGTCAGACTGCATGCAGAAAACCAGTCAATGATACTTTTAAAAACATTGTTTACCATTTCTTCCATTTCTGTATGTACACTTGGATTAATGACACTACTGGTGTCATCTACGAAAAGAACTAATTCTGCTTGATGTATATTAAACAGTAAGTTGTTTAAACTTGTAAGGAACAATAGTGCACCTAAGATTGATCCTTGGGAATTCCATACATGAGTTATCCCCAATCAGAATTACGTCCTTGGACAATATTGACTGAATTACTAAGTACAACTCCCTGCATTATTTTGATTAGATATGACATTATCCACAGATTGGTTAACCATCAGTCACATAAAACTTCAGTTTGTCAAGGAGAGCACTGTGATTCGCACAGTCAAATGCCTTAGATAGTGCGCAGAAAATACCAACTGGCACTGTTTTGTTACTTAATGCTTGGTGCAAAAGTTAAGTGTAATGTAAAAGACCAGAAAGCTGAGCCATATTTCGAAGGAAATATAGAACATATTGTATTGGCAGACTGAAATGACAACTCGTCATTTACATCTGACACTCTCTTAAGCTCTGAAGTAGTCTATTCATCTGTGCAGTACTTCTTTTGCAAGGACTTAATCAGATAATACGAATTACTATTCTGCTCTTTTAGGAAACAGTTTGTCTGTTGAAGAAGCGTGATTTTCTTTGTGTACTGCATGTTTACTTCACATGCAGTATTACTCTTCCTCTTGATGTGAACAGCAGTATAATCCAGTGGTGTGACTAGATAGAGGGGGACGTCTTGGCAACACTAGAAAACAAAAAAATGCTAGAAGTATTAGTGTTACATCTCAAATTTTTTATGCACAGAAATCGTTACTACTTTCTGGAGCAGCAGTTCCCAAAATGAAAACAATTAGCACAGAAAGCAAGTAAAACACAACAAAAGGAATTCATGTGATGAAACTTTTAAATGGATGGTTTGTTGCCTAATCACAACATCCACTCACTGGATTATTCCAAACGTAAGCATTGAAGTAAAATGTACAATGTATAGACAGCTGCTGTGACACTGCTACCAACAGCAGATGAAAACTGTTCTGTTCAATAAATAGTTATCATATACTGAAATATACAAGCATTACAATTTACGTTCTGCATAAATGAAAAAAATGCTAGGTGCGCTGTCAGCTGTGATGAGAACGTTTGGCTTTGAAGTTCGAACAATGTGAACTTCGTAAAAACGCTCAGAACATACTGCGGTATAGTTTATTGATCTTTTTGATGCAAGGGCTTGAACTTACATATTATAAACATGAAAGTTTGAAGCCAATGAGTGCAAAGAACGAAACGAGTTAGCCACATTTAAGGCAAATTCACAATGGCTGTTATGGCAGTGTGTATCTACATTGTCTGTCATGTCACTTCAAGTCAGCTTGCTTAGCAAAGTACAAAATAGTGAAACTGAGGTCATCAGATGCCATCCATGATACAGAAAGTCGAAATGTAGTACTGGAATTGAGAAACTAAGAACATTAATTAACGAAAAAAGCAAATTTGCAACATATTGTTTTAATCAGTTTTGTGTGGTAAAGAGCTCAGAAGTGAAACAACATTTCAAAACATCGACATTTATTTTCCTGTGGGAACATATACAGGGTGGTCCATCTGGAGTTTTGGATGAGATTGTCTCGGAAACTATACATCAGGTAAAAATGGTAGGTAAGACAAGTTCGTAAGCTCAAAGGGGAACATCAAATGATACTACACGTGACCCCCAGCCCCCTTGGGTGGGGTGAGGGGCAACTTTTAAATCTTAAATGGAAACCACCATTTTTGTTGCAGATTCGGATTCTTCATAGAAAAGTAATCAAGTTTTGTCTGAAACATTTTTTAAACCATTGACACATGTAGCTGAAATCAAGAAAAATTAAAATTTGCAAAGAACCCCAATTTATGTAGAATGATCTACATCTACATTTATACTCCGCAAGCCACCCAACGGTGTGTGGCGGAGGGCACCTTACGTGCCACTGTCATTACCTCTCTCTCCTGTTCCAGTCGCGAATGTTTCGCGGGAAGAACGACTGTCGGAAAGCCTCCGTGCGCGCTCGAATCTCTCTGATTTTACATACGTGATCTCCTCGGGAGGTATAAGTGGGGGGAAGCAATATATTCGATACCTCATCCAGAAACGCACCCGCTCGAAACCTGGACAGCAAGCTACACTGCGATACAAAGCACCTCTCTTGCAGAGTCTGCCACTTGAGTTTGCTAAACATTTCCGTAATGCTATCATGCTTACCAAATAACCCTGTGACGAAACACACCACTCTTCTTTGGATCTTCTCTATCTCCTCTGTCAACCTGACCTGGTACGGATCCCACACTGATGATCAATACTCAAGTATAGGACAAACGACTGTTCTGTTGTAACCCATCTTCTTCGTTGATGGACCACATTTTCTAAGGACTCTCAGCGCGTTCTGTGATTGGCGGCGCGGACCTGGAGCGCGGTACGCGGCAGCGGAAGCGGTTCGACATGGGCAAACCGCGACGCAGAGCCCGCCGCGCCGCACTGTTGACGGTGTTTCCATGGCAACCACGCCGCTGCCGCGCGGTTTTGAGCACGGCAGCCCTAGTGGGAAACGGCCAAAAGGCAAAGCGCCGGCGCAGTGGTCACAGACAATGATAGACGCTTTCGAAATCGCCAAGAAAAGCATAGCTGAGCCAACACTTCTTGCTCACCCCCCTTTAGACGCGCCTCTTGCGCTCGTGGTCGATGCTAGCCAGGTGGCCATCGGCGCAGCATTGCAGCAACATGTGGCCTTTAAGGCTACGGCCACACGAGCGTTTTTTCTTCACGCGCTTTTCTGCCGACGTTCACGACGACTTTAGGCTTCGGCCACACGAGCGTTTTTTCCACGCGCATTTCTGCGAGAATTCACGCAACACGCGCGGCCACATGGCCGCCTCTCTCATGCGGCGTGAAGTCCAGCGAAACGCCAGTAGTGCTTTGGTGCAAGCTGTGACATCAGTTTAGTATCAACTATGAGCGGAAATACATTAAACAAGAAAGCGGTTCTTGCAGTATGTGCTGCGTTAGTTGTACATAGGCGTCGGAAACGACAGCAGGAAAAAAAAATACTGGATTCATCCCATATTAAGCGACAGATCAAATAAACGAAAGTTCGTGCTTCTACACAACAAACTGAAGGCAAATCCAGACAAGTTCTTTGAATACTACAGGATGTCGGTTAACTCATTTGAAATGCTTCTGAATATGGTTGGAGAGAAAATTTCTAAAAGGAACACGAACATGAGGGAATGTATCAGTGCAGAAGAAAAACTCGCAGTAACCTTAAGGTAAGTTTTATTTTTTAATTCTTTCTCTGTTTAGACATTAATATTAATTAAAAATGTTTATGCCAAGGAAAAAATCTAGATCTGAAAGACCTGACATAGTTTTTAATTACAAGTCAAAAAGTGTCACAAAAGCATCTTCTCTTTCTTCTGTGGACTCTCTTTCTTCTGTGGACTGTGACGAACAGCTTTCGTAGTGATGTACAAAAGACTGATTAATTGCGCTGCCACTTGGTGAAGATGGTGAAGGTGACGACGTCGGAGTTGTGTAAGATCTTAAAATTTGAAGAAATTTCATTTGAAAATCTAAGTTGTCCTCCGTTTTAAGCTTCCTTATAACAGGAAGTTGCGACATGAGGAACATCTCATCCGCATCAGGCACGTGACGTGCAGGTTGTTCCAAATGCCCTTTTAAAACCTTCACAATTTCGTCCTCGAACGTATCTTGTTTCCGCTTTTTTGGTTTTGGCCTTGAAATATTTTCTGCACTTCGAGGTTCTGATGCTAGTACGCTCTCTGTTCTGTCGTCATTCTCAATGACGTTCATATTCCCAGCAGTTCTGAAAAAATAATCTTTTTTTTTTAATTTAAAACATTATCCTTTCATATTAAACCTACTGAAACAGCTACTATGTTCAACAAGTGACCTTATAATCCACAGACAGTAAGGGGTAACCGTCACTTACGCCCTTTGTTGCAGCACTCCTTCAAGGAACGTCATTTGCTTATAAAATACATGTGGTTTGCTGGATGTAGCACCATCACCGCTTCTTCCTTTGCTTTTCATATATTTTGTATAGGAATCTCTCCTACTTTTCCACCGTTTCTGAACTTCTATCCCTAAAAGATAACGAATAAAAGTATTGTAGATTTATGTAATTACCTGGAGCTCATTTAATTTGTCCTACTTAAAATGAAATCATTTAACAGGTTTGTGTATGAAACAATTTTTCTACTACCAAGAACGATTTTTTCCATTTATATTTTCCACAACGTGTTTTATGAAATGGTTCCCATTTTCAAGTGAATTTCTGCGTGCTGTCCGGTACTGCAGTCTTGTGTTGTCTTTAGTATAATGTATAAATCCATGTGCAGTTTTTAACTAATGATCGACGTTTTTGCAGACAATTTTTTCAATATTCCTCTTGGTTTTATATATTACAATGAAGACATCAGGATAACGGAGCACCTTACACTTGGAAAAATCGCGATAAAGTAGCATAGCACACAAAAATACGTTTGGCAGTGAGAACCATTTCCTGAAACATAAATAAAGAGAAAATCCACTGGCTTTCCGCAACCATTTCTAACTGATCAAATCAAATTTTACAGGTATCTGGGGACTGGAAATTCGATGCATTCTCTGCATTTTGAGTTTCTTCTCGGCTGATCCACAATAGCTGATATTATTAGAGATACTTGCACTTCCATATGGGAGATGCTGAAAGTGGAGTATATGAAACCCCCGACTACAGAAGAGTGGAAGAATATCAGCGACCAGTATGAGAAGACAGCAGACTTTCCTCATTGTGTGGGATCTATAGACAGAAAACACGTTAGAATCGTTAAACCATGGACATCACGCAGCGAATTTTATAACTACAAAAAGTATTTTTCTATTGTATTGATGGCCATAGTAGACAGCAAATATTGTTTCAGATTCATAGATGTAGGGGCATTTGGTCATCAAGGAGACTCCAATATATTCAAAGCAACTGAATTGGGTAAAAAACTCTACCAGCAAGCCTTAAATTTGCCAGAAGCTGCGCCACTTCCAAATGGTCCTTGTGGACTGAAAATTCCTTATGTGTTTGTGGATGATGAGGCTTTTGCGATGAGTGACCATTTAATGAGACCATATCCCGCAAAAAACCTTACGAATAAACAAAAAGTGTTTAACTACAGACTCTCATGAGCACTACGTTATGTGGAATGTGCATTTGGCATTTTATCCAATAAATGGAGAATTTTCCATCGTCCAATCGATTTTAACGTGGATGTGGTGGATCCTATTGTTCAAGCATGTTGTGTACTTCACAATTTTGTGAGACAACATGATGGTTACAATTTTGAAGACACACTGACTTGCACATTGGATAGTATTCCGGCACATGGGACAAAAGGAACGGTCAGTGGCATAAGTATCAGAGATCATTTTGCTGATTACTTCTGTTCCTCTCAAGGATCTGTACCATGGCAAGATCATTATGCAAACTTCTTCGGATGAAGACTAATTTTTGTATTGGCTTGTTAACATTTTATTCATATATAAATTTCATTGTACATTGTTTATAGCAATTAATAAAATATTTACTATCGGTAATTACCTAGATCTGATTTTTGCTTGTTATCCATTCCATCCCATTTTTCTCCCAGAACAGCCGCTGTAACTGCTCACCACAATTCTCTTTTTCTTTCTCTAATTTTGTATTCCGGATCCCTTGTATTGTACAGCCATGGATGTTTCTGCACTTCCATAATAATGATTTCACTGTCCAGACGCTCCATTCTGGCACTTTATAAAATACAATAAGACTGCTTCAACGACAACGAAGCGAGGACGGCAAAGTCTCCGTATATTGAACAGCGAGCTGCCGAGCAGGGTTGCCAACCATAGAACATTTTTCCTCGTACATAAACAACTAAAATCTCGTACTTTGGCTTTCAATCCACGTACATTTATCACGCATTTGACATGTTATAAAACCAAAAATAAGACACGTGTGGATACTTCATTATGAAATACCTACTTTTTATAATATCACACCACGCATTGTTAGACTGCATATGTTCTTTATTATGAAATACCTATTGAAATAATACCGCTCCACGCATTGTTGCATATGTTGGCATCGCTACGATTTCAGTTCGGTAATTGTCGGTAAGCGTCGGAGGAAAGTGCTGAGGTTCCGGACTCTGCCGCAGCGTGTCTCCCGCCCGTGTGGCTAGCACCCAGCGTGAAAAACACGCAAAACGAATGCATCCGAGAGCGTTCGCTCAGCGTGAACGCCGAAGTTTGCGGGCCCGCGGCGTGCGAAAACGCCTCGTGTGGCCAGCCCCATTCAACACGCAGTGGTCTATAATGTCGGCGTGAACGCCGGCAGAAACGCGCGTAAAAAAAACGCTCGTGTGGCCGTAGCCTAAAGGCCGGTTCCCATTAGTGCACGACAGCGCAGCGTGTGGCAATCGCAGCGGCAAGCGTTTTCTTCTTTGACGCGGCGGCTCGCGGAATTGGCGTCCCCATCTGGAAGCGGCAGACGTTAGCGGTAGCCAATGACGGACAGCCGCTGAGGTACTGGGCGGAACCCACTGAAACACCCGGAGCATTTGATTAACTATATCGTGCACCTCCAAGAAGGAAAGATAAGGCTGCGTGAAGACATACCAGTTTTTCATTTTCTGTCAATGTACTCTTTCACATATTTCATTTTAATTTTTTCTCATGATTGTTCACTATCTCATAACACAATGAAACAATGTATGATAAAAGAGATTATTCAGATAGTTAAGTGAGACAAAAATTTAAAATGTGATACGGTAGCAGGTACAGGAAGACAAAACACTAAAAACACAAAGGCTTGGGGGGAAGGGATGAAAGGGTAAACCACCTGATAGAATTTTGCACAGTGCATAATGTAATCATCGCCAACACCTTACATAAGAATCATGAAAGAATAGTATATATTTGGAACAGAGTTTTCGAAACCAGATTTTAAATTGTAAGGCAATTCTCGGTACAGCCGCAAACCGACAATAATTTATTTGTTACGAGCTGCAGTTTACAACTAAAGAGACCGTAAATGGTAGCAAATTAAGGAGATGGAACTTGGATAAGTGAAGACCGACAGTTTTTCGATAATCTTAAAGGTACTGTAAGGCAACGACTGACTGAAGCAGAAGAAGGAATCCATTACAATACGAATGAATATGTAACAAATGCCATTTTCTTCGTGTAACGTATTTTATTTGTTCCATACGCTTTTCACCTGTTACTTTAATGCACTTCTAGAGGAATATTTGTGATATTTGTAGATTATGAAATAGTTAAGGTCTTATTTTTTTACGTAAGTGATTACTGATAGTTGATCGAATTTTTGGCTGGCATCTGCGTTTCCTCTCGTTTGGTCGCAGGCTGTAGATCGCACTATAAAATCACTTACAAGACGTAAGCACATTTTCATGTTAGAAACTTTTTTCCTTCACAATTTTTATGTTCTTTGTGCTAATTAGTGTGTATCACAATTATTCTTCTGTCACTAGCAGCGAATATTTTACCAAAAACTCATTTAGAGTCGGAACTACTGTGTGTTCAATTTATGTCCCATTTGTATATCTACACATGGCCAAACTAACGAAGCATATGCTGAAAACTAAAGTCTGTTCATTCTGTTTTCTTTATATCTGTCTGTGTGTGCGTGTAGTTCAAAAAAATGGTTCAAATGGCTCTGAGCACTATGGGACTTAACATCTGTGGTCATCAGTCCCCTAGAACTTAGAACTACTTAAACCTAACTAACCTAAGGACATCACACACATCCATGCCCGAGGCAGGATTCGAACCTGCGACCGTAGCAGTCCCGCGGTTCCGCGTGCGTGTAGTTAGTAAGGCTAAGTTGAAGAAATTGAATGTGAATGTAATATAAGCCAGAGCGTAGTTGAAAGTTTTCATGTTCAGCTGATTCGAGTTTTGATTTAAATATATGTGGAGGAGTTCATGTAAGAGTGAGGACAATGCTACTAATCTGATAATAATCATCTGTTGAAATGTCATTCTACTATTTTATCTATTAATGTAAGCAGGGAGTTTACTCTTACATGAACTCCTCCACAAAACATTTAACCCAAAACTGAAGTCAGCTTAACACCAAACCTTTCAACCTCTGTCTGACAACTTCTGCATTCACTTTAACTTCCTATAACTGTCATCGACCAGCCACACACACATACAGATATAAGGAGAACAGAAATAAACAAACGTTAGTATTCAGCATATAATTCTTTAGGTTGGCAACAAGTACATAAACAAACCAATCAGCAAGGGACATGAGGTGAACACACTGTAACTACGACTTTAAATAAGAGTTTTCGGTAAAACGTCTACAGCTAGTGACAGAAGAAAGAAAGAGCTAACATGAATATGTGCTTATGTTCCATAAGCTAAGTTTTCCATCAACCCCCAGCATGTGACCAGGTGAGGAGAAACGCAGATGTCCGCCAAAAACTCAATTAACTGTAAGTAATCACATATTCATGTAAAAAAAGATGTGAACATTTTTATAATCTGCAAGTAACACATATCAAAACAAAATTTGATCATTCTAGATTACACCAAAGATGGCTTAAAGCAAAATTCGAAACGTGTCTTGAACAAACAAAATACACTGCAACAAGAAAAAAACGTTTGTTAATTACAAAAGAAAATAATCAATAGCTGTGCATACTTAGCAAATTACATCTTATGACATAACAGCAAATTAGTTTCGGTTTAACTTCTGTAGGTCGATACAGAAAATTGTAAATATTAACGTGTTCCATGTCACTGTAATTCTCATTTCACATGCTATTAAATGCCGTTTAAAAAAATTCATCGACCCATTCTGAAAAACTGAAGTTACTTTCATATCTCGTTAGATAAATAGATTTTGGATATTTATCATGTGACTAAATACATGACTCTTTACAAGTTATCTTTTGCAAAAAAACACGTTTCGATTTCTTGAACTGTTTACGAAATTTGCGGTTGATGCAACCACATGGCTTACGACGAGCAGGACAAAGTATCGGTCGCATCGCGAGCGACCCGCGCGCGCTCACCGCACAGTCCGTCCGCCGACATATCATTCAATATCTCGAGAACGGTGATAGCTATCGTTCTGCTCTGAGCTTTAAAAAAAATTTCGATATGTTGACTAAATTTCATACGCAATAATGTATTACCTAAAATGAACTGTACGCAAAGTCCATGCAATGCGTTTTTACCTCTGCACACTCATTAAGATATCGTGTAAAGGTTTACGTAAATGCGACACAGCAAGTAACCACGACGAATAACGAAAAGGAATTCGGTCCTTTACTGAGAGGAGATATCAGGCTGTAGCATGGCCAAGAATCAAATTTTTCTACAGAATAGTTTCCTTGGTATTGGATGATAAGTATTTCATAGCTGCCGCCGCGTCCGCGCCAGCGGTTCGGCGAAAGATCGTGTGGCCGGGGGTTCCGTGTTTGACGTCATACTCAGCGCGTTCTGTGAGTTAAGGCCGGTTCACACTTGGGCTAAATTTACACTGCCCGCGATGTGATGCGATGCGATGCCGAGCCGAGCGGAGCGATGAAGCGCTGAAATTGCGTGACAATGGGCAGGCTTGGTTTAACAGTCGCAACAGAGCGGTGCCCGTTTAGACTGCAGGCTGGGCCGAGCGCTGTGATGCGGTGCGATGCGATGACTCCGCTGTAGTTGCAACCGAGTTTGCGTTTCGTACGAGTGTTTGGAGCGATTGCTTGTTTGCGCTTGTGTCTCCAGTAATTGCTTGCTTGCGATGGACGTAGAAAGATTATTTAAAAATGTCCGTGAACGCCCTGTGTTATGGGACCAGAAAAATAAATATTACCACAATAGGGATTTTGTCCCCAAGTACGGAATGAAATAGCTTAAGATTGTGGAACAGACAGTAAGTACAAAAAAGTGAAATAAAAAGCTACAAGACTCCAAGAAATAAGTAAGACAAAGAACTTCGTTTATTTTCTAATTTTAATTGTGTATAGATACTATTACAGTATTTTGATAATGAAATGACGTTCACAATAGTTACAGTATTTGATAATTTCGACATGAAATATATTTGCATTAATGACTGTTGACATAATTTTTGAAGGCCTCTCTGACACTCCTCGCTCTTCTTGAAGCAATAGTGTTTGCTCTTTCATTTTGGAAGCATGCTGCTAAAGCACTGTGTTCTGTTATGTCCTGGTCAATAGACAATTGAAGGGAAATGTCAGGCCCATCTTTATCGATTATTATATTGTGCAAGACGCAGATGCACTGAATAATAATGTCTGCATGTTCTACAGAAGTTTCAATTTCCTTTCAGAGAAGACGCCACTTACTGGCCATAATTCCGAAAGTGCGTTCCATCACCATTCTAGCCCTCGATAGCCTCCTGTTAAATAACCTCTCTTCCTCAGTCAGTGACAGTCCAGGGAAAGGGCGCATTAAGTTTTCCAGTAGCGGAAAGGCTTCATCTCCAACCAACACTAATGGGGCTTTTACTGAAGTACCTGGTAGTTCTTTCGGTGGAGACCAGTTTTCAGTTTCGTTCAAAATATTATTGTACAAGTTACTTGCTCTAAATGTGCCACCATCTGATTGCTTGCCATAGCCTCCAATGTCAACTGCTATTAATCTGCAGTTAGCACTGACTACAGCTAGTAAAGCAAGCAAAAAAATTTTTTTTTAATTGTAATACATTGTCCCAGAATGAGGGGGACATTTAACCTGAACATGCTTACCATCAATGGCCCCCACACAATTCGGAAAATTCCAGTTGGCATACGTGTGTTTTGCAGCGGTTTGAAGCAGTGGCATAGTACGAGAAAACAGGTGTACAGGGCTCAGACTTTCACATATTGGGCGCATGTTTCATGCACACGTTGTGCGACTGTAGTTAGACCCATCCGAAACGACTGTGACAGTGCATGGAAAGACATCCCAACCGACAAATATCTGAAAAAGAATGAAATGAGCGTAATTGAAGATAAGGTAAATGTAAGTGGATATAAGCTCTCTGCACATGTAATGAGAGAAAATACGGAGAAAGGAGGAGTTGCCATATATGTCAAAAGTTATCATTGTGCAAAAAGTATAGAAACAAAAAAGTTTTGTGTAGAGAAACATATAGAAGCATGTGCCTGTGAGCTTAAATTAAATAAAGGCACATTTATAATTGCAACTGTATGTAGGTCCCCATCAGGAAATTATCATCTATTTCTGAAAAATTTGGACTCCTTGTTGTGCTGTCTGTCAGACAGGGGGAAGCAAATTATTATTTGTGGGGACTTCAATGTAGATTCTCTGAAAGAGGGTAATAGGAAAAATGACCTTGAAGTATTACTCGGTTCTTTCAATTTGACACCCGTTATTGATTTTCCTACTCGGGTGGTAAAGGATAGCAGCTCACTGATAGATAACTTCTTTATAGACCAAGATAAGTTTAATCAGATAAATGCTCAGCCTGTTGAGAATGGTCTTTCTGATCATGGTGCACAGCTAGTTACAATATATGACATAGCTCCATTCAGAAATACTAAACAGTCCTCCAAAGTAGTACGTTCAGTCAACGATTTAACAATTGCAAATTTCAGGGAAAGCCTACAGCAGTTAGACTGGGATGAGGTGTACCATGAACCTGATGCCAATTTAAAACATAATTTATTTCATGACATTTTTGTAAATGCATTTGAAAACTGCTTCCCCAAGAAAATAGTTAAATATACTCGTAAGAAACCTTGTAACAAACCATGGCTTACTAAGGGTATAAAAATATCTTGTAACCGGAAAAGGGAAATGTATCTGACAGCAAGAAAGAGTAGTGACCCAGAAACTATCAAAAATTATAAAAACTACTGTGTTATATTAAGAAAAGTTATTAAAAAATCCAGGAGTATGTGTATCATGTCTGAAATCAGCAACTCTGATAATCAAATTAAAACAATTTGGAATATTATTAAAAGAGAAACAGGTCAACCAAGAGCAGAGGAAGACAGTATTACCATCAAATTGAATGAAAACTTTACGAACAAAAAGTCAGAAGTTGAAAATATTTTTAATAATCATTTTCTAAATGTTGTGGATATAGTAGGATCCAGGTGTTCATTAGAAGATGCTAGGCTGTTAATGGAAGAGGCCATACCTATGCAATTTGATACAATTGAAATCTCACCCACTTCTCCCTCTGAAATTAGGAAAATAATAAACTTGCTTAAAAGCAAAAACTCACATGGAATTGATGGCATTTCCAGCAAAATACTAAAAGCTTATTCTCAACAGATAAGTAAGATTCTCAGCCACCTGTGTAATAGCTCTCTGGAACAGGGCATTTTCCCTGATAGACTGAAATATGCTATTGTTATACCTTTGCATAAAAAGGGGGATAGATCTGATGTCAACAATTACCGTCCAATCTCCGTTCTAACAGCTTTATCCAAAATTTTTGAGAAAGCAATGTATTCAAGAGTAGCTTCACATATCTAAAAAAATGAAGTACTAACAAAATGTCAGTTTGGTTTCCAGAAAGGTTTTTCAACAGAAAATGCCATATATGCTTTCACCAGTCAAATTTTGAATGATCTGAATAACCGAACACCACCCATTGGGATTTTTTGTGATCTCTCAAAGGCTTTTGATTGTGTAAATCATGAAATTCTGCTAGACAAGCTCAAGTATTGTGGCATGAGTGGGACAGTGCACAAATGGTTTAATTCGTACCTAACTGGAAGAGTGCAGAAAGTTGAAATAAGTAGTTCTCGTAATATGCAAAGAACAGCACATTCCTCAAACTGGGGAACTATCAAGAATGGGGTTCCACAAGGGTCAGTCTTGGGTCCTTTGTTGTTCTTATTATATTGCCATTCTATAGTCATGAAGAGGCAAAGTTAGTTCTCTTTGCTGATGATACAAGTATAGTAATCACACCTGTCAAACAAGAATTAACTGATGAAATTGTCAATACTGTCTTTCAGAAAATTTCTAAGTGGTTCCTTGTAAACGGACTCTCACTGAATTTTGATAAGACACAGTACATACAGTTCCGTACAGTGAATGGTATGACGCCATTAATAAATATAGACCTTAATCAGAAGCATATAGCTAAGGTAGAATATTCCAAATTTTTAGGTGTGTCCATTGATGAGAGATTAAATAGGAAGAAACACAGTGATGATCTGCTGAAACGTTTGAGTTCAGCTACTTATGCAATAAGGGTCATTGCAAATTTTGGTGATAAACATCTTAGTAAATTAGCTTACTACGCCTATTTTCACTCATTGCTTTCATATGGCATCATATTTTGGGGTAATTCATCACTGAGGAATAAAGTATTTATTGCACAAAAGCGTGTAATCAGAATAATAGCTGGAGTCCACCCAAGATCATCCTGCAGACATTTATTTAAGGGTCTAGGGATATTCACAGTAGCTTCTCAGTATATATACTCTCTTATGAAATTTGTTATTAACAACCAAACCCAATTCAAAAGTAATAGCAGTGTGCATAACTACAATACTAGGAGAAAGGATGATCTTCACTATTCAAGATTAAATCTAACTTTGGCACAGAAAGGGGTGAATTATACTGGCACTAAAGTCTTTGGTCACTTACCAAATAGTATCAAAAGTCTGACAGATAACCAACAAGTATTTAAGAAGAAATTAAAAGAATTTCTGAATGATAACTCCTTCTACTCCATAGAGGAATTTTTAGATATAAACTAAGAAAAAAAAGAAAAAAATATTAAAAAATAAAAAAATAAAAATAAAAAATAAAGAAAAACAAAAAACACAAAAAAATAAAGTCGTTATATTAACTTAAGTATGTTGTTAAACTAACCTAATTATGTCATGTATCGGAAAATTCGACTCGTTCCACATCATTACGAAATATCGTATTCATGATCCATGGAACTAGTATTAATCTAATCTAATCTAATCTAATCTGTGTAGGATCACCGTAGGATTTGTAGTTAATGTGCTAAGGACAAAAAATGTATTAAGTATACAGTATACTTAATTATTTACGCATATTTGCACGTCTCTATTTTCAGGTGAGGTACTGAAGAATAAATCGAAGAACCTACGTGACACTTTCCGCTCTGAACTCAAAAAAACTCGTGCTGAGCGTTCAGGAGACGAAGGTGGCATGCCGCCTTTCCAATCCAATTGGCCGTGGTACGAGCTAATGACCTTCCTGACTGACATAATGACGCCACGGAAGACGAAGACTAATGTTCATCACAGTAAAAGAACAGCATCGCAACACGACGACGCACACGACGACGTACCATTTTCATCAGCTCTTACAGAGAGAGAGAGAGAGAAAGAGTGTGTTTCACCTGATGAAACCAACCAAGCCAGTTCTTCAAGACTGTCTGTAAGTTCAGAGGGTAGCGTTTCGATGCCTCCTCCCTCACCCACCCTACACGCAAACCAAAACAAGAGATCCAAGAAATCGACAAACTCTGAGTTGCTAAATATAGAGAAGCTAAAGTTGAAGCTAATTGAGCAACAAATGTCAAAATCAGAAACGCAAGATGACAGCTATCATTTTGTAGTGAGTTTGCTGCCAGCAATGCGAAAACTACCACCAGCAGCTCAGCTGAGAGCCAGGATAAAAATTCAGCAAGTTCTTTTGGAAGAATTGGATCAATCAACCACTTCCACTGCACATTCGTTGATGTCACCCTATGCACCTGAAAATCCAGTTGAAATCGTAATTGCTGGAAATCCGCAAAATGAAATAGTCATTTCTGAAATTCAACCTGATGACATTGTTATTTCAAGCCACCAAGATCCTGAAAACTTTGACACTTAAGTGAGTGAACTGTGATGTATTTTACTTCTGATTGTCAACTACGTCAAAATTTATTAAAAGAAAGTTTGAATCTATCACAATTTGTAAATTTTTCATAATAAAATGATTGCTGTAAACTTAATATTGTGTACTTACCTGATGGTGATCATAACTTTCTCTTCAGGGGTAATAGCCATTCTGAAATTTGTGTTTTGTTTCTGTAATCTATTTGAAACAGACGACACTATATAATCAAATGTCTCTGTACTCATTCTGAAATAATTCCAGAATTTATCCTCATCTTTTCTCAAGTCACTGTACAAATGATGAAATTCTCCTAAAGTCCTCCTCTCATTGTTGATTTCATGCACCCATTCATGACTGCGTTGAATTCTCAGAGCAATGTTTTCTTATAAAAAAGAATTTACTGGGTCGAGGAAAAACGACATTGTGTCGAGACTGCTCATTTGCTGGTCAGATCGAGCGCGCCTGCACGCTCCATCGCACTGCATCGCTTTGGCCATTATGCCTCGCATCTCGTCGCGTCGCGTAGCATCGCATCACAGGCAGTGTAAACGTACACTAGGGCTGCCACGCGTCAAAACCGCGCGGCAGCGGAGTGGTTCCCATGGAAATGCCGTCAGCGGGTTCTGCGTCGCGGTTTGCCCATGTCGAACCGCTTCCGCAACCGCGTGCCGCGCTCCAGGTCCGCGCCGCCAATCACAGAACGCGCTGAGCGTGACGTCAGGTACGGAACCCCGGGCCACATGAACTTTCGCCGAGCCGCTGGCGTGGACGCGGCGGCAGCTATGAAATACTTATCATCCGATTCCAAGGAAACTATTCTGTAGAAGAATTTGATTCTTGGGCATGTTACAGCTTGATATCTTCTCTCGATAAAGGACCGAATTTCTTTTCGTTATTCGTCGTGGTTACTTGCTGCATCGCATTTACATAAGCCTTTACATGAAATTTTAATACATTATTGTGTATGAAATTTAGTCAACATATCGAAATTGTTTTTAAAGTTGAGAGCAGTTCTCAAGATATTGAATGATATGTCGGCAGACGTGCTGTGCGGTGACCGCACGTTGGTCGCTTGCGACGCGACCAATACTTCGTCCTGCTCGTTGTAAACCATGTTGTTCTATCAACCGCAAATTTCGTAAACGGTTCAAGAAATCGAAACGTGTTTTTTTGCAAACGATAACTTGTAAAAAGTCATGTATTTCATCGCATGATAAATATCCAAAATCTGTTTATCTACCGAGATATAAACTACAGTTTAGTCATAAACTGCAGCTCGTAACCAATAAATTAATGTAGGTTTGCGTCTGCACCGGAAAATGTCTTATAATTTAAAATCTGCTTTCGAAAACTATGTTCCAAATATGTATTATTCTTTATTCTTTCATGATTCTTAAGCAAGGTGCTGGCGATGATTACATTATGCTCTGTGCGAAATCCTATCAGGTGGCTTCCACTTTCATTCCTTCCCCCCAGCCTTTGTGTTCTTAGTGTTTTCCTGTACCTGCTACTGTATCACATTTTAAATTTTTGTCTTGCTTAACTATGCGAATAATCTCTTTTGTCGTACATTGTTTCAATGTGTTAGGAGATAGTGAACAATCATGAACAGTAGTAATGAAATCTGTTTATTGTGAAATGAGAAAACATGAATAATGATATATGTGAAAGAGTACATTGTACAGAACATGGAAAATTGGTATGTCTTCACCCAACTTCGTCTTTCCTTCATGTACGTGTAAGATATAGTTAATCAGACACACCGGGCATTTCAGTGGGCCCCGCCCCATACCTCAGTGGCTGTCCATCATTGGCTACCGCTTGTGTCTGCCGCTTCCAGATGGGAACGCCAATTTCGCGAGCCGCCGTGTCAAAGCGGAAAACGCTTGCCGCTGCCGCTGCCGTTGCCGCACGACGCGCTGCCGTGCTGTAGTGGGAACTAGCCTTTACCCCTTGCCACGGCGCGTGAGCGTTCCATGACTTTTAAACCATGTGCTACGTTATAATTGTTCCATTTTTGATTTCACAGAACGTTTCTGGGGAGTTCTACCAAAGATTTCTGTAACGTTCTATTGGTTATTATTGTGTAATCACTGCCTATGTTATGTGCTCTTTCCTGGGTGATCTTCAATAAAAACATAATAGACATAGATGATGTTCTAGGCGCTACAGTCTGGAATCGCGCGACCGGTACAGTCACAGGTTTCGAATCCTGCCTCTAGCATGGATGTGTGTGATGTCCTTAGGTTAGTTAGGTTTAAGTAGTTTTAAGTTCTAGGGGACTGATGACCTGAGAAGTTAAGTCCCATAGTGCTCAGAGCCATTTGAACCATTTTTTGAAACATAGAAGACGTACTTCTCCCACAATAAGAATGCGATAGTTGGTAGCGAGCCTAACTCACAGTGGGAATGCGACACTCAGAATACTCGTCTTGGCCTCATACAGGGGTAATGAATGTTTGTCTGTCCACCACTGTTTGATAGGGTTGCTGGCAAGAAATCTGCCAGATCACACATTGAATCTTCTCATTACTTTTTTGTCGTTACTGCAGCGTATACTGCAACTCCCAAATATACTGCACCCCCAAATATACCACAGAGAACTTCAAACAAATATAAAGAAATTTGTAACGAATTTGGAGATTACATTGGACGCCTACATGGAATTTTACTATGGCAAAATAAGTACAGCTAAAATTGTTGTAAAGTACTGAATAAAAATAAACAAAAGCCAGCAAAACGTTGTTTACCTTTTGTTTCACCCATTTCATTTGCTTCCTGAATATCATTCCTGGTGCTAAGCTTACATTTTACGTTTTTGATTTTTGAGGTCTTAACGGTGCTAAGGCTGTTCTCTGCCTCATATAGTGGAACAATTTCAAAGACATTGTACCTTGCCCACTCCATAATTCAATATACAGTCAGACTACACGTATGTAATGCTCTAGATAAAACACAATCAAACAGTAGGGGTGCTTAGCGCAATTCGTTTTTGTATTGCCAACATCGGTAGTCCAGTACTAACTACGAATAATATTGGAAGCAACGTGACTGAACATGCTGTGAACACGTGTAAATGTGGTTTGAAGAGCCCTGCACATGTTCAGTATTTATTGACAATACCAGTTGGTCAACACTTCATTACATACTGAAGCGTCCTCACACTATCAATAACATGGACAAAAATTGTCAGTTGACAATGCGGTTTTCCAAGGTTAATATGTAGAACACCCAACAGAAAGCATGTGCTGCAATTATATTACCTATAACCTGCAAGCAACAGAAAACAACGAGAAAGAGGAAATGTATTTGTGATTGGTTGAAAAGAGGAGCAACAGGTCACATGTTAATTTACTGAGTGAAATTAGAATCACGGACCTGAAAGATTTCATAAATTATTTTCCGATGAGCTGTGCATTGCACAACAAGTTACTAGTGCTGATACGAGATAAAACAGAGAAGGAAAATACGTTAATGAGAGTGTCAATCGCATTAGACAAGAGATTAGGAGTAGCTTCAAGATGTCTGGCGACAGACTGGTCAGTGTAATGTTCAAAGTTATGATTTCTGTAATATCAACAAGTAAAATTCTATGGAAACCTATGAAGCAGTTATATCTATCTGGCAAGGATGTGTTCAGGAAATAAATGTACCACCTTTTTTTAACGCTTGTGGTAATTTGATGCAATGGACATGCCTTGGGTAGACCTCTTAGTAGTCGTGCAGATATTTGACGTACTTTTAGAAGTGGGAGCAGTCTTCAAAACTGCTGTGTAACACCACAATCTGTACCTTATTTTCGAATAAATGAAATAAGCCGTAAATTACAGAATCCTCTGTTAACGATCCTGAAGTGGCATATACAATGATTACGCTTCCATGTTGTTGTTGTTGTGGTCTTCAGTCCTGAGACTGGTTTGATGCAGCTCTCCATACTACTCTATCCTGTGCAAGCTTCTTCATCTCCCAGTACCTACTGCAACCTACATCCTTCTGAATCTGCTTAGTGTATTCATCTCTTGGTCTCCCTCAACGATTTTTACCCTTCACGCTGCCCTCCAATACTAAACTGGTGATCCCTTGATGCCTCAGAACATGTCCTACCAACCGATCCCTTCTTCTAGTCAAGTTGTGCCACAAACTTCTCTTCTCCCCAATCCTATTCAATACTTCCTCGTTAGTTATGTGATATACCCATTTAACCTTCAGCATTCTTCTGTAGCACCACATTTCGAAAACTTCTATTCTCTTCTTGTCCAAACTATTTGTTGTCCATGTTTCACTTCCATACATGGCTACACTCCATACAAATACTTTCAGAAACGACTTCCTGACACTTAAACCTATACTCGATGTTAACAAATTTCTCTTCTTCAGAAACGCTTTCCTTGCCATTGCCAGTCTATATTTTATATCCTCTCTACTTCGACAATCATCAGTTATTTTGCTCCCCAAGTAGCAGAACTCCTTTACTACTTTAAGTGTCTCATTTCTTAATCTAATTCCCTCAGAATCACCTGACTTAATTCGACTACATTCCATTATCCTTGTTTTGCTTTTGTTGATGTTCATCTTATATCCTCCTTTAAAGACACTGTCCACTCCGTTCAACTGCTCTTCCCAGTCCTTTGCTGTCCCTGACAGAATTACAATGTCATGGGCGAAACTCAAAGTTTTTATTTCTTCTCCAAGGATTTTAATACCTACTCCGAATTTTTCTTTTGTTTCCTTTACTGCTAGCTCAATATACAGATTGAATAACATCGGAGAGAGGCTACAAGCCTGTCTCACTCCCTTCCCAACCACTGCTTCCCTTTCATGCCCCTCGACTCTTATAACTGCCATCTGGTTTCTGTACAAATTGTAAATAGCCTTTCGCTCCCTGTATTTTATCCCTGCCACCTTTAGAATTTGAAAGAGATTATTCCAGTCAACATTGTCAAAAGCTTTCTCTAAGTCTACAAATGCTAGAAACGTAACTATTTAAGTAGCCTGGCATAATTTGGTTCGTGAAAGAAACAAGTACGGATTTTTCTTTCGAAATCTGTAGCCCACAGCTACGCAATGTTAGATCCAGTGTGTCCATCGCCTTTGATAGTTTACACACAGCCTGATTCATTTCTTTGGTCGTCACATACAAACAAATATCATATGCATACTGGGGGATTTTAACTGGAAAAGGTATAATCCTCGCCAGCTCGTTAGTGTGTAGTGCAAAGAGTAGGGGGCTGAGGGTAGCTCCTTGTGGAAGACCTGTTGTTAGGCGACGTGGTCCAATTAATTTATTTTGGAACTGAACCCGTATGTGTCTTCCAGCGAAGAAAGTGCTGATTTCATAAATCAGTTGTAGTGGGATTCCAATGGTTTCCAACTCCTGTAGCAACACAGGCATAAGAACACTATCATATGCTTCAACTACACTCCTGGAAATTGAAATAAGAACACCGTGAATTCATTGTCCCAGGAAGGGGAAACTTTATTGACACATTCCTGGGGTCAGATACATCACATGATCACACTGACAGAACCACAGGCACATAGACACAGGCAACAGAGCATGCACAATGTCGGCACTAGTACAGTGTATATCCACCTTTCGCAGCAATGCAGGCTGCTATTCTCCCATGGAGACGATCGTAGAGATGCTGGATGTAGTCCTGTGGAACGGCTTGCCATGCCATTTCCACCTGGCGCCTCAGTTGGACCAGCGTTCGTGCTGGACGTGCAGACCGCGTGAGACGACGCTTCATCCAGTCCCAAACATGCTCAATGGGGGACAGATCCGGAGATCTTGCTGGCCAGGGTAGTTGACTTACACCTTCTAGAGCACGTTGGGTGGCACGGGATACATGCGGACGTGCATTGTCCTGTTGGAACAGCAAGTTCCCTTGCCGGTCTAGGAATGGTAGAACGATGGGTTCGATGACGGTTTGAATGTACCGTGCACTATTCAGTGTCCCCTCGACGATCACCAGTGGTGTACGGCCAGTGTAGGAGATCGCTCCCCACACCATGATGCCGGGTGTTGGCCCTGTGTGCCTCGGTCGTATGCAGTCCTGATTGTGGCGCTCACCTGCACGGCGCCAAACACGCATACGACCATCATTGGCACCAAGGCAGAAGCGACTCTCATCGCTGAAGACGACACGTCTCCATTCGTCCCTCCATTCACGCCTGTCGCGACACCACTGGAGGCGGGCTGCACGATGTTGGGGCGTGAGCGGAAGACGGCCTAACGGTGTGCGGGACCGTAGCCCAGGTTCATGGAGACGGTTGCGAATGGTCCTCGCCGATACCCCAGGAGGAACAGTGTCCCTAATTTGCTGGGAAGTGGCGGTGCGGTCCCCTACGGCACTGCGTAGGATCCTACGGTCTTGGCGTGCATCCGTGCGTCGCTGCGGTCCGATCCCAGGTCGACGGGCACGTGCACCTTCCGCCGACCACTGGCGACAACATCGGTGTACTGTGGAGACCTCACGCCCCACGTGTTGAGCAATTCGGCGGTACGTCCACCCGGCCTCCCGCATGCCCACTATACGCCCTCGCTCAAAGTCCGTCAACTGCACATACGGTTCACGTCCACGCTGTCGCGGCATGCTACCAGTGTTAAAGACTGCGATGGAGCTCCGTATGCCACGGCAAACTGGCTGACACTGACGGCGGCGGTGCACAAATGCTGCGCAGCTAGCGCCATTCGACGGCCAACACCGCGGTTCCTGGTGTGTCCGCTGTGCCGTGCGTGTGATCATTGCTTGTACAGCCCTCTCGCAGTGACCGGAGCAAGTATGGTGGGTCTGACACACCGGTGTCAATGTGTTCTTTTTTCCATTTCCAGGAGTGTATATTCAGGAATATAGCTGTTACATTCTCTTTTATTGTTGTTGCATCATAGATCTCTGAGGTTAAGATATTTAAATTATGTATTATTTCCTTGCCTTTTCTAAACGAATACTGACTCGATGACAGTGTCTGACTTGATTCCAACCACCATTCCAAGTGATTTTTTACCAGGCGTTCTAAAGTTTTACCCATACAGGAAGAAAGAGAAAAAGGTCTATGTGATTTGGCCTGCTCTTCATCCTTATGTGGTTTCAGTATGGGTACCACTACTTGTCCAATCTTCTATTAGCGTGTCATTCATCCACATTTGGCTAAATATCTGTAGCAGTTTTCTGAGTGCTATGTCAGGGAGATTTTCTACCATCTGATAGTGCATATCTTCCTTACTGGGAGTGGAAGTTACGATCTTTTTAATGCCATTCATCAGCTCTTCATACAAAAACGGTACCACGAGCGGATGATTGTAATCCTGTTTCTCCAGGGGGCAATATGGCTTCTCGCCTGTGGAAGCTGGTGAGATTAAATTCACAAACTCTTTAAACTATGTGTCACTTAATGGCTGACGCATAGTAGTGTGTTTGTTTTTGGAAAATCTTAATTTCTTCCAAACAACAGTGATATTAACAATGTTATTTAAAGATTCACAGAAATTTTGGCAGCTATTCCTATTATAGTCTTTTAACCACCTTCGAACTGCTATTTTCGAATGTCCAATGTAGTTTTCTACACTTTGTTGTTTAAAGTAGTTACTGTACGCAAGTTTGCGCTGTGCTATGGCTCTAGAGCACTCTGGTGTCCACCAGACTGGGGGCTGTTGTTTCAAAACGATGACTTACTTTTTTCTTTGAATGGAAATTGTTGCAGCGTCTTCAATAATTGAAATTAGCTGTTGGTAGGTCTCTTTCTAGCTAACAAATTGTTAAAAGATTGAAACTTCACTTGGACTGTTGTAGTATACTTTGGCCAGTCAGCATCCTTTATTTTGCACCTGCTGGTTGGGTAGACAATTTCTACTGTATTTCTAGTTAAGTCTATTGTGATTTCCAGAGGGAAATGATCTGAGCTACGAGGGTCTTGTTTGACTGTACACTCCATTACACGGTTGAAGTCAACGGAGCACAATGTCGAATCGACGGTCGACGGTCGTCTGTTTGGGTTAAGTATCATAGTAGGAGAACCATCATTTAGAATAACCAAATTGAACTTTTCAAAAAGTGTAATTAAGTCCCTGCCACCCGCACCATCTATTATGCATCTCCGTAGTTAGCGGTGTGCGTTGAAGTCTACACAAAGGAGAAATGGCTTTTGAAGTTGGGCTACAATCTGATCCAGTGAAAGATCTTTTATTTTACACTTAGGTGGTTTGTAAATGGTGACGATGGTGAATGCGTCGTTAGGAGAGTAAATTACAGCAGCAACTACCTGGCATTCTGTTGTCCTAATAGTGTTGTACAATTTTTCATATTTAATCGTCTCTCTAATCAACATGGCTACTCCTCCACCTTTTCCATCGTCTCGGCCGTTTCTGAGAACAGCGTATCTTTTGAATTGTATTCGTTGGGTTGGCTGAAACCAAGTTTCGCAAATACAAGCTACTGGTATGTGGTTGTTGCTAAGCTACCGATAAAGACTTTCTCTGTTCAAGATTGCTGACCTTGCATTCCACTGGAGTATTTTAAAAGCCATTGTCAGATTTGCAGCAGTCTTCAACAGCATTACCTATGAAATGAAATGTCGTGTGACGAGGGCCTCCCGTCGGGTAGACCGCTCGCCTGGTGCAAGTCTTTCGATTTGACGCCACTTCGGCGACTTGCGCGTCGATGGGGATGAAATGATGATGATTAGGACAACACAACACCCAGTCCCTGAACGGAGAAAATCTCCGACTCGGGAATCGAACCCGGGCCCTTAGGATTGACAGTCTGTCGCGCTGACCACTCAGCTACCGGGGGCAGACAGCATTACCTATAAGAGCCTGTGTCATTACCATGTCTGTTTCATTTTTAAGAGAAAGAAAGATCTGCATTATTATAGCACAAAGGCTGTTAACAGTAGTTTCTCGACCAATATCAGATGTTGCCAGAGGAGTGGGAGGGTATGGATTGTTTTGTATTGAGTTCTGTGGACCCTGAAATTCGTATGGCATATCAGAATAACCCTGCTTGTATGGACTGTGAGTAAATGTTTTATTTTTGTAAGACCTGGGAGCTGGAAGCGCTATAACTGCATGCTTAGATCCCTGTTGTAACCTTTTGTCTGTCATGTTCAAACCTTTTGGTTTCTAGCATATTTTAGGCCAGTCACTAGGAGAGAGCTTTCGTGTTATAGAAACATCAGCAGTAGTCTGCGCAAATGATGGTCGCAGTGACGAGACTGCCGTTGCGTAAGAAGCGCCAAAGGCTGCGCTTTGCTTCCATGTGCTGCTGATAAATTGGGCAACAGGGATTAGTAGCGGGGTGGTTTCCGTTGCAATGCAAATACCTGGGCTCTCCAGCATGTGAGCACTGAGGGTTCGTGGGCACCTGTTCATTTGGCACAGCTGTCACTACTACGACATTGCAAAATTAGTTGGAAATATCTAAGGCAATTATGACATTGCAAAACTGACTGGACATACGGTTCAACAGGGCATCACATACGCACAAATATACATATTGGGGAAGTTGTTGAGATTTAAATGTTACAACACATTTCGATGTGGGAATTACTTTCAACTCTTCACTTTCTATTTTCGGACGTCGGTTACTAAAAATTCCAACTTTATTTCTGCAAGGATGTCTTGGTGGGATAATGCAATATCAACATCATGGATAACTACCCTTTTCTTTGTTAGGAAATTTGGAATATAAGCCTCCATATTCTTCAACCAAAAAACTAAGCAACCACAACCTGTTTGCAGACTGCCCTGTTTTGGTTTCAATTTTATACCTGTTTCTACCAATAGCTATTTCATGTCTTAAGTTGTTACTTTCTGTAAACAACATTCTTCCAAGAGCCTTTGGATGTAACTTTCCTACATTGCCATTTTCTCCCTCTACAAAGACGAAGTAGGGACCCATGTCTGTTGATTGATACATATTATCTTTACTAGCTTATTTTTTGTTACTAGGAAACGTGTTATTTCCTGTAGGCAGTACCGTTGTGGTCACTGAATTATCCAAGTTTTTACGACTAACAGATTTTTGGGAAACAGGCTGGTCATTGAAATTCCTGTTTCCTATATTTACACTCAAGTTACTGTCTACTCTCGTAACTTCCACAGTGTGTGCAACATTATCCATACCTACCATATCTACGTCCCCTTCAACATTACTACTGTGCTTTTCATTTGCCTTTGCCTTCTTCGGAACATTTGCGTCAGGAGCTGCTGCCTATTGGGGTGATGGTGACCGGTATCTGGCCTTTTGTCGCTGGATGTTGTTTGTCCGACACTGCGACAAGACAGTTGAACTTGATGAATGCTGATCCATCTCCATCTGATCATTCTGAGGAGATTGATCTTGAGAGCACATTTCGATGGTACCCAATAGATGCTTATTTGTAATTAACACGGTTGAAGGTGGGTGCATCATGACAGTCTCGTTGTTGTGACTCGTATGCAAAGCGATAGCCGACCCTTGGCCGGTATCGATTGGGATTTCATCATTAGTTTCCATTTTAAAAATAGCCGCTGAGAGAAATCTCCCTGCGACGATGCTTTGACACTTGTTACTAACTACTTAAAATATCCAGTAGATTACATTAAAAAAGTTGATAGCAGTTATACAAAACACCTGATGGAATAGGTGCCGACCGCCGCACGAAGCACAAAAGTTTTCACTGCGGACAACACAGTTTAGAGTCGAACTGTTAATAATTAATCACCCTTTCTCAATATTCTTGAAAGCGATCGGAAAAAAAGCGTTGCTTATTTCGTTGCTAACCAAAGATCCTTCTAACCTCTTTGAGCTATCTTTGACGTAGTTAACATGTGTGTTTATTGTTTACATTTTTGCTGTCTGGGTGGTGGGCAGTGATGGCTACATGTTGGTGGGGATATGTGAGAGGCGTGCGGAATTTGTATGAATTCGTTACCACAGAACAGAAGTACATATTATCACAAAATGTGAAATACTTTTCCGAGAAAGCTAATGCACGTATTCCAGAGATTGAAGCTCAGTTTTCAAATGGGTAAACTAAAACGAAAATACTATATGGCACTTGCAGAATAAGCCTACATATCGGTAACAAACCGCAACTGAAACTTTATTTATGCAGAAAATTATTTTTCATTTATTGTCCATATGTTTTCAGGCGCAAGATTGTTCTGTCAACAGGACAGTATGCGAGATTAACCGACGGATGCGCGCTATCTCAGTTGGGCGACACTTCAGTTTTGGTAACAGCAGTAAGCAAATCGAAAGCAACGTCTACGAATTTTGTACCTCTAACCGTCGATTACAGACAGAAGGCTGCAGCCGCTGGACGAATCCCCACAAATTTCATGCGGAGAGAATTGGGACCAACTGAGAGGGAAATTTTGACTGGTCGCCTCATTGATAGATCTCTGAGACCTCTCTTTCCAGAAGGTTTTTCGTATGAAACTCAGATTGTGTGCAATCTTCTGGCTGTTGATGGTGTTAATGACCCAGACATAGCAAGCATTAATGGTGCCTCAGCAGCACTCTGCCTTTCGGACATACCATGGAATGGGCCCGTTGGTGCCGTTAGAATTGGGTTGGTGGACAACGAGTTGATTGTTAATCCTACTCGCCGTGAACTGTCCATGAGCACATTAAACCTAGTAGTGACAGCTGCGAGGCATAATCTTGTAGTGATGATGGAGGCAGCAGCGGATAACATTTTGCAGCAAGATTTACTGAAAGCCATAAAACTGGGTGTTCGTGAATGCCAGGCTGTAATTCAAGGAATTTTGCAATTGCAGAAGCACTATGGAAAGGCAAAACGAGATTTTACCCCTCCAGGAGATCACCCAGATGATATTGTCGAAGCTGTAAGAAGTTGCAGTGAAATGCGATTGAGAGAAATATTTAGAGATTATACCCATGACAAGATATCACGTGATACTGCTGTAAGTGATGTACGGACTGATGTCGCTGAGAAAATGAGAACAACGTATGGTGAAACTGTTGACATGGTGGTAGTGAATGACTGCTACAGTAGGATTTGCAAAGACATCTTCCGAACAATGGTCTTTGAGGAAAATGTAAGGTAATGAACTTATGTTCTGACTCTAGCATTAGGCTGTTTAGTTTTTCTTTGCATTGAACACTAATAACTCCATATGTTATCTGTAACTATTCTGACTCTCCTACAATTAAAATTTTGCTGGTGTTGAATCATTAGTGGGGTAATAGGTACTGTATTAATTGTATCAGAATTTTCTGAATACACTACACCAAGTTGATAATTATGAAACGATAATTGAAGAAACTGAGTGCTGTTATCATTTCTGATAGCTTTCTTTGTAGTATTTAATAACAGAAGGCGATTGGTTCTGAAAATTTATGGACTGCTAAACCTTTTCACCCCAATTGAGATGTATGTGTCCCACGAAAGGTTATCAGAGAAACAGTGGGAATGTGCTGCTTGTTATCACTAAGTGCCCAGTGAGAAATTATTTTGTTCAAAGGAAGGAGGATTGATGTACTATCGCATGTCTCTTGAATTTGCTTGGAATGATAAAGAGCTTGCCAGTTGGAATAATCTGCTGAGAGGTCAGATATTTGTGATCGTGTATACAATCCAAGAGCGTTTCTGAAAATCTGTTTCATAAATAAAAATACAAGATGATCATTTGCTTCTTTTACTACAGGTACATATAGGCCCCATGTCAAAACACCAGTGGCCACACATTACCCACACTGCCGCCCCATGTTGGAATATGACATGGGAAAACATTTTTTCAAGTTGTTAATTCTGATTATGATGTTAACTAAAATAATAGGCCTAATACATTAATGTCCTACACTCCTAAAAAAGGCAATGAAAGGATTCAATCAACAGTCTTTCCAAGTAGGCCTAATTAAAGACAAGAAATTAAATGTATAGTTCTGCTGGAAAATTGAACTGTGATGTATATTTGTAACACAATTCATACACAGAAATGAGGTTTTGCCAAAAATGAAATGTACTTTTATTATTCTTAATGAAATTTCACACTTGCGGGGACATGCATAATCCACAGGCCATCATATGGTGCATGGCAGAAGGTACATTGTATCCATTTGAGTTCATGATGCATTGATCAGACCTATTGGTAACAATTCTAGCAGCACATCCCAGAATTGCTTTGATGTCTTCCTTTAATCTGACCTGGTAGGGATCTCAAACATTTGAGCAGTAGCCAAGAATGGGTCGCACTAGTGTTCTGTAATGTGGTCTCCATTAGCTCGCCTGTGCTACAGTTTCTTAAAATTCTCCCAATAAACCAAAATCAACCATTTGCCTTCCTTATGTGTTCTTTCCAATTTGTATTGCTTTGCAACATGAAGCTTAGATATTTAACTGATGTGACTGGGTCAAGCAGCACACTGCTAATGCTGTATTCAAATGTTACAGGATTGTTTTTCCTACTCATCTACATTCATGTACATTTTTCTACATTTAGAGGACAGAGCCAAAACATTGTGTATATAGGACCATGTCCTTTCTCAATAATGTTAGGCCCTGTTCTTCAATTCTTCTTCCACTAAGCAGACTTGCTGCTGATGTCACCAACCATCATCTTCAGATCACCCTGGAATTTATCCCAGCTATTGAGCTTATCTTCATCATTCTCGGACCACTACTGGTCTGTGCCATTGTCACACGCATCATGTCATTGTATTTGGTGACTCAGTCAGATCCTTTCATCGGGTCCTGATCAGCATCTTCAAAAAACACTGAAGGATGCATGAGGTGCAGCTGATTTACTGCTGTTTTTGAACTGACTGGTCTTCTGAAAATATGGACCATAGAAACAATGTACTGCTTGTATGCCCGTTGCTGTCTGTGTAGGCGACAGTTTTTACAGTACCTAACTGGAGCCATAGTGATAAAGATGTTTTGAAGTAGCCAGCATTTCTACCAATCAGTGTCACACCATAACCCGAATCAAGTCCAAATCTGAAAGTGGGTCATCAGTGAAGTGCAGCACTTAGCACTGAAAGCACATTTTTTAGAAACAGCAATGTACAGCCAGAACAGAAGTGAATTCCTGGAAGGAGAGAGCAGCACCAACATCAAACATTCCAGAACATACGAACATTATAAATATAAGAAATTTCCCAGAACTGATAAATACCAAATGACAAATAATTGTGAGTGTCAGGTTTGAACCGGTGGCCCGTGGCACACCAGCCAGTGATGCTTAACACTATGCCACATTGCAGGCAACACAGCTCATGGCATTATTACTACAGTACAGCTAACAAACTTAGCTGTTTTAACTGCTTTCTCATCTTTCAATTAAATAAAAGTTTCAATACATAAATAAAGGCATAATTGGCTTCATTTCATAACCTAATAATGATATGGTGTGTGGCATCATACATGTGCATGGAAGGGGCAGGAGGGAGAGGGAGGTGGGTGAAAGAGAGAGAGAGAGAGAGAGAGAGAGACCAAGACCATGCACACAGCCGTGTGTGTGTGTGTGTGTGTGTGTGTGTGTGTGTGTTTTGCTGCTGCTTCAACGACTAAACAGAATCATATAAAAATATTTCTGTCCATTGCTGTGCAATGATGACACCCTAGACCTGGCCTGACCAAGTTTTGTGCTTCCTTAGCACACTTGTATTTTGCACACACAGCCGAGGCTGGTCAGTGTTCCAGCTTCCCCCACCACTGCACTAATATGAGAAGGTGTGTGACTGAGATGGCTGTATGCCAAAGCCTATATACACATTGGAAACTTAAGGAGGCATATTTGTAACACAGTGCGACTACTTGTAAGGGGCAAATATTGCAGCATCCTTTTATATGCAGGATTTTATCATGTGCTTATTTTCAGCTTTTTAATTATCTGCCAGAGCAGGAACTATTGTTTGTGATACTGTCAAGGACATAGTCACATAGTTTGAAATCTATTAAACCTGAATGTTGGCCAAACTGTGTCAATTTCATAACATAAAGAAAATGTTCACACATGTCTTGAGTCAAACATTTAACTAACTTTAGCAGCTCGTTTGTGCCATCAACGATATTGCTTGTGAGGTGATAGTTTATAAAAGTCCCTGCAAATACCTGGGTTGGACAAACAGGTATTTGAGCTGTATGAGATTGAGTTGGAAGTTATGAGATACATTGGTAGCCAAATGCGAGAATGGTCTGACAAATCAAAATCTGTCTTCAGTCGTACAAAGTCTGGGAATCTCTTTGAGAACTCATGATGAAATATTTCAATTACTGGAATGTAGTCATTCTTGTGTTCTCCGCAAATGACAACCTTAAATTCAGATAAATGTTCTCCATGTCTTGAACTTGAAGCTGATTCTTCCATAGAATTTAATTTTTGTTTGCTAGCATGAATCTTGTCCACCATATTTGTTACCAAATGATTCTCTCCTTGCATTAAGACTTTTAATGGATTCAAATAATTTGTGATGTTGACCATAAAAGATTTTGTCGCCACTCTACTTATCCTTAACTCAGTTTTTTCCTTATTGGTTGCCTTCAGTTCAGCCAGCACTCACTGTCATCTCTCAGAAGACAAAAGCATATCGTCCTTGGCAGGTGGTGGTGTAATATTGTTCCAGTGAATATTTTTTTCAGCTCTTAATACGATGGCATATTAAGTACTTTGCATGGCCCTCAAATGGTACTGCAATTCCTGTTTGGCACTGTACAATGCAACATCTCCACTTTATCTTTTTTGGGCAGGTGTGTGGATGCCATATATTCCTAATGCAGAACATAAATATATTTTAAATCAAGTAGTAGTATCAGTAAACTGTTTGACATCTGAAAAGATGACTGATTTGCGCTAGTGCCATCCAGCTCCAACCTCCGTTTTCCTCTTCTTCCTCACCCTTCTGCCCCATTTGCCATTGTGTTTGGAATATGAGGCAGGAGTCCGGCTGGAGCACTTGCTCTTGCTGAGTGCTGTTTGGCCAGACCTGTCTTAGACTGCTTGATAGGAGCAGAGTATTCAATTATGGACGTGCAGGCAGGCTACTGGCAAATCGAGGATGACACACTTGACTGGCAAAGAGACTGCCTTCATAACTTGTGATGGCTTCTATTTCAAATTTATGCTGTTTGGAGTATGTAACATGTAGCTACTTCGAGCATTTGATGTACGATGTATTTTGACACCTTACATATGTGATTTTTCTTTGCCACCTTTTCGACATTCTTGTTTTTTCAAGGCCATTTGAAGAATAAGCTGCATGACAGCTGTGTTCAGACTGCACGCCTCTGCCTGAGTCTGGAAAAGTGCCTGTTCGCTGCCCAAGAAATAAAAATCAGAGGCTGCTAGTGAATGGCAATGAATTCCACTCCAACCCTGAGAAAATAAGAGCAGTCACAGATTCTCCAACTCCTTGGCACATTCATGACTTGAGAAGTTTTTTCAGAATGCTGGTACTACTGGTGCCTTAAAGATTTTTGTATCAAGGCACATCCATTGCAACAGCTTCTGCAGGGAGATGTCAAATTTTCCTGGAGCAAGAGAAAGAGGCACATCATCATCTCCAGCCGAGCACTGCATGACAATAATGTAGAGACAGAACTTCACACTGATGCTAGTAGTTATGGATGGATGCAGTTAAAATACAAATTCAGGAGGGTACTGAAAATGTGACAATTCATGCTTTCAGAGTACTCTCCAAGTCCGAGATGAACTATTTTGCAACCAAGAAAGAGTGCCTTGCAATTATTTGGGCCCTTAACAAGTTCCTACTGTATTTATTTAAGCAAATATTTACCATTGTGCTGGACGAGTAGCCTAAAGGATCCATTGGGTCGATTGGCTAGATGGGCGCCGAGGCTTCAGAAATATTATTGGTAAATAAAAATGGAAGCAAACACAAGAGTGCCCACTGCCTTTCAAGGAATCCTGTGGAAGAACGCAGCAGCATGGATGGAATCTGTCATTGTTACATTAAATGACATTGCTTCTGAATGAAGAGAATGTCTGCCATTGATAAAAACCATAGAGGCCTTGAAGGAGGAGGGACTGGTCAAAGAATTCCAGTTAATAAACAGAACATTTTGTATGAGGAACTATGATCCAGTGAGATAGAAATGGAAGCTTATCATACCAGCTTACCCTTGGACAGCTATCCTGAAGTTTTTACACAGTGAGCCAACATCTGGCCATATGAGTTCATGAAGACTCTAGATAGAATCAGACACAGGTATCAGTGGCCAGGTCCCTTTTGATCCATTAGATGCTATGTGAGCCACTATTAGAAATACCAACAACAGTAATATGTGCCACAGTTAGCTCCAGGACATATGGCAACAATTCCACCAGCAGCAGCACCATTACACTGAATTGGAATCTGCGTCTTGTGGAGGTTCCTGAAGTTGACAGTTGGGAACTGATGGATTATAATATGCACTGACTTCCTCACCTGCTAAGCTGTCACCAGAGCTCTACAGATTGCAGAACCTCTGAAAGTTGCAAGGTTTGTTGTAGATGATGTCATTTTGAAGAACAGAACATCCAACATGACCATCTGTGCTTGTTGAAAAGTTTTCCAATCGAGACTAGTATCAGAAGTAAGGTGATATGCTCTCGATGTACATTGATGTTGAACGGAGAGAATGGCAGACAGTACTGCCCATAATGACATTCGCATACAGCACAGTAAAGCAAGGCATTACAGATCTCACACCTTTCTTTCTGCTCCATAGTCATTATACCAAACCAACAATAGATATACTTTTCCTATTTCAACATGACAATGCTCAGGATGACTGCATGAAACATATTATCACTAAGACTGAAGAGGCAAGACATTTGGCTCGCAAATGGATGCTGAATGCCCAGGAGGAAGACTGAGAGTTGTATAATGTTAGGCACTAATCAGTGAGAGACAGCCCGGGAGAGTTGATGTGGATTTTTATGATGGTGGAAAGTGGGACTATCGAAAAGGGAACTAAAGTGCTTCTTTGGACTGTATTCTATCCTTCCGGGCCTGTGGGACCTCACATATGAAGTAGAGGATTATTACCATTCATCAAGAAGAAAAAAGTACAGAGATGTCATCCAAGTCCTCAGTGTGAAGCCTTATTACTGTCCTGAGGCACAGATTGAGGAAGAGGGCTTCTTGTTCAAGGGAACTGAAGATCCATTTGATGGTTGCAAAGCTTTGATGGGAGGGGCTACCTTTGATGTTCGTTATAGTGAAGAGGATGTGACAACATGACCAGAAAATGACGATCCTCCAGTGCTGCCATATGATGAACATTGACAAGATCTAGATCCAGGGTGCTGTTGGTTCCAGTGAGACCTTCTGAAACAAAGGGTCCCTATTTCTCCTGGAAAAGAAGCAGTGCTGTGAGCTGTGTTGCACACAGTGTGATGTAGAAATTAACATTGTATGGCATGATGTTGGACACCAGTTCTAACAGCACCACTTGCAATTATTTGTTATTTAATATTTATCACTGCTTGAAGGTTCTCAAAATTTCTGATGTTTGTAATGTTTGTATGAATAGCAACACTCTCCCTCCACTTCCGTTGAGGCTGTACGTCAATGTTCATAATAAATGTTATTTCAGGGTTCAGTGTTGTACTTTATTACAGACACTGCTTTTGTATTTGGACTAGATTCTGCTTACAGTGTGACAATATCACCACCTAGCAGCATCCACATTAAGCCACACACAGTGTCATCAGCAAATATTTCCGGTGCCATGACTTCCCATCAGTGTGTACAGCTACCGTACTTGTTGTGAATGTGCTATCATAGATTATTTATTGGGCTTTCTACCAGTGCATCACCCATATATTTTGGGATAGTGGCAGGTGTATCTATTTGCAATGAAAGCCACATAATCTTTCCTACAGTGCTACCACTCTATGCACATCTGAAATTCGGAACCACAGTGGTTCACTGCTTTCTCTCTCATACTTTTAGTACCTAGCAGGCAGTTGGTTGTATTAATATTTTTTTCTAAGTATTTAGTGACTTCCAGCAACATAATTAATTTTTGTTCATCCAGGCAGTTCTTCTTAGCTTCTAATGGATGCTCCTTTGAAAAAAAGAAAAGAAAAAGAAATAAATACTTCATTTTTATTTCGATGATTGTGACATATATTACACTAGTACCAGCAATGAAATTCTGTGGAAAAAAGTTTAACTTTGACGTTTGAAACAAACACTACCAGAAGAGTTGAATAACATAATGTACTTGCCTGTAAGACAAGTGATACGCCTCTGGTAGTGGTTTGTTAATGTGAAATATGCTAATTTATGCTGTGGTTCAGAATCCATGTTAAACTGTAGTTCCTCTATAACTTGTTGAGTAACTCAGTTGCAAGGTGTGAGGAAGACAGGGACATATCACCTCTGGTAGGACTATGCTAAGCATTGTGGTGTACAAACCAATGCTCATGTTTCACTGACATGAAAAGAATTAATTCAGAATTGCATCTGTACCACTGCTATAAATTGAAAAAAGTAAAATTAAATTCGATGTCACCCAATACCCAGCTGTGAATGAAATGGGCAGCATTTTGATTAATATATTAGCACTGTTGCATTAGCAAATTGAATAATCCTTTTTTCAATGTACATGTGTGTTTGATGTGTTACTACAGAGCAGCAATATGTGTATATTTAATTTTATTGGTATGCCGTAATATTGGTTGTGTAATGGGCTAGTTATTTATTTATTTTCTTAACAATAAAGCGGAAGTACTTAATGATGTAGTATGTTCTGTAAAGCTAAAGGGGAGAGAGAGAGAGAGAGAGAGAGAGAGAGAGAGAGAGAGAGAATCCAAGAAACATAGTATCAGCATTTAAGGCAGGCCACTGAGGGTAACTAAAGCTCAGCAGAAATTTTGGTTACCCCACTTTACGGACTTTAAGACGCTACGAACTGTAAGATGTGCCTTAATTTTCAAGCAATTTAAAAAGTGTATATATATTTACCATTTTTATTGTTGGATTACGAAGACAGACTAAAAAAAATTCTTAGTTAAGACAATCGGACTGACCTTTAAAATCCATGATAACTGTCATGTGAACTCTCCTTCTTCTTCTTCTTCTTCTTCTTCTTCTTCTCCTTCCTCTTCATTGACACTATTGTCCTCTTCATATGGTCTTCACTACCATTGAGAGAGTTACTTATGCTGCACTTCTTGAAAGATTTAACAATAATGTTTCCTCTAAGTGCAGACCATGACTGTTTTATCCACTGACACACTTGTTTGATTGCAGGTTGTTTTAAAGCTCCTTTCAGCTTGAATTTGTCATCTATTTGTTCCATTCCTTTCTCATATGCACTTTAAATGGTTTATTTATCAAGACATCAAGAGATTAAATTATGAACTAAGTCCTCCCAGAATAACAGCAAGCTCTGTATTTCCCTGTCTCAACTTCTCTTTTACAGAATTTTTTAAATGACTACTAAACTGATCTAGCATAAGAAGAGAACTCTTCTTGGATAAAGTACCTTCCCTTCTCTCTCACTCCCTGCTAATCCATAATTTCATACTAGCCGTGTCTTTCCAACCCTTGTCATGTATGTGAACAACACCTGAGTGGTATTTCAGAAAGTTTCGGCATTGTTTTGCATTTGAAAATGATCGTAGGTTTAAGTTTAGTACCATCAGCACAACATGAAAGGACAACAGTGTAGAGCATTTTTTCATGTCCACTTGTTTTTATAGCTACAGTTTTAGCACCTTTCATGGCAACTTTTCTGTTACTCTGCATATCAAATATCATAGGAGTTTCTGCCATATTCACTGTTTGGCTTAGTACCACGCTGGCTTTCTTTTGATGTTGAGTAATAAACTGATGGGAAGATAATATTTTCTCTTCATACTTTTGTGGCATATTCTGAGATATTTTAGTTTTGGTTCGCATGCTAAGTCCATGACGCTTCATAAACCTGTAGCACCAACCAGCTCCACCCTCAAAGTCTTTTAAGTTCCATTGTAGTGCTAGCTTACGAGCATGTATTTGAGTTATTTTTTTTAATTAATTCCAGTGGCATTTTGACAGTGTCCTTGAATCCATTTCACTATATTTTTGGCTGTTCTGCATTCAACCTCTACTTGCACATTTAGTCTTTCTCATTTCTTTACTAGCCCGCCAATCGGGAATGGTTTTTCTCTGTTGGTTGAGGTCCAAAATGCCACTTAGTTGCTCTGTTTCCATGTTCTGCTGCATATGCTATTATTTGAATTTATAGGCCTTTTCCATTACAAAACTGCCTATCACCAAAAATGTTGTATTGTTACCGATAACAAAAATTACTCTCAGTTCATATTCACTGGCGCTGTAGACTACAATAATGTGTCATAGCCCAGACAATGTTCTGCGTTTGTTATGACAGGGTGGAAGGGAGACAGTATTTGCAACCCTGTGAACCCCCATAGCTCTTGTTTGTTTATTGCTGCATTGCTGCTGTCATTTGAATCCAGTGTTGGCAGACAGAAATCCTTTCCCACGGCATCGAATATATGGCCATTTTTAAGAGTGTCAGGAATTTGAAATCCAACACTGGACATTTTTATGTTAATTTCATGTATAAGATTAACCTGAATTTTAAAGACAACATTTCGAAGGAAAAAGTGCATCTTTTAGTCCATAAGATATGGTAGCAAATGAATAAAGGTAACACTGAGGGTGCCGGTGAACCTACACATAGTGAGTACACGCACATTGGCTTGTGTGGCTTTGGGAAGCACACAAACAAACTGCAGTGAGTGGTGTTGTCAACCAATGAATTGAAATTGTGATGAGATTTTGGGTATTTTATTGGAGGCTCTGAGACTGCATCAAAACAATAATAGTAAAACTTCAGGGCTATGGAATTTTGTGTGTGGATTGATTGGGCATCATAAGCAATAAAGAAGCTTCAGATTACTGTGCAATTCCATTTATCAAAGAATGTGATATGTTGAACATAACATTTTTGTAACTGGTTTTAAAGGGGAATGATCAGAGAGGTCATTGCTGTTATTATGTGTTCTTCACTGTAGGGGAAAAAGTGGTATAGGCCAATGTCTGGGGAACCTGACAAACCTCAGTTATGTAGGTTTGACTCAGGCAAGCGGGGTTTTGCCTGGATGGACTGTGTACATCCCTAGGTGCTGGCGGGGATACCATGGAACCTCACAAACACAAAACCAAATCTCTAAATGGTATGGAGAGCCATTAGAGATCAGCAATACCTACACAGCTGAGAGGACTCTACTGTATATTCTCCCTAGAATTGCATTAAGGAAATTGAACCTTGATGTTTATAGCTGGGCACATTGGTATCAGAATGTTTTTTGTTGTGATAAAGAGAGAAGTGTAGAGTCTTTCAAGAAGGTTTCCCCTGTCTACATCAACAAAAAATTTGAAAGTCTTGTTGGAATTCTAAAGTCAATCAAACAACTTTAAAATGGAATGCTTTTGGTTGAAACTGCTAAATCTCACCATGTGACCACATTTCTAAACTCTACGAATTTTGGCCAGTATGTTGTAGCAGTAGAAAAGCGCTAATGCTTTAAGTTTCACGTATGGTCACATCAAGTAGGATGTAATGGCAAGGCAACAAGTGACAAATGTGAGAAGACTCCCACTGAGTAGCTCAATACCAGACTTATGTGTAAAGTGTTCCAGTAACCAAACTGCTTGGAGCAGAAATTGCCAAGTGTTTCCAGAAAAAAGAAAATTCAAAAAATTGAAGTGACTAAGAGAATTCCATATACCTCCTGTTCTCATGACATTCTTTACACCACACTAACAAGGAAGCATCACCAACTTGACCTCATATTTTAGGCAGAAAACAGGACACTAGCAAGGTATCAGCCCAAGAATTAAACCATTATTCTGATAGTATGTGGTTATGGCCTTGTGAACGTGTAGCTTTTAAACTTATGCGAACGCTAGTTGTCATCTGTTCTGTCCAGTTATAGCCACCCAGTGCCCAAGTATGAAGTACATGTACAGTGGAGTGATAGACAACTAGCTGCCTCTTATTCACAGGAGGTTGAGGGCGAGGGAAGAGGAGGGGTTAGGGGTCACATCTGCCCGATATGTTTTGAAATCTTATTTGAGAACACATTGTTTCAAGTGAAAAGAGTACGTAAATGTCAGCCTCACACACATATTGTCAATATTATTTTCAGTGTGCATATATGAATAAGCTAAGCTGAAGAATTATTATGATGAAATGAGGTTAATAATTTTCAATTTATAATTTAATCGTGTCAAATACGTTGAAATACAACCCAACTCCTGGAAATGTATTTAACTGTAACACTGTCACTTTTAAAATCCAAAGACAATAATGCACAACAGTGATGTCAATTAATCATTGTTCTATGCTACTTCTTCAATGACATACTCATTTATTTCATTGATTTACACCACATTTGTGAATCAGTGTAAAAGTGTGCAAAGCAAAGAGATCTCTGGCACCTACACTTTAAAAACTGCACTCTTGGACCTAATGAACAAAGTTCTGCTGCTTGCGTGTTCATCGATATTACGAAGATGAGTCTCTTAGTCACAATACTGATACAGGACTTGGTGCTTAGGTATTAGGCAGGTGCAATTGAGTGGACCGAGTGATGACCGGTGTGCACAAAAGTTTGAACACTGTACATTCAGTAGATCTTAACTATGTTTTATTCGAATTATGGCCCAAATTTTCATGTTGGATCAATTGCTGTAGTTCATGTACTACAAGTACACTTTTTTCTCTTAAAATAGGAGGTAAAGTTGATGATGTTCCTTGTTAGAGAAGCTGTAGTCAGTCATTGCTACTATGCAACCACAGGCAATAAATATTGGCTGAAGCTCATGCACTAAAACTTCAGGTAATGCTTAAGCAGTTCCAGCAGAGGTCGATACCAAGCTACAAAGGCAACTACCAAGCTACAAAGACAACATTTAACCAGAAAGCTAGGTGCACATAGCTGCTCAATCTTATGCAAACAGTCTGCATCACAACAAAAGCTCAAAAACAGTCAAAATCCAATGAAATCTGGTGCAATATTATCAAATAGAAAGAATGATAATTAATTGAAACCCTCCACTGCCAACAGGTATTGTTGATATACCTTGATGCAGACAGTTGAAAATGTGTGCCCCGACCGGGACTCTAACCTGAGATCTCCTGCTTACATAGCAGACACTCTATCCATCTGAGCCACCGAGGACACAGATGAATAGCGCGACTGTCGGCAGCTGAGAGTTTCAGTTAATTACCATTTATTCTAGAGAAGCTGCTTGGTCATCAATGATACCTGTTATTTCGAGAACAGTTACTATCTTCATATATAGTTAAAGGCTACCCGGCCACTGACCTATGTCTGTGCAAATGCGCACAGGTTGCCCGAACTCTTATGGGAATCATCACCTTAGTGGGTGCGAGTAAAGAGTGGATGGGCAAATATCTATTAGGTACGTTACATATGTAGATTGTGGGCAGTTGGAAATGTGGGTCTCCTGGGGAGCGTGCAAGGGATAAGTCCCTGCAGTCACACTATTCATCTGTGTCCTTGGTGGCTCAGATGGATAGAGCATCTGCCATGTAAGCAGGAGATCCCAGGTTCGAGGCCTGGTCGGGGCACACATTTTCAACTGTCCCCATCGAGGTATATCAACAATACCTGTCTGCAGCTGAGGGTTTCAGTTAATTATAATTTATTCTAGAGAAGCTGCATGGTCATCAATGGTACCTGTTCTTTCGAGAACAGTTACTATCTTCATAAATAGAAAGAAACTACTATGAACTCTTCGAAATGACTCTGAAATGGAATTGTATACGTACTCGTGCCCAGCCCCACTTATACGTTAAGAATCAAAACTAATTGAGTCTACTTGCTGAGAAAAAGGCTAATGAGAGTAACGGTGGCTGCCACAGATACGTTATCTCGTAACATGCAGCTGTCACTGTCAACAGTCTACCTGTGTCTCCACAGCATTTCTGTTGTTAGTGATGATCATAACTTCGCTTCCTCTAAGCCTTCCCCTACCGAGGGATGCTCCCTTTGTTTAGTTTTTAATATGTTTAACCTTTACTTTGTTCAGAAAATATTTCAATCCCTTATTCACAACTTAAGATTAGTCACTACACTTCTCCTCTGTGTCAGCATCAAATTTAATACGTACTCCTTACTTACTTTAGAAATGTGGTATTGGAAACTCCTTCCTAACTATCCACCAATGACATGCTTCTAGCTTGTTGCCAGGGCTGTTTGCTCCTCCCTGCCTTGGTTCACGATGCCACAGTAACTAAAGTGTCCATTTTTGGCCCCTTGATGCCTTACTGCACAACAGTACTAAAATTTTCAAAAAAATATTTTGACCATGAAACATAACCATTAGAGCATGTTCTCCAACTTGTCGCATTCTCACTGTTACCAAAGAAGAATGACGGGGTGAAATAGACACTTCCCCTCCCCCTCTGATTAATGGTTCGTATACTGCAATGAAATTTTGGATGGTTTAGCTCGTGGCGAAGAATAAAGCTTTTAACAAAGGACATGCCCTTGTGCCTATGTATACAAGGGACTTCTTTCAGACCTCACAACCCTGAGTTTATAGGCTACACTATCCACACAAATGATAATAAACATGGTTATAGAGCCAAAAGTGGAGCAGCAATATTTGTCCACAGTACTTGCCATTCTGTATCTGTTAACCTTACCAGTCATCTTCAGGCCGTAGCTTTTCAGGTTAAATCGCCGTTTAGAATAACTGTGTGCGCTCTGTATCTCCCACCTCACAAATATGTAGATAATGAGGCCTTTGAGGACCGTGTACTCAAATTCCCTCAGACTTTTTACCTGCCTGGAGATTTCATTGCACATCACATCCAGTGGAAACCTACATACACTCTTGTTCCAGGGATAGAGTAGGTGAATGGTTTCTCTTGTTGAATTACTTCTGCCTCCTCATTACAGGAAAAATGACGTTTTAACATGCAAATGGATCATCCACAGCCATTAATTAGTCACTTTGCACTAGTCTGTACTGTCCGTTGAGAAGAGGTAAATTATTTGCACTCTAGTGAGTGTTTTCTGTTTGGATCCAGCTGCAGATACATCAGAAATGGCAACCAAGCCACCTAAATAAAGTTAAACAAAGACACCTGGACACTTTACAGCAACCTGGTTGGATTCCAACATCATTCCGGCATCCAGGACATGATAGAACTTGTAACTGTTGTCATTCACAGGGCTGCTGATGTCTTTGCCCCAAAATCATTTGTTAAATCGGACATATGACCAGTCCTATGGTAGAGCAAGGAATGTCATTTAGTTTTAATATACTGTCATTTAGTTTTAATATAGCCCATCTGCTGCCAACCTTGCAAGCTTTTGCATTTCTCCACAAAAGCTCAGCACATTGTCAGAGATACCAAAAAGCAGTCTTGACCAGAATGTTTGCAATCAGCAATGGTATGGAAGTCAATGAGAAGGATCAGTGGGAAAGGAACACGTGCTCTGCAGTGCCCTTACATGATAGTGGTGCGCTAATAAGTACACGAGTAACATTAATGTAAAATCACCTAAAAATATATTTAAATCAAGGACAAGTATTATGATGCAGTGCATCATAATATTAAAAGATAAATTGAGACTACATAATTCTTACACAAGACTAAGAGCTCATCGCATCCACTGTGTAATAACGTTGTATCACATAATCTCCACACGTGCAAGGTGACATCACAATTAACACATTATGTTACTTTAGAGACATAGCATCAGAAAACTATACCTAATTTTCACTCATTATATAAGGATATTGTATCTGGTGTGCTCATATTGTATTTCATAGACTCCACATTTGAAGCATGATCAACACAGGTTATAAAATGAATTACCCATGACGCGTAGCATCAGTGAACAATGAGGAAAATGCCTGTATCTATTTTGATAACAAGAGACATATGAAGTCTTTGTACGTTTAAAAGTCAGTTTCCTGTTTGCCACACAGTAGCATATATTTAAATATATTTGAAAGTACCAGTAATAATGTTTGTATTATCTATTATATTAGGCAACAGGGTACAAGTAACCAAAGTATAAAGTATAGAAAAATATGAAAGCATAAAATTGACATGAATGCCATAGTAATTTGTCCTTTAGTAAGAAGATGCCACAAGCAGTTTGGAGGCTTGTAATGTGTAAATTAGCATCCTTAGCAACAGTGTCCAGTGATAAATGTTTTGTAGATAACAACTCTTGTAAACTTTATGCAATTTATTCATATCTAATAAATAATATATCACTTAAGCAAACAGCAGGCCTACACAACCTTCAGCTAGCTATTATATGTTGATAACATAGGATCACAATTGACAGTGGGATGAAAATAATAATAATTATTATTTATTTATTCGTTTCACCCTCTAAGCACGGAACCATTAATTAGTACTGGTCTTCTTAGCTTTCTCGTTCTTCTTTTCTTCCCAAAACTTCCTCATCCTTTCACTATGGACCTGTCCTCTTTCTCGTGTCCATGCGTTTTTCAGTTTCAGATTCTTTTCCGTCAGGTTTTTGGTTGTGAACTTACGAAAGTTGATTTTCTGTCTGTATGCAGTCCTTGTGGCTTCTAGTGGGTCAATACTGTGTTCCGTGAGGTCATTTTGGGTTTCTGTTAGCCAGGGTGCCCTGGTTTAGCGAGTTCCTTCAATGATAAGGAATATTTTCTTGGTCATTCTAGAGGTGTCCATTCTGGCTAAATGTCCGGAGAATTTCAATTACCTTTTCCATGCAACTGACGTGAAACGTTCAGTCCTTCAGTACAGTTCTTCAGAGCTTTTACGCATCCAGATACCATCTTGAATCTTGAGTCCAGATATTTTCCTGAGTATTTGCCTTTCCATTTCCTCAATGTCGTTGATGGTTAATGATGATTCAGTTGCGTAGATCTTTTCTGGAAGAGTGAGTATATGATAGTGGTGAAGTTTGGCTTGGGTGGATAGCGATTTCATATTGTATGTGTTCCAGATCATTGTTTAAGCTTTACGTAATTTTTCTGCTCGTGTTTTGTGAGCTGCTTTTTCATTGCCAGTGTTGCTGATCATTTCACCCAAGTACCTGAAGTACTTAACTTGTTTGATGTCACCATATTTTGTTGCATGTGGTTTCAGACTTGAATGTTTGGAGTCCATGAATTGTGCTTTCTCATAAAAAATTTGGAGTCTGGTTTTTATGGCAACCTTATGAAGTTTCTTGATGGCACGTTTGGCTTCCTTGGGAGTCTGCATAATTATTGATAGGTCATCAACAAAAGAAAGACATTTTATATAGTTCCCCTTCAGGAAACTTTCATTTATTCCTGGAAAACTGGGATGCCTTGTTGTGCTATCTGTCAGATGGGGAAAACAGATTATTATTTGTGGAGACTTCAGTGTTGATTCACTGAAAGAGTGTAACAGGAAGAATGACCTGGAAGTCTTGCTCGGTTCTTTGAATTTGACATCTGGCATTAATTTTCGTACTCGGGTAGTAAAGGACAGCAGCAAATTGATAGATAACACTTTTATAGACCAAGATAAGTTTAAAAACATAAATTCTTGTCCTGTGGAGAATGGCCTTTCTGATCATGGTGGTCAGCTAGTTACAGTATATGACATAGCTCCATTCAATAATTCAAAACTACCCTCCAAAGTTGTGCATTCAATTAATGACTCAACAATTAAAAATTTCAGGGAAAATCTTCAGCAATTAGACTGGGATGAGGTGTACAAGGAACCTGATGCTAACTTAAAATATAACTTATTTCATGATACACTTGTAAGAGAATTTGAAAACTGTTTCCCCAAGAAAGTTGTTAAATCTAATTATAAGAAACCATGCAAAAAAACCTTGACTTACTAAAGGAATAAAAATATCTTGTAACCATAACAGGAACTGTATCTAACAACAAGAAAGAGTAATGACCCAGATACAGCCAAGTATTATAAAAACTACTGTGCTACATTAGAAAGATTATTAAAAAGTCCAGAAGCATGTGCATCATGTCTGAGATTAATACCTCTGATAACTAAATCAAAACAATTTGGAATATTATTACAAGGGAGACAGGGCAACCAAGAGTACAGGATGACGGCATTATCTTCAAAGTGAATGGAAACTTGACAAACAACAAGCCGGAAGTCGAAAACGTTTTGAATAATCATTTTTTAAATGTTGTAGAGAAAATAGGATCTAAATGTTCATTAGAAGCAGCTCTCTGAAGCAGGGTATTTTCCCCTATAGACTGTTGTATCCCATTGTTAAACCACTGCATAAAAAAGGGGATACGTCTGATGTCAACAACTACCGCCCAATCTCTCTTCTGACTGCCTTATCCAAAATTCTTGAAAGAGTAATGTATTGTACAGTATCTTCACACCTATGTAAAAATAAAGTTTTAACAAAATGACAGTTTGGTTTCCAGAAAGGTTTTTCAATGGAAAATGCTATACAGGGTGTTACAAAAAGGCATGGCCAAACTTTCAGGAAACGTTCCTCACACACAAATAAAGAAAAGATGTTATGTGGACAAGTGTCCGGAAACACTTAATTTCCATGTTAGAGCTCATTTTAGTTTCTTCCACCTACGCTCAATGGAGCACGTTATCAGGATTTCATACAGGATACTCTACAAGTGCTGCTAGAACATGTGCCTTTACAAGTACGACACAACATGTGGTTCATGCACGATGGAGCTCCTGCACATTTCAGTCGAAGTGTTCCTACGCTTCTCAACAACAGATTCGGTGACCAATGGATTGGTAGAGGCGGACCAATTCCATGGCCTCCACGCTCTCCTGACCTCAACCCTCTTGACTTTCATTTATGGGGGCATTTGAAAGCTCTTGTCTATGCAATCCCGGTATCAAATGTAGAGACTCTTCGTGCTTGTATTGTGGACGGCTGTGATACAATATGCCATTCTCCAGGGCTGCATCAGCACATCAGGGATTCCATGCGACGGAGGGTGGATGCATGTATCCTCGCTAACGGAGGACATTTTGAACATTTCCTGTAAGAAAGTGTTTGAAGTCACACTGGTATGTTCTGTTGCTGTGTGTTTCCATTCCATGATTAATGTGATTTGAAGAGAAGTAATAAAATGAGCTCTAACATGGAAAGTAAGCGTTTCCGGACGCATGTCCACATAACATATTTCCTTTCTTTGTGTGTGAGGAATGTTTCCTGAAAGTTTGGCCGCACCTTTTTGTAACACCCTGTATATACTTTCACTAATGAGATATTAAATGCTCTGAGTAACCGGAAGTCACCCGTTGGGATTTTTTGTGATCTCTCAAAGGCTTTTGATTGTGTAAATCATGGAATACTTCTAGATAAGTACTGTGGTATGAATGGGACAGTGCTCAAATGGTTTAAATCATACCTAACTGGAAGAGTGCAGAAAGTTGAAATAAGCAGTTCACATAATATGCAAAAAACTGGTGATTTCTCGAACTGGGGAACAATCAAGAATGGGGTGCCGGAAGGTTCAGTCTTGGGTACTCTTCTTAATATATATTAATGAATAGCCATTCTATATTCACGAAGATGCAAAGCTGGTACTTTTTGCCGATGATACAAGTATAGCTATCACACCCAGCAGACAAGAATTAACTGATGAAATTGTAAATGATGTTTTTCAGAAAATCTTTAAGTGGGTCTCTGCAAATGGGCTCTCATTAAACTTTGACAAAACACAGTATGTACAGTTCCACACAGTAAATGGAATGACACCATTAATAAATATAGACTTCGATCAGAAATCGGTAGCTAACATAGAATATTCCAAATTTCTAGGTGTATGCATTGGTGAGAGGTTGAACTGGAAAAAACACACTGAAGATCTGCTGAAACGTTTGAGTTCAGTTACTTATGCTATTAGGGTCATTGCAAATTTTGGCGATATACATCCCAGTAAATTAGCTTACCACGCCTATTTTCCTTCTCTGCTTTCGTATGGCTTCATATTCTGGGGTAACTCATCATTGAATAAAAGAGTGTTCATTGCACAAAAGCGTTTAATCAGAATAATTTCTGGAGCTCATCCAAGATCATCCTGCAGACACTTATTTAAAGAGCTAGGGATCTTCACTGTAGCCTCACAATATATATATTCACTTATGAAATTTGTTATTAACAATCTGAACGGATTCAAAAGTAATAGCAGTGTACTTGGCTACGACATTAGGAGAAAGGATGATATTCACTACTCAAGGTTAAATCTAACTTTGGCTCAGGAGGGGGTAAATTATGCTGCCACAAAAGTCTTTGGTCACTTACCTAATAGCATCAAAAGTCTGACAGATAGCAATATAACATTTAAAAGGAAATTAAAAGAATATCTGAATGGCAACTCCTTCTACTCATTAGATGAATTTTTGTATATAGTAGTGGGTAATCCCCCCCCCCCCCCCCCCCCCCCCGAAAAAAAAAAATTAAGTGTCATGTAATATTTTGTGTAATGTAATATCTTGTATAGATGCTTTTTATTAACCTGAGACGTTCCGCATCATTACGAAGTGTCGTATTCATGATCTGTGGAACAAGTACTAATCTAATTTAATGTAATGTTGATTCGTTTGTCCTTTGTTCCCATATTTATCCCAGGTCTTTCTTTCTCCCGTGTCTTGATAATCTTGTCCAGTACCAGGTTAAAGAGGAGTGGGGACAACCCATCACCCTGTCTCACCACTCCTGTCCTAATTTGAAAAGGTTCAGGAACTTCTTCCATGAATTTTACTTTTGAGGTTGTGTCTGTTAAAGTCTGCTCAATTAATAAAGTAGTTTTGTTATCTACACCATATTCACAAAGTGTATTGAACAGACTGGCACGATGAACTGAGTCGTATGCTTTCTTGAAATCTACGGAGCTGACTATTGTGCAGTTCGACTGCCAGTGTTGCAGTATCTTCTTCAGGTTCCAGACCTGTTCTGTGCAGGATTGATGTGGGCAGAAGCTTGTCTGATGTTCATCAATCATATGTTCTGTCTGTTGTTCTAATCTCGTGAGAAGAGCATGTGAGAGCACTTTGTAAGTGACTGGTAGGAGTGAAATGCCTTGATAGTTGTTTGGATTGGTCTTTTCACCCTTTTTATGTGGAAGGTGAATAGAAGCAGTTTTCCAATCTGCTGGTATGACTCCACTTTCCCATTTTTTTTGTTATATATAAAGAATATGTAAAGGACAGTACCGTTTCAAAACAATGTACATGCTCATAATGACAAGCCTCATGTGGCTTTTGTACAATTTGATTGGATGATACATTGACTGGCAGTCAATATAGGAATGACATATACACCAGAACCTAGTGAAAAATTATGGAAAATACGAACACAGTCGCATACATAGGCAGTAACATCCTTATATTTGCATGTGATGGAAAACACTGTACATTAACCCACATGTCTATAGGAAGTAGCCCAATATGTTCATTAACTGTAGACAAGCAAATTGAATAAGTGTAATAAGGTTGAGACTACGAACAATATAGCAGAAAACATCAATGTCATATTAGCTGGCAATTTTGTTGCAAACTGCTGGTATATGTAATTTACCCAGATGTTTATATGGCATGTGGCCTGAGCTCTATGTGTACGTAGAAATGCTAGGCTGTATAAAGATAATCATATGAGGGTGAGTCAAATGAAAACCTTAAATTTTTTAAAAAAATATTATTTATTGTGCAGAAGTGGTACAAAGCTGTATCACTTTTCAACATAATCTCCCCAATGCTCAATGCAAGTCCACCAGCACTTACAAAGTGCATATATACCTTTAGAAAAAAATTCTTTTGGTATTCCGCGCGACCATTCATGCACCTCGTGGCACACCTCTTCATGAGAACGGAACTTCTTTCCTCCCACTGCGTCTTTGAGGGGTCCAAACATATGAAAATCACTTGGGGCAAGGTCTGGTGAGTATGGTGGATGAGGAAGACACTCAAAATGCAGGTCTGTGATTGTTGCAACTGTTGTGTGTGGGGCCATGCATTGTCGCATTGTCATGTTGCAAAAGGACACCTGCTGACAACCATCCACATCGCTTTGATTTGATTGCAGGCCGCAGGTGATTTTTTAGGAGATCTGTGTATGATGCACTGGTGTCAGTGGTCCCTCTAGGCATGTAATGCTCCAAAATGACGCCTTTTCATCCCAAAAGAGAGTCAGCATAACCTTCCCTGCTGATGGTTCTGTTAGAAACTTCTTTGGTTTTGGTGTTGAGGAATGGCGCCATTCCTTGCTCGCTCTCTTTGTTTCCGGTTGGTGGAAGTGAACCCAGGTTTCTTCCCCAGTAACAATTCTTTCAAGGAAGCCATCACCTTCTCGTTCAAAGTGCCGAAGAAGTTCTTCACAAGCATCAGCACATCATTCTCTCATTTCAGGAGTCAGTTGCCGTGGCACCCATCTTGCAGACACTTTGTGAAACTGGAACACATCATGCACAATGTGGTGTGCTGACCCATGACTAAACTGTAAACGTGCTGCAATGTCATTCACTGTCATTCGGCAGTTTTCCTTCACTATGGCTTCAGCTGTTGCACTGTTCTGTGGAGTCACATCTCGTTGTGCCTGACCTGGACGAGTAGCATCTTCCACTGAAGTCACACCTTTTGTGAACTTCCTACTCCATTTGTAGACTCGCTGCTGTGACAAATATGCATCACTGTACTGAACCTTCATTCGTTGATGAATTTCATTAGGTTTCACGTCTTCTCTACGCAAAAACCGAATAACAGAACACTGTTATTCTCTGGTGCAAATCGCAAGTGGTGCGGCTGTCTTTATACTGATACTGCGACGGTATGTGCGTATCTGCACTATGCTGCCACATACAGGCCATTATGCATGCTGTTTGTAGCATGCTTACCAACTTACAGGATTACGGCGTGAAATTTTGGTTTGTTATTACAAATTTAAGGTTTGCATATCATCCACGCTCGAGTTAAAACAAAAAACTCAAATGCCCGAAGTATTATATGATTGTGCAATGTCGCACCTGCATTCCTTGTAAGAAGTAACTTGATCTCTGTGGGAATAGTGAGTGTAACAGTAACAGTGCAACAGTGCATCTGTTGTAACGTAAAATGAGACAATCAAGTATCCTGATTTGTATGTGAAATATATATTATTTAGGTGAAAGGGAGTGTATAAGTGATAAGTGATTCAGTATTAGGCACAAATAACAATCATGTATGTAAAAAGTGACATACTTGTGCATTCATATTACAAGAAACAACATATATTAGGCAATATGTTTGTCAGAAGTAGATCAATTATCTAAATTGTAGACAAAATTGTATACTCCTTTTTTTTTTTTTTTTTTTTTTTTTTTTTTTTTTTTTTTTTTTTTTAGAAAAAAAAATGCACCACAAAAGAATTATCTGAATGGGATGGAACTCAGTAGATGTGATGTAAACAAACAAACAAATGATTATGATTTCAATAAACATTGGATGATTTTTTCAAGAGAAAGAACTTCACAAATTGAGGAAATCAATAGCACACTGGTTCACATCTGGCTCTTATGCAAGTAGTTGTTCAGCTTGGCATTGATTGATAAGTTTTTGGATGTCCTTGTGAGGGATATCGTGCCAAATTCTATCCAATCAGCATGTTAGATCATCAAAATCCTGAGACTTGGAGGGCCTGCCAATAATGCTCCAAACATTCTCAATTGGGGAGAGATCCGGCTACATTGTTGGATGAGACAGGGTTTGGCAAACATGAAGATAGGCAGTAGGCACTTTTGCTGTGTGCATGCAGACATTATCTTGCTGAAATGTAAGCCCAGGATAGTTTGCCATGAAGGGCACAAAATAGGGCTATAATATTCTCGACATGCTGCTGTGTTGTAAGGGTGCTACAGGCAACAACCAAGTGTGTCCTGCTATAAAAGGAAATGGCACCCCAGATCGCCACTCCTGGATGTTGGGTTGTAAGGCAGTGACAGTTAGTTTGGCATCCATCCCCTGTCCACGGTATCTCCAGACACGTCTCCAGCATGGGCTCGCAGAGACTGAAGTAGAATTGTCTTCAGTGATGAGTACTGCTTTGAACTGAGCACTGATAACCACAGATTCTGTGGACGGTGATGGGATACCAACCTGACTGTTGCCTGCAATATGGCCCAGCAACCAGGGTGGCAGTCTGGGATGCATCTCTTTCCATAGCAGGGCCCCTCTGGCTGTCATCCACAGTGCCCTTGCAGAACAGCAGTATGTCAGTGATGTTCTATGCCCTGTTGTGTAGCCCTTCGTGGCAAGCCATCCTGGGTTTACATTTTAGCAAGATAATGGTCATTCTCACACAGCAAGAGTTTCTACTAGATGTTTTTGGGCTTGACAAGCTGTACCTTGGGTAGCAAGGTCGGAGATTCTTGGCAATGGGCAGGGCTCTCCAACCAGCTCAGGATTTTGACAATCTGGCATGTCAGTTGGACAGAATTTGGCACAATATCCTTCAGGAGGACATCCAACAACTCTGTCAGTCATTGTCAAATCAAATAATTGTTTGCACTAGAGTCAGAGGTGTACTAAAACATTATCGACGTGTTCAGTTTGTGACACTCTTTCTCTTGTATAAATCATCCAATTTTTCTGAAAATGTATTCGTTTATCTGTACATGTAAATCACATCTACTGATTTCCATCCAATTTTGGTAAATCCTTCATGGTGTGTCATGGTTTATTAATGAATGAATTAGTGAAAAATTTTAAGACTAATGAAAATACTGTGCAGATCATCAGTAAATGTTGTAGTAGCTGACAATTTGTTGTACTTTGCTGATACATGTAATGTTGCCCAATGTTTATATGGAAGTAGACTGAGGTATATGTATCTGCAGTATGCAAGGCTTTACAGAGATACACATAGCATAAACTTCTATTAGATAACTTCATATTAAAATAGCGTAGATCAAATAACTAAGCTACGCACTGCTGTTCATTCAGTTCTATGGGAATAATTGATATAATGGTAACAGCGTAGCAGTGCAGATGGTCATGATTATTAATTGTAATGTAGAAAAGGCAAATTTTTCTGTGGCTAACTATTAGAGAAATGAAACCATGGAAACTGCAGATTGGAATATCGACAATATAGGGAAAAGGATAGATTGCTACTCACAGTAGAGAGACATTGAATTGCAAACCAACACAATGAAAAGATTTTTACGATTTAACTTTTGGACAAAGCCTTCTTCTAAAACACACACACACACACACACACACACACACACACACACACACACACACACACACACACAACAAGGACACCTCTCACGTACATGACTGCCATCTCTGGTACTCTGGCAGCTCAGACTGGAACGCCATTCCGGTCCAAGCTGCCAGAGCTGGCAGTCATGTATGTGAGGAGTACTTGCTTGTCTGAATGAAAGTTTGTGTATTTTCTTTTCTGAAGAAGGCCTTGGCTGAAAGCTAAATCGTAACAATCTTTTCGTTGTGCCTTTCTGTAACTTAACACGTCATCTTTATTGTGAGTAGCAATCTGTCCTTCTCCTATATCAGAGAAATCATCAGTAGATCATATGTGAAGTGTCCCATAGTCTATAAGAAATATAGAAAGAGTTCTAAGTATAACCATTAAGGTTGATAATATTGCACAATACTATACAACCAGTGTTACAGATGCTGACAATCTATGATAATTACATAAAAATACAAGAATTGGCTATATAGTAGAAGATATTACACTTCAGTTATATGTTAAGTTGACTAATATCAGTGTAGAATGTAGACAGAGGCAAGAATTTTCTTCATTATGAAAGAGAATATGAAACTTTTAGCAATAATCAACATTGCCAATTTTCATCAGACATGATACATGGCTAATTGCCAGAAGGTATCTTACACCAATTGAATGTGGCGTAGCCTAATGCCTGTGTGACATACAGACTGAGTTGTGGGTTGTTGTTGTTGTGGCGGTGGTGGTGGTGGTGGTGGTGGTGGTGGTGGTGGTCTTCAGTCCAGAGACTGGTTTGATGCAGTTCTCCATGCTGCAAGCCTCTTCACCTCTGAGTAACTACTGCAACCTACATTACCATATTCTGAATATGTTTAATGTATTCACCTCTTGGGCTCCCTCTACAATTTTTACCCTCCATGCTTCCCTCTTATACTAAATTGGTGATCCCTTGATATCTCAGAATGTGTCCTACCAACCGATCCCTTATTTTAGTCAAGTTGTGCCACAAAGTCTTCTCCTCCCTAATTCTATTCAGTACCTCCTCATTAGTTACATGATCTACCCATCTAGTCTCTAGCACTTTTCTGTGGCACCACATTTCAAAAGCTTCTATTCTCTTCCTATATGAACTATTTATCATCCATGTTTCACTTCCATACATGGCTACTTTCAGAAAAGACTTCCTGACACTTAATTCTATATTGATTTCTCTTCTTCAGAAATACTTTCCTTGCCATTGCAAGCCTACATTTTATATCTTCCCTACTTCGATCATCATCATTTATTTTGCTCCCCAATAGCAAAACTCATCTACTTCTTTAAGTGACTTGTTTCCGAATCTAATTCCCTCAGCATCACCTGATTTGACAACATTCCATTATTCTCATTTTTGCTTTTGTTGATGTTCATCTTATATCCTCCTTTCAAGACACTGTCCATTCCATTCAACTGCTCTTCCTTTACTGTCTCGGACAGAATTACAAAGTCATCGGCAAACCTCAAAGTTTTTATTTCTTCCCCATAGATTTTAATTCGTACTCCAAATTCTTCTTTTGTTTCCTTTACTGCTTGCTCATTATACAGATTGAATAATATCAGAGATAGGTTACAACCCTGTCTTACTCCCTTCTCAACCACTGCTTCACTTTCATGCCCATAGACTCTTGTAACTGCCATCTGGTTTCCGTAAAAATTGTAAATAGCCTTTCACTCCCTGTATTTTACCCATGCCACCTTCATAATTTGAAAGAGAGTATTCCAGTCAACATTCTCAAAAGCTTTTCCTAAGTCTACAAATGCTAGAAATGTAGGTTTGACTTTCCTTAATCTATCTTCTAAGATACGTTGTAGGGTCAGTATTGCCTCGCGTGTTCCAACATTTCTACGGAATCCAAACTGATCTTCCCTGAGGTCAGCTTCTACCAGTTTTCCATTCGTCTGTAAATAATTCATGTTAGTATTTTCCAGCTGTGACATATTAAACTTATAGTTCGATAATTTTCACACCTGTTGACACCTGCTTTCTTTGGGATTGGAATTATTGTATTCTTCTTGAAGTCTGAGGGTATTTCGCCTGTCTCATACATCTTGATCACCAGATGGTAGAGTTTTGTCATGGCTGGCTTTCCCAAGGCTATCAGTGGTTACAAGGGAATGTTGTTTGCTCCTGGGGCCTTTTCTTGACTTAGGTCTTTCAGTACTCTTCAAATTCTTCACGCAGTATCATATCTCTCATTTCATCTTCATCTACGTCCTCTTCCAGTTCCATAGTATTGCCCTCAAGTACATCACCCTTGTAGAGACCCTCTATATACTCCTTCCACCTTTCTGCTTTCCCTTCTTTGCTTAGGACAGGTTTTCCATATGAACTCTTGATATTCATACAGGTGGTTCTCTTTTCTGCAAAAGTCTCTTTAATTTTCCTTTAGGTAGTATCTATCTTACCCCAAGTGAGACAAGCCTCTACATCCTTACATTTGTCCTCTAGCCATCCCTGCTTAGCCATTTTGCACTTCCTGTCAATCTCATTTTTGAGACATTTGTATTCCTTTTCACCTGTTTGTTTACTGCATTTTTTATATTTTCTCCTTTCATCAATTAAATTCAATATCTCTTCTGTTACCCAAGGATTTCTACTAGCCTCATCTTTTTACTCATTTGATCCTCTGCTGCCTTCACTATTTCATCTCTCAAAGCTACCCATTCTTCTTGTACTGTATTTCTCTCCCCTGTATTTGTCAGTCGTTCCCTAATGCTCTCTCTGAAACTATCTACAACCTCTGGTTCTTTCAGTTCATCCAGGTCCAATCTCCGTAAAGTCCTGCCTTTTCGCAGTTTCTTCAGTTTTAATCTACAGTTCATAACCAATAGCTTGTGGTAAGAGTCCATATCTGGTTTAAAACCTTGTTCCTAAATCTATGTCTTACCATTATATAATCTGTCGGAAATCTTCCAGTGTCTCCAGGCCTCTTCCATGTATACAGCCTTCTTTCATGATTCTTAAACCAAGTGTTAGCTAATATTAAGTTATGCCCTGTGCAAAATTCTACTAAGTGGCTTCCTCTTTCATTCCGTACCCCCAGTATGTATTCATCTACTACTTTTCCTTAATGCGTTCACTATGCTGTTCACAGTAGCTTATCCGCACTCCTATTTTTTAATTCATTGTTAAACATACTCCTGCATTACCCCTATTTGATTTTGTATTTATAACCATGTATTCACCTGACCAGAAGTCCTGTTCCTCCTGCCACAGAACCTCACTAATTCCCACTATACCTAACTTTAACCTAGCCATTTCCCTTTTTAAATTTTCGAACCTACCTGTCTGATTAAGGAATCTGACATTCCATGCTCTGGTCCATAGAATGCCAGTTTTCTTTCTCGTGATAATGACATCCTTTTGAGTAGTCCCCACCCGGGGATCTGAATGGGCAACTATTTTACCTTCGGAATATTTTACCCAAGAGGATGCCATCATCATTTAACCATACAGTAAAGCTGTGTGCCCTGGGGAAAAATTATGGCTGTAGTTTCCCCCTTGCTTTCAACTGTTTGCAGTACCAGCAGAGCAAGGCCGTTTTGGTTAATGTTACGAGGCCACATCAGTCAATCATCCAGACTGTTGCCCCTGCAACTGCTGAAAAGGTTGCTGCCCCTCTTCGGGAACCATATGTTTGTCTGGCCTCTGAACAGGGTCCCCTCCATTATGGTTGCACCTACTGTGCACCGTATGGGGTAGCCGTGTGATCTGAGACGCCTTGTCACAGTTTGCATGGCTCCTCCTGTCGGAGGTTGAGTCCTCCCTTGGGCATGGGTGTGTGTGTTGTCTTTAGTGTAAGTTTGTTTAGGTTAGATCAAGTGGTGTGTAAGCCTAGGGACTGATGACCTCAGCAGTTTGGTCCCATAGTCCTTACCACAAATTTCCAATTACCTATGGTACAACTATCTGTATCACTGCAGCACACAAGCCTCCCCACCAACGGTTGGGTCAATGGTTCATGGGGTGGGGGGGTTAGGTGCCCCCCCCCCCCCCAAAAAAAAAAAAAAAAAAAAAAAATTACTTAACAAATGTAAGGATACACATAAAGCTCTATGATTAAGAAGTGAACAAATATGAATTAAGGTGACTGTAGTGTGGACTGATTCTGATTATAAAAACTCATCAAAAATGCTGATGAAATAGTTCTGGTTAAACTCTAGCTATTAATTGAGTAAAACATGGCGTATTCATTTGTTGTGACTAGATATTTCCGATTCTCGTAATAAGTTCATTTTCCTTCCTTTGGATACATAATGCAAAACTTCCATATTGTGATTCGTACCTTGTCTGGCCAACATACACATTCTGACAGTCATTGCACTTAAACTGATACCGACCAGAATTTTGACCTTATCTTTTTTGGATCCATACTGTGCCACAAGTGTAATTGTATTGCACTCTCCGTCCTGCAACCTAATTTAATATTGGATTTATAAAAGCAATGCTCTATTTTGTCAGAAACAAGGCCTTTGTATGATACTGCAATATATTTAATGGAAGTCTTACAATCAATAACAAATAAGTTGTCTGCCCCCAGTGGCTGAGTGGTCAGTACGACAGAATGTCAATCCTAAGGGTCCAGGTTTGATTCCTGGCTGGGTCGGAGATTTTCTCCGCTCAGGGATGGGCGTTGTCTTGTCCTAATCATCATCATTTCATCCCCATCGACACGCAAGTCGCTGAAGTGGCGTCACATCGAAAGGCTAGCACTCGGCGAACGGTCTACCTGGCGGGAGGCCCTAGTCACATGTCATTTACATTTACCAAATAAGTTTATGCTGTTGACATCAGGGGATTGCTTCTGTTTTACCAGTTTGCTATAAATATTGGTGATAACTGTTTCTTTATAATTGTTCCAATGATAATTTGTGTAACACTAGAACAGTGGAAGAGGTCAAAATGACACCTGCCATACTTCTTTCTTTAATGTCCTATCCAGCTTTTTTTATTTCATTTATGAAATCATATGAATTTTCCTAATTTTTATCTTATTATAATGCTGTACAGAATTTATAAAACATTTATATTTTCTTGGACATCTTATTCGATATACACCTAAAACAGTGGAAGATGTCAATTTGACAACAACTGTAAATAATTCAACAGTGAAGAGTCAACAATCAGCAGTCGTGCAGAGTTTTTTCTGCTCTTTGTTGCCTCTTGGCACATACACATTCCAGTCTGCCACAGTTTATATTATGTCATTCAGGTAAAATTCTTTGTATATGAAAATCATTTGCTAACATATCTCATCAGTGTTAACTTTTTGAAGAAGAAATGTTTCATCTGGGAAGTCTGACATAGAATTGAAATAGACATCACTGATGAAGGAGAGGAATTTGTACTAGAGGCAAGTGTGATGAAGAGGAGACCTTGCGAATGAGATGAAATTACTAGAGGAGGATTCAGATGCTGATCTGAGTCGATCCTCACCTCATTCATCACAGCAGCTCAGTTATTGAATGCCTGTACAATGATGATCACTAGGAATGGAACTGAGTGGGATATTGCCCATTTTTCATCTTCTAGACATAGATTGGTTGTGGACATTCTGAAGGAGAGAAGAGATTCTGCTGCTTAAACCTGTCAACGAGTAGACGACCGTCATCAGTGCTTTCTGTCTTATGTCTGCCAATTCTCTTGAGGAAATACACAGAATCAAATGTTCCGAAAGTACTAAAAACAATAACTGTATTTTGTGACTCGAGGAACTGTAAAAAAATGATAACTATTATATATGCCTTGAGTCTGTGCAATAGGTGTCATCATAAGACCTGTGTTCTCGTTTGTGGGGGACTACTTTTTCGAGGACGTTATGCCAAGGGGTAGAGATCAGGAGCTGCTTCTATTTAGCCATTTAGATAAGAAATTGACCCCAACCAAAAGCCTGCCAGCCGATAAATTTGTTCTTGTACCTGAAATTTGGGTAAGTTCCTGGAAAACAGTATTCGTTCTTATCACCCTGGAGAAAATATAACCATTGATGAGCAACTGTTACCAAGCAGAACAACATGTAGGGTCATTCAAACTGAACAAATATGGTCTCAAATTCTAGGTTGCTGCTGATGTAACGACAAAGTATAAATTTGATTCTTTCCTATACCTCAGAAAACAGGACACAAATAGGGAGAAAAAAATACTCAGTACATTGTTCTGCATCTAGTGGAGCCATTTCTAAATCAAGGAAGAAACATGATCTGAGAAGCTCAGAGAAAAGAAAACTTCATTATTTAGTGCAATGAACAAGGTCTGCTGTGAAATTCGCTACAATACACTCCACCAGCATCCTGCACAAGACTGTAACCCAGGCTGTGCAACATGTCACTATACAAATGAAAGAAGAATAAAAATGTCATTATTCTGAGTACACTACATGGCGTAATAGCAATAAGCAATGAAGGAAAGGCGAAACCTGAAACTGTAACATTCTACGATGCAACAAAGTATTGGGGTGACGTGGTGGATCAAATGACCCATAAATGTACTACAAAAGCTGCATGTAGTAGATTGCCAATGCATGTCTTCTGCATTATCTTGGACATCGTGGCAATAAATGCATGAAACATCTACAAAATAGTAATGAACAAGACAATGGAAAGAAAGAAGTCCATACTTCATTTGGGGAGAAAACCCTCAAGAGGAACAAAAGAGCTGAAGCACAACAAATAAAAGAAAAGTATATGCAGCCAAAATTATCTAGAAAGTGGAAGTGCCAAATCAACATCTGCAAAGGTAACAAGACCAATGATAACTGTATAAAGTGTCACAAAGCCGAGTTCAGAAATGTGTGTGTACATCAGAAATCACTGTGCTAAGTGCATCTAGCAGATTCCAGTGACTCGAGTAAAAAGTTCAACAAAGCCATGTGTAGAACACCTGAGAGTATAATAAGGGCCATATGTAGCAGTTGTGTCTAGAAAGTTGTACAAGTAGGTAATACATGAAAATCTACAGTAGGGAAAGTTATCAGCTTGAGCTATGAAAAATTGGAAAGATATTCTTTTGTTGATATAAATAAATAATTATTGTATTCATTATCATGTTAAACTATTACTGTTATCACTCACAAGATGGTACCAATTATTACACTGATATAAAGTGCTTGTTTAAGATAAAATGACCCCCTTCAACCATTTTAGGAATGTCAGAAACTTTGCCGTTCTACTGTTAAGGGTCATTAGTTCTTTGTCTATTGCATCCTGTTTTAATAGAAACTATAGGAAATGATGAATCATTGAGTAAAAGTACATCATCCTGTATCACAAGAAATGACATGAGTTTCTATTAATAATTGTATCAGTAAAAGTTTGTTTATGATAAATATCAAATGTATGTTTACCATCTTTTTTCAGTTTTAGATAAGTCCAGAAAATTGTGTTATTCTATACAACATCTAGGGAAAACAGTATTTTTGAATTATAGTGTTAAGCAAAGCAGTGTAATGTTGTAATTCTGCTTCATTACCTTGAAATAATAATAGATTATTGCCAATGTACATTTTGTAATAAACTGCTTTTTGTGTCATATCACTATTCATCAAAAAGAATTTATTTCCCAAGCTATTAACAAAGATATTGGCTAGACTTTCTGCTAGACTTTTCCATTGTGAGACCATCTTTTTGGAAGCAAATTTTACCATTGAATTCAAAATAACTGTATGCCAAAAGAGAGCTCAAGGGGTTCTGTGAGCTTGATAATTTCTCCTGTCTTAAGGTTTTCAGATGCTATTAGCTTTTCCTCAGGGCATACATTCTCTGACAGGTACATTTGTATATAAATTTGCTGTATCGAAAGAGTGTTGTATTACGTTGTCTCAAACAGTAATAATTATTTTAGAGTAATTTGCAAGCTCATAACTATTTTTTATATTTGCTGTATTATTGAACACAACTGCTTCTTCCTGCTCTTTTTATTTTTATTTTTTTATTTATTTATTTATTTTTTTTTATTTAAATATCTCATTCAGTTCATAATTGGGTGAAGTTATGTAATTAACAATGGGACATATTATTTTATCTTTCATGTGTATCTTGATTCTTACCTAAGACATAGTAGGCATCATTTCATCATTTTAGCTACTCTTTTTTCCCCTGCCTGTGAGAAGAAAAATAGTGTTTTTCTCAATTTTTCATTTTACATTTGCATGAAAGGTTTTAGTAGGGTCTTTATTAACTTCAATATTATTACTGTTAAAGAAAAATGCTTCTGTTTTCCTAATATATTCTTCAACACACATTACTATTGCAGAATTCTCTTTAATCAACTTAGTAATTGTTGTCTTTTTGTCACTTACTTTTTTAATTAGAAATTGAAGTATGTTATTTTTGTTCCTGTAGGAAATGGAGGATTTAAAATTATTATTTAGATGCTTTATAGCAGTTGTAGTGACATTTGTTATTTGAAATTTATTCATTTTGGCACACTGTTGCTATTTTGGTTTCTGCTATAATCTCCTTTAGTACTGCAGGTCTAAGTTGTGACTGAATACTGTACTGGAATTCTTTTTCTAAAAGTGACTGCTCTCCCTTGGTAAAAATGATGTCTTTTAAGATTACCACTCTTTCATGACAATGTTTAGTCTGTGGGTTGGCATCATTTACTACTATTAATTCCTTACATAAAATTGCAGTTTTCCTACCATCCCTAGTACGAATTGGTAAAATGTTTCTCTCAATACATTTATCAGTTCTCTGCTTCACAGTACCAAAATGGTCACTAGACAATATACTTTTCAGCCTACATTCTAGTTCCATATCTTCTGCGGTTGACAAGTCTTTACTTTTACACAATTTGCAAATTTGTAGCCTCAACCATGATCATTCAATTTTTACTGTACCAGTATGTACTCTCTTAGATTCATTACATATTTTAATCCTTGGATGCTTCGGTGTTGCTTTTAAATCCAAGCATTTCTTGTTGGAATAAATTCTCTTTTGGTCTTTAGCAATTTCCAGTGAGCCAAGTTTCTTATGATCTCTGTTCGCTTGACTTGGCATGTTTCTGCAGTAACTTGACATGTATTGAATAGGCCTATGACACTAAATGGATGTACTACATTATGCAAAAACTATTATGAATGGAGCTCACAGGGTTTTCTTTCAATTGTAGTGCAGTCCATCCCTTGAACGTATTTTAGTTTGAAATTTGGCAGTCCGCTCGAGCTGACATACCCAGGAGAATGGTGTCTCTTGAGGAAGGGTGTTAACTGTTATTCCTTGTGCAGTAGCCATCAGCAGCGTCTTAGCCAAAGTAGAACTGTCAAGGAGTTCCTTCAAAAATTAAGCTGATTCTTCTTGTATTGTTGATTGCGTTTACTTAAATTTATGGACTGACTTTTTTCAGGTTCATAAACATTTTATTTTTATCTGTTAATACTTTTATGTTGTAATTTCATGTACTGCCATGTTCCATGACCTTGGAGATTTGCTCCTCAATTTGGTCCTGCGGAACTTGACGTGTAAATAAATAAAAAATAAATAAAGGAGCCAGCTCTGTGTGTGTGTGTGTGTGTGTGTGTGTGTGTGTGTGTGTGTGTGTGTGTGTGTGCGCGCGCGCGCGTACACACACACAAGGAAAGGGCACGAATGAGCATATAGGCACACATACAACCCTTGCATGATTTATACTGTCTGTTATGACTATGTTAAAACATTCTGGTCCACCAGTTCTGCAAGCTGCTCCATTACTCTAATACATGGACACGCATGTGTGCACATGTTTAGGATTAGAGTAATGGAGCAGCTTGCAGAGCTGGTGGACCAGAATGCTATAACAAAGTCAGAACAAATATCATCATTGATTAGTAGCACAGCTAAGACTGTTAGCAATGTACAAGAAATCTTGTGCACCAGGTTTTATTTTTAAATAAGTCTTTCATTAATTTTTAAAGGTGCACCAACATTTATTTACACTGGTTGGTCTAAGCAGGCTACTCAGCAGTTTCCCCTGATGGTGTCCTTGCGATTAGACTTCCAAATGAAATTTACAGTCTTTGACACAGAGAGCTATGCAGTCCCAAAGACACTGAGACAGATGAGGTGCAATCAGTGGAATGACTTTTTCTGTTGCTCTGATTACCTAAGGGTCTTACAGACCATTCAGCAAATGTACAGAGCATCCAAAGTGGTACAGAACATACAAGAACCATTTTACATTCAAAACACACTTTACATGCTATGCTTTTAAGGATAGTAAAATATCGTTCTACTGGGTGCAGGGAAATTGGGTAATATGGGGATCGAGGATATGAGTAAGCTGGCACAGGAGCAAGGGATGCACACAAGGAAAGTTATGTACTAATCTTGGCTGTCCCTCTTGAGTTTTGTTACCTCATTACGGTACATGCCAGTGGGAGAATGTGTGGCTGGAAGTACAAAATCACAAATTAAATCAGGCAAAGCCTACAGTTTTGGGATGGAGAATATCATTCCAGTCACAGAGATGGAAAGAAATGGCTTTAACATGACTGAGAAAAGGCCATTGTCTTCTGGTATGCAGACACCTCCTCTGGTGGGAGGACCCATCAGAGTGCAGTATTTAGAGTATCTCATTATTGGTGTGCCACATCTTAGTTGACTGTATTTTATATACTGACAGGAGGGCAATAACTCTTCTTGATAACAATGTATTCATTGTTTTAAATAACAGTAAACAAGTGTGAAAAAGGTTTTAATGTTTTGTGTATTGTCAGGACTCCTTCACTAATTATTGGATAGGTTATTTTAATGTATCTCAGAGTGGCTGGTTCTTCCTTTTTTATTCAGTGATCAAGCCAACCATGATTTTATGAATCAGTCTTAGAATTTTGACTGTCTATCCATTTCTCTTATAATATATGTTGTTAAAGTGAGACTCGGGTATTTATTTAAGCTCTCTTAATGTCCATTGGACAGAATTGTTACCCATTACTCAACATTTACTTGTGGTCACAGTGGCTGGCTCTTTTCTTGTTTTAATTAGCAGTCAGCCAGCCATGTGATCAGCTAATTCTCATTTTATTTAGTATTTCATTATGTATTATTGTTTCATTTAAGCATGAGGAAAGGGCACGAATGAGCATATAGGCATACATACAACCTTTACATGATTTTTACTGTCTGTTATTAATGTACTGATAGGCAATCATTGTCTCTGTTATTGCCAGATAGTCTTTCAAGTGAGTCCGTGGGCCATTGTTTCAAGGAGTTTGTTTATGAGGAAAACTTTAATTTCTCTAAGCATTTAATTCTTATTTTTCAAGGGCACTGATAACCAGCTTGTTGAGTACCCATAATTTTAATGCTATATGATCACACTCCCAACCCTCTTCCTTATATTATTTTCTGTATACGTGCGTGTGTGCGTTCGTGCATGCATGCATGCATGCATGCATGTGCACACTTGCATACCCAGTGAGGGGAAGCGGAGGGCATCAGCCACTATCCACTTAGACACCCATTGTAAGCTGAACTTGCATCTAGTCTCACCAAACAGATATTCATATCAATTCATTGTCAGTTAGGAGAAAGCTATGATGTGTAAGGGATACTGACTAGTTGCACATATACCCAGAGCTGTTTCTCATAAAAACTTGCAGCCGTTTAATCATTCACTGCAAAACTAGTATGATTTACCCCCTCTCCTGCCCCCACCATTCTGATTCCCCACTCAGATCTTGGGCATCCTGGGTATGCTCCTAATGGTGAAAAAAGAAGAATGACTACAAGTATTACTTGAAACAGCAATAAACTATTTGGTTTTAACTTAATTTTTAAGAATGTACTATGTCAAAATTTTCACCTTCAATCAGCCTTGTTAATAATTATCTTTATGAAACAGAATTTTGGGCCAGCATATAAAATTGTGTTTTTCTATCTTCCGTGGCGCGCGCGCGCGTGTGTGTGTGTGTGTGTGTGTGTGTGTGTGTGTGTGTGTGTGTAAAAGGGGGGGGGGGAGGTTATTTGGTAGTATAATGTGTTTTAAATGAGTGTGGAATGAGCCAATAGGAAGTTAAGGGGAAATATATGGGGAAAACAGTATGTACGTTTTAGGATATAAAATTATAATACCATTTTCTGATGAATTTTTTTATGAAAAGGAGCAAATGTAATACCTGCTGCTGGCCGGAATGGCCGAGCGGTTCTAGGCGCTGCAGTCTGGAACTGCACGACCGCTACGGTCACGGGTTCAAATCCTGCCTTGGGCATGGATGTGTGTGATGTCCTTAGGTTAGTTAGGTTTAACTAGTTCTAAGTTCTAGGGGACTGATGACATCAGACGTTAAGTCCCATAGTGCTCAGAGCCATTTTTGTAGTTCCTGCATCATATCTACTAGTAGTCAGTTGAAGGTTTACATTATTCTCTATTTTTCATTTTCTTTTTTAGAGACAAAACAATACATTGCTATCAAGCAGTGGATTTTCTAAGCAGAAAGGATTGCAAAATGGGTATGATGTTATTTGCAGCTATGAATTGGCAGATAATGATTTACTAATGAGCACCATTTTGTGCAATGAACACTCCAGATTAATTACGAATGCAGATACAGGAGTCAGTGTAGATGTTTCAAGGACCACAGAGAAACTAGAAGTTGAAATTCTTTGTACAGCAAATACATAGATAAAAGCGCAAAAAACTACCCTAGCTTTCAGAACTGTTAGTTCCTTTCTCATGGTAGATGTAGTAATGGGTTGAGGGATGTTAGAAATGGAGGGCACATCACTCAAATCCTAGGATGAGAAAGCTCCTCCTGCTGTAAGGATGAAGTGAGCCAAAGACTAAGGAAATCAAAGGTAAACTCTGTGGCAGCTTCAGTCTGGAGATAATAAGTCAGAATGAGAAGTAAAGATATATATTAAGAAGAGGAGAAACGAATAGCACAATTAAGAAATGGGAGGAAACGGAAAAGGATGTAGTCTAAATGAGTGAATGAATGGGTGGGACTGTGTGTATAAACTTAAAAGCAGTAGAGTAAATAATTGAAGAAAAGAAGGGAAAAAAAAAGAATGGGTATATGTTATTGGAGTTTGACGAGTATGGTCTCAGGACTTGAGGATAAATTGGAGGGTAAGTACCCATCTTCAGAGTTCAGGATCAGTAGTATGAGGTAGGAGGATCCATATGGGCCATGTGGTTTACCAGGCACTCAACTTACTTGAATCATTCTGTACAGTATCCTCATCAATTGGGTACTGCATGTGTGTCTGTCGTGCATAGCCAGGAAACTGAATCAGTGGCTTCACATGTTGCTCTGCATGTGTTGACAAGGACATACCATTAATAGGCCTGGAGGGTTAAGCGCTAATGTAATGGTGCGGGGAAGGGAGGGGGCAGGGATTTTACAGATGGTTGCAGTGTGTGAATATTTAGAAATAACATATGGTTTGACAAGAATGCTACGGAAGTTGAACAGCATGAGAGAGGGTAAGGTGACAGTGTGTGCTGTGAAAATGGTATCAGTGAGAGGTACTGTCTTTTCCGGGCTTGATTTTGAGGATATATATATATATATATATATATAAAAACAAAGATGAGGTGACTTACCGAACAAAAGCGCTGGCAGGTCGATAGACACACAAACAAACACAAACATACACACAAAATTCAAGCTTTCGCAACAAACTGTTGCCTCATCAGGAAAGAGGGAAGGAGAGGGGAAGACGAAAGGAAGTGGGTTTTAAGGGAGAGGGTAAGGAGTCATTCCAATCCCGGGAGCGGAAAGACTTACCTGAGGGGGAAAAAAGGACAGGTATACACTCGCACACACGCACATATCCATCCACACATACAGACACAAGCAGACATATTTAAAGACAAAGAGTTTGGGCAGAGATGTCAGTCGAGGCAGAAGTGTAGAGGCAAAGAAGTTGTTGAAAGACAGGTGAGGTATGAGTGGCGGCAACTTGAAATTAGCGGAGATTGAGGCCTGGCGGATGACGAGAAGAGAGGATATACTGAAGGGCAAGTTCCCATCTCCGGAGTTCGGATAGGTTGGTGTTGGTGGGAAGTATCCAGATAACCCGGACGGTGTAACACTGTGCCAAGATGTGCTGGCTGTGCACCAAGGCATGTTTAGCCACAGGGTGATCCTCATTACCAACAAACACTGTCTGCCTGTGTCCATTCATGCGAATGGACAGTTTGTTGCTGGTCATTCCCACATAGAATGCATCACAGTGTAGGCAGGTCAGTTGGTAAATCACGTGGGTGCTTTCACACGTGGCTCTGCCTCTGATCGTGTACACCTTCCGGGTTACAGGACTGGAGTAGGTGGTGGTGGGAGGGTGCATGGGACAGGTTTTGCATCGGGGGCGGTTACAAGGATAGGAGCCAGAGGGTAGGGAAGGTGGTTTGGGGATTTCATAGGGATGAACTAACAGGTTACGAAGGTTAGGTGGACGGCGGAAAGACACTCTTGGCGGAGTGGGGAGGATTTCATGAAGGATGGATCTCATTTCAGGGCAGGATTTGAGGAAATCGTATCCCTGCTGGAGAGCCACATTCAGAGTCTGGTCCAGTCCCGGAAAGTATCCTGTCACAAGTGGGGCACTTTTGTGGTTCTTCTGTGGGGGATTCTGGGTTTGAGGGGACGAGGAAGTGGCTCTGGTTATTTGCTTCTGTACCAGATCGGGAGGGTAGTTGCGGGATGCGAAAGCTGTTTTCAGGTTGTTGGTGTAATGATTCAGGGATTCCGGACTGGAGCAGATTCGTTTGCCACGAAGACCTAGGCTGTAGGGAAGGGACCGTTTGATGTGGAATGGGTGGCAGCTGTCATAATGGAGGTACTGTTGCTTGTTGGTGGGTTTGATGTGGACGGACGTGTGAAGTTGGCCATTGGACAGGTGGAGGTCAACGTCAAGGAAAGTGGCATGGGATTTGGAGTAGGACCAGGTGAAACTGATGGAACCAAAGGAGTTGAGGTTGGAGAGGAAATTCTGGAGTTCTTCTTCACTGTGAGTCCAGATCATGAAGATGTCATCAATAAATCTGTACCAAACTTTGGGTTGGCAGACTTGGGTAACCAAGAAGGCTTCCTCTAAGCGACCCATGAATAGGTTGGCGTACGAGGGGGCCATCCTGGTGCCCATGGCTGTTCCCTTTAATTGTTGGTATGTCTGGCCCTCAAAAGTGAAGAAGTTGTGGGTCAGGATGAAGCTGGCTAAGGTGATGAGGAAAGAGGTTTTAGGTAGGGTGGCAGGTGATCGGCGTGAAAGGAAATGCTCCATCGCAGCGAGGCCCTGGACGTGCGGAATATTTGTGTATAAGGACGTGGCATCAATGGTTACAAGGACGGTTTCCGGGGGTAACAGATTGGGTAAGGATTCCAGGCGTTCAAGGAAGTGGTTGGTGTCCTTGATGAAGGATGGGAGACTGCATGTAATGGGTTGAAGGTGTTGATCTACGAAGGCAGAGATACGTTCTGTGGGGGCTTGGTAACCAGCTACAATGGGGCGGCCGGGATGATTGGGTTTGTGGATTTTAGGAAGAAGGTAGAAGGTAGGGGTGCGGGGTGTCGGTGGGGTCAGGAGGTTGATGGAGTCAGGTGAAAGGTTTTGCAGGGGGCCTAAGGTTCTGAGGATTCCTTGAAGCTCCGCCTGGACATCGGGAATGGGGTTACCTTGGCAAACTTTGTATGTGGTGTTGTCTGAAAGCTGACGCAGTCCCTCAGCCACAAACTCCCGACGATCAAGTACCACGGTCGTGGAACCCTTGTCCGCCGGAAGAATGACGATGGATCGGTCAGCCTTCAGATCACGGATAGCCTGGGCTTCAGCAGTGGTGATGTTGGGTGTAGGATTAAGGTTTTTTAAGAAGGATTGAGATGCAAGGCTGGAAGTCAGAAATTCCTGGAAGGTTTGGAGAGGGTGATTCTGAGGAAGAGGAGGTGGGTCCCGCTGTGACGGAGGACGGAACTGTTCCAGGCAGGGTTCAATTTGGATGGTGTCTTGAGGAGTCGGATCATTAGGAGTAGGATTAGGATCATTTTTCTTCGTGGCAAAGTGATACTTCCAGCAGAGAGTACGAGTGTAGGACAGTAAGTCTTTGACGAGGGCTGTTTGGTTGAATCTGGGAGTGGGGCTGAAGGTGAGGCCTTTGGATAGGACAGAGGTTTCGGATTGGGAGAGAGGTTTGGAGGAAAGGTTAACTACTGAATTAGGGTGTTGTGGTTCCAGATTGTGTTGATCGGAATTTTGAGGTTTTGGGGGGAGTGGAGCTGGAAGTGGGAGATTGAGTAGATGGGAGAGACTGGGTTTGTGTGCAATGAGAGGAGGTTGAGGTTTGCTGGAAAGGTTGTGAAGGGTGAGTGAGTTGCCTTTCCGGAGGTGGGAAACCAGGAGATTGGATAGTTTTTTGAGGTGGAGGGTGGCATGCTGTTCTAATTTACGGTTGGCCTGTAGGAGGATGCTCTGAACAGCCGGTGTGGATGTGGGAGAGGAAAGATTAAGGACTTTTATTAAGGATAGGAGTTGACGGGTGTGTTCATTGGCTGAGTTGATGTGTAGGTGAAGGATTAGGTGGGTGAGGGCAATGGATTGTTCAGTGTGGAACTGGTATAGGGACTGATGGAAGGAAGGGTTGCAGCCAGAGATGGGAACTTTGAGTGTGAGGCCTTTGGGGGTAATGCCAAATGTCAGACAAGCCTGAGAAAATAAAATATGCGAGCGTAATCTGGCTAGGGCGAAGGCATGTTTGCGGAGGGAATGTAAATAAAACTTAATGGGGTCATTGTGGGGGTGTTGTGAGGGTGACATGGTATTAGAAGGTATGAGGTGAAATGAAAATGAAAATAAAAATATATGGGGAGAGATAAAGGTGAACCGGTAAGAAACTGGAGATCTGGAATGAAAAAAGGCGAAAAGGTGTTGGTTACAGGTGGGCTATGTTGGACTTGGGTTGGTAGACAACGATGTGCATAAAGGTTAGGTGGTTGTGTTGCCGCCAAAACACGTTAAAGGACGGAGAAATTCGGGAAAATTTCGAAAAAACTGCGTGTAGTATATTAAAAGGAGTGGTATTGTGGTGGCAGATTATGAAAATGAGGCTAACAATTGTTTGACGAAGAAATAATGGCGTTAAAACCCGTGGGAAGCGGCTAAAAATGATCAGTGATGTGGGAAAAACGGAAATGGAAATATAGCGAAAGTTATTAGAACTGGCCGAAATGGTTGTTTAAAAGGTGAAAGGAGCTGTTTGTGAACTAGAAACGGTGGATATTATAGCGGCGGTAGTGCTGAAAGCGACAAAAAAAAAAAAAAAAATATTTTTTTGGTTATGGTTTGGAAGTGGGTTACGTATTATTGAGTATATATATAGGCGGGATAAAATAGTATAGCAGATTACGGTAAAAAGGAGAAGGTGAATACAAAGTGAAACTACTGGCAAAAACAGAAAGAGGAAAATAAGACGACAGAAAAGATTTCGAAATGCAACAGTGACAATAACAAACGTAATTGTTGGATTCAAATTAATGATATCAATATAATGGAAGGAAACATTCCACGTGGGAAAAATTATATATAAAAACAAAGATGAGGTGACTTACCGAACAAAAGCGCTGGCAGGTCGATAGACACACAAACAAACACAAACATACACACAAAATTCAAGCTTTCGCAACAAACTGTTGCCTCATCAGGAAAGAGGGAAGGAGAGGGGAAGACGAAAGGAAGTGGGTTTTAAGGGAGAGGGTAAGGAGTCATTCCAATCCCGGGAGCGGAAAGACTTACCTTAGGGGGAAAAAAGGACAGGTATACACTCGCACACACGCACATATCCATCCACACATACAGACACAAGCAGACATATTTAAAGACAAAGAGTTTGGGCAGAGATGTCAGTCGAGGCAGAAGTGTAGAGGCAAAGAAGTTGTTGAAAGACAGGTGAGGTATGAGTGGCGGCAACTTGAAATTAGCGGAGATTGAGGCCTGGCGGATGACGAGAAGAGAGGATATACTGAAGGGCAAGTTCCCATCTCCGGAGTTCGGATAGGTTGGTGTTGGTGGGAAGTATCCAGATAACCCGGACGGTGTAACACTGTGCCAAGATGTGCTGGCTGTGCACCAAGGCATGTTTAGCCACAGGGTGATCCTCATTACCAACAAACACTGTCTGCCTGTGTCCATTCATGCGAATGGACAGTTTGTTGCTGGTCATTCCCACATAGAATGCATCACAGTGTAGGCAGGTCAGTTGGTAAATCACATGGGTGCTTTCACACGTGGCTCTGCCTCTGATCGTGTACACCTTCCGGGTTACAGGACTGGAGTAGGTGGTGGTGGGAGGGTGCATGGGACAGGTTTTGCATCGGGGGCGGTTACAAGGATAGGAGCCAGAGGGTAGGGAAGGTGGTTTGGGGATTTCATAGGGATGAACTAACAGGTTACGAAGGTTAGGTGGATGGCGGAAAGACACTCTTGGCGGAGTGGGGAGGATTTCATGAAGGATGGATCTCATTTCAGGGCAGGATTTGAGGAAATCGTATCCCTGCTGGAGAGCCACATTCAGAGTCTGGTCCAGTCCCGGAAAGTATCCTGTCACAAGTGGGGCACTTTTGTGGTTCTTCTGTGGGGGATTCTGGGTTTGAGGGGACGAGGAAGTGGCTCTGGTTATTTGCTTCTGTACCAGATCGGGAGGGTAGTTGCGGGATGCGAAAGCTGTTTTCAGGTTGTTGGTGTAATGATTCAGGGATTCCGGACTGGAGCAGATTCGTTTGCCACGAAGACCTAGGCTGTAGGGAAGGGACCGTTTGATGTGGAATGGGTGGCAGCTGTCATAATGGAGGTACTGTTGCTTGTTGGTGGGTTTGATGTGGACGGACGTGTGAAGTTGGCCATTGGACAGGTGGAGGTCAACGTCAAGGAAAGTGGCATGGGATTTGGAGTAGGACCAGGTGAAACTGATGGAACCAAAGGAGTTGAGGTTGGAGAGGAAATTCTGGAGTTCTTCTTCACTGTGAGTCCAGATCATGAAGATGTCATCAATAAATCTGTACCAAACTTTGGGTTGGCAGACTTGGGTAACCAAGAAGGCTTCCTCTAAGCGACCCATGAATAGGTTGGCGTACGAGGGGGCCATCCTGGTGCCCATGGCTGTTCCCTTTAATTGTTGGTATGTCTGTGGGAATGACCAGCAACAAACTGTCCATTCGCATGAATGGACACAGGCAGACAGTGTTTGTTGGTAATGAGGATCACCCTGTGGCTAAACATGCCTTGGTGCACAGCCAGCACATCTTGGCACAGTGTTACACCGTCCGGGTTATCTGGATACTTCCCACCAACACCAACCTATCCGAACTCCGGAGATGGGAACTTGCCCTTCAGTATATCCTCTCTTTTCGTCATCCGCCAGGCCTCAATCTCCGCTAATTTCAAGTTGCCGCCACTCATACCTCACCTGTCTTTCAACAACTTCTTTGCCTCTACACTTCTGCCTCGACTGACATCTCTGCCCAAACTCTTTGTCTTTAAATATGTCTGCTTGTGTCTGGTGTGTGGATGGATATGTGCGTGTGTGCGAGTGTATACCTGTCCTTTTTTCCCCCTAAGGTAAGTCTTTCCGCTCCCGGGATTGGAATGACTCCTTACCCTCTCCCTTAAAACCCACTTCCTTTCGTCTTCCCCTCTCCTTCCCTCTTTCCTGATGAGGCAACAGTTTGTTGCGAAAGCTTGAATTTTGTGTGTATGTTTGTGTTTGTTTGTGTGTCTATCGACCTGCCAGTGCTTTTGTTCGGTAAGTCACCTCATCTTTGTTTTTATATATAATTTTTCCCACGTGGAATGTTTCCTTCCATTATATATATATATATATATATATATATATATATATAATAGAGGGAAACATTCCACATGGGAAAAATACATCCAAAAACAAAGAAGATGCGACTTACCAAACGAAAGCGCTGGCAGGCCGACAGACACACAAACATACACACAGAATTCCAGCTTTTGCAACCAACGGCCGCCCCACCAGGAAAGAGGGAAGGAGAGGGAAAGACGAAAAGATGTGGGCCTCAAGGGAGAGGGCAAGGAGCCACCCCAACCCCGGGAGCAGAAAGACCCACCTTAGAGGGGGAAAAGGACAGGTACACACCCGCACACACACACACACACACACACACACACACACACATCCGCAGATACACCATGTGTGGATGGATGTGTGTGTGTGTGTGTGTGTGTGTGTGTGTGTGTACCTGTCCTTTTGTTCCCCCTAAGGTGGGTCTTTCCGCTCCCGGGGTTGGGGTGGCTCCTTGCCCTCTCCCTTGAGGCCCACAGCCTTTCGTCTTTCCCTCTCCTTCCCTCTTTCCTGGTGGGGCGGCCGTTGGTTGCGAAAGCTTGAATTTTGTGTGTATGTTTGTGTTTGTTTGTGTGTCTTTCGACCTGCCAGCGCTTTCGTTCGGTAAGTCACATCATCTTTGTTTTTTGATAAATTTTTCCCACGTGGAATGTTTCCATATATATATATATATATATATATATATATATATATATATATATATATATAGTGCTGGCAGGTCGATAGACACACAAACATAGACACAAAATTCAAGCTTTCGCAACCAACGGTTGCTTCATCAGGAAAGAGGGAAGGAGAGGGAAAGATGAAAGGATGTGGGTTTTAAGGGAGCGGAAAGACATACCTCCTAAGGTCCATAAACAGCCCTTTTCATTCTATCCCAGGCATGTTCGATAGGGTTCATATCTGGAGAACATGCTGACCACTCTAGTCGAGTGGTGATGTTATCCTGAAAGAAGTCATTCACAAGATGTGCACGATGGGGGGAGGGGGGGGGGGGGGCGCAAATTGGCGTCCATGAAGACGAATGCCTTACCAGTATGCTGCTGATATGGTTGCACTATGGGTCGGAGGATGACATTCACGTATCTTACAGCCTTTACAGTGCCTTCCGTGACCACCAGCGACATACGTTGACCCCACATAATGCCACCCCGAAACAGTAGGGAACCTCAACATTGCTGCACTTGCTGGACAGTGTGTCTAAGACGTTCAGCCTGACCGGGTTGCCTCGAAACATGTCTCCAACGATTGTCTGGTTGATGGCATATGCGACACTCATTGGTGAAGATAATGTGATGCCAATCCTGAGCGGTCCATTCAGCATGTTGTTGGGCCCATCTGTTCCACGCTGCATGGTGTTGTGGCTGCATAGATGGACCTCACCATGGATGTTGGGAGTGAAGTTGCGCATCATGCAGCCTGTTGCGCACAGTTTGGGTCATTACACGATGTCCTGTGGCTGCACGAAAAGCATTATTCAACATGGTGACGATTCTGTCAGGATTCCTCCGAGCCATAATCCATAGGTAGTGGTCATCCACTGCAGTAGTAGCCCTTGGGCAGCATGTACAAGGCATGTAATTGACAGTCCCTGTCTCTTCTACCTCCTCCATGTCTGAACAACATCGCTTTTTGGTTCGCTCAGAGACACCTGGACATTTCCCTTGTGGAAAGCCTTTCCTGGCACAAAGTAACAATGCGGACGTGATTGAACCCCAGTATTGGCTGTCCAGGCGTTGTTCAACTACAGACAACATGAGCCGTGTACCTCCTTCCTGGTGAACTGACTGGAACTGATCGGCTGTCAGACCCCCTCCGTCTTATAGGCACTGATCATGCATGCTTATTTGCATCTTTCAGCGGATTTAGTGACATCTCTGAACAGTCAAAGGGACTGTGTCTGTGGTACAATATCCACAGTCAACATCTGTCTTCAGGAGTTCTGGGAACCAGGGTGATGCAAAACTATTTTTCATGTGTGTATTTCTGTGAACGCCATTTTGATAATCCCTGATTATATTTTCTGCATATGGTTTCAAGTGGTTTAGCAATAAACAGGATAAAATTTCATAGGCTGTGTTAACTAATGGTATTCCCCTGTAGTTTCTGAAGTCTTCTTTGTCCCCTTTTTTTAAGTATCTGAACCATTAATGATTGTTTCCTTTCTGTTGGTGTGGTCTCTGTTTTCCAGATTGCATGTATCAGTTAAACAAACATCTATGTATTGCTTCCCTTCCATTTTTTAGTATCTCAGATGAAGTTCCATCATTTCTAATTGACTTGCCATTTTTTAGGTTTTTGGTACTTCCCAATATCTCTTCATATATTGGTTCTGGAATCTGTCCATTATTGGGGCCACTGGTGGAATTTGAAATTGATGATTCTGGATCAGAATAATTCAGTAGATTGTCAAAATGTTCTTTGCATGGTTCAGTAGTCACATTGTCATTCCTATCCTTCATCGCCTTAGATTTTTAGTTAAAACCTCTTTTAATTTTGTTGACTGTGCCATACATTTTGTGAATGCTGTTATTTTTATGATATTTGCGAACATTCTCAATCTATTCTAGGTATTGTTCCTTTTCTGTACAGTTTGTATTGCTAGCTGGCTTTTGTGCCTGCTGATAAATAAGTTCTATTTCAGTATTATTATTTGCTTTTTGCCATTTCCTGCATAACTTCATAACCTTGTGTTCAGGTTCCTGATATTCTTCATCAGACCAAATCATCCTGCCATTTTTTACTATCTGTAGATTATTACTTGTAGCTGTGAGGATGACTTCTTTTATTCTATAAGTGTAAGCTTCTACAGTCATTGTCACAGTCAGTAAAAATTTTTTGGGTTAGTGACTGCATTGTCAGTATGCAAAACTACCAATGTTTCAGTCACTGTTGCAAATGACGTCCTTCAGGGTGTTTTTGTTTACTGCTGAATGAGAAAAATTTGTTTCTTCAATACTTGCAGATGTGGGTGTTACCTAATTCTGATAGGCTGTTAAGGATGAAAGGGAGGGACGTTATAAGTTCTTTATTGATGTTTTTATTGTTTATTTTCATTGGTGGAAACCCGACGTTTTGACTGATGTTAGCATTATTGCTTGTGATTGGTAGAAATTGGCGAATGGAAAACCAGGTGGCAGTTGTGACATGGCGTTGTTTTCCTGCTTTCTAGCGCTGACTGAGGCATGCCAGTACTCTATGTACCTATGGCTGCTGCGGTCTCCCACGTGCCTGTGTGTGTTGCTTCATGTGAGCTGTTGTCCTGTAACACTGTCATTGCTGGCAGCCAAGATGTCGGAGGTCAGTACCCGTCTTCTCTGTTCATGTTGGCAGGTAGTTTTGCACATTGAAATTATGGTCATAAACCCAGAAAAATTTTATTGACTTCATTTATTCTGTTTTGCTCTCTATTCTATTCTCATTACTGATCATTTCATGGTTTTCTCCCGTGCTACTTACAAGGGAACCTCCCCATCGCACCCCCCCTCAGATTTAGTTATAAGTTGGCACAGTGGATAGGCTTTGATAAACTGAACACAGATCAATTGAGAAAACAGGAAGAAGTTGTGTGGAACTGTGAAAAAATAAGCAAAATATACAAACTGAGTAGTCCATGGGCCACATAAGCATCAAAATGGACAATGTGAGCTTAGGAGTGCCGTGGTCCCGTGGTAGCGTGAGCAGCTGCAGAAGGAGAGGTCCTTGGTTCAAGTCTTCCCTCGACTGAAAATTTTACTTTCTTTATTTTTGCATAGTTATTATCTGTCCGTTCGTTCATTGATATCCCTGTTCACTGTAATAAGTTTAGTGTCTGTGTTTTGCGACCGCATCGCAAAACCGTGAGATTAGTAGACGAAAGGACCTGCTTCTCCAATGGGAACAGAAAACATTTGATCGCAAGGTCATAGGTCAACCGATTCCTCCACAGGAAAACACATCTGATATATTCTATAAGACACTGGTGACGGCATGTGCGTCACATGACAGGAATATGTTGTCGACCCACCTAACTTGTATACTTGGCGAATGGGTAAAAAGATTCTTCTACCTTGCCCGATTTAGGTTTTCTTGTGGATGTGATAATCACTCCCAAAAAAGTGATGAAAACATAAGAGTTTGTCACATAAACTGAAAATAACCAATTAAACTTTTTACTCGATGGAAGATTCGAACCAAGGACCTTTTGTTCCGCAGCTGCTCACGTTACCATGAGACTACGGGTCTCCTGCATTCTCATTGTCCTTAATGTAGCTTATCTTCCCTTGAACTACTCAGTTTGTATATTTTGCTTATTTTTTCACAGTTCCACAAAACTTCTTCCTGTTTTCTCAATTGATCTGTGTTCAGTTTTTCAAGGCCTATCCACTGTGCCAACTTATAACTAAATCTGAGGGGGGTGCGATGGGGAGGTTCCCTTGTTAGAATCACAAATTGGTTTGAAACTTCAGCTTTGTATTTTAGTATTTCTTCTGTTCCTAATACATTTTCCAGTTCAGATGTGTCAGACGGGGACATAAGCAACTTTTCTTGTCTACAGAAAGTATCATCATTAGACAATAATAAAGAAATATTTAGACAATATTTTCTCTAAATGTACAGAATGGTATTTCTCCCCAGGTGCAAATAAATTGAAGATAATGCCTGCAATAAGTAGAAAGTACCCAGGCAGTAGTGGTGCAACCAATTCCTTCTCTGTCCTTATAAATCAGAGCTTGGGTTCTGTTAGTGACAACTTGATTGTCAAAGAGACATGGAACCCAAATCTTCTCTTTTCTTTTGGAGCTTGTCACATACCAAATAAAAAACTATGAAATGGTGTGAAAAGGAAAGAACATGAGAAATCAGTAGAAAGGATAGGAAATAAGTTATGGATTTTCTGATAAAAATTATTAGAAAATGTAGTGCATCTGTTAAGTAATATACATACATGACTCTAGTGTTACCTGTTTTAGAACACTGCTATAGTGTTAGGAGGCCTGTTGCTATGAGGGTAATGGGTCAGAGTAGCTCATACAAAAGTTTAAAGAAGGAAGTTGAGTGGAAATTGTTGAAAGCAGTGCAGAATATCTCACAATATCTTGTAGGTACATTTAGAGATAGGCATTCATGGTGATTATAGAAAAATTCTGCTGGCTCCATCATCAATCTCATATAGATGCAATGAAAATAGTAGAAATTGGGGAAGCATAGAGCTTTTACAACAACCCTTTTTCTTTTCACTCTAATGGGGCAGAACTTAATAAATGTTGGGATAGAAAGTAATTAATGTTGGCATGAAGTCCCCTCCTCCATGTGCTTTACAATGACCTACAGAGTATATATGTAGGTGTAAGGAAAGTTTCCACCTGCATTATTCAGAGAAGCTGATTTTTGGAGGGAGGAAGGGGGCAAGAGAAGGAAACAAATGGTAAATGTCTTTCAGCAACGAATGAACTTTGATGCAGTTTGGGAGTGGCCATTTAAATGGATGGATAGCTGGTTGGTGAACATATGCACGTAAGACCAACAATGATGTTGATAACTGAGTTTACATTTACCATTTGCCTTAGAATGGAACTGGATATAAATGTGACAAGACTAGAGAAGGATGTGCTGGGAGGATGCATTGGATAGTTCTTACATCTGGGTCTTTCACATGGATTTGGCCCAAGTTGCGAGGGTTTGGGAACAGAAGGGTACATAAGGAGGAATTGGTTTATTTTGTTGGTTGTGTAGACAGTACAACCCCATTTTGTGGAAGGATAACATGATTCTGTAGCTTCATATATAATTGAATACGTTGTTGGAGAATGCAGTGCAATAATATGATTCATTTATTAGCTCGAGTCGGAAGCACACACGTAAGATTCTATAAATTTATAGTTTTAGGTAAGGAAAGAGAATGAATTTATACATAAAAAATTAAAATTGAGTAGTCTTTGCCCAGAAATGAGCAACAGGTACATTTTCTTGTACCGTAAACAACTCCAGTCCATTCCAAGAATCATGGCAACATAACAATGACACAGATGTTTTGTTGTCTATGCTTCTCCACATTGACTTGGTGGTGGCCCTTGTAAATATCCCCATTTCATTAGGTTGTTCTCAGATCTGCCAACACCCTTTAGTAATCTGTTCTGTAATCTCCTTGTGGCTCACTGTAAGTTGTGTCTGGCTGGGAGGGATTCTATTGACTTTAGCCCTTCTTAGAAATAACCTATTTTGGCTGCCCAGTGTTTCTCTGGCTTCCTCGGTTGACGTATTTAGTGCAAATGTTGACTTAACTAGCTTTTCCTAGACCTTGTCCTGGGTCTTCGTGGAGTATGTCCATGCAATGGGTGTAACTCATTTTCTTCGATTTTCTTCCTTTTAGCATTTAAGGGAAATTTTTGCTCTACGTCAGGAGAAACAATGCCTGTCTTGCAGAGCATTTTATCAACAAGAGTTGGTTCCAGGCGTCCAGTAATTAGCTGTGCAGTTTCATGTAGGACTATGTCTACTTCTTTCATATGGTTGGATTTATAACACACTGGGCAGACATATTCACCAGCCAAGAAACGGTGTACCATAGCAGAAGTATGGGCCACCTGGTGTTGGCCCCCCCCCCCCCCCCCCTCCAGTTACTGCCAACAAGTAATACTATGATAAGCTGATAGTAGTGTTATTATTTTCTGCACTCACACAACCATTGTATATTGAGCCATTCATGGATTAGTCTTGTATCTCATTAAGTTTTATTAATATACCTTGTTCAGTGAGTGGGAGGCAAGTGATGTGTGGCACTTTTGGGTATTGGAGGAGGAGGAGATTAGCGTTTAATGCCCCATCGACAGCAAAGTCACTACAGTCGGAGCACAAGCTCATATTAGGGAAGGATGGGGAATGAAATTGGCCGCGCCCTTTAAAAATTCATGGGAAACCTAAATCAGGGATGGCCGGACGTGGGTTTGAACCGTTTTCCTACCAAATAAAAGTCCAGCGTGCTAACCACTGCAGCACCTCACTTGGTATTTTTGGTTATTGTCAGTGAACTCATCTACTGAAAATTGAGTCACCTTAACGACAACCATTAAATCATGAACACTGTATATGTCACAGTGATATTGTTCCTGCAGTTCACTACAGGAACTTCAATTCTGTGGGTCAGTTTCATATCACACAGTTGCGTATCACACATTGCTGATGATGCCCAAGCCTTCTACATAACTTGACAGATTTTGCTTTTTTTGTGACCTTCTCATCATACAAATTACTAACTGAACATTCACAATGTATATGACAAAAGCAGCTGGCCCATCAGTAACACGTGGAATTGTTGAAGTCTACAATTCAAACGGACTTGGTAAGTCTGTAATTCACACTAAGTTGGTAAGCAGTACTCCATAAACACACATGCTGTCACAGTGTAAAGTCGCCACTGCTGATAATCAGAATTATGACAACATTGTTTTGTGTGTGTGTGTGTGTGTGTGTGTGTGTGTGTTTTTTTTTAATTTGGGAATGGGTTGTGATAGTTATGGTAAGCCAGACAACATATTGAAGTTCTTTCAAATGTAAACATTCAGATGTGATGGTCGTACATTGGAGGAACTACGGCCGATGTCATGCCAGGTGGGAATGTACCGGCCGCTCCATGGCTCAGCTGTCTTCCAAAGAGGTCAAACTCAAGTCTTCTGCACAGTTGCTTTGGACTCTCCTGATTCTGCTCTGCGAATGGATCCAATTACTACACTTACCAGGTTAGTTTATTTTCATAAAGAGGGAATATGTAGTAGGAGTAGTAAATAACTTAGCTGTTTAAGTATAAGAAAAATGTTGATAATGCATAGCTCTTTATTTATCATTGTTGTTTCTCTCGTCTCAAATGTGCTTACCCCTTTTTGGCTCTAGTGCTCATTGTCAGATACCTCAGAAGAGAAGGAAGTATCTTCGCTGTTCAGACACCTTGCTGCATTCAAGGAAAACACCTTAGTTCTTCAACAATTTTGTGATTTTTTAATTGTCACCTTAATGTAAATGTAGTTTGTTCCAGCAAGAAAATGCCTATTGTTTATTAAATGGGAACAGGGTGGGTTCTGTACCTCTGTGAAGCTACACTGCATGATAAAAAAATTGTATAGTAAGTATTCAAAATTGTTGTTTTTGTATAGCAAAAGTTCACCTGGAAATTTGTGTATAACAGCTTCCCATATACCCCTGCTGCAAAAGCATAGATGTTGGTAGTTGTGATAGACTCATCTTTAAAATACCATTGTCTTGATTTTTGCCACTTCGCTGCCTTTGCAGTCAGAAATATGTCATGCTTCCAGTGTATAACTTCTTTTTGAGTAAGTTCATGGCAGTAGAACCACATGTCACCCACTGTAATAAATCTTGATTATCATTTTTTTTCTGTGTACATCTAAATCTTCGTAATATTGTTGGTCAGTTGATTTCTGCTTCAGAACCAGTCCCGTCAGGGACTGATCCGTGCCACTATCAGAATGATGAATGATACTTGAAACTACTTAGAAATGGTGTTACGCAGCAGACAGGCACATGTAAAAGTAGATTTAAGAGTATACTAAGCTGTCAGAAAGAGTCCTTAGCATCTGGAGCTGACAGTAGCCATGCATATGTGGATTGTAAGTGTTTGAATGTGTGTGTGGGTTTTTTTTCTTTTATACAGGGTGTCCCATTTATCTTGACCACCCTAAATAACTGTTTGTCCAGATGCAAATTACAAAATGTTTCAAGCAAATGTTCTTTAGCTGGCAGGGGGACATCAATCAGCATGACTGCCTTCGTTGTAGCTTTGTTTTTTTTACAAAGACATGAACAGCAGTGCGACTTTTTTTAAATGGCACGCTGTATTTTTTATTTGGAAATTCATGTATATTTGAAGGACGACTCCATCCGATGGTTCATTTATGTACTTATTTAACCTAGCAAGATTATGGCCATTGTCTGTCTCTTACATCTAGCTTAATCTACTTTTAAATGAACTTTCATATCTACCTCTCTGCCATTCAGTGTCTCCCCTGTGGTGAATAGCAATCTGCCCTGTTTCATATTCTAGTTATGCCATCCTGGATTTTTCATTGTCTGATATTGCGAACTAAACTAATAAAAATGTTTATTTTGTATGTTGCAGCACTGGGCACAACTTAATACTCGTGCATGATTCTTTGAGCTTTTTGCATCTTTTGTGATGAATTTTTTCACAGGATGGAGAATCAGTAATCACATTTACTGCCTGCTTGGTACATTTGAGTATGTACTAAAGGCTGATTTGCAACTCCATGGCGAACTGTATCTGAATTTGATGTGCCATTTTAGTTTTTAAATGCTCCATTTCAGTGACCCAATAGTTCTACATCAGCCTCTTAAGTTTTGAGTAAATATTTAGGGAATGGTCACTGATGTTCAGAACAGAATACACAGAATAGAATGATGGGGCCTGATTATTTCTTTGTAATCTATAGAAAGAAGAGGAAAGGTTAGTGAATTATGGGAAAATATGTAGTATTGAAAGAGCAATGCAACACTTTGAAAAAAAAAAAAAAAAACGAGACTGCAGGAAAGATACAAAATGCTGATACTGGAATTATTCTAAAGTGGTGCCTGTATCAAATGCTGTAAGAAAATAATAACTAGCAAATCATTAAATTTGGTTAATCCTAGCCCTTGTCATTAAATATTAAGTGAGAGGAAGTGTCTGACATTTAACTATTTGAACGGTTGATGAGGGGGTTCTTACTCTCTCCTGAAGTAACTTATTACATTACTTGCTTGCCGTACATATTACGTCTAGAGATAGAACAGTTCACAATTATTCTTGAAGTGCTGTTACAAAGACTATGTAAATAGTATGGAGAGTACTTTCTGATTAAAGAAATTTCTTGTATCATACAACATACACATATTTTCTCTTCGTCGCTTTCAATTGATCAGATTTAGTGATCTTTGACACAATATGACTGCTAAAATTATTTGTGGTGCGACATTAAAATGCATTCTATGTTTGAAGTCCATGTATGATGTAATGAAATTTAATAGTTAACAGATTTGATATAGATTTAGCTAATTAAACATAGTGCAGGCATTGTTGAATACATTTAGTGTTATTTCCCAGTTTGTATGATTTTTAATTAACTTGTATTTGAACTGAGTCAGTACTGGGGGAAGATGGATTTTTTATATGCAGAGGCAGTCAAGAACATGAGTCACTCAATTCATAATCTCTCTCTCTCTCTCTCTCTCTCTCTCTCTCTCTCTCTCTCTCTCACACACACACACACACACACACACACACACACACACACACACACAGTGTGTGGAAACAATTCAGTGGAAAGGCTTGCTCTTCACTGGGTACCATGTAACATTTATATGTTTGTCTACCAGATAGTTTTTACTATTCTCATATATTTAATTTTTTGTGCTGACAATTGTTTTACAATTTTAAATTTTAATTCTGCAGTGGATTGAAGGAGAAGAACTTTTTCCTTCATTATGAATTTCCTCCGTATGCAACAAAAGAAGTTGGACGTACTGGTGGTGTTGGCCGAAGAGAAATTGGGCACGGTGCTCTTGCAGAGAAGGGTTTACGACCTGTAGTGCCTACAGGCTTTCCATTCTCTATCAGATTAAGTGCTGAAGTACTGGAATCAAATGGTTAGTGATCAGTTTGATGTCCATCGATACATGTGTAGCATTGTAATGTAGTCATACTTACTGGTGCAGGCTAATGATATTAGACATTTCCATATAATCACTGCGGTTGGGAAAGTATTTGAAAAATGGGAAAGTTACCATTACTAAACAGTTAAAGCAGTGACTTTGCAAACACATAATTACATAAGCAGTTTGAGCTATGATAAAATGACAAAGTGTTTGAGAATATACTAAAATTTTGACCTTTACTTCATATTGCTGTGACAGCATTTTGAAAGAGCAGTATAGTCGTAACTGGCACATAATCTACTAAAAAAGTGACCAAGATTTTTACCTTGCATCCGTACTTGTTCATGTGCTCATTTTATTAGGATTACTGTTGCTATCACTGTATTCCTTGATGGTTTTGTCAGTTTTCTAGATATTTCTCTGAAATTTACACTATTGGGCCGTATGTCATACAGAGGAGACTATTTGCCTTGAATGTGCAACCATCCATGTATTCACATTGAATGTAATGTGGATGACATTGGAAAAGAAGAGAATATAGTACTTTTTCCTATTTCCTTCTTTCTTTTGGCTATTGCCAAGCAAAGCCACTGAGTGGCATGGACTCTCCAAAGACAAATGGGAGATTATTAATTGTTATATTATTGTTGAGGAGATTCAGCATTGATTTTTGTGTTCTTTTGTTTTATTTGATAAATAGAGTTTGTGTTCTTTATAAATAGTTACATAAAATGTATACACATTTGGGACCTCTGGAGGGATGAACTGAATGAGTAATTTTCAGTTTGTTGCTGTTTGTCTACAGAGTTAATCTTGTAACCTCTTTTCAAGAGTGAAATGGATAGCATCTTGAAAAGAGTGTACAAGGTGAACATCAGCAAAAGTAAAATGAGGGTAATGGAATGTAATTGAATTAAATCAGGCAATGTTGCTGAGGGATTTATATTAAAAATGTTATACTAAATGTACTAAGTTAAGTATTGCTATTTGGGCAGCAAAATAACTGATGATGGCTGAAAGGGAAGGGTTATAAAATACAGAATGGGTGTAGAATGCTGAAGGTTAGAGGGATATATCGAGTAACTAATGAGGTGGTGTTGAATCAAATTTAGGAAAAAATGAAATTATGGTCCCACTTGACTAAAAGATGGTATCATTTGATAGGACACATCCTGAGACATGGAGAATTTGCCAATTTGGTAATGAAAGGAAGAGTGTGGGGCAAAAACTGTAGAGGGAGACCGTAATAATGATGATGATGATGATAATAATAATAATAATAATAATAATAATAATAGCATCTGAGAAAGGAAAGAAATAATAATAATAATAATAATAACAATTCTATTACACTATGCTACCACCACCACCAACACCACCACCACCACCACGATTACATCAACAATGACTGCTGCTTTCTCTGTGATGACATTGTGATGAGTGCTTTTGTGGATGGTGGATCTGCAACAAGGTTTCATCTGAAGACAACATCCACATTTTATACATTGTGACAAAAGGTGAAGTAATAAGTGGAACAAACTCCCAATAAATGAAACAGATTTGAATATGGAATTCCAAATTGGGACTTGCAATGACAGACATTACAACAGATTTGATTCTGCAGTTTTAGAATGTTATCAAAAGTGAACTGTATTGCTGACATAAGGGAATTCATGAAATATCTAAAAGTGGCAACATTAGAAAGAAATCAAAAAATCATTATTTTTGAAAAATACTTGAAAGCTGTAAATCAACAACTTTTTAAAACACAGTGGAACCTCACATAGCAAGTGTAATTTGTTCCAGAATATTACTCATAGTGTGAAACACTCGTTAATCAAAATAATTTATACCATATAAATTAATATAAAATACAATAATGTATTCCATGCAGAAAAAGTACTAAACATTTTATCTTATTCATGCCATATATTCAAAGAAAATTATATATACAGTGTTATGTACTTTGAATTAATAGAGGGAAACATTCCACATGGGAAAAATATACCTAAAAACAAAGATGATGTGACTTACCAAACGAAAGCGCTGGCACGTCGATAGACACACAAACAAACACAAATATACACACAAAATTCAAGCTTTCGCAACAGACTGTTGCCTCATCAGGAAAGAGGGAAGGAGAGGGAAAGACGAAAGGATGTGGGTTTTAAAGGAGAGGGTAAGGAGTCATTCCAATCCCGGGAGCGGAAAGACTTACCTTAGGGGGAAAAAAGGACAGGTATACACTCACACACACACTCATATCCATCCGCACATACACAGACACAAGCAGACATTTCCTGCTTGTGTCTGTGTATGTGCGGATGGATATGAGTGTGTGTGTGAGTGTATACCTGTCCTTTTTTCCCCCTAAGGTAAGTCTTTCCGCTCCCGGGATTGGAATGACTCCTTACCCTCTCCTTTAAAACCCACATCCTTTCGTCTTTCCCTCTCCTTCCCTCTTTCCTGATGAGGCAACAGTTTGTTGCGAAAGCTTGAATTTTGTGTGTATGTTTGTGTTTGTTTGTGTGTCTATCGACGTGCCAGCACTTTCGTTTGGTAAGTCACATCATCTTTGTTTTTAGGTGTATTATGTACTTTATTATTCACAATACGTAACTAATTCTCTTTTACTAGGAAGCTGTCTATAGTCATTTGTTTCTGCTGATGCTTCAACACTTGGCAAAAATGCAACACAGCATTATCGTCAAATAAATTTGTAGTGCGTGTAGCCACTGCTTTATTGCATAATGATTTTTAGTGTACAAGGCAACTGATTCCTATGCTTTCAGCATTTCTCTTATTGCGCCAGAAGATTGCTGCTTTGCTGTTACTGCCACCTCCTTCTCCTCCTCCACCTCCTCTGAAGAACTCCTCTCCACAACTTCCTGTTGTGAAACACACTGCAACTCCATAAGCTCTTCAGTGGTCATTTCTTGGCTGCAATCTTCCAGAAGCTCATTGATATAATTGTTATCCACTTCTAGTCCCATGTTTTTGGCCAAAGACACAATCTCATTGACTAAAGGCTCCACAGGTACTGACTCAAATGCCTGAGAGGCACATTCGACAGTGCACTCTGACCAAAGCTTCTTCTAAGCAGTGGTGAGAGTTCTCTTGGTAACCACTTTTCACGCCTTTTCGATCATCTTGATGCATGCAACTATGTTGAAGTGATATTTCCAAAACTCTCTGGGAGTGAGATTGGTAGCTTCAGTCAACTCAAAGCAATGCTCAAAAAGTGCTTTAGAGTAGGGCTTTGTAAAGCTGGAAATAATCTGCTGGTCCATAGGCTGAAGTATCAGAGTGGTGTTGGGAGGCAAAAATCGGATCGTTATGAATTGAACTTCTTCAAGGAGGTGGTCTTGTAGGCCTAGAGAGTGCGTAGGAGCGTTGTTCACAACAAGCAAGATGTGGAGTGGCAGATTCATCTCAAGAAAATATTTTTTCACCAAAGCACTGAACACTTCATTGATCTAGTCACAAAAAAGATGACATGTCACCCAAGCTTTGTTGTAGGACCTCCCCATCACACTTAACCTGCTCTTCTGGACTTTACAATTTTTGAAGGCTCGTGGAGTTTCTGAATAGTAAACAAACTGCAGTTTAATTTTCAAGTCACTGCTTGCATTGGCACAGAATAGCAGTGGGCGATGGTCTTTCATTGGTTTCTGACCAGGCATTCTCCTCTGCTGTTATAAAGGTAAACTTCAGCATCTTTTTCCAGACTGGACCAGTCTCATCACAGTTAAAAACCCTGTTCCAGCAGATAACCCTCAGAATCTACGAGCATCTTGAAGTTGCTGACGAAGCTTTCTGCTGCCTTTGTGTCAGAGGTGGCTGCTCCGCCATGCCTGACAATGCTGTGGATGTTGGTTCTTCTCTTAAACTTCTCGAACCACATAAGGCTTCCCTTAAACAGTTCTTCGGCTGCTGATTATTCTGTCGCCTTCTTAGCGAGACTGTCAGAAATCACTCTCGCCTTTTCACAGTGATATTCTCAGTAAAAGTTTCACATTGCAATTGCTTTCCGTATGTCCATATAAGGAGCAACTTTTCAACATTGTCCAGAAAACAAAACCATTGTTTAGAAACTCTTGTCACTCCCTTTGAAACATCTGTGTCCTTAATCTTGTTCCTGTTCTTAAGGACTGTGCAAATAGTTGATGTAGACTAATTGTACGTGCATGCTAAATCAGCAATGCTCACACCACATTCGCATTTTTCAATGATTTCACATGTCATATCTAAGGTCATTTTCTAACTCTTATGGTAAAATCCTTGCACTTTTATCTTCTGGGACATTTCTATGGAGATTATTGAAAGTTGCACAAAAAAAGAAAGAAAATTGTGTGAACACAAGTTTAGAAAAATATGTGATCACAAGCTGTACTAAGATGGTAGCAGAAAGCGCTAAACCTGGACTGCAGTACATACAAAAGACATTTTTCATATGCTGTTACTGACAATGAAAGTTGTTCATACTGTTGAACGTTTGCTACGCGCAAACAGCTGGTGACATTATACTAAATCATTGTCACTCACTATGTGAAAAATCGCTTGTTAAATTAGTAATTTTTTTATAATTTGTTTTGATTGTTATGCGAACTGCACATTACGGCAGGTGCTCGTTAAATGAGGTTCTACTGTTATGAATTCAAAGTGTTGTAAGAATATTTTAGAGAACAATTTAATTCCTTATGTCCTGTGTGCCTTTGATAAACTTCCTCTTCCTGTTTGTGTATGAAAATCTCTGACTAGTGACACACAGCATTTGTGATTCTGCCAAACTGCACCTTTCCCATCTTAGCTAAATCTGATTGGTGGGGAACTTTATTGATGCTTTTTGATCATCTTGGTCAGACTAACCATTTATGAGTATAACGGGGCTCTCATCTGTTTTGTGAAAGACAGTTGATTTTGGAAAAAAAAAGGTATACATTGCTCTTGCATTATGTCCTATTACTGTTTGCAGCATGACTGGTAAATAAAACAAAACTGGACACCAATAGCACGAGTTGCTGTCAATCTGTACTAAGTGAGATTTAAACAGCATTTAATTCACCAGATGTAAGGATTTGTTATGCCTGCTTCATCGTACTAGTACTCAATCTGATTTCCTGCAGTAGTACACTGTTATACTGTATGTTTGCAAGTCTATTACTGAAGCACAGCACTCAGAGCTGTTCGATGTAGGACTCATTTATGTCTACTAACTGGGAATTTATTCCACTTTTTGTGTGTATAGCAAGCCCCCTCTTTTTTTTTTTTCATTATATTATGCAAACAGCAATGTGATACCAACTTGTATCCTTCTAGAGGCGTATGCCCAATTTTATAGGCTTTGCATGTTGTAACAGTATAATCCAAACAAAATTGAAAAGTAACAATATCTTGCAAGCAATAACTTTGTGTGGATTATATATTCTAAATTAGGAGTATATCACTATCATCATCATTCTCTCTATCAACTTGAATATCTGGTATAATAACCCAGTTCTGACTGTCATGTACTTCCGTAGATGTTATCGCAAAAACATGTTTAATAACATAGCGTAATGCAGAGAATTTGAATAACTGTACATTCTATTCACAGTCCAGTCAATGGTATGTACTTGCACACTTCAACCAACAAACCAACAGGACATAACACGCAAAACAATGAGAACAAACACTGGAAGGTTTACAGACTGCCACCCCATTTTATTCACCAATGGCACAAACAAGTTCCATGAAACAAACAAATGTATGGTGTTGGATTGCATATTATATATTGCCAACTGCATCTAATCATGAAGTCTCTGAATTACTGTATGGTATGTACTGTATTTGCTGAAATGGAGGCCTACCTTATTTTTTCGTTTTTGTGGTCCAAAAATGCACCTGTGGCTTAGACTAAGGGGAAAGCCTAAGAAAATTCCAAAAAATGCTGCTAGAAGCTACCACAAGTAGTTATTTTGCCACAGAAGCCACTGTGCTTCAAGTATTGAATGTTAATTATTTTTTATTGTGGGGGGAAATTAAAATTTAATACTGCTTATCTTTGAATTTAGCAGTTCTTCAAATATTCATAGCATAAAAATAAATCTCATTACGTAAACACCATCAATATGAATATTTTAAAGAAACTTTCAGAAATTGGCAAGCATTGTAGGACCAGTTTTTCATTTCTATAGCTTCAGCTGTCTGAAGCTGTCTGCACATGTCAGTGTACATTGAGGAAATTTTCAATGCTGCCAATAATCAAGCCATAACAGTAATAAGTTTTTCACTACCTCAATTTAATTTTATAGTCATGAGTACAAATACATTCCATATTTGAGTGTCAGCATCCTTGTAAATGAGCTTCTATAAAACCTTGTTACTTCTGAGAGAGATTTCTACCCCCTTCTGCACACACCCTCCCTCAAACTTCATTTGTGTTTCTTCCACTGACCCCAAGGCCTATGAGAACAATGCTAGCTACAGTGTTTGCATTTGTATTTCATCCTTTGTTTCAGTCTGCTTTAGTACCTTTGTGAAGTGCCAGATCTTAGTCTGCCATGATGGAATGTATTCACAAAGTTGAAAAGAGAGGTTATTTCTCTCACATAGGAAACATCAAATCTTGCTGCAGGGCAGTGGTACAGGATTGATGAGAGTAACATAAGGTGGTGGACACAGCAAAAGGAATAACTTTTTCTTTTTAGCTTCATCCAGCAATAGGAAAATATTATCTGGGCCACTATCACACATAAGAAGTTGAGCTGAATGATTTTGTTAGGGAGCAATGACGAAGTGCTTACCTGTGAGAGTAGAAATTAGCCAAGTTAAAATGCATGAAATCGCTCAACAGTAGAAAATCATGAATTTCAAAGGAAGCTACAACTGAGTTGCTTGTTTCATGAAACGTTAGGGATTTTCTCTTTGTAAGTGCACTTCAGTTGCAGTTGAGTTGCTGGTTTCATGAAATGTTGGGGATTTTCTCATTGTAAGTGCACTTCAGTTGCACAGAATGTGCCAGAAAACTATAAGGAAAAACTTATTGAATTTCAGCACTTCATAATCAGATGGTGCACTGAAAATAAATATCTTCTTGGTCCACTAGGTAATGTGGATTAAGTTCCGGTGTATTTTGATATGCCAACAAATTATATGGTAGAAACAAAAAGGAACAAAGATGTCAAGACACTGTCTGCGGGTGGCGAAAAGCGGGGCAAGTATATCATGCTTGCTTATATAGCCAATGGCTATAAACTGCCACCATTCATTGTTTTTTAATGCAACACATTACCCAAGTTGTAAGTATTTCAAAAAAGTGTTATTGTACATGCTAATGAAAGTGGCTAGTTCACAGAGGACATGGTATTACAGTGGACTAACTTGTATAACAATGTCATCGTGGTGCCTTGCTAGGTTTGCCAAACAAGCAAAATTTCTGTGTTGTACTTTTGCTTTTCATTTTTGATTTATTTTCTCTCTAGGTATGTGACGGTATTTAGAATATACTGCTACAAATGAGAAGACATCATGTGTGTTTCTTATTTGTGTGTTCATGTGATAATTATTTATGTCTTTTTGTTCTGTTATGTGCTGTAAATTTGTATTTTTGTTTGCCACATTATTGAAGGTTTCTTCATAAGACAGGTCTGAGGTCTACCATGAACCGGCGTGAGCCTATTTCCTAGAAAAAATGGTCCTCTCCTAAATGGTGAAAGAAGTTGAATTCTTACGAGACTTTATAATGTAGGTGCTGAACTTAGTTGGGATGGGAAAAAGAGTGGAAAGCAGGGCACTTGGTGATGGTAGGAAAAAACCTTTGAAAGAAAAGACTGTTTCCAGTTACCAGTGGAAGTTTTATTTCTCCAAAAGCCTACACCAGAGGGGTACACTACTCAAATTCGCAATGGCAACAGGAGGCTGCCACAGTTAAATTGAGAGGCATTGCGCCACCAGAGGGTGGAACTATGGACATGTCTGGTTGCGGACCAGCCTGGCAGGCAAGAGAATGTTCTCAGTACCGACACATTCTCATCAACCCGTCTGTCATTCCCCATGTGATTCCCCCTGCCCCTCCCCCCCAATCTTTATATTGTGGGCAGATGGTGCGTCAGTAGGTGTCCCTCAGTCAGCAGTACTAAACATAGCATCTGTATTCAGCGGTACTACCATGGGACAATGTTCGCTTGGACTGAGTGTTTGTGTTACACAAAACATCTGGTACTATGCCGACTCAGGCTCCAGCACTGTCTTCCCAAGGAGGCAGTACTGTGTGTCATAGAAAGACAATTAAAATAGAAAATTAAAAAAAAAGATGAAACCCCCTTTTTCCTCTTAATAAAACTGCTCGCCATGCACAATACTAGCATTGACCGACCATATAAGGAAACAACAAAAATCTCTACTGTGTTCAGGTCTGCAGTGCAGTGAGACCTGCCTTTAGCATCACTGCCCACAACCCACCTGTGTGTGGCTCCTAATTACGACAGCCGGTATTGTAGGTGGCCTTGCCCAAATTTGTTTGTCGAACAATATTGACAGATGTAGGAGACGCTGCAAGAGAGAGATTTTCCTCAGTGATGACAATACTTACAGTTTGCACTTTGTACAGATTACTTGTGCTGGAATTGATTCTGTGTGGACAAATTATATTGTTTAGAAGGGTACAAAAGTCATCTAATAAAGTACCCTATGCAACGTCTGGCAGAGCTGATACAAATGAGTGTCTTGAATATGTAGAGTTGCCAAATTTATATTCTTTAAATAAAGTGCAGTACTCTGCCAAACTGAAATGTAGCTTTCTTGGATGAAAACAGTTTTATTGAAAGAAATAAAAAAAAAAATACTTTGGATGACATTCATGTGATATGGAAAGAATGCACAACTCAAACATGAGTTGCAGTATAGTCTGTAAATGCTTTTGTGGCCCTACTGCCCCAGTTGTGCTCAGAATATTTCAATAGATATTGTGAATTTTCACTGCTGTCACTGTTTTTGAAGTAACAGTAAATTTAAGTATCCAACAGGCTAAATTTAATTCCATGCGATTTACTTCAAGTAAGTACTAGTCCCCACAAATCTCCGAGAGGTGGGGCCACTTTATACTTTATCCATCATATGATGAGCTATATTTGTTTTGATTTTTAAGAACGACTTGAAATAACCGTTAATTTTTTTTCTCCCTTGAGTTTGATGTCTGGGGTTTGGCATGCTTCCAGGTCGGCTTACATTTAGATAAACATGGTATTTTGCATCAACATCTATGGAAGTAAATGGTGTTCAAGAATATGTTACTGTTGTAATTGTTAAATTTTATGAAGGTGTTGTTGATTTACTCACTTATTTGGAACAAATTGTTCTACTTGATGTTACTGCTTACAAGACCTTAATACTTTCCAAAACTTTTTGGAGGTGTTCATGTCAAGCAAATGCATCTTATACATTGGAAAAACTTGGTACATTAATTTTTGTTTTGATGTACATTAAGTCCTAATGAATCATTGGCTATATAGTGTAAAGCACATGACATTGTAGCAAAGTCTTAGGTTGTTGAAGATGTATCCATCATACTGTCAAAGCTGCAGTTTTTACTAATTGCTTTGACTCTGTTTAAGTTATTCTCCAGCTTAGTTGTTCAGAAACATTTGACATATCTTTTTTTTAAAAAGTGAGAGTGTGTTGAATGCTTATGGCAATTGGTTGTAAGTGTAAATTCTTACTGGAAACATTCAGATGTATACCATCCCCTGTTTGATGCAGTGGGGTATGAAGCGATATCTAAATCACACCCAAGCTTGCCAACCCCAACCCACATCCCCCCCCCCCCCCCCTCCATCCTTTTGAGTGACTGTCAATCTGATGCCTTGCATTTACATGTCACTGTGATACTCCTCATTTTGTGTGTCCATAGGCTGGCACACCACAAACATCATATTTCTTCTGGATATATGTTTAATTAGATAGTTGCAAATCAGTACGATTTCATTTTGCATGCAAGTTCTTATTAGGCGTTGGTAATTGGTAGCATCCAGATAGTTTTTACATTTGGATGGTAACATAAGATAACAGCCTCCAAATATTAATTACTTTTTTGTTGCTTGCAAGGGAAACTCCTCATTGCATTTAGTGGTAGGAGAGCCCAGTGGGCAACCCATTAAAAACTGAACACAAATCAAGCATGAAAACAGGAAGAAGGTGTACTGAACTGTGAATTAAAAAAGCAAAATAGAAACAGTGAATGGTCAAAACTTAACAAGTGCAACATTGAGCGAAGGACACAAGCAATGGCGTCATGGTCAAGTGATCACGGTGTTGGACTGGCAAATTGACGAGCTGTGTTCAAAGCTCCCGTTTTCCTTTTATTTATTTTATTTCTTTTCAGTTTTCACTGTATTCAAATGTGTCTGTGTTGCAACAGCGGGTTGTAAGGAAGGGATCTATAATGAAAGTTAATTCTGCACAACTACTCTAGCAGCAGCTGAAAGGAAATAGCTTTCAAATGGGAACCACAAACCTTTGATGACAAGATGACAAGTCAGCCGAATCCTTCACTGGGAAACACATCTGGTGTGTAATGCATGGCATTAGTGACAGTATGTCTGTTATATGATAGTGAGAGTGAGAGCCGGGTGAGTGAGAGAGATATGTCTCCTTGCCCAGTTTAGTTGTTCATGTGAATGTGAATGTGATCACTCCCAAGAAAGTGGTGAAAACATAATAGTTTGTCACATAAGCTGCAACAAATGAACACAACAGTTTCACGATCGCCCAGATTCTCTGTACTCTGTCAAAACATATGTTTTTAATGTTTTTGAAGCTGTGTTCCATTTTGAAAGTTTTGACTCTTGAATTCCTTTGTTGTAACATAGTTACAGCCATTTATGTATTGTTTTCGTGTCTGTGAAACGTTTGTGTGCTATCTCGCCTGCTCTCACTATTTGTCACATTCACTTGCAACGGTAATGTATTCACACCACATGACTTAAATTCTATAACTAATGTATAGTATGACAACAGCCAAGACTACAGAAAGAGAACAAACATTTCAATGTGGACAGCTTTATAAGCAGTGAAAAAAATAAAATAAAATAAAAATAAATAAATGAAAATAAATGACATGAGAGGTTTTAGCACACAAATCACCCACTTTGCAGTCCAACACCATGACCACTTACCGCAACGCCTTGGTTCTTACATTCTACTCACTGTTGCACTTGTTAAGCTTGGACCATTCGCTGTTTTTATTCTGCTTATTTTTTCATAGTTCAGTACACTTTCTTCCTTTTTTCATGCTTTATCTGTGTTCAGTTTTTGATGGGCTATCCACTGGGCCCTCTTCTCACTAAATCTGAGGAGGATGCAATGGGGATGTTCCCTTGTTGGTATCAAGAATTACTCTTTGTATTCAAACTGATAGCTCTCATGTTATTATTATTACTATTATTATTATTATTATTATAGAAACTGTTTTCACTATGAGCTCTCTCAGTAATAGTAGGTGTTATATCTTGCATGATTAGATCACTTGTGGTGACTTTCTTTTCATAAAATATTGATTAATTCTGTCATAACTTTGTCAAAGCACAGAAAAACCAGAGATCTTATTATCTTTGTATTTTCCGTAGAAGTTAATTTTTCAATCACACCTCTTTTCAAAGCAACCAATTTTGATTCAAATATTCAGGATAGCGTAATTGTAAATAAAAGGTTCAGATTACTGTTTTCAGATGTTATAATTACTTTTCATCACATAACAACTTCACATTGGTTTGTTTTGTCACAGAACACAGCACAGTGTACAATTTTTGGCATGAAGAAACTTTAAATAAGTTCATCTAAGTTTATCCCGAAGTGGCCAGACTTGAACAGAACAGAATGATACATGTTCTTCATAGTTTAAATTTTTTACAATTAAAATAATAATTGGCACAGGGAAACTGAACAGAATGGCATCATCACCCTCCAGGGGTCCATAAACCTTTTGTGGGTACATGTGTGGGTGGCTTGCACATGGCACTGAGCTAGTGCAGCCTCTTTTCTGTCTGAGCTGCGTTTCCTTCCCCTTATCCATGCCTTCCCATCCTCACTCCTCCCCCTTCTGCCCCTCATCTTTTTCTCCAATATTTCCCTTTTTGATGATCCAGCTATTCCCTCGGTTTTGCTATTTCTTTATGGCCTTGGACTTTAATCCCACTCTCCCATATTTTTCTGTGTTTTCTGTTCCCCCATGAGGTTTGACTTCCCTTTCTGAGTTGTTTCTTTAGTGTGAGCCCCTTTTGGGAAAACTCCCTTCCTAGCATCTCCAGTGCGGGTTCCTCCCTCCACACCCTCCTTCCTCAACATAGTCTACATCGCCCCTGCCCCCTCCCTGCTAGGTCACCAGCAACAGCTAGCCCACGTGATGGGGCTGTTATGTACCCAACTGGCTGAGCCTCCTCACAACACAGGGTGCTCACCACTGGAACCTGAGCTGTCATTGCCTCATGTCTGCCTAGGTGACGTGTGCGGGTGACATCATAGGGTGAGCACCTGATCAGAGTGGGAGGTACCAGGATGGACCCTCTGGATATGAAGCACACTAAGCTCCGCACTTCTAGCTGCTCTTCTGTGGGCATATCTTCAGATAGGAACAGTTTCCTCTCTGCTCCTTTTCTTGATACCTTGGCCTTCCCTCCGTAGTCACTTCCTGGGAGGAGGGCCAAGCCCGCCAGCTTGTGGTGAAACCATTTCCCTGTTACTTAGTTTGTTCCAGGACAGACGGGGACACTTTCACTGCTACCAAACCATTGTTTTTTGTAGAACTCATTGAAGATAAATTTGGTGAAGTTGACTCCTTTAGTAAGATGCGACCTGATTCTCCACTGATTAAAACCTCTTCTGCCAGTCAATCAGCTTCCCGTTGTGCTTGTGAGTGCTTAGAAGACATCCCAGTGGGCATTACTCCTCACTAGCCCTTAAATAAGACACAAGGCATTATTTTCCACAAGGACCTCCTCCTTCAATATGATGAGGAACTCAGGACTAATCTGATATGGCGCAGCGTTCATTTCGTCTGCTGAGTCCAGAGAGGTCGTACGGGCAATTGGGCCAATACCAGCACTTTCATCCTGGCTTTTGAGGGTGATACCCAACTGGAAAATTAATATTGTGGTTTACCATCACAACATGAAGCCCTATATCCCACCTCCCCTACACTCTTTCTGGTGTCTCCGTTTTGTTCACATGCCTTTGTGATGTGAGATGACTCGTATTTGTGACAACTATGGCTGCCCTCTCTATGTAGGGTGCCCTTGTACCCCACTGCCCAAGTGTGTGAACTGTTCTGGCACATTCTCCCCACTGAGCAGATTGCTTGATCTATGAAGGGGGAAGGAAGATTCAGGAATTCAAAACTCTCAATTGTCTATCCTACTCTGAAGCCCAGCAGAAATTTGAGTCTCCACCTGGTACCTTTAATGACTACCTTTACTTCTGTTGCATCCTTTCCTCCTCCTCCTCCTCCTCCTCCTTTCTCCTTGCCTCCATCCTGTCCACCTTACATTTCCTCTTCCTTCACATTTCCTGTTCCCTCCCTTCATGGGACTGCTGCTTCACCTAGGCCAGAGAAGAAACCCTCTTCTCTGGCACCTGCTGGGGATGGGGCTCCCTCTAGGTTCCCACCTCCCTGCCATCTCCAGGGTAAGAAATCTATTACTTAGTCGGATACGGGACTCGTGCTCTGTGGGCTTACAGGTCGTTCATTCTCTTTTGGATGTTTGACATTGCTGTGAATTGCTCTCTTGCCATCCACACCTCTTCTCACCTTCCAAAGGAGAAGAAGAAGATGCTTAAGTCTCGGGACAAGTTGCCCTTGACATCCAAGGGGGTGTCACCCCCTCCTTCTCAATCAGTGTCTCAACATTAATAGATATCACTCCTTCCTTACTAGTGATGGACACTGTCTCAGCACTGTGACTGATTCTGACCTGTTCAACGCCTGTCCATGCTCTTATACCCTCCAATGGAACTGTAATTGTTTCTATTGTCACCTTCCAGAATTGCAGTCTCTTCTTTCTCTCTACTCTGTAGCTTGCATTATATTGCAGGAATCTCATTTCCTGGAGACTCATTTGCTGACTCTTCATGGTTTCCAAGCCTTGTGCTGGACTGCCCCCCCCCCCCTCCCCCCTGCGAGCCTCTGGTGGTGTCTATACATTGTTCTGCACAGACATCATTAGTTCCCGGTTTTTGCTTCAGACTGCACTGGAAGCAGTGGCTGTTCGGATCCACTTAGACTTTGCAGTAACAATATGCGGTCCTTATCTTCCCCTAGACCAGCCTCCAAAGCTTACTGTTCTTCTTGCCCTCCTCATGTTTGTGGTGCGTGTTTGACGGTGGTCCACATTTTGCTGGACTGTCCTAACCCAGCTGCCCTGTGGTGGACTCTTAAATCTTCCTGACTCGTTACTCTGCTATTAGCAGATGATGCCTCAGCAGTTGACCTGGTTTTATAGTTTATTTGTGAAGGGGGTTTTTATCACTCTCTGTGAAGGAAGGCGCCCCATCCTCGTTGGCCCATTTAGGGGTTGGCAGGATGGAATATTGCTCCCTGTGCCCTAAACAGGAGTTTGCTATCTGGGCTTGGCAGTCCTCCCGGCTCTTGCACTATTCGTTCTTTTGCTCTTCTTCCCCCTTCTCATCTTTTCTGTGTGACTTGATGTTCTTCCTCTGTTTTCCTGTGCTTCTCTCGCGCTGTCCTCTTTATTGTTGGGTGGAGTGCCTCTAGTAAGTGGAGTGGCGGTGGGAGTGGGGAGTAATGTCTCCCATTGCAGTTTCTGCCTTTGAGGGCCTCCAGCTGTTCACTGGATGGGGCACCTCGCCCTCCTTTCTTCGCCTCCCCTTTTCATCCTTTCTTGCTGCTTTATCTAGGCTTTGTTGACCTTCGACAGACCTTGGGACTTTCTTTCCTTGGGTTTTGTGCACTAGGCCCTTCTTTGATGTGTTGTTTTGTTGCCTTGCCTTGTTGTTCAAAGTGGGAGGGACAGATGATGACCTCACAGTTTACTTTCTTTCATCCTTAAACCAACCAAAATTTCATCCTTAAACCAACCAAAATGGCGTTATCATCTTGTGGTCGCTGGTCATTGACTAATGTTGTCACTCTGCTGGCACAGCAGTGGACCACTCACAGTGAATTATGAGAGATATTGTTGCTCCAATCCCCACTCTTTCAACATGAAACATAAAAATTACATGCTTTGGAACATTTATTGTGTTCAAACATTATGAATTATCTCGAAGAGAATGGTCTGTTGACACACAGTCAACACAGATTTAGAAAACATCGTTTTTGTGGAACACAACTAGCTCTTTACACACACGAAGTGTTGAGTGCTATTGACAAGGTGTATCAAATTGATTCTATATTTCTAGATATCCAAAAGGCTTTTGACACTGTACCACACAAGTGGCTTGTAGTGAAATTGCATGATTATGGAATATCATCTCAGTTATGTGACTGGATTTGTGATTTCCTGTCAGAGAGGTCACAGTTCATAGTAATTGACAGGAAGTCACCGAGTAATACAGAAATGAGTTCTGGCATTCCCCAAGGTAGTGTTATTATAGGCCTTCTGCTGTTCCTTATCTATGTAAACGATTTAGGAGACAATCTGAGCAGTTGCCTTAGGTTGTTTGCGGATGATGCTGTCATTTTTCTTGTAGTAAACTCATCAGAAGATCAAAACAAATGATTTAGAAAAGATATCTTAATGGTGCAAAAATTGGCAATAGACCCTAAAAAATGAAAAGCGTGAGGTCACCCACATGAGCACTAAAAGGAAGCCATTAAACTTCAGTTACATGATAAATCAGTGTAATGTAAAGGCCGTAAATTCAGCTAAATACATAGCTATACTAAATTATGAACAATTAAATTTGGAAAGAACACATTGAAAATGTTGTGGGGAAGACAAACAAAACAGTGCGTTTTATTGGCAGAACACTAGAAAATGTAACAGATCTACTAAAGAGACTGCCTACGCTATGCTTATCCTTCCTCTTTTGGAGTACTGCTGTGTGATCTGGGATCCTTACCAGATATGATTAACAGACTAAATCGAGAAAGTTCAAAGAAAGCAGCACACTTTGTATTATCACAAAATAGGAGAAAAAGTTTCACGGACATGACACAGGATTTGGGATGGAAAATTTCAATGACTGACTTTCTCCTCCAAATGTTAAAATATTTTATTGATGCCAGCCTACATAGGGAGAAATGATCATCATCATAATATAAAGGAAATGAGAGCTCACACGGAAAAGTATGGGTGTTCGTTTTTCCACGCGCCGTTCAAGAGTGGAATAATAGAGAATTATTGTAAAGGTGGTTCAATGAACCCTCTGCCAGGCATTTAAATGTTATGTGCCGAGTATCCATGTAGATGTAGACATATTTCATAAAATCATGAAGTGACAAAAATCTTGAATTATATTTTCAGAGAATCCTTACACCACTTGTGCGGCAAAGGCAGAAATGTGCATGACAAATTCTGCCACACTTCCATGTTTGATAGAAACAAAACATAAGTATATTGTTGCCTCACTCAGATCGACACGAACTACTCAGTAGTGTGAGGAGCTTTCTCAGCAGTGCCCTACCAGATGACATCTTCAGTTGCGTAATTGAGATTACAAACGAAATAGTTGCCCCTCACTTTCTCCAGTAATAACTACATGACCTTCTTTACCAAGATATTTTCTCCAAAGAATCTGTATCACAGGATACATCGCTGAATCCTGCACCTGGGTTAAAAATAATTATTGCATTGGATTCACTGATCAGAGTGTCATGTACTAGTTCTGACAGCCCGCTCCCACGATTTCTCTCTAGCAGAATGATCTCCTTGGTCTTTTTAACCCTGTGAACAGTGTTAATGTTAACTTTCACTTTCTTCCTGTACCTTGCCAGACAAGCTTGGAATCCTTTGAATTAGCTGGACACATTTGTCTCCAGCCTCCAGAGCACTGAAACTCTTTTTGACATCTAGATCAATGCTAGCAGACTTACGGTATCTCTTAAATGTCACTTGATTTGGCAGATTTGACCACAGTCCAGTCCTACATCTTATTCCTAACTTTACTGGTGCCATGTGCAGCTATTAGCTGTTCCAATTTTACCTGTGCTAGTCTCAGATCGACTTGAGTTTCAGGGTCAATTGCTCCTTCGACTACTGCGGCACCAAATGAAAGCAACATTGCCTTCCAAGGAGGTTGCCTGACAGCACTCTGATAGTCTTCACACTGTTGACTTTTACCACTACTCTGCAGTAGCATCCGCACTTGTCCATTGAGATAATACTTTAAAATTCTGTGCTGTGCCGTATTTAACTGAAAATGACTAGCTTACAATATTTACTTTATGGGAACAGGTATATGTGAATTAGTAATTTTACTTTAACAAAATATCAAGTTACTAAATACTTTTCAGTTAATAATATTGTTTACCATATGTGGTTTAAGTGGCACTATCATTTATGCTAAGCATAAACTTCAAAGTAAAATTAAGTAATGCAAGTAAAAATCTTGCATCTTCTGAATTAATGTAAAATTTATTTCTGCTCTTTTAGGAACTGTTAACTATTGTTGCTGCAGTACTTTGCCCAATGTCATTCTGGGAATCAGTGTCTGTTATCAGTAATTGTACACCAATACCGTAAACTTAGGTGTACGATGCTTCAGACATATGTATACTGACACTTGCACTGCTCCATATACCTTCAAATTAAAGTTGAATTTAATTGGTATTTCTATAGCTGCCTCTTATCACTAAAATAATTGAATTTGAGACTGTTTCAAAAACTGTTCCCCCTCCCCCCCCCTACACACACACACACACACACACACACACACACACACTCTCTCTCTCTCTCTCTCTCTCTCTCTCTCTCTCTCTCTCTCCGATGGGAGGTGGTTTGCTATGGTGGGTGCTGTTGTAATAGTAACTGTGTTTTTGTAGTGAGAAGTACTTAGATTTTGTTAAGTGGAAAATATTAAGAAGCTGGATAAATTAGTAAGTTGAAATAATTTGACAGTCCTCGTGGTGTAGGACGTCTCAGGGTAAGCTTTGTGATTTGTGCATGACAAAAATGGATCTGGGCACCCAGTGTTATATTGTGTAAATGAAACACGTGTGAACAATAGGAGACAAACTACTACCGTTTGAGCCTCAGGTCCTTCATCTGACAAAAATGGAGTAAATATTGGAGAAAATTCAGGGATAAAGTTGGATGGTCCCAAGGACATTAAATCAAGATAGACTCCAGGTCATGAAGAGGCAGAGCTCAGCAATGAAATGCTACCAACAGACAAATTTTAAAATCCGAGATAGTCTGAAAATAGTGACATACGTGAAACAGGTCATCACCCAGAAAAAAATAGGAGAAAGGATTAAATATAGGAGAACACACAACAAAAAGAAAAAAAAGATCTAGCTGCAAAATAAGACATAAAATGAGGAAATAAACTGGCCAGTAATTGTGAAGAAATAGCGAAGGCAATGGAAGAAGTGGGGAGGTGCTGGGGTTAACAGCTATACAATGTGTAACCCAGTAGCAGCTTATAGGGCCGTGCACATTAAAAAAGAAAAAGGTATGATGTGCTGTTTTTTCTTAAGCTCTCAGTTTTAAGTCACTTTTCTTTTGTGGAGAGACCTGACCCTATTGCATTTTACAGACTGTTTGCATTTCCTAAACAGGCCCAAGGGACAGGTACTGAACTGAACAACTAACAGGCACTCCATGCAGTGTCGTGCAACCCTCAACACATGCACGGAATGCTGCTTTCTGAAGCAAATAATTTGAAAGGCAAGTGACAGGTCTTTGTTTCTTAGTAGAAATATCTGGAAATTATCTTTTCTGTGACGACATTACTTAAAAATCTTTTAACAGTATTCTGTGCCCTTTTTTGTGTTAGGTCAAATCAGATTTGCTGTCAGATTTTCATTTACTTTTTATTATTATTTGCTTGCTGGTATAATGATGTTCATTATTCAAAATGAGTGATGTGAGGGAGCTATGGGGGCAAACTATTGTGTAAATTCTGAGAGCAGTTCTTTATTTATGGTTAAAGAACATTGATTTGAATGCAGTTGGTTTCTGTAGGAAACTTTTGAAATTCCTGTAATTGAACTGATAATGGAATGGAGGTCGACTCAGTAAACTGAATGACAAATGATACCTACACAAAATGCACATTAACTTTGGTATCAGTACCAGTAGTTTTGAAATAAAGGTATTTTGTTATTAAGCAGCTATGTTAATAAATGTTACATTCACTAGCTTATGTGCTTAATACCAAAATACCCCTTTAATGAAAATTAATCAATCACTTATCAGAACAGTTTCTGCATTGTGGGAACCCTAGGACTGTGATATCATAGAACTACCTTTTCTAGTACTACTTTTCATACACACAAACTCATAACACATATGTTAAATTTTGCTGCACTTCCCCCACATCAGTCTTTAGTCCTTTGATCTGGTTAGCTTGCAATCAGATTTCTGTCATTTCTTTTAGTGCCTTGTTATCATCTTTTAGAGCATCCTGTAATGTTTCTTTAATCATTTGTATGTCTTTCAGCCTCGTGTTTGATTTAGATGTTTGAATTTAACGATTTTAGTTTAACCCTTTCTGCGACAATTACATGGTTATAATTATAAGCTACAATTGACTTAATACTTCCCCTGTCACTCTCAAGTCATATAACACTTTCACAATCCTGTATGTATATATTATATTTCACACATCAGTTTTATGCAGACAGTGCTGTACATGACACATCATTCACAAATTCAGTTGAGTATCTCATTTTTTGCATGGCTCCAGCTGCTATCTGTGTGCTGGCCCAATTACACTCCTAAGACCATGGTACTGGATGCATGTTCCTGCATCTCAGCAGCTTCAGTGAAGTCAACTTGCACTCTGAAAAATGCATTGCTGGTGGTTACAGGATCACTCCAACACTCTCCCAGTTCCCACCAGCCATCTCCACCTGTATAAATTAATCAAATATTTTCCTTCTTGGGTTCAATTTGTTCTTCTTGGAGACAGCTTCCTCTTCTTGGACATTATGAATTAGGTTTTATTTTTTATTATGTATTCTTTTCTGTTGTTTCACCCTTAATACTGTCCTGCATCCTGTTTTTTGCTAGCTGCAATTGTTGTGATAAATCTCATTTATTTGACCTCTTTGTTGGGAATTGTATGATTCTTGTCATATTTATTCAGGATTCCACTCGAAAATGCAATCGTTTTGTGTATTTTCCTTTTGACCCTTGTTTCTTGAAAAATCTTTATGCCTGTGCCATAAAATCTGTCAGTCCTCACTTGAAAAGATCACAATAAATTGGGGTGATGTAACACATTAGCCTTTATTAATCCTTCTAAACACATTAAGAGACAAAGAACCACCTGATAATGCCAACGAGTACTGGAATATGCTGAAAGAAGGAATCATTAAAGCAGGACAGCAAAATATAGGATATGTAAAAGGGAAATGATTAAAAAAAAAAAAAAAAAACCATGGGTCACACAAGAAATGATTTCCAAGATGGAGGAGAGAAGAAAATTGAAAAACAAGAACACTGAAGATGTAAAAAAGATATACCGAAGGTTAAATAATGAACTACAAAGAGAAACAGAGCAGGTTAGGAAAAAATGGCTAAAAGAGGAATGTGATGAAATTGAAGAACTGGACAGGAAGGGAAGTTACGACTTACTATACAACAGAGTAAAGACTATGGCATGGGAACAAAACAGAGAAGGAAGTGCTACTATGGAAATTTTGAGTAAAGATGAAGAGGTAGTGTACAAAGATTGTGACGATGTCCTCCAGAGATGGGAAGAATATCTAAAAGAGCTATATGACACAAATAGCAAACCAGACACTCTGGAACTTGAATCACACAACAGTGTAAGTGATGACGAGAAAGGACCAACCATCATAATGAAGGAAGTAAAGTCTGCCATAGCTGCAATGAAAAATGGCAAAGCGGTAGGTACAGATACAATACCAGGAGAAATACTGAAATGCTTGAACCAAGATGGAATAAGAGAAATATTGAGGTTATGTAATAAAATATATGACAGTGGTGAATGGCCTGAGGACTTTCTGACAACAGTAATGGTTCCATTACCGAAAAAACAAGAAACCAAGAAATGCAGCGAGCACAGGACAATCAGCCTCATTTCACATGCAGCCAAAGTGATGTTAAGAATAATTAATAAAAGACTTGAAAAAGTAATGGAGGATAATCTTGGCGAGGAGCAGTTTGGCTTTAGATGGAATATGGGCACGAATCTTGGGAGAAAGGTTTATTCAAAAAGGAAGAGACCTATATATGTGCTTCATCGATCCAGAAAAGGCATTTGACAATGTGGTTTGGGACAAGCTGGCAACTATAATTAGGGAAAAGAGAGTGGACTGGAAAACCAGAAGACTTGTAAACTCATTATATCTTAATCAAAAAGTTTCAGTTAAAGTGAGAGGAGAAAGTACAAACTGGATCAGACTAGGAAAAGGAGTAAGACAAGGATGTTGTCTATCACCTACTCTTTTCAACCTCTACTTGGAAAATATGATTGACCAATGCTCATTAGACGACAAAGGAGTAGAAATTGGAGGAAGAAGAGTAGTGTGTTTGAGGTTTGCTGATGACATGGTCCTTTTAGCCACAGGGCAAAAAGAATTACAGGATTTGGTGGGCACCATTGCAACTAACGGAAAAAAATTGGAATGAAAATTAACACAAATAAAACAAAAGTATTGGACTAGGAGGAAATAAGGAAATAAAAATTATGCCGAATCGAGAAATACTAGAACAGGTGCAAAATTTTAAGTATCTTGGAAGCAGGATAGACACCTACTGGAAGTGCACCACAGAAATTAAAACAAGGATAGCAATGGCAAAAGAGGTGTTTTGTAAGAAAAGGAGAATTTTTTGCAGCGGTCTGGACAGAGAACTGAGAAAGAGACTCATAAAATGTCTTGTATGGAGTGTTCTTCTATATGGCACTGAAATATGGACTATGAGGAAAAAAGACAGAGAAAGGCTGGAGGCTTTTGAGATCTGGACATGGCGGAGGATGGAAAGAATAAGTTGGATGGACAGAGTAAAAAATGAAGAGGTACTGAGAAGAGTGGGAGAGAAAAGACATTTACTAGATGTAACAAAGAGAAGAAAAAGAAATTGGATTGGGCATATATTAAGAAAGAATGACGGACTGATAAAAATAGTTTTAGAAGGTTATGTAGAAGGCAAAGGAAGTGAGGAAGAAAGAGAATCCAGATACTGGATTACATGATGGACGGTACAACATACAGCAGCCTTAAGAAGGAAGCAAAGGATCACAGAAAGTGGAGAGGCAAAGGACCTGCTAATATAGCAGATAACTGATGATTATGAACACATTATCCCTTATTAATTCTCTTTCCAAATTTTGAAAAGCAGATTGACATTCCTCTGTCCACACAAAAGCACAGTTTTTCCTTAATAAGTTTAAGTTTGGAATGCTGGAAACACGCCCCTTTACAAACTTATGGTAGAACCTGCAGAACATGAGGTAGGCTTTGAGTTCTTTCTTGATTTTAGTTGGTTAAAACTGTTACTAGCTGCTAATTTTTCTAAGTTCTTACCAATCCCAGATGTCGTAATTGCATGCCCCAAGAATTTAATTTCCATCTTAACAAAGTTACCTTTCTTTAATTTCATAGTCATTCCTCCAGCTTAAAAAGCTTTAAAAACTTTATTCACTAATACATAGTGTTTGGTCCAATCTTGCATTGCAGTTAGCATGATGTATATATATGGTGTACTTAAACCAGAATGTACAACCTTATAAGGAGCAACATTTATCAGCAAACAGAAATCCAATGTGTTTACACGACACAGGTGCTAATGGAATTGGCCAAAATCCTGCTCTCAAGTCATGGATACTCATGATCATTGTTAAATCTCTGTAGAATCTCGTTAAGTCACTCAGGTCAACCAATTCCCCCTTTTGATATATATATATATATATATATATATATATATATAAAAAACAAAGATGAGGTGACTTACCGAACAAAAGCGCTGGCAGGTCGATAGACACACAAACAAACACAAACACACACACAAAATTCAAGCTTTCGCAACAAACTGTTGCCTCATCAGGAAAGAGGGAAGGAGAGGGGAAGACGAAAGGAAGTGGGTTTTAAGGGAGAGGGTAAGGAGTCATTCCAATCCCGGGAGCGGAAAGACTTACCTTAGGGGGAAAAAAGGACAGGTATACACTCGCACACACGCACATATCCATCCACACATACAGACACAAGCAGACATATTTAAATATGTCTGCTTGTGTCTGTATGTGTGGATGGATATGTGCGTGTGTGCGAGTGTATACCTGTCCTTTTTTCCCCCTAAGGTAAGTCTTTCCGCTCCCGGGATTGGAATGACTCCTTACCCTCTCCCTTAAAACCCACTTCCTTTCGTCTTCCCCTCTCCTTCCCTCTTTCCTGATGAGGCAACAGTTTGTTGCGAAAGCTTGAATTTTGTGTGTGTGTTTGTGTTTGTTTGTGTGTCTATCGACCTGCCAGCGCTTTTGTTCGGTAAGTCACCTCATCTTTGTTTTTTATATATAATTTTTCCCACGTGGAATGTTTCCTTCCATTATATATATATATATATATATATATATATATATATATATATATATATATATCAATATAATGGAAGGAAACATTCCACGTGGGAAAAATTAAATATAAAAACAAAGATGAGGTGACTTACCGAACAAAAGCGCTGGCAGGTCGATAGACACACAAACAAACACAAACATACACACAAAATTCAAGCTTTCGCAACAAACTGTTGCCTCATCAGGAAAGAGGGAAGGAGAGGGGAAGACGAAAGGAAGTGGGTTTTAAGGGAGAGGGTAAGGAGTCATTCCAATCCCGGGAGCGGAAAGACTTACCTTAGGGGGAAAAAAGGACAGGTATACACTCGCACACACGCACATATCCATCCACACATACAGACACAAGCAGACATATTTAAAGACCAATATGTCTGCTTGTGTCTGTATGTGTGGATGGATATGTGCGTGTGTGCGAGTGTATACCTGTCCTTTTTTCCCCCTAAGGTAAGTCTTTCCGCTCCCGGGATTGGAATGACTCCTTACCCTCTCCCTTAAAACCCACTTCCTTTCGTCTTCCCCTCTCCTTCCCTCTTTCCTGATGAGGCAACAGTTTGTTGCGAAAGCTTGAATTTTGTGTGTATGTTTGTGTTTGTTTGTGTGTCTATCGACCTGCCAGCGCTTTTGTTCGGTAAGTCACCTCATCTTTGTTTTATATATATATATATATATATACACACATTTTTAAATGTCCATGCCTCAATCGCTACTCTCACTCCTCATTCTTTCCTATTTACAATGGTAAGCAGGTTGTTATATCCACTATTACTCCTTCCAGTATCCCCATTTTCTAACTTTCATCAATCTCCCATTGAACTGGTTGTTTCTTACATAGTGTAACCAGATAAGGGTGTACAAAAAATTGGTTCATTGGTTATTACTTCCATGCCATTCTTTACAACCATCACTTATCAGAAAATACTTCACAATTGTTACTCAAAATGTCATGCTGCTCAGATTTTTGTATCCTTGTAAGATGTGGTATTTCATATACTATTTCATTAAAGTCATCGTCCTTTTGACCAGTACTCCTCAGATTTTGCAAATAATAACTTTCAAAACCATTATCTATGCTAGCATTCCTGGCATTGACTTATATTGGAAAGATTTATATTGTTCTTTATTTTCACAATCTAGTTCTTCAGATGCCATTTCTAAACCAAATTTAATAGTTTCATTATTATGATCAATCATTACATCCTATTAGTAATCCAGTCAATCCCAAATATAGCTTCTGCACTGAGCTCAGAAATCATTAGAAACTCTTGCCCAAATTCATGTTCTTTTATTTCAAAATGTGAAAGAACTTATTTGTATGTAAAGCCCGGTTGCCTCCTACACTTTCAACAACTGACGCAGGCATATTAACTAGTCTTGTTTAACTTTTTATATATTCAAAAAATGGCTGAGGAAAACCCTAATTTGTGATTTAGTATCCAGCTTTCTATTGATATGAGAACCTGCATTCCATTATTATTATTATATATCTAAAAACAAAGATGATGTGACTTACCAAATGAAAGTGCTGGCAAGTCGACAGACACACAAACAAACACAAACATACGCACAAAATTCAAGCTTTCGCAACAAACTGTTGCCTCATCAGGAAAGAGGCAACAGTTTGTTGCGAAAGCTTGAATTTTGTGTGTATGTTTGTGTTTGTTTGTGTGTCTGTCGACTTGCCAGCACTTTCATTTGGTAAGTCACATCATTTTTGTTTTTAGATATATTTTTCCTACGTGGAATGTTTCCCTCTATTATACCCCCATAACAAATATTGTGATTCCCTTTCATCTGGAGGCCTTTTGGGTTTCCAATCACCATGTCTTTAGTGATCTTTATTTGGTGCTGAATACTTATAGTCTTGTTCAGTCATTTCTTTTTTTGGATCAGTTTCAGTTTCTGCATTGTGTATATTGACACTATGATTAACACACTGCACTCGCATTCGGTAGGATGGTTTCAAACCCATGTCCAGCCATCCTGATTTAGGTTTCCCGTGATTTCCCTAAATCACTTCAGGCAAATGCCAGGGCACAGTCGACATCCTTCCCTGTCCTTCCCTATTCCGATGGGACTGATGACATCACTGTTTGGTCCCCTCCCCCGAATCAACCAACTACCCTCATACTTTGTATAATCTTCATTATCAACTACATTATCCCGCATTTCTGCCTTTGGTTCTTTATGCTCATTTCATATATCAGGAACACGTCATTTGTAATGATGATAATTTCACCATACATTCGCATATCCTTTGTGATACTCCTTATGTCATTAACAACAGTCTCATTTTCATCATCTACTTCTATAATTTTTGTGGTTCTCTCAGTTTCCCTACACACATCTTCATCATTAGCAGTTTGTATACCATGATCAGCACTTTCTATAATTACGCGCCGTTCTCCTCCTTATTGGGTGCCATAATATTACGAATCCCCTTTCCTTCCGTGTCACATTCACATCTTTTTTGCTGTTTTCTTCATATCCTCCCATTTGCATTGCCTTAAACCTCTTCATAGATTATCAATTTGTTCTAACCAATTAACCATGCCCAATAGTTTATTTTCCTTAATATCCCCCATTCTGATCTTAGATAAACTGCTGTTATAACTTCTTTTTTTGATGTCTTTGTCCACTACTGGCACTACAGCTGGTTTCTGCAAAATGAGTTCAATGCTCGCATCTGTGACATCATCCCATTACTCCACTGCCATAGTCACTCCTTCAGCATAGACCACTTATTGGGCTGCTCTACCCATTACAGTCTGCAAGGGTGCAGCTTCTGTGTCAGCATGCTTTTGATCACTTGCCTCCACTGAGTTTGTGTTACACACACCTGGTGCAATGGTTCTATAACCCTACAATGCTTCCCTGGAATGGATTTTGGTTGAGGTAATTTCTGCTTAGATCACAGTTGTGTTTCTTATTCATGGGCCAAGAAAGTCTCTTGACATTTAGTTTGGTGTGCAGTGTAGGCAGCCATCAGTTTCCCTCCTTGTCTTCATGTCATCATGAGGTTCAGTTCCTGTCCCCCATCTTGCAAAATTAAATTTACTGTATCCATGGCCTCCATGCATCTCATTGACCCGCTATCTTTCATTATAATTTTTTTATTGGTACCTTGTGCATTCTGGTTGTTATACAGGCGAAAATCACTGATCTCATATCAGTTGCCTTTGTTCTCCACACATTCCAGAAACATAGCAAAAGTCTTGTTGTTACTACATATGTATCGCATAAAATCTTGTGGAAATTTATTTCAAAGTTTGCAAGACAATGTCAGATTCTGAGTATCTACTTCTAAGATGTGCTAGTTCTTGGAACTGGTTTTCACAAAATAGTGTTTCTTCCCCTGTTGTCATACATTCTGGTTATAGTAACCTCCCACCACAAACAATCCTGGTTTTGTTCAGTGTAGTAGTCAGACACTATCTGAACTCAGTGAAATTCATTTGGTCTGTCCTTAAAGTCAGACCCCAGCATTTTGCAATTCCCAGAACACTTATTACAACATTCATCTTTTTATTGTTAGCCACATTGTCAGGAAAGATTCCTTATGAAGTCTACAGTTTGTTATCCTCTCTGTCTTTTGTTCAGGTCAAATTTCTCTTCACTGTCGTAATTTTTATGTTGACAACTCTGTCTACAAAGGAATTTGTCTTATCTTTGATTTTCTTTTCAAAGTCATAAATCGTATCTTAAATCTCAAAAGTGTTGTTGACACACATCTATTCACAAACTCAGTACAAATACAGCCTCGAATATTTCTGCTTTTAAAGTAGACATTTTATTGTTCAATTTTATCTGAATTACAGATGCAACACTTCACTGGATTTTTTCCAACTCTGATTAAAATTTAACATAATGTTGTTTATTTGAACCTGCGTATATGCAACATTTGCAGTCAGATTGTCCTTTTCTACTCTAATATTTTTAATGTTTTTATCCAGAACATCTGGCATTTTCTCTACAGTATCAATTTTTCTTTCTTTTTTTTTTTTTTTTTCTACCTCGTGCTTCAATATCACTGCCAATTTTGCTACTGTGTTCCTCAATTTTCTTGTCCATTTGGGTACCTACTATTCAATTTTGATTAGATATTTGTGTGGCCAAAATTCTTAAAAATAATTCAAATGTAATTGCCGTTTGGCAGTTTGTTCTGAAACTTTCCCATTATTCAATTCTGTTTTGTTCATTTCGTACTCAAGTTCTTGTTTTATTTGTGTTACATTGCTAGTTTTTCCAGCATTGCTCACATATTCATCACATTTCATCCACTATTCCATTCTTCTTGGTTTGCTGGTCACATTCCGCTACTTTCCTCGCATCCAAGTCACATTCTATCACTTTCCTTGCATCCATCTTGGTATAGTAGCTAGACCATAAATTACTATTTATGTTTCCTGTTATGTATGGTTAAAGATTACTTTTTTGTAAAGCTGTTGGAAATTCATGCCGTTAGACACTATGTACATATAGTGTCCTTTGATGCAGGCACCCTTTATAACACTGCTTTTAATGAATGCGGGTTAATTAGTTTACCTCTTCTCCCGGTCTAAGTGAATATAACCATGTGGATACAAAAAAAATGGTTGCCAAATTGAGTAGTCATCAATAACTTCTTTTTCTTTACATTGAGACTTCAGAAATAAAATGTAGACTTGTACTGTTGGAATTGGTGAGAACATGTTAGCAACATCAGTCACTCTTAATCTGTATACAGTTTCCTACTATTAAAACTAAACTAAACTTCGCCCAAACAGGCCATGGAGGCCCAACAGTACTGACTGATCGCCGTGTCATCCTCAGCCCACAGGCATTACTGGCTGCAGATATGGAGGGGAATGTGGGCAGCACACCACTCTCCTGGCCGTATGCCAATTTACGATACCGGAGCCGCTACTTCTCAGTCAAGTAGCCCCTCAGTTTGCCTCACAAGGATTGAGTGCACCCCGCTTGCCAACAGCACTCGGCAGACCAGATGGTCATCCATCCTACTGTTAAGCATGAACATATTAATGAAACTCTCCACACTGTAATATTTGCTAACTGCTCAGCTTAATAAACAAAATACCTCTTTAATTAAAATTAATCAATCACTGATCAAAGCACTTTCTGGAATATGGTGGGAACCTTAGGATGTGATGTCATTCAACAACACTCTTAGTAGCCCTTTTGTACACACTAATTCATGGCATATATGTTAAATTTTGTAGCGCTAATTTAAACAAAAGTAATTTCAGACCATTAAAATTTAAACCAATTATTTTCTTTAGATATTTGTTTTTTTAGATCTCATCAAGCAATTTATGAACTGCTTTACATTTTATTAAACAGATTTAATAATATGAATCATGTCTTTAAACACTTAAATTAATTATTAATGTTAGCAAAAATCCAGCTAATTAATTTCTCATTTTGGATACTCAGAAACTTTCAGAATCAGCAACAGGACCCTTACACAGGTTATGTGACTTACGCCAATGACATTCTTGTTACACATGAACACTGAATTTTACAAATGTATTGACACAATGCCATGGAAGACTGATTCGTGCACTGTTACAAGTCTAAATAATCTGTACATTGCCTGGAGATGTGTTGGATGGATGGATGATGTGGATGTGTGGATTTGGAGGGGATGACGGCAGAGAGGAAGGGGAAACTGTTGGATGACATTATGTAGATGGTTTGTTAGCAGAGATTGAAAGCTAGGATGTTACAGGAGGGAAGGATGTGATGCAGGGATAACTCCCACCTATGTGATTCTGGAGGGAAGGCTCCAGATGGCACTAGTTGTGCAGCAACTATTGATCCTCAGCAAGTTGTGTTCTGCAGCATACTGTGTCACTGGGTCATGAACTCTGTTCTTGTCCACAGTTTCGCAGTGGTCATTCATTCTGGTAGACATCTGGTTGGTGGTCATGCTTTCATAACACTTGCAAGATAAATGATATTGACATGGCTGCTTTCACAGGGAGTGGAAGTGGGAGTGGGAGTGGCATAAGCAAAGGGATGGACCAGGAAGTTGTGTAGGTTGGATGGGTGACAGAATCCCAATTTAGGAGGCCTGGGAGGATTGTGGATAGAATGTCCCACATTTCCGGGCATTTTGATAGATAAAGCCCTAGCAAATGATATGGTACAGTTGCTACAATTCAGACTGGCGTTGGATGACACTGGAGCACCTATGCACCTGATTCTTGGGGTAGTGTGAGGATTAGAGCTGTGTGAAGACATGACACAGGAAATCTGTTTGCGGATTAGATTTTTGGGGGTAGTGCCTCTCTCTGAAGGCCTATGTTAAATCTTCAGCTTCTGGGTAAGGAAGTTTTTGTCACTGCAGATAGCCTGGCCACCCACGTACAGTGTACATTGAAATATAGAATATAAACATTGGCTGTATCTCACATGGAAGAGACATTCATATTACTGGCAGTGTTTGTAACACTACGTGTCATAGATCATTAGCACATTGTAATCACACTCCATCATCACAGCTTAACCACAAGATGAATGGCAGTCATAAAAACCAAATACTCCCATTGTGGCAAATTATTATTAATGTCTGAGTAGTTGAACAGTACATTGAGCTGCTACCTCTCTTGTTGTAATTTGTTTCTCTTTTGAAGCCTGAAAAAAAAAGACTTAGTCTAACGAAAGTGACTTAGTCTAACGAAAGTTAGTTGGTGAAGAGGTTATGGCTGAAGTAAGCTGTTTTTCATAACTAAGAAAACCATTCTTTTAACCTACAAAAAATGATAAAAAATATTCTTAACAGACTTAACTGAGCTAGAGATTAGACTGTTCAGCAAATCAATTTTATTTTTATTATTATTTTTTCGTTTATGTGACTGATTCTTCTGTCATCCATGTGTACTGGAATCTTTCTATACAATGTAAGACATATAATGACAGCAATAGAAACAAGGTGACAAGATGAACAAAAAGTCATTTCTCCTATTAATTATTTTGGCAGGTTAATTACTGAGGGTGAAGACATAAATGTTAAATCTTCTTAATATGTTGTTAGTTGTACTGTTATTTTGTTGAGAATAAGAAGTAATTAATTGTATTTATTATTTAGGATCCTCTTCAATGGCATCAGTGTGTGCAGGAAGCCTGGCTTTAATGGATGCTGGTGTGAATATTAGTGCACCAGCCGCTGGTGTGGCCATTGGTCTGTTTAGTAGATACCCCAAGAATGATACAAAGCACATGGAGGATTACCGCATCCTTACAGACATACTGGTATGGTATTCTGTGGGCTTGTATAAATAATTGCCTTTCATTTAATTGTAAGGAAGATGGTCCCTGTTTATTTTGAGATAGCTGTATGTGAAAAAAGGAACACACAATTGGAACAGAATACAGAAATGTTTTTCACTAGATGAGTTTATTTTTTTCCCCCATATTGATGAGCATATGGAAGACTAGTAGAACCAATTGTCCGTGTACAAAAAATCCTTCCTGTCATGTCAAAAAGATTCAATACTTTATATATATATATATATATATATATATATATATATATATATATATATATATATATATATATATTTTTTTTTTTTTTTTTTTCCCACGTGGAATGTTTCCTTCCATTATATAGATTCAATACTTTGTTACATATGAAAAGTAGTATATTGAAAAATGAGTAATTGTATCTAGCAGTTTGTTATGCATTCAAGGCTTGTATTTGAGGATGGGGGGGGGGGGGGGGGGGGGGGTGCACCAAAGTGATGTTATTGAGGAAAAAGACCTTGTTTCACAAAGCCCCTAGCACCCAACACACGTTGGTCTATTGATTTCTCATATGATTTCAAACGCATCCCTGTTGGTTTTTGAACATTTTCGAACAAATTCTAAATCGATTTCTGAAAGAATCGTAAGTTGATTTTTGAATGCATGCATAGTGTACATGATGTCTGTGCCAGGGGAATCCCCGTCACATCTAGAAATAAACTTTCCTGCAGACAAGTGGGGACGGGTCTATACAAGCTGAGCGGAATAAAGCCGAACGGATGAATGCCAGTCGCTGTTTATGTGGTTGACTGGGTTTGCAAATGATCAGCGTTGTTATAACTGCTAGTGAATTCCATAGATTCAGACTACCAGAGTGGGGGGGGGGGAAAGAAAAACGACTAACAGGAATAACAGGCAACAAAGATTGCATATTGTCTCCTCCGTGTGTCCAAGAAAATGAAATTTTGACAGAAAATTTTTGGCCAGACCGCTACACTGCTAAGGGCCAGTTATACAGTCCCCGGCTAGCAGCCGCTAAAATTCTATTCTGGGAGTAGCGTGGAAAACGCGTTATACGATCACGTAATAACACCCAACCAGATAACTAAACCGGTGACAAAATTAACCAGAGAATAAGTTTTGACACTGGCAGGAATAGTTACAGAATTAGTGATAAGATTGTTTGTTATAATGAGGAAGGAGAAGAAACGGGGACTCTCACAAATTACTGTAGAATATGACGACTCAAAATTTATTTAAAAATTTAGTACTACTACTTTTCGATCTCATGCTTCAGAAGCTAGAGAGTATGAATGAAATGTGAAACTATTTCCTAAAACAAAACTTTTTGCTTGTAGTAGGTCTAATAGGCATTTGATATTGGTACTTCGTGAATAGTATTCTGTCGTGTTATACAAATGACCATTTGTGCCAAAACAGTCACGTTTATTTGGTGTGTGTAACAACTGCTGCAATATTGGGCAGGCCTATTTCGTTTTATATAGCAGTGACAAAATACACATAATCAGATCGAGAAACCACACCAGTCTTGGGTACAGTTTGTAATAACAGCTTTTCTAGTATTAGACGGCATTTCGTTTTTTCATGTAGCAAACCGTTGACGAACTTTGATGAGGTAGTAGATTCTTTCCCAGAAAGGAAAGTATGCCATATAAAGCTGTAGCAAGATTAGAGAGAAAAGAAACTAGGACTTAACGATTGTAGAAACGTGTACTGTCTTGCTTGACTACTCCTTTTATGTATCCTGTATTTAATTTTATGTCACACAAATCAGCAAGTTATTAGCTAATAGACAATAAAGACTGCAAATTTTCTGAAGAGTTCTTGTTCTGCCTGTTACAAATAATCCCAACCAGTATTAATTCCGAGATTTTTTTAAAAGAGGAGCAGGATGTCAATAAAGAGGAGCAGGATGTCAAACTGGCCGACTGGGAGCAGGAGAGGCACCACAGGACATTTTAATGTCCACTGGCGTGAATATAGTTTGATGGCACCCATTCCATTACAAAATATTACTTGTTTAAATTCCACAGAGCAAAATACAAGAGACGTGCGATGGAAGAATGCTGTGTGGAGAGGCGTGGCACTGCACTTTGCCACACTTAAGACCGAATAACATGTCTTACATTCCCTCAAATATATATGTTTTGTGTATAAGACTCTTCAGAAAGATGTGTGCTACAAAATGAAGATATTTTTGAAAAGTCGATTTTTAAATTTTTGGCTTCCTACCTCAAATGCTCAAGGGAGGGGGGAGCGCCATTACCTAATATCGCCCTGGTTCAGAAATATCCTAGATCCGGACCTGATTTACAGAACAGTTTGAATTGTAGTGAGAGGTGATAGTCTCCACGTGACCCGTGTTTATGTTAAGTAATTTTGCTGTTTCCTCTTCGTTTATTGCTCTCACTTCAAATGAAAACAAAATGGATTTTTGTGGCCAGGAGCTATCAAGTGAATTAAAATACACTCACATAATTATGGAAGGCTAAAATATGTAATTAGTTTCAGATTTTATTTTGTTTCCACCTTTCTGACAGTCAAGCGTTAATCGCCTTGCAGAACAATGAAGTTATTTTTGTCAGTTTGTTAAAGAAATTTGACTTTTACTAATCTTTTCTGCTGAGGCAGTCAATTTATTGGAAACTAAGTGTTTAATTCCACACTATTCGTTAGTTTCAACTGTTCGCTGCATTTCAAGTTCACGTTTTCATCTTCTAGTACATATGGCATTATGCCTTAATAAAGAACTAAACATGAGATAATACAGTACAGGTACTCCGAGAAAATTTACATCTGAATCTGGACATACAAATGTGCATTTTAAGCAGAATGATGCATTTTAGTGTAGTTCACAAAATTCCCATACTCTTGGAGTGTCCTCTAATGTCTTGTTTCTTTTATGACGTAATGTAAGATCTTTTAATGTTTTACACGTACGAACATACGGGCTTCCTGTGTCGTCATAGCTGCGCAAGCGCTGCGACACCTGTTATTTGGCGTGCTCTGGCAACTGCTGAAACAATTCTATTTCTAACAGCTCGTGGGAAAATATTGCGAATAGTTGTTTGGAAAGCATTACTTTCAAAGTAAATTTCCTTTTATGCAAGATGAACTCTGTGCGCGAAAATGTCTGATGAATTTCTTAAATCACAGAGCATTTGACTCTCATTCAAAAATCAAATCTTTGAGGGCGACCATTTAGAATATTTTCGAGCTCAGATGATCAGACATTTATGTCGTTGTTAAAAAATTTACTGGCACATTTTTGTGATGTATCTTTAAAGTGTAACACGCGCAAAAATGATCATTATGTGTTAAAGCTTAGATTCTCTTGCAGCTTATTAATCTTAGTGACCAATATTAAACGTGAAAGCTTTTCTTTTCTTGTAGCAAGTCTATGTATATATGTATATTAATTTAAACCATTACCTTTTCCAATTTGTGTGCGCGTGCTACTTTACAGTGATGTTGCTATTGGCTGGCTACATCACGTGTCCCATGATCCGAATATCCGCTGTCATCGGCTGACGAGATCACTTGACATGAGCTACAACTGGCTTACAAAAGCGCATCACAATCTCGATTTCAATCCTTCGGAAAGTAACATGCGGTGTTTGGTGGAATTCAAATTTATACTTTCGTAATATGAAAATATGCAGTGTACATGTTGCTGCACATCAGACATCTTTCTAAAATGTGTTTTTTCCCTTGAGTTTCGTTGTCTAAAGTGCCGGGAAATTCTACGCCGGTGTATAAAACCACAACCATTTAAAGGATTGATAAGTTTTACAGTTTTGAGGAAAAGTATACTGTTACTTAACACGAAAAAAATGTGTTTTCATCTGGGAGAAAGTGTATTTTTAACCGGGAAATCCGGGAAAAATCCGGGAATTTTTTTTCGTTGCCCATGTATACACCCTGAACAACTGCACCCTGCACTGCACAAAAAGTCATTGGCACATGTACTTTCCTGTATATGCCCACCCGTGATAACGCCTGACCCAGCCTCCATGATGTGTGCACAACACCCATTAACTACCAGTGTGATAGATACTACTGCACCTAAGTTTAAATCACCAATATTGCTATTCACACACTCATCCGAGTAACCCACAGTTTTACATCATCTGCCACTACAGCCAATTCAGACTCTGAATCTCACAAGATATTATAGCTGATAATTCCACATTATTATTATTATTAACATCCACAATTTTACTACCTTCTGCATCCGGTAAATTCCCAATATTAATGTCTTTCCCCTGACTGTCTGCTTTCGTGCAAGCCCCCCTCTTATTTAGCATTCCCAGATGCCTGCAGTTTAACATTCCCAGGTGGCCATCATAATTTATGTGTGGGTCAACAATCTTGTCCTTGCAACTGGTCCACTTTTCCGCCTTTCTTATCTCTTATCTGTAAACAGTCAACAGGTTTAACTCAGACAGCAGTAGTTGAACTACTGGGGAAGAAGGTAAGCTAAACTATGCCTGTTTCTCTCATAGCCTTCAGCTGCTTAAACATGTCTGAAATACCTTCTCTCATTGGAACCATCTTAACTGCCCAAGATCACAATGTTTCTCAAGAGTAACATCTGGTGTTTTCAACTACAATACTGTGAAACCTCTGTGTAATAAATATAACAAAACAGAACAACAGGGGACCCAAAATCAAATGATCAGAAGGACTCTTGAACATAACACTATGTTAACATTCCTTGTTCTAAGTCAAGTTTTCCATCTGAGTGGCTGCTCATGGTTCTCACTTTCAAAAATAACTACAAGTGATAATTGCACCTTTCCCTCTGCAGGCGCGAACTAACTTACATTTTCACACGCCCTCAGAATGTTATCAGAGTTTACTTGCCATGCTTCACATATGAGAACAAAATTAAACGTCTGATGGAAGACCCACTAATTCTCCATAACACTAGCAGGGGTAGGAGGGGGGGGGGGGGGGGGGGGGGGGACACAGTCACCCTGCTGTGTCTTGATGCTGCAAACGATTTGTAAGTGCCAGGGGTGAATGACCTCTATGGTGGATGGAAGAGCTGGGCTGCTAGTAGTCAGGAAGGCCTGCTTTCACACCCCGGGTATGGCTGCAGCAGTGTGATGGGTAGGTGCAAAGTGTATGCCCAATGTCCTATCATTACAGATAATCTTTTATTCCACACTGCAAGACACCAGTTGCAGTGGTGCTAGGTGACACAGCACCCCAAGACACAGGCCAGACTCAAAAAGTGAAGTGTGCTTGGGTCAGCAAGTGGTCTCATGTCTCAGCCAATGGTGGTATTGCATTGTGAGCAAGTGGTGTGGTCAGCTCTCTTGCAGTGTTGCACTGACCCAGGCCACGAAGCAGGGAGGTATGTGGCAGCCACAGTAGGCAGCTGCGCTGTTGGTGTCAATAAACAGCTCAGTGCAAGATGCATTGGAGCATGCAAAATTAAACTGAGAACCCCAACACATATGCCAGCAGCTCACAAAGGTGACATGTGCCTACATAGGGCATTGATTAGCTACAGAATTTGGTCGCATAGGGCGATGAAGAACAGTAAAATCACAGTCAGTGGTGACTGGGCAGCTACATAACTCAGGTACGAATTGTGTTTCCCAAAGGTAGGCAACCAGTGGCAGATGGAAGTTAGCCAGGAGGTGTCACACTGGCTGGAAGGTCCAAGTCAGCAGCATTCAGACCTCGTATGGACAACAGGCCCGTAGCCAGTGGAGACAGCATCTGTTGGTGGCAGCTTTGAAGATCCATTTCTTAGCCTGGTATATTCTTCCCCTTGCAGCTGGCTGGCTGCTGGTGATGATTGAAAGCTGCTTTTCTAAAATGAGTAGCATTTATACAAACTCAGTCTGCTATTGCTTCTGAAATGGCAGTGCTCCTCTCTCCTAAGAAATAGCAGTGCTTCTCTCTCCTAAGCCATAAAAGAACCAGACAAGGCTGCTGGGCAACTATGACAGTGCTGCTCCAGTCTTTACAGTTTGTCAGCATTTAGTGTGCAGAGCATGGTCAAAGCAATACCACCTTCATAACATTGATGCAGCATAGGTTGATGATGTCTTCAATCAAGTAATTGAAATTCATTGTCATCTGAAATGGAAATAACACACTGCACACACTGCGCGGGATCGCTTGGCGAGATAGATAAACTGAAAAAATAACCTGTTGTAACATATAGTGAGCCTTTGTTTCATCACAGAACAGGAAGTAAGTGTGTACTTACATGACCATATTGTTTGGCAGGAAGAGAACACAGAGGCAAGAAAAATTGAAAGGGTTGAGGCACAAAACCCAACAATGCTGGAAGTGGAAACAGTGATAAATAAACTAAAAAATAACCGTGCACCTGGTGAAGATGGGATCATGTCATAACTAATAAAATCAGGGGGGCAACCTCTAGGACATGAAATATTTACACTAATAAAGAACATATGGGTAAATGAAAGCATGCCGGAGGAGTGGAATACTGGAATAATATGCCCAATATATGAGAAAGGAGAAAAGCTCAATTGTGAAAACTATAGAGGCATAACCCTACTGAATATGATATATAAGATTTTCTCTGGAGTGCTGAATGAAAGAATACAGAAGTGCACTGAAAAGATACTCGGAGAATACCTATGTGGATTCCGATCAAACAGAGGTACATCGGACCAGTTGTATGTTGTTAGAATGTGGATTCCGATCAAACAGAGGTACATCGGACCAGTTGTTTGTTGTTAGACAAATAACGGAAAAATTTTATGAATATGATATAGATCTCCACTTCCTGTTCATTGACTTTGAACAAGCTTTTGATAGTATTAATAGACCAGCATTGTGTAAAGGGCTGAAAGAATTGGACATCTGTGATAAACTGATAAGATCAATCGAGCTAACAATAAAGAATACAAAAGTAAATGTGAATAACAGAATGACCAGGCAGTTTGACTTGAGGATGGAGTGAAACAAGGTGATGGCCTCTCTGCAGCAGTGTTTAACTTAGCACTGCATGGTATCGTACAAAAAGTAGATAAAAGAGAAGCAATAATGATGAAGTCCAGCCAGATATGTGCATATGTAGATGATATTTCCACCATGGCAAGGGATGTAATATCACTTAAAGAAATATATGGACAAATGGAAGCAGAAGGAACAAGATTTGGACTTACTGTAAATGGAAGCAAGACAACATATATGGTTAAGTCCTATACTGAAGCTAGAAGAACATCACAGGTCCTGAAGATCTCTGATAAATGCTTCAAAGCTGTTAGATGCTTCCATTGTTTAGGTGTTCTCCTAACCAATGATAATAGTATGAGAAAATGTATTAAAGGAAGGATACAAGCAGAAAACAAGGCCTATTATGCAAACCTTAAGACATTCAAGAACTCTCTAATTACAACAACGATTAAACTGACTGTATACTATTCATTTATGTGACCTGTTGCCCCACATGGATCAGAAGTGTGGACAGTGACAGAGGCAGACAGTAACAGTCCAAGGGCATCTGAAAGAAAAATCTTACGAAAAATCTATGGGCCTGTGAGAGAGGCAGAAGGTTGGAGAGTGAGACAAACCATGAAATACAGGAGCTTATACAAGGGAAACATATAGTGAAATTCATCAAATCTCAAAGAATATGTTGGTTAGGACAGGATGCCCAAAATAATAATGAATGCCAGAATATATTCCACCAGAAGGAAGGGTAGACCAAGACCTAGATGGATGGACAATGTGCTGGCTGACCTTGCTAAGATGGGGATCCGTGGATGGAAGAAAAAAGCTGAGAACAGAGAGATATGGAGGAAGGTTGTTGAGGAGACCAAGGCCCACCAAGGGCTGTAGTGCCGAAGAAGAAGAAGAAGAAGAAGAAGAAGAAGAAGAAGAAGTCATCAAGGATACCTGAGTGGGCCTTTGGCTCGAAAAGCCAATATCAATAACGTTTTGTAATGGTTCACACGTTTACACTTGTTGATGGCCCAGCATTGAAATCTACAGCAATGTGTGGAAGGATTGCACTTCTGTCACGTTGAACAATTCTTCTCAGTCATTGTTGGTCCCCTTTGTGCAGGATCTTTCTCCGGCCGCAGCGATGTCGGAGGTTTGATGTTTTACTGGATTCCTGATAGTCACGGTACACTCGGGTTCCTGATAGTCACGGCACACTCGTGAAATTCTCGTATAGAAAAATCCCCACTTCATCACTACCTTGGAGGTTCTGTGTCCTATCGCTCATGCGCCAACTATAACGCCACATTCAAACTCACTTAAATTTTGAAAACCTTCCATTGTAGCAGCAGTAACCTATCTAACAATTGCACGAGACACTTGTCGTCTTACATAGGCATTGCCGACTGCAGCACCATATTCTACCTGTTTACATATCTCTGTATTTGAATACGCATGCCTATACCAGTTTCTTTGGTGCTATGAAAACTGCAGTCGAACATGTTTCAACAAGTTTGCTTTGTTCTTTCATTTTTTTCTTCTTTTAAGCTTGCAAATTTATCTGTTGTCTGTCTGTTAAAAAGTATGAGTTTTGCCAAAGTTTTCCTCTACTGAAGGCCATCACTATTCAGAATGGTGAAACTAAAGCTGACTGAAACTGTGACATTACCAAATTATTACGCAGGCAACTGCTGGTATAAATTCCTGATTTTCAGCATCTTTGTGCAAAATACTATTTATGTCTGATACTGTGCACCTAAATTATCTTAGCTGATACAAACACAGACCAAATCAATCATTTTATTGTATACCTTCACCTGTTGTTGTATCGATCAGCATCTTCACTATGTAAAAACTAATATCAAAATTGCAGACAAAAATAACAAGCAGCACAATGCTCCAAATGTCTGCTAAAATCAATGAAAGGGCCACAAATGCCCCTCACTTTTTCATAGAAGTCTTATGCTCATTTCCTGTTATGTCAGTGATATGGTGACTAACTGTTACATAGGAAAGTTTGATTTGAAATTTGTCTTGTGTTCTACTATTTTAACCACACACTGTCATAAATTACAAACAACTCTGTGCTCCAGTCATCCACAGCTGTGGTAATAATACATCCTGCAAAAAGAACACTGCACACAGCTATATGATAATTTTTAATGTGACATGATCTGTCCCATGGCATATACCTTTAGGTGTATGTAATACTTTAATGATTAAAAGTATTGTGTATGGATGTGACTATAGGCCATGAAACCGGCCGTGTCCCATTAAAGTTTATCATACAACTCTGTGTGATGGCGCTTTTGCAAGATTGTCATAAATGATTTAATCTAAATAGCAGGATGTAAACACCATTGCTTTTATTGTCGTTTTATCTATTATGCCCATATCTATTTTACCTTTTTATAGGGCATTGAAGATTATATGGGAGACATGGATTTTAAGTTGGCTGGGACTAGAAAAGGTGTGACAGCACTACAGGCAGACATCAAGATACCAGGCCTTCCTCTGAAGATTGTAATGGAAGCTGTCCAAGCAGCCACGGAAGCAAAGTCGCGCATTATAGACAAAATGAATGAGACACTGTCTAAACCAAGGTATGGTCATGTAAATCCGTTAAATAAAATTCAGTTTTTTACAATGTGAAAGATGTGCAGCATTTCAAATAAGATTTTTATATGTGACTTGTAAGATTAAGATCAAGAGTAACAGCAAGGTAGACTATATTTACCCTTGGTAACTTAAGTGAATAAATAATGTGCAGACTTAGAGAGGCATAGATACTTGATATGCTGTCAAAAGTCAGAGTTTAACTGCAGCTATCTGCTGAGTGTTTAGGCATACAAACCTATGATCATCAATGCTTTCGTACAGAGTAAATCATTTTACACTTACTACTGAGTGCAAATGTAAAGCAATCATTTCTCTTGTCTCTTGATATTCACTGTTGAAAATGCAGTTAGATACCTTTTTATCTCTTCACTATTAACTTGAACTGTAGCAATAGCTGACAACCATGTGTACAATAGCAGAGAATAAAACATAGAAAGCAATCAATAGTTCAACAAGGTTGTTACCACACAAAACATTGCATAACACTGTGGTACTTATTCTTAGTAGGAAATATTTGGAATGTTGATTGTCAAGATTGTGATGGATTGAATGTTTTGATGAGTTCTTTAAATAAACAATACTGTGTTGTTATACAGTGTGAAGCCCCTCTTTTGTACTTTTCAGGGTACTTACAAACTGGTGGAGATGACAGGATAATGTAAATGGTGGGAAATCACTTTTTAGTAATATACTTAATGAAAATATTGGAAAAGTGTTTCCTAGACACATCAAAAATGTTTTGCATCACCCCAGTTCCCAGAACTCCTGAAGATAGACATTGACTGTGGATATTGTATGTCAGACACAGTCTCTTTGACTGTTTAGAGATGTCACTGAACCTGCCCAAAGATGTAAACAACCACGTATGCACAGCGCCTGTTACACGGAGGGGTCCGACAGCCGATCAGTTCCAGTCATTCCACCAGGAAGGAAGTACACAGCTTGTGTTGTCCATAGTTCAATCATGCCTAGACAGTCAAGTCCACATATCAGGATTGTTACTTTGTGCCAGGAAGGGCTCTCAACAAGGGAAGTGTCCAGGCCTCTCGGAGTGAACCAAAGCATGTTCGTACATGGAAGAGATACAGAGACAGGAACTGTCGATGACATGCCTCGCTCAGGCCACCCAGGGGGTACTACTGCAGTGGATGATGGCTACCTACAGATTACGGCCTCTCCAGCTGGAGGTTCGAGTCGTCCCTCGGGCATGGGTGTGTGTGTTGTTCTTTCCATAAGTTAGTTTAATTAGTGTGTAAGTATGACCTTATCAGTTTGGTTGCTTAAGAATACACACACACACACACACACACACACACACACACACACACACACACACACACCCCTACACCTACAGGTTATGGCTCAGAGGAATGCCACCATGTTGAATAATGCTTTTCGTGCAGCGACAGGACCTGTGCGCAATAGACTGCATGATGCACAAGTTCACTCCCAATGTCCATGGTGAGGTCCATCTTTGCAACCATGACACCATGCAACGTAGCACAGATGGGCCCAACAACGTGCCGAAATGGACCACTCAGGATTGGCATCACATTATCTTCACCTGTGAGTCTCGCATATGCCTTCAACCAAACAATCGTTGGAGACATGTTTGGAGGCAACCTGGTCAAGCTGAATGCCTTAGACACACTGTCCTGCAAGTGCAGCAAGGTGGTTCCCTGCTGTTTTAGGGTGGCATTTTGTGGGGCCGACGTTTGCCACTGGTGGTCATTGAAGGCACTGTAAAGGCTGTACAATACATGAAAGCCATCCTCCGACCAACAGTGCAACCATATCGGCAGCATATTGACGAGATATTCACCTTCATGGATGACAATTTACACTCCCCTCGTGCGCATCTTGTGACTGACTTCCTTCAGGATAATGACATCGCTCGACTAGAGTGGCCAGCATGTTCTCCAGACATGAACCCTATCAAACATATCTGGGATAGATTGAAAAGGGCTGTTTATGGACGACATGACCCACCAGCCACTCTGAGGGATCTACACCAAATCGCCGTTGAGGAGTGGGACAACCTAGACCAACAGTGCCTTGATGAAATCGTGGAGAGTATGCCACGATGAATACCGGCATGAATCAATGCAAGAGGACGTGCTACTGGATATTAGAGGTACCGGTGTGTACAGCAATTTGGACCACCACCTCTGAAGGTCTCGCTGTGTGGTGGTACAACGTGCAATGTGTGGTTTTCATGAGCAACGAAAGGGGCAGAAATGATGTTTATGTTGATCTCTATTCCAATTTTCTGTACAGTTTCTGGAACTCTCAGAACTGACGTGATGCAAAACTTCTTTTGATGTGTGTATTTAATGTTGTTATGTTCTATCAAGCAGTGAAGAAAAATCCAGTTAATATTATTTTATAAAACATAAATAAGCCATTTTATTAATTGTATTGGCCTGTAAATTGAAACCTTTAGTCTTACTAAGTTTGATATTTCATGAACAAATAGATACTTCCTACTTTTATTACAAAAGGGAAAAAAATCAGAATTACATTTTGTTTCAGCTTCTTCTAGTGAATTTTTTTCTGTCTTATCGCCTAGTTCATAAATATATTCAAGAAATTTTGTATCTAAATCTGCAGCAGAAATATTCATTATATTTACTACTCACCAAGTGGCAGCAGGAGAAAACAGGTGTAATAGATAAAGAATTGTGCAAGCTATCAGAGCTAGTGGTTCCTTCTTCTGATGGGAGGTTGAAGGCAAAGGAAGAGGAATGAAGGAAAAAGACTAGCAAGATTTAGAAAATGGGGTGAGTTATGGAAAAGTTGGCTAGAGAACCCTGGGTCAGGGGAGACTAACCAGACATAATGAGAAGGAAAAACAGTCAGTCTCCCTCGAACCAGGGCTCTGGATGGCATTTCCATCTCTCTGCCCATTTCCTAAACCTTGTCAATTTTTTCCCTTCATCCCTCTTTCTACCCCTTCATTCCTCCTGCCAGAAGGAACCAATGGCTCTGGCTCCGAAAGCTTGTGTGTTTTCTTAACTTCTATGTATGTTTGCTCCTGCAGCCGCTTGGTGAGTAGATTTTTTATCCATCCAGTTACCTCATACTAGCTGAGTACCCAACATTGCTGGGGTACATATTTTTTCCAATCTTCTATTAGGCCATCTCCATCCCCCGTCACTGTCCATCTACACCAGCCCTTCTCTCTGTCCATCTCCACTGCCTCCTCTATCTGTCCACCTCCACTGCCACCTCTATCCGTCCACCTCCACTGCCACCTATGTGTCCGCCTCCACTGCCCCCTCTATGTGTCCGCCTCCACTGCCCCCTCTATGTGTCCGCCTCCACTGCCCCCTCTATGTGTCCGCCTCCACTGCCCCATCTGTGTGTCCGCCTCCACTGCCCCATCTGTGTGTCCGCCTCCACTGCCCCCTCTATGTGTCCGCCTCCACTGCCCCATCTGTGTGTCCGCCTCCACTGCCCCCTCTATGTGTCCGCCTCCACTGCCCCATCTGTGTGTCCGCCTCCACTGCCCCATCTGTGTGTCCGCCTCCACTGCCTCCTTTATCTGTCCACCTCCACTGCCTCCTCTCTCTGTCCACCTCCACTGCCTCCTCTCTCTGTCCACCTCCACTGCCTCCTCTCTCTGTCCACCTCCACTGCCTCCTCTCTCTGTCCACCTCCACTGCCTCCTCTCTCTGTCCACCTCCACTGCCTCCTCTCTCTGTCCACCTCCACTGCCTCCTCTCTCTGTCCACCTCCACTGCCTCCTCTCTCTGTCCACTTCCTCCTTCTCCATCCCCCACTCTCTGTCCACCTCCTCCTCCTCCATCCCCCACTCTCTGTCCACCTCCTCCTCCTTCATCCCCCACTCTCTGTCCACCTCCTCCATTCCTCCATCCCCCACTCTCTGTCCACCTCCTCCTCCTTCTCCATCCCCAACTCTGTGTGCTCCACTTCCTCCTCCTCCATCCCACATTCTGTGCACTCCACATCCTCCTCCTCCATCCCGCACTCTGTGTGCACCACCTCCTCCACCCCCACTCTGTGTACACCACCTCCTCCTCCTCCACCCCTACTCTGTGTGCACCACCTCCTCCTCCTCCTCCACCCCCACTCTGTGTGCACCACCTCCTCCTCCTCCTCCACCCCCACTCTGTGTGCACCACCTCCTCCTCCTCCTCCACCCCCACTCTGTGTGCGCCACCTCCTCCTCCTCCATCCCCCACTCTGTGTGCACCACCTCCTCCTTCTCCATCCCCCACTCTCTGTGCACCATCTCCTCCTCCTCCATCCCCCACTCTCTGTCCACCTCCTCCTCCTCCTCCTCCTCCTCCTCCTCCTCCTCCATCCCCCATTCTGTCCACCTCCACTTCCTCCCCCCTCCTCCTCCTCCTCCTCCTCCTCCATCACCCATTCTCTGTCCACCTCCTCCTCCTCCTCCTCCTCCTCCTCCTCCTCCTCCTCCTCCATCACCCATTCTCTGTCCTCCTCCTCCTCCTCCTCCTCCTCCATCACCCATTCTCTGTCCTCCTCCTCCTCCTCCTCCTCCTCCTCCTCCTCCTCCATCCCCCACTCTGTCCTCCTCCTCCTCCTCCTCCTCCTCCTCCTCCTCCTCCATCCCCAACATCAGTGGCAGATGTGATACTGTCTGCGAAAAGTGTTGTGAATAGAGCTAGTAGCAATGAAGTACTGAACTGAAACATCTTGCTTGATGCAGTAGTTATTCGTGTGTTTCAGTGTTCATGGCATCAGTGAAGACACAATTAACCAGACTAATTGGTGTCTTAAGTCGTTCAGATAATCAAAACTCCGGATAATTGAATGCACAGGGTTTGTAACGTAAATAGTGGCAACTATTTAGTCACAACCAATACGAAAGAATTACATGTTTACACCTGTTACTGTCCTTCAAAGTAGTCACCAGCTTTGTGTAGAACCCATTGCCAGTGATATAAAAGACGTAGTATAACGTTGGCAGAGCCTGTTCTGTTGATGGTGCAAGTGGAGTGGTCTGAAGTTATGGTGATTCTCATGTGTGACTTTGATGGTGTTATCCTAATGCATTACGTTCCACCACAGCCGACCGTCAGTGCAAAGTATTACTGTTCGTTTTTGGAGCATCACCTGAGACCAGCTTTGCGAAAGAAGCAGTGTCACTTTATGCGCAACCCACCCATCATTTTGCAGGACAGTGTGCGGGCGCATACACCGCAAGCTGTGGCTGCTCTGTTCGGTCGATGGGACTGGGACGTACTGTACAATCCACCATACTCTCCGGATTTAAGTCCTTGTGGCTTTGATTTGATTCTGAAGATGAAGGAACCACTTTGTGACATTCACTTCAGAACTGTTCCAGAGATTCGACAGGCAGTAGACCGCTCCATTCACACCATCAGCAGAACAGGCTCTGCTAACGGTATACTACGCCTTCCACATCGCTGGCAATGGGTTCTACACAACACTGGTGATGACCTTGAAGGACAGTAACAGGTGCAAACATGTAACTCTTTGTATCGGGTGTGAATAAATAGTTGCCACTATTTAAGTTCCAACCCTCGTATGGAGAAAAGTGATTTTTGTATTATTAACTCTAGAAAGGTAACCTACATCATAAGGTTATCTTTTAGATACTTCGTCATATGGCTATCTCTCTATGGTGAAAACATAATGTTAGGTGTTTATTCAAAACAACAAAAACAAATTAAACTTATTAAAATCATCAAAAATCAATATTTATTCTGAGATTAGACACACATTTTCATGTGTAAATACATATTTTATTAAAATTGCTACAATACTGCAACCTTAATCACGAAATACCTAACAAAATTCACATAGGTCAGTCACTGTAGTTTAATTTTGTGTAAATGTTTAGTAGTTGTGATTTTGTGTAAACAATTTTCTGTCTTCATTGAAGCTACATCACAAATTCATTTTAATCATGGTTAATTGTATTTCTTTTATGAAACATTTGAAAGTTATTTCTAGGGCTAGAAATGCTTCTGCATGAGATGCATCACGGTTCCTAAATAACAAACATGGAAAGAAAAAAAAGTGTATTGGAGACATCACATCTGGAGACCCAAATCTTTTTATACACTTTCATACTAAATGTCTTTGTGTATTCGCTTTTTTTTACCGTCACCTATAGTTTTTTGACTTACAAGGGTAAAAAAAAAGCAGAAACACACAAACAACATACTTTATCTTAGCTCATTAGGTAAAGTTAATACTGCATTAAGTTGTGACTATCATGACGTAGTGAAACACAGTTTATTTTCATAATATTGTAGCACACGGGTAAAATTTTGCAATTTTGTACTAGCTGACACTGGTGGTTGTTATACCCAGAACCGTATACGTGGTGACCCTACCTGTGACTATCGAGTGTGCAGGGTACAGTTATCTGCATTTTGTGGCTCACGTCGCCACCAACGACATCTGTCACATGGTTTCTGAGCCCATCGTCAGTTCATACAGGCGGCTGGTGCAGGTGGTGAAGGCTACTGGCCTTACAGATGGGGTGCAAGCAGAGCTCACAATTTGCAGAATTGTTCTGAGAGTTGATCAGGGTCCTCTGGTTTGGAACAGAGTGGAGGGTCTCAACCAAAGGTTTTGTTGACTCTGTGATGGTCTTGAATGCAGATTTCTAGACCTGTGTTATCGGGTGGGAATTCGTAGGACTCCTCTTGATAGATTAGGCATGCAATACATAAAGGAAGTAGCTACTTGGGTAACAGAGTACTGGTAGAGTGCATAAGGGCTTTTTAGGCTGGGCGGTAGTTTGAAGTATCTGGTGAACACTTACCATTCATTACACAACAAGGGAAGTCATACTGCATTCAGAGTAAAGACACTGTTTGTCAAAATTTTATCAGTAAATTGTCAAAGTATTCATAACAAAGTTCCTGAATTTACTGACTTCCAGGGAGGTTTTCGTACTCAAATTACTCTTGAGGCTGAGAGCTGGCTGAAACCCAAAGCTCTGAGATATTTAAGGAGTCGTGGAATGTATACCAGAAAGACAGATTAGAGGTGATAGGAGGGGGAGTGTTCATTGCAGTTGACAAAAATATTGTCTCTATTGAGGTTGAAGTTGTGTATGACACTGGAGTTATCTGGTCACATATAACAACAGGTGTAGGTGAAACCAGATTAGTTGTTGGATGTTTTTACTGGCCACCCAATTCTGCTGTGACAGTTCTAGAGTCATTCAAAGAGCCTACAGTCAGGAGTGTGTAAACACCCAGACCATGCAATACTAGTTGGAGGTGACTTTAACTTACTGGATATAGACTGGGATATCTGTGGATTCATTGCATGGGGTTCAGACAGACAGTCTTGCTAAGTATTTTTGAACATGTTTTCTGACAACTGTCTTGAGCAGCTAGTTTGGCAGCGCACACACAATGGAAGTATCTCAGACGTTGTAATTACAAATAGATTGGACTATGTCAATGATGTCAGTGTTGAAATGGGGATTAGCAATCATGATGTCATTGTAGCAACTATGGTTACAAAAGCTAATAAATCAATCAAATATGCAAGGAGAGCATTTCTGCTAGAGAAAGCAGATAAGCAGTGGTTAGCATTTCACTTATTCAGACAGTGAACTAATACCACTTAGTTCCAGGAAGATGAACATAGAGGAATTATGGGCAAAGTTTAAGCAGATGAATGATCGGCAAAGTTTAAGCAGATTGTAAAAGTGTAGTCCAGAACGTTATGTGCCCAGTAAGTGGTTTAAGGACGAAAAAGACCCACCATATTTTAATAATGAAATTCGGAAAATGCTGAGGAGGCAGAGGCTATTGCACCTGCCATACCTGAGCAAAAGATATGGTGGAGATCTCGAGAAAATTCTGGTCCTATGTTAAATCACTAAGTGGGTCCAGGGCTTTCATCCAGTCCCTAGTTGACCAGTCTGGTATGGCGGTTGAAGAAAGCAAAACGAAATATGAAGTTTTAAATTTTGCACTCAGGAAATTATTCACAGGAAAATCATACAAATATACTGTCATATGGACAACATAGTAATAAGCATCCTTGGCATAGAGAAACACTGGAAAGTTTGAAAGCAAATAAGTCACCAGGTCTGGATGGACTTCAGTTTTACAAAGTGTACTCTTATAGTACTTGGCCCATATTTAGCTTGCATTTATCATGAATTTCTCACCTAGCACCAAGTCCCAAGTGATTGGAAAAAAGCACAGGTAAGTTGTGTGCATAAGAGGAGTGAAAGAACGGACCCCCAAAATTACAGACCAATATCACTATATTCGATTTGCTGCAGAATCATTTAACATATTCTCAAAAACTAAACTAAACTCCACCTGAACCGGCCATGAAGGCCCAACAGTACCGATCAGCCGCTGTGCCATCCTCAGGCCACAGGCATCACTGGATGTGGATATGGAGGAGCATGTGGTCAACACAACACTCTCTTGGCCATATGTCAATTTATGAGATCAGAGTCACTACTTCTCAGTCAAGTAGCTCCTCATTTGCCTCACAAGAATTGAACACACCCCGCTTACCAACAGCACTCGGCAGACTGGATGGTCACCCGTCCAAAAGTGAGCCCAGCCCAACAGCACTTAACTTCAAAGATCTGATGGGAACCAGTGTTACCATTGTGACAAGGCTGTTGAACATATTCTCAGTTCAAATATAATAAATTTTCTTGAATCTGAGAATCTTGTGTCCACTAATGAGAGAGGTTTTAGATAGCATAGCTCGAGCGAAACTCAGATTGCCCTTTTCTCGCACGATATACTGTGATCTATGGATGAAGGGCAACAGACATATTCCATATTTCTAGATTTCCGGAAAGCATTAGACACGGTGCCCCATGCAGACTGTTAATGTAGGTATGAGTATATGGAATAGATTCACAGATGTGTGAAGTGGCTCAGAGACCTTCAAAGTTATAGAACCCAGTATGTTGTCCTCAATGGCAAGTGTTCATCAGAGACAAGGGTATCATCAGGAATGCAAGTAATTTGGCATATGGGGTGGGCAGCAATCTGCAGTTGTTTGCTGCTGATGCTTTGGTGTACGGTAAGATGTCAAAGTTGAAAGACTGTAGGAGGATACTAGATGACTTAGGTAAAATTTCTAGTTGGTGTGATGAATAGCAGTTAGCTCCAAATGCAGAAAAATATAAATTAATGCGGATGAGTAAGAAAAACAAATCTGTAATGTTAGGATGTAACATTAGTAGTGTCCCAGTTGACACAGTCACACTGTTTAAATATGTGGGCATAATGTTGCAAAGCGATATGAAATAGAAAGAGCATGTGAGGACTGTGCTAGGGAAGGTAAATGGTCGACTTCGGCTTATTGTGAGAATTTTAGGAAAGTGTGGTTCATCTGTAAAGGAGACCACAAAATAGAATACAGGTGCAACCTATTCTTGAGTACTTGTCAAATGTTTGGGACCTGTACCAAGTCATATTAAAGGAAGATATAAAAACGGTTCAGAGGTGGGCTGCTATATTTGTTACCAGTAGGTTCCAACAACATGTAAGTGTTATGGGTTTGCTTCAGGAACTCAAATGGGAGTCCCTGGAGGGTAGGTGATGTTCTTTTTGAGGAACACTATTGACAAAACTTAAAGAACTGCCATTTGAAGCTGTATGGAGGCATACAGACAGTCATTGTTCCATTAGTCTATGTGCAGGCACGTGGCAGAGTGTACAGATGCCCTCTGCCACACACTGTACAGTGACTTATGGAGTATCTGTGCAGATGTAGATATGTGTACCAAATTTGGTTAAAATCAGTCCAGCGGTTTAGTAGAAGATGTGGAACGTGTGTGTGTGTGTGTGTGTGTGTGTGTGTGTATGTGTATATATATGTATATATATCGCTGGCACGTCGATAGACACACAAACAAACACAAACATACACACAAAATTCAAGCTTTCGCAACAAACTGTTGCCTCATCAGGAAAGAGGGAAGGAGAGGGAAAGACGGAAGGATGTGGGTTTTAAGGGAGAGGGTAAGGAGTCATTCCAATCCCGGGAGCAGAAAGACTTACCTTAGGGGGAAAAAAGGACGGGTATACACTTACCTTAGGGTAAGTCTTTCCGCTCCCGGGATTGGAATGACTCTTACCCTCTCCCTTAAAACCCACATCCTTCCGTCTTTCCCTCTCCTTCCCTCTTTCCTGATGAGGCAACAGTTTGTTGCGAAAGCTTGAATTTTGTGTGTATGTTTGTGTTTGTTTGTGTGTCTTTCGACCTGCCAGCGCTTTCATTTGGTAAGTCACATCATCTTTGCTGTGGCGGACCGGAAATTATTTTTCGCAGCGGATCGCACTTAGTTAAAACTGAATCGCGATCCACCAGGCGCCTCGTGCTGAGGCTAAGTACCGTTCAAGGTCATCTGCCAATATGGCGGCGCACACAGCCATATAGAAAACCAACCCACCTCCCCAGGGGTCGGAACCCCTGCAACCCACAGTAGAAAAAGATGCTTCAGTCACTGATTAGTGTTTTTATTTATTTAAAAAAAAAAAATTTCACGGGATAGATAAGGATGGTTCGTTTGTTAAGGATGATAATAAAATGCAACAGGAGCGTAATATGTAGGAAATTGTCCACGCAACCTGCCACTGATGATGCCTTGCAGAAAATAAAGGCGAAACGCGTATGGCACTAAAATTGTGTTTTATTCAGCTGCTGTCAGACGGTCCATAAGTAAAAATTATTAATATACCGTTAATATTACACGCAACTGAGGAAGACAGGACTATAAAAGTTGAAGATGATAATATAGTCACATCTCCTTGCACTTTTATATACTTAGTCAAAACACCATCAATCTTAACCCAAATATTTATTCTCTCATTAATATATATATATATATACACACACACACACACACACACACACACACACACACACACACACACACTCTCTCCTGGAAATTGAAATAAGAACACCGTGAATTCATTGTCCCAGGAAGGGGAAACTTTATTGACACATTCCTGGGGTCAGATACATCACATGATCACACTGACAGAACCACAGGCACATAGACACAGGCAACAGAGCATGCACAATGTCGGCACTAGTACAGTGTATATCCACCTTTCGCAGCAATGCAGGCTACTATTCTCCCATGGAGACGATTTTAGAGATGCTGGATGTAGTCCTGTGGAACGGCTTGCCATGCCACTTCCACCTGGCGCCTCAGTTGGACCAGCGTTCATGCTGGACGTGCAGACCGCGTGAGACGACGCTTCATCCAGTCCCAAACATGCTCAATGGGGGACAGATCCGGAGATCTTGCTGGCCAGGGTAGTTGACTTACACCTTCTAGAGCACGTTGGGTGGCACGGGATACATGCGGACGTGCATTGTCCTGTTGGAACAGCAAGTTCCCTTGCCGGTCTAGGAATGGTAGAACGATGGGTTCTATGACGGTTTGGATGTACCGTGCACTATTCAGTGTCCCCTCGACGATCACCAGTGGTGTACGGCCAGTGTAGGAGATCGCTCCCCACACCATGATGCCGGGTGTTGGCCCTGTGTGCCTCGGTCGTATGCAGTCCTGATTGTGGCGCTCACCTGCACGACGCCAAACATGCATACGACCATCATTGGCACCAAGGCAGAAGCGACTCTCATCGCTGAAGACGACACGTCTCCATTCGTCCCTCCATTCACGCCTGTCGCGACACCACTGGAGGCGGGCTGCACGATGTTGGGGCGTGAGCGGAAGACGGCCTAACGGTGTGCGGGACCGTGGCCCAGCTTCATGGAGACGGTTGCGAATGGTCCTCGCCGATACCCCAGGAGCAAGAGTGTCCCTAATTTGCTGGGAAGTGGCGGTGCGGTCCCCTACGGCACTGCGTAGGATCCTACGGTCTTGGCGTGCATCCGTGCGTCGCTGCGGTCCGGTCCCAGGTCGACGGGCACGTGCACCTTTCGCCGACCACTGGCGACAACATCGATGTACTGTGGAGACCTCACGCCCCACATGTTGAGCAATTCGGCGGTACGTCCACCCGGCCTCCCGCATGCCCACTATACGCCCTCGCTCAAAGTCCGTCAACTGCACATACGGTTCACGTCCACGCTGTCGCGGCATGCTACCAGTGTTAAAGACTGCGATGGAGCTCCGTATGCCACGGCAAACTGGCTGACACTGACGGCGGGGGTGCACAAATGCTGCGCAGCTAGCGCCATTCGACGGCCAACACCGCGGTTCCTGGTGTGTCCGCTGTGCCGTGCATGTGATCATTGCTTGTACAGCCCTCTCGCAGTGTCCGGAGCAAGTATGGTGGGTCTGACACACCGGTGTCAATGTGTTCTTTTTTCCATTTCCAGGAGTGTGTGTGTGTATATATATATATATGATGTCAATATAATAGAGGGAAACATTCCACGTGGGAAAAATTATATATAAAAACAAAGATGAGGTGACTTACCGAACCAAAGCGCTGGCAGGTCGATAGACACACAAGCAAACACAAACATACACACAAAATTCTAGTTTTCGCAACCAACGGTTGCCTCATCAGGAAAGAGGGAAGGAGAGGGAAAGATGAAAGGATGTGGGTTTTAAGGGAGAGGGTAAGGAGTCGTTCCAATCCCAGGAGCGGAAAGACTTACCTTAGGGGGAAAAAAGGACGGGTATACACTCACGCACACACACACACACACACACACAGATATATATATATATATATATATATATATATATATATATATATATATATATATCCACACATATACAGACACAAGCAGACATTTGTAAAGGCAAAGAGTTTGGGCAGAGATGTCAGTCGAGGCGGAAGTACATAGGCAAAGATGTTGTTGAATGACAGGTGAGGTATGAGTGGCGGCAACTTGAAATTAGCGGAGATTGAGGCCTGGTGGATAACGGGAAGAGAGGATATATTGAAGAGCAAGTTCCCATCTCCGGAGTTCGGATAGGTTGGTGCTAGTGGGAAGTATCCAGATAACCCGGACAGTGTAACACTGTGCCAAGATGTGCTGGCCGTGCACCAAGGCATGTTTAGCCACAGGGTGATCCTCATTACCAACAACACTGTCTGCCTGTGTCCATTCATGCGAATGGACAGTTTGTTGCTGGTCATTCCCACATAGAATGCGTCACAGTGTAGGCAGGTCAGTTGGTAAATCTTGTGGGTGCTTTCACATGTGGCTCTGCCTTTGATCGTGTGCACCTTCCGGGTTACAGGACTGGAGTAGGTGGTGGTGGGAGGGTGCATGGGACAGGTTTTACACCGGGGGCAGTTACAAGGGTAGGAGCCAGAGGGTAGGGAAGGTGGTTTGAAGATTTCATAGGGATGAACTAAGAGGTTACGAAGGTTAGGTGGACGGCGGAAAGACACTCTTGGTGGAATGGGGAGGATTTCGTGAAGGATGGATCTCATTTCAGGGCAGGATTTGAGGAAGTCATATCCCTGCTGGAGAGACACATTCAGAATCTGATCCAGTCCCGGAAAGTATCCTGTCACAAGTGGGGCATTCTTGGGGTTCTTCTGTGGGAGGTTCTGGGTTTGAGGGGATGAGGAAGTGGCTCTGGTTATTTGCTTCTGTACCAGGTCGGGAGGGTAGTTGCGGGAAGTGAAAGCTGTTTTCAGGTTGTTGGTGCAATGCTTCAGGGCTTCCGGACTGGAGCAGATTCGTTTGCCACGAAGACCTAGGCTGTAGGGAAGGGACCGTTTGATGTGGAATGGGTGGCAGATGTCGTAATGGAGGTACTGTTGCTTGTTGGTGGGTTTGATGTGGACGGAAGTGTGAAGCTGGCCATTGGACAGGTGGAGGTCAACATCAAGGAAAGTGGCATGGGATTTGGAGTAGGACCAGGTGAATCTGATGGAACCAAAGGAGTTGAGGTTGGAGAAGAAATTCTGGAGTTCTTCTTCACTATGGGTCCAGATCATGAAGATGTCATCAATGAATCTGTACCAAACTTTGGGTTGGCAGGCCTGGGTAACCAAGAAGGCTTCCTCTTAGCGACCCATGAATAGTTTGGCATACGGAGGGGCCATCCTGGTACCCATGGCTGTTCCCTTTACTTGTTGGTATGTGTGGCCTTCAAAAGTGAAGAAGTTGTGGGTCAGGATGAAGCTGGCTAAGGTAATGAGGAAAGAGGTTTTAGGTAGGGTGGCAGGTGATCGGCGTGAAAGGAAGTGCTCCATCGCAGCGAGGCCCTGGACGTGCGGGATATTTGTGTATAAGGAAGTGGCATCAATGGTCACAAGGATGGTTTCTGGGGGTAACGGATTGGGTAAGGATTCCCGGAGTTCGAGAAAGTGGCTGGTGTCTTTGATGAAGGATGGGAGACTGTACGTAATGGGTTGAAGGTGTTGATTTACGTAGGCAGAGATACGTTCTGTGGGGGCTTGGTAACCAGCTACAATGGGGCGGCTGGGATTATTGGGTTTGTGAATTTTAGGAAGAAGGTAGAAGGTAGGGGTGCGGGGTGTCGGTGGGGTCAGGAGGTTGATGAAGTCAGGTGAAAGGTTTTGTAGGGGGGCTAAAGTTCTGATGATTCCTTGAAGCTCTGCCTGGACATCAGGAATGGGATTACCTTGGCAAACTTTGTATTTGGTGTTATCTGAAAGCTGACGCAGTCCCTCAGCCACATATTCCCGACGATCAAGTACCACAGTTGTGGAACCCTTGTCCACCGGAAGAATGACGATGGACCAGTCAGCCTTCAGATCACGGGTAGCCTGGGCTTCAGCAGTGGTGATGTTGGGAGTAGGATTAAGGTTTTTTAAGAAGGATTGAGATGCAAGGCTGGAAGTCAGAAATTCCTGGAAGGTCTGGAGAGGGTGATTTTGAGGAAGAGGAGGTGGGTCCCGCTGTGACGGAGGACGGAACTGTTCCAGCCAGGGTTCAATTTGGATAGTGTCTTGGGGAGTTGGATCATTAGGGGTAGGATTAGGATCATTTTTCTTCGTGGCAAAGTGATACTTCCAGCAGAGAGTACGAGTGTAGGACAGTAAATCTTTGACGAAGGCTGTTTGGTTGAATCTGGGAGTGGGGCTGAAGGTGAGGCCTTTGGATAGGACAGAGGTTTCGGATTGGGAGAGAGGTTTGGAGGAAAGGTTAACTACTGAATTGGGGTGTTGTGGTACCAGATTGTGTTGATTGGAATTTTGAGGTTTTGGAGGGAGTGGAGATGGAATGGAAGTGGGAGACTGAGTAGATGGGAGAGACTGGGTTTGTGTGCAATGAGAGGTGGTTAAGGTTTGCTGCAAAGGTTGTGAAGGGTGAGTGAGTTGCCTTTCCGGAGGTGGGAAACCAGGAGATTGGATAGTTTTTTGAGGTGAAGGGTGGCATGCTGTTCTAATTTGCGGTTGGCCTGTAGGAGGATGCTCTGAATAGCCGGTGTGGATGTGGGAGAGGAAAGATTGAGGACTTTTATTAAGGATAGGAGTTGACGGGTGTGTTCATTGGCTGAGTTGATGTGTAGGTGAAGGATTAGGTGGGTGAGGGCAATGGATTGTTCAGTTTGGAACTGGTATAGGGACTGATGGAAGGAAGGGTTGCAGCCAGAGATGGGAACTTTAAGTGTTGGGCCTTGTCTGACATTTGGCATAACCCCCAAATGCCTCACACTTAAAGTTCCCATCTCTGGCTGCAACCCTTCTTTCCATCAGTCCCTATACCAGTTCCAAACTGAACAATCCATTGCCCTCACCCACCTAATCCTTCACCTACACATCAACTCAGCCAATGAATACACCTGTCAGCTCCTATCCTTAATAAAAGTCCTCAATCTTTCCTCTCCCACATCCACACCGGCTATTCAGAGCATCCTCCTACAGGCCAACCGCAAATTAGAACAGCATGCCACCCTCCACCTCAAAAAACTATCCAATCTCCTGGTTTCCCACCTCCGGAAAGGCAACTCACTCACCCTTCACAACCTTTCCAGGAAACCTCAACCTCCTCTCATTGCACACAAACCCAGTCTCTCCCATCTACTCAATCTCCCACTTCCAGCTCCACTCCCTCCAAAACCTCAAAATTCCAAGCAACACAATCTGGCACCACAACACCCTAATTCAGTAGTTAAGCTTTCCTCCAAACCTCTCTCCCAATCCGCAACCTCTGTCCAATCCAAAGGCCTCACCTTCAGCCCCACTCCCAGATTCAACCAAACAGCCCTCGTCAAAGATTTACTGTCCTACACTCGTACTCTCTGCTGGAAGTATCACTTTGCCACGAAGAAAAATGATCCTAATCCTACCCCTAATGATCCAACTCCCCAAGACACTATCCAAATTGAACCCTGGCTGGAACAGTTCCGTCCTCTGTCACAGCGGGACCCACCTCCTCTTCCTCAAAATCACCCTCTCCAGACCTTCCAGGAATTTCTTACTTCCAGCCTTGCCTCTCAATCCTTCTTAAAAAACCTTAATCCTACTCCCAACATCACCACTGCTGAAGCCCAGGCTACCCGTGATCTGAAGGCTGACTGGTCCATCGTCATTCTTCCGGTGGACAAGGGTTCCACGACTGTGGTACTTGATCGTCGGGAATATGTGGCTGAGGGACTGCGTCAGCTTTCAGATAACACCAAATACAAAGTTTGCCAAGGTAATCCCATTCCTGATGTCCAGGCGGAGCTTCAAGGAATCCTCAGAACCTTAGGCCCCCTACAAAACCTTTCACCTGACTCCATCAACCTCCTGACCCCACCGACACACCGCACCCCTACCTTCTACCTTCTTCCTAAAATTCACAAACCCAATCATCCCGGCCGCCCCATTGTAGCTGGTTACCAAGCCCCCACAGAACGTATCTCTGCCTACGTAGATCAACACCTTCAACCCATTATGTGCAGTCTCCCATCCTTCATCAAAGACACCAGCCACTTTCTCGAACTCCGGGAATCCTTACCCAATCTGTTACCCCCAGAAACCATCCTTGTAACCATTGATGCCACTTCCCTATACACAAATATCCCGCACGTCCAGGGCCTCGCTGCGATGGAGCACTTCCTTTCACGCCGATCACCTGCCACCCTACCTAAAACCTCTTTCCTCATTACCTTAGCCAGCTTCATCCTGACCCACAACTTCTTCACTTTCGAAGGCCAGACATACCATCAACTAAAGGGAACAGCCATGGGTACCAGGATGGTCCCCTCGTACGCCAACCTATTTATGGGTCACTTAGAGGAAGCCTTCTTGGTTACCCAAGCCTCCCAACCCAAAGTTTGGTACAGATTTATTGATGACATCTTAATGATCTGGACCCACAGTGAAGAAGAACTCCAGAATTTCCTCTCCAACTTCAACTCCTTTGGTTCCATCAGATAGAACTGGTCTTATTCCAAATCCCATGCCACTTTCCTTGACGTTGACCTCCACCTGTCCAATGGGCAGCTTCATATGTGTGTCCACATCAAACCCACCAACAAACAACAGTACCTCCATTATTACAGCTGCCACCCATTCCACATCAAACGGTCCCTTCCCTACAGCCTAGGTCTTCATGGCAAACGAATCTGCTCCAGTCCGGAAGCCCTGAACCATTGCACCAACAACCTGAAAACAGCTTTCACTTCCCGCAACTACCCTCCCGACCTGGTACAGAAGCAAATAACCAGAGCCACTTCCTCATCCCCTCAAACCCAGAACCTCCCACAGAAGAACCCCAAGAATGCCCCACTTGTGACAGGATACTTTCCGGGACTGGATCAGATTCTGAATGTGTCTCTCCAGCAGGGATACGACTTCCTCAAATCCTGCCCTGAAATGAGATCCATCCTTCACGAAATCCTCCCCATTCCACCAAGAGTGTCTTTCCGCCGTCCACCTAACCTTCGTAACCTCTTAGTTCATCCCTATGAAATCTTCAAACCACCTTCCCTACCCTCTGGCTCCTACCCTTGTAACCGCCCCCAGTGTAAAACCTGTCCCATGCACCCTCCCACCACCACCTACTCCAGTCCTGTAACCCGGAAGGTGTACACGATCAAAGGCAGAGCCACGTGTGAAATCACCCACGTGATTTACCAACTGACCTGCCTACACTGTGACGCATTCTATGTGGGAATGACCAGCAACAAACTGTCCATTCGCATGAATGGACACAGGCAGACAGTGTTTGTTGGTAATGAGGATCACCCTGTGGCTAAACATGCCTTGGCGCACGGCCACCACATCTTGGCACAGTGTTACACCGTCCGGGTTATCTGGATACTTCCCACTAACACCAACGTGTCAGAACTCCGGAGATGGGAACTTGCCCTTCAGTATATCCTCTCTTCTCGTTACCCGCCAGGCCTCAACCTCCGCTAATTTCAAGTTGCCGCCACTCATACCTCACCTGTCATTCAACAACATCTTTGCCTATGTACTTCCGCCTCGACTGACATCTCTGCCCAAACTCTTTGCCTTTACAAATGTCTGCTTGTGTCTGTGTATGTGCGGATGGATATGTGTGTGTATGCGAGTGTATACCTGTCCTTTGTTCCCCCTAAGGTAAGTCTTTCCGCTCCTGGGATTGGAATGACTCCTTACCCTCTCCCTTAAAACCCACATCCTTTCGTCTTTCCCTCTCCTTCCCTCTTTCCTGATGAAGCAACCGTTAGTTGCGAAAGCTAGAATTTTGTGTGTATGTTTGTGTTTGTTTGTTTGTGTGTCTATCGACCTGCCAGTGCTTTCGTTTGGTAAGTCACATCATCTTTATTTTTAGATATATTTTTCCCACGTGGAATGTTTCCCTCTCTCTCTCTCTCTCTCTCTCTCTCTCTCTCACTCACACACACAGACACACAAATATACACACAAAATTCAAGCTTTCGCAACAAACTGTTGCCTCATCAGGAAAGAGGGAAGGAGAGGGAAAGACGAAAGGATGTGGTTCAAATGGCTCTGAGCACTATGGGACTTAACAGCTTTGGTCATCAGTCCCCCAGAACTTAGAACTACTTAAACCTAACTAACCTAAGGACATCACACACATCCATGCCCGAGGCAGGATTCGTACCTGCGACCGTAGCAGTTGCACAGTTCCGGACTGCGCGCCGAGAACCGCGAGACCACCGCGGCCGGCAAAGGATGTGGGTTTTAAGGGAGGGGGTAAGGAGTCATTCCAATCCCGGGAGTGGAAAGACTTACCTTAGGGGGAAAAAAGGACAGGTATACACTCGCACACACACTCATATCCATCCGCACATACACAGACACAAGCACACACACACACACACACACACACACACACACACACTCCTGGAAATGGAAAAAAGATAACATTGACACCGGTGTGTCAGACCCACCATACTTGCTCCGGACACTGCGAGAGGGCTGTACAAGCAATGATCACATGCACGGCACAGCGGACACACCAGGAACCGCGGTGTTGGCCGTCGAATGGCGCTAGCTGCGCAGCATTTGTGCACCCCCGCCGTCAGTGTCAGCCAGTTTGCCGTGGCATACGGAGCTCCATCGCAGTCTTTAACACTGGTAGCATGCCGCGACAGCGTGGACGTGAACCGTATGTGCAGTTGACGGACTTCGAGCGAGGGCGTATAGTGGGCATGTGGGAGGCCGGGTGGACGTACCGCCAAATTGCTCAACACGTGGGGCGTGAGGTCTCCACAGTACATCGATGTTGTCGCCAGTGGTCGGCGAAAGGTGCACGTACCCGTCGACCTGGGACCGGACCGCAGCGACGCACGGATGCACGCCAAGACCGTAGGATCCTACGCAGTGCTGTAGGGGACCGCACCGCCACTTCCCAGCAAATTAGGGACACTGTTGCTCCTGGGGTATCGGCGAGGACCATTCGCAACCGTCTCCATGAAGCTGGGCTACGGTCCTGCACACCGTTAAGCCATCTTCCGCTCACGCCCCAACATCGTGCAGCCCGCCTCCAGTGGTGTCGCGACAGGCGTGAATGGAGGGACGAATGGAGACGTGTCGTCTTCAGCGATGAGAGTCGCTTCTGCCTTGGTACCAATGACGGTCGTATGCGTGTTTGGCGCCGTGCAGGTGAGCGCCACAATCAGGACTGCATACGACCGAGGCAGACAGGGCCAACACCCGGCATCATGGTGTGGGGAGCGATCTCCTACACTGGCCGTACACCACTGGTGATCGTCGAGGGGACACTGAATAGTGCACGGTACATCCAAACCGTCATAGAACCCATCGTTCTACCATTCCTAGGCCGGCAAGGGAACTTGCTGTTCCAACAGGACAATGCACGTCCGCATGTATCCCGTGCCACCCAACGTGCTCTAGAAGGTGTAAGTCAACTACCCTGGCCAGCAAGATCTCCAGATCTGTCCCCCATTGAGCATGTTTGGGACTGGATGAAGCGTCGTCTCACGCGGTCTGCACGTCCAGCACGAACGCTGGTCCAACTGAGGCGCCAGGTGGAAATGGCATGGCAAGTCGTTCCACAGGACTACATCCAGCATCTCTACGATCGTCTCCATGGGAGAATAGCAGCCTGCATTGCTGCGAAAGGTGGATATACACTGTACTAGTGCCGACATTGTGCATGCTCTGTTGCCTGTGTCTATGTGCCTGTGGTTCTGTCAGTGTGATCATATGATGTATCTGACCCCAGGAATGTGTCAATAAAGTTTCCCCTTCCTGGGACAATGAATTCACGGTGTTCTTATTTCAATTTCCAGGAGTGTATATATATAAATTGTATGGATTTTCAAAAATTATTTATTTTCATTGATACTTTATATTTAGTGCTGCATTTCATAGGGCTGATTAGAAGACATGGACGTATGTTGCATACATACACAAATATGACACTAAACTATAGACAAAAAGTATTGCTATTACTTTAAATTGTAAAACTTGCTGCATAGAATGCTAAAAATATTTTTTTCAGAAAATTATGCTCTTTTGCATAAGATGGTGGAGCTAGCCGGAGAATTACATTTGATTAAATGTCATTATTATGGTGGTGTATGAAGTTGTGCAGTAGTATAATGACATATAAAAAAATGAAATGATCATATGGCATTTATTGGCTGGGATATCCCCTTCTGGGTTCGGCTGCCATATTGCAAGTCTTTTTAGTTGACACCACTTTGGTGACTTGCATGTCAGTGATGATGAAAATGATGATGGACTCACAACACCCAGTCTCCTGCCGTTGAACCCGGGCCCCCTGTGTGGTGGGCAGTAACGCTACTGCTGCGCTATGGAGGCAGACATGACATATTATTATGTATGACATAATATAGAGGTAAATGTGTAGTTAAATTTTATTTGTGCCATGAGTTCCAAACCTAACAAATACGCTGTAAAGTGAAAGGTATTCTAAAAGCATCACCGAAAGTATGTGACACCTTGATGTGCATATCATTTCTTTGCTCATGTAACTCACAGTAATTTAGGCTTTACCATTAACTCCTAAGCTGATCACTACCTCAAAAATCACTAATATTAAAACTGCATGCCATTCATAATTGCATAGTGTCTCCTTGAGAATCAAAGTAGGTTTTTTTTTTTTTTTTTTTTTTTTTTTTTTTTTTTTTTTTTTTTTTTTTTTTTTTTTTTTGTGAACAGATTTCAAGTAGTTCAAACATTTTCCATGAGAGGCACTACATCTACAATGATTTGAAACTAGTTTACCCAGGAGAGGCTCTTGTCTGTCATCGGAAACATATCTCTCATTCAGACTCAAACTTACCCTAATGCAACGCTTTATTTGCTAACATAATGGCAATGAAGAATGCTACATACGGGGTACTGGCAGTTATTAGGTTGTCAGTGTTACGAGACAAAGAATTGATCAGATGAGTTGTTCAGACTTGTAACACCTTCTGCTGATTCAGAACTAAGGACTTCAGGGGGGTGGGGGGTCCACAGTAACTGTGTAATGTGTGTAAACTCTACTGAAGGCAAACACCAAGCCAGCATCATTTTATGACAAGTATACCATTTTTTCTTCCCCACAAACATTGATTGCAAATGTTGGGATGTAAATAATTATGGTAATCCAAAAGCTGATGCAATTTAAAATTATAAACATAGGAAATTTGAAGGAACTGATAAGAAATGTTTTATACAATGGGAAAACATCAATTTGGGGAAGAGGGTTATACTGTATACAGTTCTGTATGACAACCACATGGCAGCTTGTACAAAATTGCAAAATTTTACCAGTGTGCTACAATATAATGAAAATGAACAGATTGTGTTTCACTATGTCATGCTAGGCACAACGTAATGGAGTATTAACTTTACCTATACCGAAATAACAAACATGGAAGGCAAAAAAGTGCATTGCAGACATCACATTCAAAGACCCAAATTTTTTTGTGTACACTTTCATACTAAATGTGTCTGTGTACCCAGTTTCTTTTACCGCCACCTATAGTTTTTTTTGACTTACAAGGGTAATAATCATAACTAAATTGATTATATTAATTATACATATATGTATTTATTTAAATGTATTTAAATTCTGTAAAATGGTTTAACATAGCAAGGAGAGAGGGATGGGGGGGGGGGGGCGGGGTGCGGCAGATAGCAACGAGAACGAGAATCAAACCCAAGCTGATGAAATGACAGTTGGTGTGCTTGACCACTGCAGCACAGCACTGATACATCATTTATTGCTCAAAAATTACTCTCTCTGCTTATAAATCTTTAGAGAGCATTTTACCTTCCTATGACTCACTCAAATGTAAAGTATTCCAGGAACTTGACATGGGCATCTACCTACTTCTATTCACATAGTATGAGCCAAATCAGTGAGCCCCGACGCTATCCCCTTGTTAGATTTAAATGTGTCCCCTTGTTAGATTTAAATTTGGAATAGGTCTGCCTAACTCTAACTCTCCCTTTTCTTCCAAAGATCTACTGGACAACGACCTCTTTAGAAGATCATTTATAGAATTTGCAATTTTGCTTGCACAATACTTTACACACATTATCAAACAAAAGTACTGATCCTGTTGCTGTGAGCAGTGAAATTCCTTAGTGCCAACAGAGATGACATCACATTAGTATATGTGCAGTTGAAAACAGACAGCTCTGTCTCTTCTCTGAGTTGATCATAGTGCGGCTGACCGTCATTTCAGCACTTGACAATGGTTTCTAGATATCGTGGAGAGAGCATTACAAAACATGCTTTCATCCATTTTATTTGCATACCAGCACACATTTGAAGAGAAATGGCATAATTTTAGCATAATTTCTTTCTCTGATTTGTAGAGAAATGGTATAATTTTAGTGTGATATTTACAGTGTGCTGTAACATGTTAGCACAAGACAACCGGCCACCATTGACACCTACCTTGTTTCCTCTACTTATTGTTTTGTAGGGTTTCACTATATGTTTATGTTCACAGGATAGCATTCTCCATCATCAGAGATCATACCTATGTTTAAGAGAAAAGAGGCCATGTAACTGTGTTGACACTGCCCTTGTGGCTCACACCTCTTTTGGGAGTGCATACTTGACACCATGGGGCCCAGCCCTTGCAGCACTACTCTTTTCATGCTGCAAGTTTATCCTTCTGCTATACTTTTTTACCCTCGATCTTTCTGTTGGGTGGTCTTCTTGATTCCAATTGTTCTTGGATCTGGTTTGTGATTTTGGATACTCGTTTGCTTCGCTTCTGACTTTGTAAACTTCGCATTCGTAACTATGTGGTCTCCTTGTTGGGCTTGACTTCTTGACTTGCTACTGCTTTCCCAGGATACCATGCCCAAAACCCAGTATAGTAGCCACTCCATTGTGGTGATGTGGGGGAGGGGGGGAGGCATCGTCAAGTACCTGCACAGTGGTAGAACCCTGACCACACAGGGGTTGTGCTATTGGTGTTTGAGCTGGAAACTCCCAACACAAACCAAGGAGAATGTGCCCATCATGGATGGGGCCCAGAGACACTGGGCAACAGTTTACTGACCAGGTAAACATTGCTGTGGCTGGGTGGTGCCCATGGGGAGAGCCCTGTTTGGAGTGTGTGGCACCATGGCAGAAGATTGGCACATGAAGAGAATTAAACTTTCTTCTGCTGGTGGGAATGCATTTATCTGTCTTCAAAAGTTGCCTGATTTCACCAGTCATTGACCACAAAATGACTCATGTTGCTGTATGCTCATCTTCAGTGGTCATTATTGTAATAACTTGTAAGATATACAGATGCTTTCAACCAGCTTCTCTTAAGCATTACATATACAAATCATTTTTTAGACTCACCTCTCGGTCTCCCCCACCCCTCTACCCCCGACCAACCCCTCCAACAAGGGTATCATCACTACTGCGATAGCCTCCCCACATCAAAGTAGCTATGAGGGCATGCTGAAAAGCAATGCCTCCAAATTATTTATGTGAAATCCCATAAAACTTTTTGAATGAAACAAATGTTCTACAGCTTTATTCTTCATCTATCTGCATTTATTTCTCAACAGTCACCGTGGTAATGAGCCCATTTATTTTAGTGAGAGATCAGCTTGTTGATACCATCACTGTAGAATGCTTGATTTTGTTGACAGAGCCACTACCTCACCTCTGCTTGCACCACTTCATCATCATATTGAAGTCCTCAAAGGTGTTCTTTAAGTCTTGGAAACAGATGAAAATCTAATAGAGCCATGTTGAGACTGTATGGAGGATGATCAGTGACAGTGAATCCATGGCATCATATTGCTGCAGATGTCACAGTGTTCTGGTGTCGTCTGGCATTCTTATGTTGAAGCAGAGGGTGCTTGTCACGTGTGGAGGAACTCTCTGAATTTGAAACTCAATTACAGCACACTGCTTCTCACACACCGACATAGTTAAGTTACACACCGCCACATTACACGCTGCACTTTGGAGCTGTCTAGTGGCAAAGGGATGCAAATATGTATGTATGAGGAATGAAGATGTAAAATGAGTAACATTTGTCTAAAAGGGGGCAGGTAAAACACAGTGAAGTAGTTGTAGAAACGATTGGTATTGTAGTTGTAAATTATCGTAGCTGTGTTGGGAGAGAACCAGAGCTCCAAGCCCTAGTAGAAAACACTGAAGCTCAAGTAGTCATATGTATGGTCAGCTGGCTAAAGCCAGAAATAAGTTCAGCCGAAATTTTTTCAAACGACTGTTCAGAAGTGTTCAGAAAGGAAAGATTAAATGCAGTTGGTGGTGGAGTATTTATTGCTGTCAAAAGTAGTTTACCTTTTAGTGAAATTGAAGAAGATAGTTCCTGCGAAATAGTATGGGTAGAGATTATACATGACAAGCAGACTAAACTATTAATTGGACGTTTTACTGACCCTCCTGACTCAGAAGATGTAGTTGCTGAACAGTTCAAGAAAACTAGAGTCTCATTTCAAATAGATACCCCACTCACACAATTATAGTCGGTGGTGACTTCAATCTACCCTCGATATGCTTGGAAAATTATACATTTAAAGCCGGTGGCAGGCATAAAACGTCATCCAAAATTGTACTGAATGCTTTCTCAGAAAATTAATATGAACAATTAGTTCATGAGCCCACTCTAAGTGTAAATGGTTGCAAAAGCATACTTGATCTCTTAGCAACAAATGATCCTGGACAAATTGGGAGTATCGTGATGAATACAGGGATTGGCGACCACAAAGCAGTTGCTGCTAGGCTGAATACTGTAATACCTACAACCATCAAAAAGAAACAAAAAGTATATCTATTTTAAAAAGCTGATAAAAATGCCCTTAATGCCTTTTTAAGAGATAGTCTTCACGCCTTCCGATCTGATCACGTAAGTGTAGAAAAGATGTGGAATGATTTCAAAGAGATAGTATCAACGTTAATTTAGAGATATATACCACATAAATTAATAAGTGATTGTGCTGATACCCCCGGGTACACAAAACGAGTCAGATCGCTGTTGCAGAAGCAATGAAAAAAGCATGCCAAATTTAAAAGAACACAAAATCCTCAAGATTGGCATAGTTTTGCAGAAGTTTGAAATATAGTGCTTACTTCAATGTGAGATGCTCTTAATAATTTCCACAATGAAACTCTGCCACGGGATCTGGCAGAAAACCCAAAGAGATTTAGATTTTGGTCATACATAAAGCACACCAGTGGCAAGACGCAATCAATACCTTCACTGCATGATAACAATGGTGAAGTCCTTGATGACAGTGCCACTAAAGCAGAGTTATTAAACACGGTTTTCTGAAACTCCTTCACCAAAGAAGACGAAGTAAATATTCCTGAGTTTGAATCAAGAACTGCTGCCAAGATAAGAAACAGAGAAATAGAGATCCTTGATGTATCAAAGCAGCTTAAATCACTTAACAAAGGCAAGGCCTATGGTCCAGACTGAATACCAGTTCGGTTCCTTTCAGAGTATGCTGCTACAGTAGCTCCATATTTACCAATTATATAAAACCCCTCGCTTACAGAAAGATCCGTACCTAAAGACTGGAAAATTGCTCAAGTCACACCAACACCCAAAGAGGGATATAGGAGTAATCCACTGAATTACAGGCCCATATCACTAATGTCGATTTGCAGTAGGGTTTTGGAACATATACTATGTTCGAACATTATGAAGTACTTCGAAGAAAACTATTTATTGGCACATAGTCAGGACGGATTCAGAGACACATCTAGCTCTTTATACTCATGGAGTAATGAGTGCTATTGGCAGGGGATGTCTTATTATTCCATATTTTTAAATTTCCAGAAGGCTTTCGACAACGTTCCTCATAAGCATCTTCTAATCAAACTGTGTGCCTATGGAATATTGCCTTAGTTGTGTGACTGGATTCGTGATTTCCTGTCAGAAAGGTCACAGTCATAGTAATAGACGGAAAGTCATCGAGTAAAACAGAATTAATATCCTGCATTCCCCAAGGAAGTGTTATAGGTCCTCTATTGTTAACAACATAGGAGACAATCTGAGTAGCCATCTTAGAATCTTTGCAGATGATGCTGTCACTTACCGTCCTGTAAAGTCATCAGATGACCAAAACAAATTGCAAAATGATTCAGATAAGGTATCTGTATGGTGCAAAAAGTGGTAATTCACCCTGAATGAAGAAAAGTGTGAAGTTATTCACATGAGCACTAAAAGAAATCTGCTAAATTTTGATTATGCAAAAAGTCGCACAAGTCTGAACGCTGTAAATTCAACTAAATACTTAGGAATTACAATTACAATTACAAATAACCTAAATTGGAATGATCACTTAGATAATTTTGTAGGTAGAGCAAACCAAAGACTGCGATTCATTGGCAGAACACTTAGAAGGTGCAACAGATCTACGAAAGAGACTGCTTACACTATGCTTGTCTACCCTATTCTGGAGTTTTGCTGTGCAGTGTGGCATCCTCATCAGTTGGGACTGACGGATGACATCGAAAATGTTAAGAGAAGGGCAACTCATTTTGTATTATCATGAAATAGGGGAGATAGTGCCGCAGACATGATGTGTGAATTGGAGTGGCAGTTATTAAAACAAAGACCTTTTTTGTTGCGTGGGATCTTCTCATGAAATTTCAATCACCAGTTTTCTCCTCCAATTGTGAAAACATTCTGTTGTCACCCACCTACATAGGAAGAAATGATCATCAAGATAAAATAAGAGATATCAGGGCTCACACAGAAAAAATTAGGTGCTCGTTTTTCCTGTACGGTGTTCGAGAGTGGAATGGTAGAGAGACAGCTTGAAGGTGATTCATTGAACCCTCTGCCAGACACTTTATTGTGAATACCAGAGTAATCATGTAGATGTAGATTTAAAAAGCTTTAGGAGTTTCCACAAAAGTCGGAGGAACTATTTTTCAGCATGCTCTTGTATATTGTCAGTGAAGTGCACATATATATTTCCTTGGTATACCCATCCCCAGACTTGATGAATCTCATAAAGATCAGAGCAGGAATCATGCGTTAATACACTACAATGCTGTTCTTGAATATATTGACAAATTTAGCAACTGATATGACGATGAAATGATGTCTAAAAGAACCAAACTTCTCTCAACATACAGTCTTCCTCTCTTTATTTTACATTCCTGTGCCACCCTTCTACTACTTCCTGTATTCCTGTAGATATCACCAAAATGCCTGCCACTTGTAGATAAAAATTCATATACAGTTACTGTTCAGGTTTCTATAGCAGCTCAATGTTAGTAAACCAGCCTTTAAGAATGGAAGGCTTTTAAATATAATGAGTGATTGTATTAGGAGAACATATACCCTACTGATAATCACATAGGCAAGTAGATGTGGAAACTAATGGATAGCGACATCTTTTTCTCTCACAGGAGAGTCAATGTTAACCCTCACATATGATTGTATTATAACTGCAATGTTTGTCAGTGATTTTGCTCCCCTGTAAAGATATAATGTCAGGACTTTTCCTTTCATCTCTACCACATGCATATGGTTGAATTCATTTTTCTTTTCCTAATAATGTAGTCTGTGTAATTGTGGATCACCATTGATGATGCCCACACTACAGAGCAATGCAGTTAGCACAGTTACTTCAAATCCCTATCCAGCTTGCCTGATTTAGCTTTTCCACAATTCCATTAAAATCTTGTAAGAAAATGCCAGCACAGTACCTTCAGACGGGATACAGCCATTTATTTTCACCTTCTTCTGCTTCTTCTTCTTCTATCTGACTTTGTGCTCAATTTCTAATGACTTAATTGCTGATGGGAAATTAATCCCTGATATTTCTCCCTTTTTTTGTATGACTGTAATCTGTTGCACTGGCTTTCTTAACTAGCATTAGAATATTCTTTTATTTGCTTTTCAGTATGCACAGTTTCAGATGTCTAGCCATTTCAAGTGTATGGCATAACTGCCATATTTGGGGTAGAGTCAGAAGTAATTTTGGTTTTACATAGCCAAAAATACAGTTGGATAGGCAGACTTCTTACAGTATAACAACATCTGACCCATCCCTTGCTCTGTTGACTTCAATAATTGAAATACTGAAGAAATTAGCAAATTTTTCAAATTTCTCATTTAGCATGGATGTGCAACATTAAACATTCATTAATAAGAGCAAATGAATGTAGAATAGTTACAATTCCATTGTTTCTAATTGACTTTCTGCTCATTGATGTTGAAATTCTTGTTTGGTTGTTCATCTAGGTGGTAGATTGAGCTTGCTTCAAGACAGTTGGATTATTGCTTGTAAATATATACTTTGAAATCCCTGGGGGGTGCCCCAGGGATTAGTGTTGGGCCTCTCCTGTTCCTTATTTATATAAATGAAATGCCCTTTAGTATTACGTTTAACTCTAAAATATTTCTGTCTGCTGATGACACTAGCTTGTTAGTAAAATATGTTGTGTGCAGCATTGGCTCAGTTTCAAATAGTGCAGTTCATGACCTAAGCTTATGGCTTGTAGAAGGTAAAATAATGCTAAATCACAGTAAGACTCAGTTTTTACAGTTTCTAACACACTGCAACAAAACCTGACGTTTTAATTTCACGGAATGGGCATATGATTAATGAAACTGAACAGTTCATATTTCAAGGTGTTCAGATAGGTAGTAAACTGTTGTGGAACACCCACATTCCGGATCTTGTTCAAAGACTTAATGCTGCCATTTTTACGATTTGAATGGTATCTGAAGTGAGTGGTCGTTCGATATGAAAATTTGTCTACTTTGCTTATTTTCATTCGCTTATGTCATATGGTATTATATTCTGGGGTAACTCTTCCCATTCTAAAAGGATATCTTTGGCTCAGAAATGGGGTTTGGGCAATAAGTGGTGTAAGTCCGCGAACCTCTTGTCGACCCCTGTTCATGAGTCTGGCTATTTTGAAATTGGCCCATATTTTCCTTACTGTAATTTCTTGTTAACAATATTAGATTATTCCTAAGAATAAGCAGCTTTCACTCAGTTAATACTCAGCAGAATTCAAACCTGCATTTGGATCGGACTTCCTTAACACCTGTGCAGAAAGGTGTGCAGTATACTGCTGCATCCATTTTCAATAAACTACCACTCGAATTAAAAAATCTTAGAAGGAATCCATGCACTTTCAAATCGAAACTGAAGAGTTTCCTCATGGGTCACTCCTATTCTGTCGCGACCGAGCGAGGTGGCACAGTGGTTAGCACATTCGGGAGGACGACGGTTCAATCCCGTCTCCGGCCATCCTGATTTAGGTTTTCCGTGATTTCCCTAAATCGCTTCAGGGAAATGCCAGGATGGTTCCTTTGAAAGGGCACGGCCGATTTCCTTCCCCATCCTTCCCTCACCCGAGCTTGCGCTCCGTCTCTAATGACCTCGTTGTCGACGGGACGTTAAACACTAGTCTCCTCCTCCTCCTCCTCCTCCTCCTCCTCCTCCTATTCTGTCGAGGAGTTCCTTGAAAAAGTAAACTGATTCTTGTTGTATTGTTGATTACTTTTACTTAAACTTATGAGTTAACTTTTTTCGGGTTCATAAACATTTTATTTTTATTTCTTATTACTTTTATGTTGTAATTTCATGTACTGACAGAACTTGATGTAAAATAATAATAATAACAATAATAATAATATAGTGATGCAGGTTACTTTCTTCATGTCACCTTTTTAATGGACATTAGATCTTTCACAGCATGACAGAATACTTGTTCACAATTTAATAAAATTATTTGTTCTTCTTAACCAAAGAGAAATAGTTTTTTACATGCACGCGCTCGCATTAGGCCCCCCCCCCCCCTCCCCCTCAACACACACACATACACACACACACACACACACACACACACACACACACACACACACACACACAGACAAATATAAAAGAGAAGACAAATGACTTTGTGGGAATTAAGTAGTATTTTAAACACTGTTATGTAAAATAAACAAACTTTTGCAAATGGCATGAGAAAATGATGTGTCAACTTTTTAATTAGTGCTTTATACAGATACATTTAGTATTAAAATTTTCACAAAATTGTTTAGTTTGAGTTCTTTGTATTTGCCATACAATGCCTCACTCTATAATTCTATTACTTTTCAGTGTTTATAACAGCAGATAAGAACATGTACATTATGATCTTTTTCACTTTATAAAAAGAAAATGGTACCAACACCAAACCTTTCTTGACTTTACTTAGTCTTTTCCATGTCCTTGGTATGACATCATCTTGATACTTGTAGTGTATCAGCCCTTTTCACAACTCAGCTTAGTAGAATGTTCTTTACATCGTTTTAATGTCAGGTACAAAAAACACTAGTGATTAGTTTCTGGTGATGTTACCAGTTATACACGAGTCAATGGATTTCACGTCGAAATACCTTGAGTTGACATAATTTGTGGTAGTAGTAGACAAATATGAACTATTACTCAGAGTAAGACATATTGGCAGAAAGAATAGGGAAAATTTGAAAGTGTAGATAATATAAATATTTATACAATTCTTAAAATATGATTCAAGAAATAAAATAATAATGGCATTATTGAAAAATATATGCACACATATTATTAAAATTTGAGATCTCAGTGTGCCATCTAATTCTCCATCAAAAAATGATGCAAACATGCCCTTCATATGTACAACTGACAATACTACACTACAAATCAGAATACAGTTTCCTAACTTCAACTTCATCACCTTCCCACAACATATACTTCTTATTAACTTCCAATCCATCATCTCTGCATCATCTTAATCACTTCATTTCTCAAAATACACTGACATCTTCCAACAATAATCTGCTCAACATTGCAAAAATAAATAAAAATATTCTGACTGTAGTACATGTACTATTCAAATTATAGTAATTCAGTATCTGTTTGTAGCTTTCCTGACTTCAGTGTGATTACATAGTTCTCAGATACTACCTGTGAGGTCTGAAAGCAGTTCTGTCTCTCTCTAAAAGCAATATTCTCCTTAAAAAAAGTGATTGGTTTGGGATAAAAAGTTATTTAACATAACCTCAGATTAGTGTACTTCATATTTGATGCAAAATACTCTTTGATGGTTCAGTTTTTCATAACGGGTCTGTTCAAGTGCCGACAGAAAATTGTAAAAGACAAAGTCTAACATCAAATTTTTTTCCAAATGTATCCAAAAATGTGTGTGTTTTTTTTAACACTGCCATGAAACTGAACAACAACAAAAACCCAAAACACATTAAATAATATTATTTCCCAAAAAGTATTCCCTACATAGATATTGTAATAATGTTCCAAATAATCCTCAGTTCTGTCTACCATTATTTTTCTGTTTCTCAAGACACGACAAAGTTTAAAGCACATTTAATGAAAAATTCTTTAGGAATGTTTTTCATCAAAACAGTAAATTGCATATTCTGCTATATGATCAGCGTAATATTAATTTTTAAATAATGACAAAAATTTATCTTTCAGAGCTCTCTCATAATCCAAAGACAATAAGAATACATACCACAACATAAATAATTACTTTATGCAAATCACTAAAATCATATGCTTCATTTTCTAGTACTAAACAGTATACATAATGAAAGCAAAAGCATTAATAATCACTGTATAATAGCAATCCTACCATCATGTATATTTAAATATGGTTGTTCAGTTTGCACCATTAATTCATTTACAAAGTATCACCTAATAGGCCAAGGAAATGTTCATTAAAAAACATGAAGTTTTTGCATGGTCTGTAACAGACAAAAAAATTTAATCATTAGTGTTGTTCATTTGAAACATTCTTATTGGGGTGGTGGCCTGTTCATCTTTTTTATAAGATGTCTTGTGGTGATTTTTCCATTATGAAGTTACATTAAAAAATAATTTTACTTTACATTTTCCAAACAGTCCCTTTACTAATGTAACAATTACACCAAATTTCTGCAGTTGTTAAAAAATCCCATACATAACTTTACATTTACATGCTTTACTACTCTTTTCCCTTAGTTTTACTGCAAAGTTCTGGCCAGCTATTCTTTCAATGAAATGAAATGCTCTAAATGTGTCATTGCAGCTTACTGCAGTAATATTAAATTCTTTCTAATTTACATTAAATTGTGTGCAAAATACAATCAGGTGCTTCACCCACCAATTCTGACCACCTTTCCCAAACAGTATTGTTGCTACAAAATTTATGTTTACAAGACTTTCTGCACATAATGTGGAAAGCTCTGTCTGAATAACAGGGTCATCTATGGTATTTTCATAAAAATTGTGTGCTTCATTCAAAAGAACATCTTCTGTGACATTATCATTCAAAACCTTCAAATTTATTAAATCACTTTCAACACTATTGCTGGCTTTGACAATGAATGCTGTTGGTGCTACAATCCCACTTTTACTTGTAATTTCCTGAACTTAACTATTTTTATGTATTGTCAAAATTTGTGGATTTGTGTTGAAATGTCGCTTAGACTCTCTTGAAGATTGAAGTAATTTTCCATTCAGTCAGATACTTTATTTTCTTGTTTACTTGCTTTGGATTCATTTCCCAAGTCTATGAAGTTCTTATACATACCCATTTCTACTTTTAGCTCAAAACTAGTCACCTTTTGTTAAATGGTCTTCTCATGCATGTAACATGAATAAGATGAAAATAAAAGTCAGTATTTAACTTCAGGTGTCCATGAACACTGCCATTGTTGATTAGGCCGCTTCCTTTGTTGTCTGTCATAAGTATTGTCCTCTGTGTGAAAAAAACTTAACAATGTTTCTCTTTTCCTTGATTTCATGCAACACGCATATCATTTCAGTATATATTTACGTTTATTTCTATCCCGGACATAAAGACCCCAACTTCTGTCCCACTCCTTGCTCTGTTGACTTCAGTAATCTAAATTTTAAAGAAATTAGCTAATTTCTCATTTTGCATGCATTTTCAAAATTAAATACATTTTGCTAATAGCAAACTGAAGTTGAATAATTAAAAGTTCATTGTTTCTACTTAACTTTATGCTAGCTGATGTTGAAATTTTTGTTCAGCTGTGTGTCAAGATGGTAGATTCTGCTTGCTGAGACACTTGAGTTGTTGCTTGTTAATATGTATATTGAAATAATATAACGATGTAGGTCACTTACTTAAAGTCAAACTTTTAATGAACATCAGTTGTGTCACTGCATGACAATCAGAGTACTTGGTCACAATTTAATAAAATCATTTACAAAAAGATTTTACAATCCAGCACATCATGCCAACTTCTATCCTGCTGCTCCAAAACAGGCAGACAGGCTCCAACAGTTCGTTAATCTATAACTTCATGACTGACAGACTTCAGTGATGTAATACATGCTACTCCATAACTGACTGACATACACACACTAATTGTATACTATTCCAAAGATATTCTAAGTTCACATACAAAGATATGCATATATTATGGATGTAATCAATGTTTCTTAACCAAAGAGATACAGTCAGTTAACATTTCTTAAATTTAAGCATTTTTTCTTACCAAATTTCTCTTTTGGAATAATTATGGAAAACAATAAGTATGATTATAATTCTGAATCACAAGATTCATAACTTTAAATTATTGTCCCCTCAGCATTCGTTTGCTGAGTACGAGCTTGGCAACCCTGGGGTTCCTGAGCTGGGGACTCGTAAGCACCACCAGTCCTCTGCCACCGTAAGCTCTGGTCATACTTCAATGACCACCATGCGGCGCAGTGGTGGAATGTTGTGCGTTTCGGAGAATGGGGGTCTTGGCTTCACCACCTGGGCTGCAAGGAAGGTACCCACCTCTATATAAAAAAAAAAACCCTCAACCTCAAGGTGTGCTACGTGCTGAGGAGGTGAATGGCTGTTGAGGTGAAACAGTCTTTAGCGAGCAACCTCCGGGGCACCCGCCGCACCCCAGTTGAATCAGGCTTGCTCAGGCATGCAAGGCCCTGCCTGGGTTGACGATTGTTTCCCTAGCATCTTGTGGGGTCTGTATGGAACTGTCTCATGAAACTACTACTCCTGACAGGATGGGTGTACAGTCAGGCACCACCTACACCCACTCCTCAAAGAGAGTTCAGTTGGTCAGTCCTCCCGAAAAGAAGTCTCCGAGTAATAGTAGCAGGGCATTAGTGTGACATAACACTTTCATTGTAATTAAGCAAAACAGGGGCCTTTCTATATTAACAAGGCATTAGAAGGTATTGCTGTGTCTCTGAAAAGTGTCAAACGACTATGTAATGGGATGCTTTTGGTTGAAACTGCTAATTCACCCAAATATCTAAGCTTCTGGGATGTAAGGTCTTAGGTGACTACCCAGTCGAGGCTGAATTGCATAACACCCTTAACTATAGTAAGGGCATGGTTACCTGCTCCGATATAATGGAGATGGACCCCGTGGAGTTTCGTGAAGAGTGGATGAATGTGGGCGTCACGGAGGTGAAGAATTATATAAGGAGAGTCAATGGCAAATTGGAAAAATTGGCAACGTTTATTCTAATGTTTAGTACTCTCGAATTACCGGAACATATCCTTGCCGGCTATATCCACCTTAAGGTTCACTCGTTTGTTCCTAACCTCATGCGATTGTATAAATGTCAAAGATTTGGCCACACCACTATGGGATGTAACGTGAAGGCTATGTGTGGCAATTGTGGAGGCTCTGCTCATGAGTCAGGCACTTCTTGTAACTTCTTTCGAAATGTGTTAACTGCTCTGGGGATTACCCAGTGTGGAGCAAAACGTGTGGGATTTACAACGAGGAAAAGAAAATTCTGGAGTTGAAAGTACAGAGACGCATACCCTATGGTGAAGCTAAAAATGCTTACAAAGCCATGCAACCACTGGTTTTTGTAAATTCTTTTGCATCAGCCCTTAAAACACCAATGCCTTCACACAAACTCAGACCACAGATTCAAGTACGAGCACATGCACTTGTCGCTGTACCTGTGGAGGAAACACTCGACTTGCAACTGATGTCGCTCGGAAGCCGTCAGTAGTAGACTTACCACCTAAGCCACATACTACTCCCCAACTTCAGAAGCCACCTAAGCCATCGCAGCAACCCAGGCAGCCTCCTCCTCCTGTCAGTAAAGAAATACGTCCTTCTAAAAGTAGTTCTAAGTCCAAAAAAGTGACAGGTAAGCCTTCAGATTGATGAGCGCTCTCCCTTTCTGATGGCGGCTATGCTCTTGAAGATGTGGACTTCCAATCAGAGGAACTAGAGAACGCAGAACCGGCTAATGTTCCCCTTTACCTCCCCGGTAAATCACACCGCCTCTGAGGGAGAAAGGAAAGAACCACCATCGCTAACCAATGGCTTCCATAGGGACTTCTGTGTTACAGTGGAATTTGAATGGATATAGCTCACATCTGGAAGAATTGCAGCTGCTGGTCCAGGATAAACCTTTCTGCATCTACTTACAAGAAATGCATCTTAAAGTCACAGACACACACACATATACAGGAAAGACAATACTACTGTAGGCAGGACTAAAGGTGGAGTGGCTATTGTTCTTGAGGACATATACCACTCCTCTCCTGTCCCTCTTGCCACAACCATCCAAGCAATTGCTGTGAAAGTTCTCTCACTGTTTACTATTACAGTGTGTTCTTTGTACCTGCCCCCCCCCCCCCCCCCCCCCCATGACGCTTTGGATTCGGACACACTGGCAGACCTCTTTCAGGCATTTCCGCACCCATTCCTTCTTGTGGGGGACTTCAGTGCCCACAATGTGCTGTGGGGCTCGGCTACTACTTGCTCCAGGGGTCGGCTGATCGAGTAACTCGTCCATTCTGAGGATATCTGCCTTCTGAACGCGGGTCAGATGACTCATTTTTCCATAGCTACAGGGTCTTTTTCAGCTATTGATTTTTGCTTTTGTTCCTCAGCTATTGCAGATTCAGTTCAGTGGGGAAGTGGCTACAGATTTACATTCTAGTGACCACTTCCCAGTGCAGATTCATCTGCCATGCATAGGACAGTGACAAGCAGGAGACCACGCAGGTGGATCATACAAAGGGCAAATTGGTTACAGTACAGTCGACAGGCTATTTTTGAATGAAAGGATTGTGCACAAGAGGTGGTGGCTCATACCACTCATGAGATCCAAAGGGCTGCTGCATAGTCCATCCCCAGGTCTAGTAACCACCTTGGACAATGGCCTGTACCTTGGTGGAATGATGACTGTCAATTGGCAATCAAGGCCAGACTAACAGCTCTTCGGAACTTCAAACAGTGTCCAACTACAGACAATCTTCATGTCTTCAGGTCTGCGAGAGCACATGCAAGGCGAGTGATCAGAGAATGGAAGAGGGCTTCCTGGAGGGAATTCATGACTTCCATTAATCGGACCACTTCCGCTGCACACGTTTGGAAATCAATAAGATGGATTTCAGGCAAGGGTAGTCCACATCCCCTTACGGCCTTGTCAAATAATGGGGTCTTGGTGGACATGCCAGAAGAGATGGCTCACGTTTTAGCTGAACACTTCTTCACTGTTACTAAGTCATCCAGACAAGTTCCTGGCTGTTCAGGTATTCCATCGGACTGCAGAGATGAGGAAGCTCAATTTTTTCTCACGTAATGAAGAAGTCTACAACCTTCCATTCTCCACATGGGAACTGGAATCAGCTTTATATGCAGTCAGAGACACTGCTCCAGGACCTGATGAGATCCATTATACCATGCTTTGTCATTTGTGCCCTGAAGCGAAAGGTCAGCTCCCCTCTTGTTTCAATCAGATTTGGTTTGATGGACAGTACCCCACAACTTGGAAGGAGGCAATCTTAATTCCATTCTGGAAACCAGGTAAGGACCGTAGCGCCCCTAACAGTTATCGGAGTGTTGCCCTTACTAGTTGTATGGGTAAGACTCTTGAACGCATGGCCAACCGCAGCATTGTCTGGCTGCTCGAGTCCCGAGGTTACCTTAGCTGCTCCCAGTGTGGTTTCAGGCGCTGCCATTCCACTCTTGACAAATTAATTCTACTGGAGATGGTGATACAGGAGTCCTTCTTACCCCAAAACCATGTAGTTTGTGTGTTTTATGACCTCGAAAAAGCATATGACACTACTTGGAGGTACAACATCCTTCGCCAACTTCATGAATGGGAACTACGTGGAAGCCTGCCGCTTCTGATCCAATCCTTTCTTGAGGACAGGCATTTTCATTATCGCATTGGCGATGCCATGTCTGATTGCTATGTTCAAGAGAATGGTGTGCCCCAGGGCAGTCTCCTCAGTGTCACATTGTTTGCCTTTGCAATCAATGGCATTTCCTCTGCAGTCAGGAGCCCTGTCAAATGCTCTTTGTTTGTTGATGACTTTGCAATCTTCTACTCGTTTTCGGTTCTCACCTGAGAAGACTTTGTGTGTCAATTTTAATCGTGCTTGTCGGAGTTTTAACCAACCAGAACTTACAATGGGGGACGGTATTTTACTTTTCCAAGACACAGTTCGCTTTTTGGGTTTATTATTTGACTTGAAATTAACATGGCTGCCACACCTGAAAGACCTACGAACAAAGGGCTTCAGGTTGTTGAACATTTTGAAATGCCTTGGCGGAAAAACATGAGGAGCTGACAGGTTCCGCCTCCTACAGTTTTATAGGGCATTTGTTTGATCACGCTTTGACTATGGCACCATGGTCTGTGAATAGGCCCATCCTTCGTACCTCCGAATGTTAGATGCTGTCCACCATGCGGGCATTCGGATGTTGGCTGGAGCCTTTTGGACCAGCCCAGTTCAGAGTCTGTGTGCAGAGGTTGGTGAACCACCACTCTGGATTCGACGACGTATCCTTTTGGCTTGACAGGCGCTGAAAATCTCAGCATCACCCCAGTCATTGGCATTTAGTTCAGTGACCCAACCCACCTTCGAACGACTGTTCAGGAATCGGCCCCAAATGACCCAGCCATTTGGTATACATGCTACGGACTGCCTCAAGGATCTGGATCTCTCGGGCATGAAAATACACACCCAGGGATGGAACGCACTGCCACCTTGATGTCTTTGGAGGCCAAAGTGATTTTAAGCTTGATGCTGTACCTGAAAAATTGTACTCCAGATATGGTTTTTACAACTTTGTTTTCGTAAATTTTAAGTGTGTACCATAGTTTTATCGTTATTTATACAGATGGATCCCAGCAGGGGAATGCTCTCCTTTGTTCTGTGGTTTTTCCTGATAGGGGTTTTAAAGTACGTCTTCCAGAACAATTTACAAATAGTGATGCAGAGTTATATGGCATTCTAATGGCACTGGAGAGGGTTCACAGACATCACCGTTCAAGTTTTCTTGTCTATTCCGGCTCTCTTAGTGCACTGCAAGTGCTTCACTAAATGTATCCGTTAGACCCGCTGATTCAGCTCATCCATGACTGCTTACAGTGGCTCCGATGCCATGACAAGGTGGTGATCTTTTGCTGGGTACCTGGCCACTTTGGGATACAGGGTAATGATATAGCTGATAAAGCTGCCAAGGAAGCATGTTGGGATGGTGCTGTCCACCAATGTCCCATCCCGTTGCACGCCATTATCTCATTTTCTGACAGATGCATCATGCGTCAGTGGGAGACTGAATGGTTGCAGGTGTTGGACAACAAACTGCGGTTGCTCAAACCAACCACAAAAGCTTGGTGGACTTCATGTCAGCCTCTCCGCTGGAAGGAGGTTTTGCTTACCAGACTGTGCATCGGGCGTAGCCGTTTCACACAAGGATTCCTCCTCCAGGGGGAGGATCCACCTTTCTGTGAAGTTTGTGGCATGCCACTTTCAGTTCAGCATATTGTGGCTACATGTGTCCTATATTAGCAGTCCTTGGTCTTGCTGGGGATCTGCCCACCGATCTCGCAGATACCGATACCAGTGTTAACAGAGTGTTGAAATTTTGTGAACTGTCAGGCCTCATCCCTAAACTGGTGGGGAAGGGCGGCAGACTTAAGTATGTTATAACTGCTCTGCATGTGGGGACATCCTTCGTCTCCACGCATGAGATTTCATTTTGACTTTTCGTCAGCGTGCTGATGACCATGATGTCGAGCGCCCCTTCAACCCAACTCATCATCATCATCATCATCATCATCACCATCACCATCATCATCTTCTTCATCTTAACTTATTGTGTACCATGTTGTTCTGTACTGTGCGAAAAAAAAGAGGTGTATTGAGCAGTTCCATTGCAAGCACCACTTTCTTCTTCCCTCAATGTTATCTCCCCAGCAATGAAACAGAATGCTGTGGAATGACCACAGTCTGAGACTGTCTTGGAACAGGGAGAGATGGGAGTTGTGGGGCAGGTGGGCTTTCTCTCAGGTCTGGCCTGGAGAGAAGTCTTCATAAACCTAAAGATTGACTTGCCAAACATTCTCAAAAAAGCTGAGAACAGATGTCCATAAGAGGACATTTCTGTGACTTTGGTAGTAAGGAAAGATTTCTTTGCTTCTTTTAGAAAATGCATACACTCATATTCAAATTGGAAGTTACAACCTTGCTACTGCATAGCCTAAAACCACCATAATTATGCCATATTGGTTTCAGTTTAATTGTGCAACTGTTGGGTACTTACTTTCCCACCCACCATTTTAGTTTCATCTACACTTTATTTGTATCCGTTGGAGACTAGTGGGTTTTAAAGGGTCACAGAATCATTACCAGCTTGAGATTACATTGAGATATCCCATCACAATGTTCTTCTTTCTTCTGTATTAACAAATACATGTAGAATTCAGGTTTTCTGATAACTTTGGAGTTTTTTCGTTTTATTGAATAAAATGATGATTAAGATTTAGTAGTTTTCATTCACATTTTGTACATGTTTTCCTATTTTCCTCATTTCAGAGCACAGAAGAAAGAAAATTGGCCTGTTTCAGAAAAACTGGAAGTGCCTGTGCATAATCGATCGAAGTTTCTTGGATTAGGTGGGGCTAATGTAAAGAGGCTTTTGGTTGAAACAGGTGTGCAGGTAAGATGCAATGGCATATATGTCTGAACCAAATGTTATTTATTCAAACAGTTACAAATCAGCCTTTTGCTTGTTCTAATGTTAAATGTATTCAAAGGCTTCCTTGTTCTAGGCAGAAAATTACATGTCCTAAAAGACAAATAAATACTTAGTTTTAAAACACTGCTTATTTAAGGAAATGAATATAGGCAGGGAAAGTTTAACATAAATTTGAAAGCAAATATAAAGGATTGCTTCATTTTTACTTTTGCTTCATCCTCAAAGTCTTATTTAGTAAATATTATTTTTACACATCTGAAGCACTTATTTTTATTGCTGTTTCTTTTTGCTTATGACAACAATCTTTCAAAATGTAAACTAGAAAGGGAAAAGGGCAGAAATGTGTAATTTTTGCTTTCATGAGTATGAAAAATAGGGCATTCAGTCTTTTGTAATTATATAATTATTGCTGTCACATATTTGCTTATTGGGTGTTTCAGTTTTAGGAATCTCATACATGTTGCAATAATAATGAACAGTTAACATGAAATTGTTGTATAATATTAGAATAAATCACATATAGTCCGTATTTTATATGTAAATTATGTTCAGAAAAAAAATTATTGCTGCCGGTAATATCCTCACTTACGGTGTACACTTTTAGTTCATGGAAGTATTACTACCTATCTATAAACAAGTATGAAAAAAACTTCATCCTTAGTATCTTCAACACTGGACTTTAGCTGACCATCTTGGAAAAATCATTAACCGCTGGGTGTCAGCCAGATGAAATTGTAGGAATCCTACAATATTACAGCGAAGTAGCATTTTGCAAGCAGCATATTACATTAGTGAAAAATCGTGTGATTTATCACATTATGTTGCATTGTCACGTCAAGCTAATGCCTACACATTATCCTGAGTGTGTGTAACTAGCAGTCTCCTTTTATGGAACTGATTCTTTTGTTGTCTCCCTTTAATCTCTAGACAAAAATACTATGACATATTTTGGCTCAAATTTGTTTTTCTTGCCAAACGTTGTACCAAGTAAGTTATGCTAGCAATAATGTCAAACGTGTGCATTTTTTAACTTTGAATTAAAAAAAAAAAATCATTCATGTGGCAATGGTTGAGAGAAAACAACTTTTATGTGCTTCCTGTTCCTGTTCTTCTGCAAATCTGTCTTTCTCCTGTTATTCATTCTTCTTTCAACCCATTTATATACTACTGACATTTACTTAGTCTTCTCCTTCATTGCAACAGATTTGTAAATGGTGCTTTTTCCCATGTATACAAACACACACACACACACACACACACACACACACACACTCATGGCTACTGCAATTCTTGTTGTAATGTGCATTTCAAGGGGGGAGGGGGCAATACGAACTTCTTTGTAGTGCAGATACAACTGCACCCATAAGAAGGAAGATTGGATCTTCTTAAGGATGAGGCAATATAGATGGATCTCAAGCTTGAACTAGGAAAGGAGAAGAAATAAATGGAGCCATCCAGGTTTATGCCTTAAGGGGGGTAGGACATCAGATTATGAAAAAATGAATGAGCTGTTACATTTTAAACTTCATGTTTAGAAAAACTCAAATTTTATAGTTAATTATCTCAATTTTTACCACAGTTTTTAATAGATTTGGAAAAATCTAGAGTTTCATACATCTGTAATTATGGTTTGTATGCTGTGCAAAATTCATCGAATAATCTCTCGTACTTGTGAAGAAAAGTGTACCTATAGTAACAAATGTAGCCAATAGTAAGTGAAAAAATGATGAAATTTCACATGTGAAAAAAATTTATTTTGTTATGTTTTTGAATTTCAACTGCTATGAGTGTGAATCCTGAATCCTTCCTAGTCATGCTGACAAAGTTGTATGAATTTATTTATAAAAGTATAGACCGTAGAAATTAAATTGTCCTGCTTCAAGTCGGCCCATATTATATCCTAAAATGGAACATTAATTCAGGCAGCTAGATGCAAGCACAATTTTGAGTGAAGTTATATGTCACGGTCATATCAAATACAAAGTGTCAGTATACTGCTATGCTCACGGATCATTGCTGTTAAATCTTACTTTTTCCCATTAATTACTGAGTGAAAATTGATGTTAACATAAGAGAGACAAAACTTAAAATATGTCTATTACATGCATATTACACTGGTATTCCAGAATCTGTTGTTTTCATTAGTATGAAAATTGTTTCACACAGGTTACACAGGTTGATGAAACAGCATTCTCCTTATTTGCTCCAAACCAACAAGCAATGGATGAAGCTCGTGAGATGATTGACCAGTTCTTGAGCACTGAACGTGAACCAGTCTTGGAGTTTGGTGGCATATACACAGCGAAGATTGTTGAGGTTCGAGACATAGGAGTTATGGTACAACTGTACCCAAATATGACACCAGCATTGTTGCACAATTCACAGTTAGACCAAAGAAAAGTATGTAGTCTTAGTTGGTCACTTTACTAGATTTCCTATTACAATAAAAGGTGCACCTAGTTGCTATTTATTGTTTCATGTGTTGTGTTACGTTAATTTTGTTGTAATTATTATGTATAAACTTTTATAAAGCTGGAAAATCCTTGTAGAAGTAAAAACAGTGGAATAAGTGGAGATGACAACTCATTGTATAATACATGTTTTAAGTGGTAGATAGGCACATAAACAAGCACTGGGGCATTGTTGTTGTACTTCAGCTTATAAACATACACAGTGTGTTATGTTATGTGATGCTGTGGCCTGACTAGGGTGACAGATTCCGTCATCTGATGGAGTTGAAGTGAACAAGCAGTAAGGAGAGGAAGAGAAGGTTGCAAGTAGGAGTAACAGCATTTTGCACATAATCAAATAGGACATGGAGATTAGGAAAGGGAAGTTGCAGGATTTTGTATGGACATTACCGCTAATTGCCTACTGAGATGAATAGCCTGCACCAAACTGTGGCCAAGGTTAAGGCTTACCATGTTTGAGTGTCAGAGCGTGTTGCTAAGTAATAAATGTTTGATATTACAGTCTACTTCACAATGTGTGCCATTTGGATCCTCTCCAATCCCCCCAAATCCTTGCCTCCTATTTCGGCATTAGGGTGTCCTCTTTGGCACAGTATTCCTAGCTCTTTCTCTTATTATACATTCCTATCATAGCTCTTGCCCCACCCTCTTATTTTTTCTCTGCTCCACCTGTTGCCTCCCCTATTCCTTGTTCATCTCACTTGCTTCATGTAACAAATCCCTTCTCCCCAATTGGGACATAGTGTTGCAACAAAGTCACTATGTGCTCTGAGGAGCTTCCATGTTGAGGCAAAGTTATTGTTTGTGAGCCTGTGTTCCACTCAGTGCCTCCAGTAAACACTGAGTGGTAATCTGTGTTCATTCCATTGTTAATAAATTAAATTTAAATATTCAAAACAATAACTTCTGTAAGATATTCTTACAAGCACCATTCATTCCCATGTACAGTTAGGAAGGCAATGGTATATTGTGCCTTTCTTGTGGGAGATTGGCTACTGCATGTGTCAACATATCTATTGTATATCTGCAAAACATTAATTTGACTATTTTATCTCATGTACGGTCCAATTTATTTCTCCCATCAAGTATAGACACAGTTGCACGTCACAGAAACAAGCTGAAATCTGTATTGTCTTTGATTCCACATAAAGCAGCTGTATTGATTAAGTTCGCAGATTCGGTTTGTCACGAACCCGCTCTACTGTGCAGGAAAAGTTATCTCCATAAGGACACCGTTACGGTGTGGCTAATGGCTGTATAGTACTTTAGTAGAGCTGACCATGATGTTTACTTTGTTGATGCTGCTGAGTCTGCGTTGTCCATGTGGCTTCTTGTTGTCCAGGCGATGATTCCTTTGCTGCTCTGGGTCCAAGAAAAGGTGCGGGTTTTTTAATTATTACTGGACTATCGAAAAATGACGCAGTATTCCATGGTTTCTTTGTATCAAAAACACATTTATTGCCAAAACTATATACACAACTATATACACAACAACCGCGGCCAACACTCAAGTGGCCGAAAACCCGTTGTAGGCCAAAGATCGCGGTCATAAGCTACAAAGAACATACAATTCCAATATCGATTATTGATCGCAACACCTAACTTAGTATTATCTTAAGCAAAAGCTTTTTTAACACGAATTTAGTGTATAATAAAATAAAATGATGTCTATTTGTCAGTCCCGTTACAGGTTTTATTCTGCCCTGTTTCTATTATTATTATTATTATTATTGCCGCTCTTTCAGTGAATTTATGCATGGGCGCATTTACCCACAATTTATTTAGGCTGTATGCTGGTGGCTTGCATCACAAAAACTTATAATAAAAAATGTGTGTGTTTTAATAATGTGTTGCAAGCACTCTTGTAATCATAGAAGACCTGTAGCCAATGTTTTGACTGAATTTTTCAGTGGAAAGCTGATATGAATAAATAATAAACCTTAAATGCTGTGTTATAGGCTTCTAATTCAAAAATTGCTGTAAGATTTCCTGCACCATCCTTCCCCAATTGAGCTTGTGCTCTGTCTCTAGTGACTGCATCATTAATTGCATATTAAACCTCAATCTTTCTTTAATATTGTGTATTATATTTACATCATGTCCGATTATTCTATTTTTCCCTGAGTTTTATGATTTTTGTTGTATATACATCTAGTGCTTTAAGGATGATGAGTGTCGTACCTATGGGTTGTTGCTGTCATTAGGCTTTTTGATCAGTTTGCAATCAAAAATGCTGTCATTAGGCTTTTTGGTCAGTTTTCAATCAAAAATGTGAGCTGCAACTGCTGTTTGGCATTTGTTCATTCTACTGTACATCAGATCTTCAGCCTGTTCTTCACATTTAAGGGTTGGGACAATCAGAAGGCAGGCAGTGTGTGGAGAGGAAAAATTAGACAGTGGGAAAGCATGACAAGCGGTGGTTCAGTATTTGTGACATGATGTGGTTGGAGTCTTAATACATTCTTCCAGATAAGAGAGTTTACATTTTGAATTACATGTAGATCAGTTTTATTTAAAAAATAATTGATAGTAATGGAATAAACTATGATGGAGTTAGAGAATTAGTGAATTTATGAAATAATTGAAAAGTTATATGCACAGAAATATTTCTGGCATAAGTTTGTTAAACTTATATTGTCCTTAATAGAACTAAATATAACAGCATTTCAGTTTGAAGTTGCACAAGTATTAATTTCTGCTTTCTTTTTAATCATTATTGCATTTAATTATGCATCAGTATAAATGACTTGACACACATTTTTATAATAAAAAATCTTGTTTTGGAGGTTAATCATCCAAGTGCCCTGGGTCTGCAAGTTGGAGATGAGATCAGAGTGAAGTACTTTGGAAGAGATCCTGTGTCTGGTTTAATGAGACTTTCAAGAAAAGTCTTGCAAAGTCCGGCAACATCAGTGGTTCACAGTCTGAATAAAACTTAGATAATATAGTGTGTTCAGATACTGGAAAACATTTGTCTGTTGTTTACAGATGTATTGTTGTTGACAGATATTGAGCTCCTCATTGGCATGTGATATAATGTAGACAGAGTGCAAAGATATGTATATCTTCGCAATTATTTCATTTTTATTAAATATTGTCTCTGTGAGCACAAATTGGACAGTGTACCCAGTGAGGAAATATAATTTCTTAAGAAATCTTTGTGTTGTTAATGTATTTGCCTTTCCAGTGATATCTTAAATGTAGCTTTAAGTAGAACTCTCCCGAGATAAGCATAAAAACATGACAAAGACCATTAACAACTAAATGCAATCTTTTGGGGGAGAAAGAGTAAAGATAATCCCAAAGTGTGTCACATTCCCATTATTTTAGTACGTCATAAAATTACTCGTAGAGCATACTTAAAAAGAGAAGAGAAACTACTCATTTGAAAAAGTTGTAATAGTATAGTACGTACAACTATTCATTCATTAATCCTTGAGCTGGCACGCTGTTTTTAAGATGTGTGGGTGTGCGGTGTACTTCATATACATTTAAGGAATAGCTGTGTTTATGTTACCAAGGTAAACATATATGAACAAAATTACAATTTAATTTTAGTTTAATTGAACAACAATGAAATAGACTTACATTATGTGAGCTAAATTGCTCTTTAATTAAGCAATAATAAAATAAAATTTTGTTATATGACTTGCTACAGACATGTGTTCCATCACAGTAATGACCCACTTGAAGCATTAAGCAGTGCAGGTGCATCAGATTTCTGCCAACCGGTGTTTGATTACAAACCTCGTAGATAACTACCTCATTGTGGGACTGTACTACTAGCTCGGAATCTGTGTCATTTACTTGCAAGGACAGCTATTTTTTTCTCACCTAGCTTGCTGTTTATTTTCTATTACTACTATTCACTTGGACATATGAAAACACAACTTATCACTGTTTAGCCGCAGCAGTAATGAAGGTATACATATGGGTCCACAATTGTAAAAGAACATTGGCATTGTATAAGACAATGTTATTAGTGATTGGTGCACTTTATACTTAGGCACACCTGTTCGAGGGTTAACACCTACTGCAGAGTGTTAATAGTCTTAATAAAAAATAGTAAAAAACAGCAGACATTTACTTGGATTAAATGTAAATTTTATTGATTTAAAATTATATTGACAAATTATGCAACACACAATGGGCACATATGTACAGGTGACTGTAATTAAACTTCCGCTACTTGAGCCAATAGACTGAAAGCTATTTACAATATGGGTACCCAACTTTATAGGAATTATGTTCAGACAGTGTGCTGCAGGATACAAATTGTTAGTAGTGTAAATGTCATGACTTGTAGTTAGTCTTTGGTAGTGGTACGGGTATGGCGATGTTGGGTTGAAACACAAGCATCAATGTGCATTACAGTTGCAGACAATCTACATGGGTCTGGACAATGTAAGCAAGCCTTACTCATAAACCCACTTTATCAAAACAATGGGAATAGTGCTACAGCTCTCTGTGAGTATCAACTCATTAAAGGAATATGGAGAGGTTTTCTTTCTGCACCGTGATTGCAGAACATGATTCAGAAGTTCAAATTAACTGTTGATGTGGTAATTTCTTCTGGGAGAAGCTGATGACCAATTGTGCCTCAAATTGTTGGGGAAGTTACTGTTGCCATGGCTGAGAATATGGGACACGTTGCACAATCATCAAGCTGTGTGAGAGCTGTCACATGACATCTGAACATTCCATGGTCCACAGCTCAAAAAGTGCTGCGAACAACTGTGGAATAGTATATCTGGTGCAGTTCTAGACTGTTGTGGATGCAGGGGTCATCACATTGAGCAGCATTTGTAACCTGGAACATAAACATGGTACACAGGTAACTAATACTACCATCTCACATGGAAATTAGAATGTTATGAAAAGGAAAGTTGCACTCACCATATAGCAGAGATGCTGAGCCATGAGCCACAGATAGGCACAACAAAAAGCCCAAAGGCCTTCGTCAAGAATAGACCACACACACACACACACACACACACACACACACACACACACACACACACACAAACGCAACTCACACTCACAACTGCAGTCTCAGGCATCTGTAGCCTTACTATGACAGTGATAGTCTTTTTGTTGTGGCTATCTGGACTCAGCATCTCCACTATAATATTGTTACATTCAATCCTGCATTTTCCATTGTTGGAAATTAAAATGTTTTTCTTTCAGTGGTTTATTCATGATTTCTCTACACACGTCCTTATATGTGATTCCACGAAGTTTCACTGTCCTATCACATGATTTTGATATGGACCCTCTCAGGTAGTGAGAATTTAATTGTAACCATCCTGTATATCTGATGACAAAGCCTCTGAACATATCCCTGAAATTAAAGCTCTTCTATGAAGAGGAATGAGAAGAAACATAATGCAAAGAGGTAGTCAGTAGTACAACATGTAGCCAAATCCTCCCAGTAGATTGGACATGCAGTAGACTGTATCTAAAGTCAATGTTGAGGGTGTGTTTCCATAGCAGGTACTCCCCCAGTGTCCTCCACAAGGTAAGCGTTAGAGACTGCCAGCTTGTTCATATGCATCTCAACATCAAAAGGTAATTTAAATAACTTACTCTTTTAGTATAAGTGCTATGACAATCAGCAAGTAAATTCGTGCAAGAGATTAAGAAAACTGAAACACCAATGTGCACTAGTATCATTACAAGTCTCACATAAAAAAAATACAAAATAAACATTGACTTTTTGAGAGATTGTAACATGCACATATTAGCTTATTATATATTCTTATGTGCTAACATAAATTAGTTGTAATCATCAACTCATTGTTTGAGTTCTAAATAATGAGACGTACTGCTAGCACAATATGTGCTGTGTGTTTCAAAGCTGCTAGCCTGACGGGGGCAAATACCAATTGTGGCTGAGACGGAGAGTGTGGAAACTGAAGGGAAATGGGAAGGGTCAGGAGGGACTTCCGAAATATCCAGCTCGGGTGGGATAAGTAAATGCATGGTGAGCCAGGTTAGGGGACCATAAGGGTGAAAGGAACATGAATTCAGATTTAAATAAGAGATAACATACAGCTCCTCTGAGTGAGATAGGGTGAAACAGAAAAGTAATCTGGGGGGGGGGGAGGAGTGAGAGTGTCAATTAGACACAATGGAGTGTAAACAGATTGGTGTGTGGGTTATTAGTGGTGATTCATGTCAACACAGTTGTTGGGACAAAAGATACGCTGCAGGACAAGTTTTCACCTACAAAAATCAGAGAAACTGATGTTGTGGGGCTTACTCCGAAGATGTGACTGTGAAGCAACAGCACAAATCAGTCACAGTGTGCTGTGCTGCGTGCTCTGAAACTCAGTGGCAATGGTCAGTAGGTGTGTGTGTGTGTGTGTGTGTGTGTGTGTGTGTGTGTGTGTGTTGGTGGAGGAAGAGTATAGGAAATCTGTCTTCTAATGAGACTGATAGGACTGTTTTGGTCTGTGAAAACTTTTTGCAGACCAGAAGAGGGATTGCTTTTCACAGCAAATGTAGTGTTTATGGGTGGTCAGGCTGCATGGGAAGGACTACCTATTGTGTGATGAGAGGCAGTTATTGAAGGGGATTGATAAGTTTGATGTAAACAAGCTCTTATGGAACCTTCTGCATGGTGACAAGTGGCTCACCAAACCAAAAAGTTCCATGTGCAAAGTATAAGGGAAGTGTTGAAGTTATAGAGGAATGAAGATAGGGTGTCATCGGTTAATCTGAACTAGCATCAGATAACTCTGGAACAGAATGGCATTGGAAAGTGTCTGTTGAATCCTCATGGTAATGCCACTGATTAGTTTGTCTTAGATTTCTTCTGAAAAGAAGTAGTTGGTGGTAAAAATATAGTGGTCATGGTAACAAAGAAGGAAGGTCTGGGTTTGAAGTTGGTACGGAAAATTAATGTTTGATGGCGGCAAGACTGTGGACATTGAAGATATTGGTGCAGAGAGCAATGACATTGACAGTGACAAGCAATGCTCCAGCTGGTAAAGAAACAGGAATGGTGATGTGATGATGGAATTAGTTTGTGTGTTTGATAGAGGAGGGTATACTGCAAACTATGAGAGAGGAGGCACAATAGTCAGCTGGAATAGGGCATTTTGAGAGGTGAAATTTATGGATCTTGAGAAGCTTAGAGAATGTGGGTTTTTTGGAATGATTAAAAGGGAAACAGATTCAGCATCACATCGTGCCTTTTCTTCAGGTGCCTTTTATGTGGGTACTGGTTCCCAATAATCACTACTGGAGTACTACGGAGACTTTTAGATGTGATGCAGCTCAGGAACATGTGTACTAGGAACATGGGCTGTCAAATTCTTGTCCATGTCTCCCAGTAACTGTTCAATTTCTGGGTTTCTTAGTTCAAGTGTGTGTGTGTGTGTGTGTGTGTGTGTGTGTGTGTGCATTTGCTATTTTAGTTTTTTGTTTCTGTTCTTATCTTCATTTTGTGTCCTACTACTAGTCTGAAATTAATAATTCAGATAATAAAATGAGGTCTGTATGAGGAATAGGTGAAAAACTATAAATTTAGTTAATGAATGTGAGGGTTTACTTATGAAAGAAAATAGGCAAATAATCAGTGATAGTAGTCAGTAACCCAATGTATTTAATAATCACTTTCTGGAAATAGCTAATTAGAGTGGTTTGAACAAGTTAAGGGATACATTTAAGAAGCAGTGATACATACATATGGTCAAATCACAGTTACTCCATGATCTGCTGAAGACATTAACAATGGAAATGGAAATGAGCATTTGGCATCATCGGCCAAGAGGCCCCTTATGGGGCAGGTCCGGCCACCTTGGTGCAGGTCTTATTACATTCGATGCCACACTGGGCTACCTGCGTGCTGGATGCGGATGAAATGATGAAGACAACACAACACCCAGTCCCTGAACAGAGAAAATTCCTGACCCAGCTGGGAATTGAACGCAGGCCCCTTAGGACAGCAGTTCATCACACTGACCATTCAGCTGTCGGGGCAGACGACATTAACAATGTAATGTACTCTCTTAAAAGCAAACACTCCCTAGTGGTTGGTGATATCTAAAGTGAATTAATAAATCCTGTATTTCTCATACAGGGTGTTACAAAAAGGTACGGCCAAACTTTCAGGAAAAATTCCTCACACACAAATAAAGAAAAGATGTTATGTGGACATGTGTCCAGAAACACTTAATTTCCATGTTAGAGCTCATTTGAGTTTCGTCAGAATGTTCTTCCACCTACGCTCAATGGAGCACGTTATCATGATTTCATACGGGATACTCTACCTGTACTGCTAGAACATGTGCCTTTACAAGTACGACACAACATGTGGTTCATGCACGATGGAGCTCCTGCACATTTCAGTCGAAGTGTTCGTACGCTTCTCAACAACAGATTCGGTGACTGATGGATTGGCCTCCACGCTCTCCTGACCTCAACCCTCTTGACTTTCATTTATGGGGGCATTTGAAAGCTCTTGTATACGCAACCCCGGTACCAAATGTAGAGACTCTTCGTGCTCTTATTGTGGACGGCTGTGATACAATATGCCATTCTCCAGGGCTGCATCAGCGCATCAGGGATTCCATGCGACGGAGGGTGGATGCATGTATCCTCGCTAACGGAGGACATTTTGAACATTTCCTGTAACAAAGTGTTTGAAGTCATGCTGGAACGTTCTGTTGCTGTGTGTTTCCATTCCATGATTAATGTGATTTGAAGAGAAGTAATAAAATGAGCTCTAACATGGAAAGTAAGCATTTCCGGACACATATCCACATAACATATTTTCTTTCTTTGTGTGTGAGGAATGTTTCCTGAAAGTTTGGCCATACCTTTTTGTAACACCCTGTATATGTGATGTACTCATTCACATTAACACAGAGTATAGTTACAGAAATAGGTTATTGTCAGACCTCTTTAGAGCAAAGGTAGCAAGGCAGATGAATCTCCTTGCTTCCCTCCTTGGAGGTAAAGGAACACTTTCTGATGATAAGAATATTAATACACCTATTCCAAAATAAGTCACTTGGCCAGTGTTAATTTGAATTTATCCAGAGAGGATGTCATTTTTAATTCATGTGAATCAAACTACACGAAATTTAAATGATAAAACATTGACACCTGGTGTTTCGTTTAACTGTGCAGTTCACAATGATCTCCTTGAGAAATTGAAATATTATGTATCAAAGTTCTTGCTGATAATTGGTTTTCATCATGTCTGATTAGAAGAAGGGAGGATGTCACATTAAGAAACTCAAGGAATATACACAATGAAAGAACATCTCCAGAGTGTGGAATAGTCATTACAGCTGTACCATATGGGTCAATATTTTGTCTGGTCTTGAGGTACCCTATATTAAAAGTAATTTGCAACCCACTGATAAGTCACTGAATAAGTGTTGATATATAACACATATTTCCATCATGCTGAGTCTGCTGAAGTTTAACAAACAAATCATACAAGAAATTACAGAATAAGTTTTGTGATACAGATTCCACAAAAGGTGAACAAAACTTTTTTTTACTGTGAGTTGCATTGAAGACACTGTTTTATAATAATACCCTAGATGATAACTACATGTTGTTCATCTGTAAATGCTAACACAATGTTTAGGAATGTTCCTACACACTGTAGAAATCCGAATAGCTACAGTGTGCAAGACACAGAACACTACACTTGTTATGGATATATAACAAATAGATTGGAAGAATCATGTTGCTTTTAGTCTTAAGCTCCTACAATCCTACTGAAATTTTGGTATGACACAATTCCTTGTCATTATAGTAGGTTTAAAATCACTTTGTATTTGTCAGTGTAATAATTCATTTGCAGAGAACTTGAAGACAGAAATTTCAAATTTACGAAAAACCTTTTAGTGTCACTGTGTTTTTGTTTTGCTGGCAACAAAAAAAACTCAAGGACACGGAGTCATTGCCAGAACTTCAGAAACATTCAGTATAGGATGTGGCAGGCAAACCAGGTAAATCAGCATCAGATAGCCGCCCAAATGCAGCACAAGTAGATGGTTGTATAGTAACTAGTTTGAAATCATTATGGCACCTAGCAAACTTCTGCGCAGCAGTGAATCAGTAAAGAAGTAACTGAAGGCTATGCGGGGCTTATCAGATAGTATAGGGGGGATACATGTGGCAGTTGTCTGGACTAAGTGTGAAGACAGGTTGATAAGTTTATGACAGGTTTTAGCGTGGTGAGTAGCTGTTCTGTAGTGATGCTGGTCTCATGGGAAAGTATTTAGGTAAGAGAAGACAGGCACTTCATACAACTTTTTGTCCTTCACTACATGGTCCCCATTGTGGGGTTTGACCTACCATGCCTCTTCCAAATTTTACCTAAGTGCGGATCATATGGAGAAGGTCACACAATGCATTGATATTCCACCTTTTGTGCCTTTCTATCCTTGCATCCTCCTTTCTGGCAAAAGTAATACACCCAAAATCTGACGTGGTAGCCATCCTGTTGTGAGGGATGTCAAGTACCTATATGTTGGTAGCCTCCTGACCAAGCAGGGATAGCACTATTGGTGCCTGCACAAATGCTGAGTTGTATGTGCCCATCATTGGTGAGGCACAGGGTCTCTATGCTATGGTTACCTGACCAGGTAGCCATTGCTGTAGCTAGGCGGCGTGTGTGTGTCGAGGCCCCGTTCAAAGTGGATGGCATCAAAGACTCACTCAAACTTCCTTTTCACTTGTGGCTACATGGCCCAGCAGTCTCTTCTGAAGGAGAGGAGTACTACAATGTGGAGGGAGATGACCCCGCAATGCGATGCTGTGGGAGGAATGTAGGGCTAAGAGACAAGGAGATGCATACTCTCCACAATACTTAGTTTGCTCAACAACCAACATTATCTGTTTTTGGTCACAAAGCTATTATTCTTTGTTGAACACCTTGAGGGTAGGTTTGGGGAAGTAGCAGCAATTTCAAAAATGGAAAGTTGCTCAGTTCTGATTAAAATGGCATCCCCTGCTCAGTCACAAAAGCTACTCACCTGTAACAAATTGAGTGATATTCCTATAACTATGAGCCCCTATCCTCTCCCCCCCCCCCCCCCCCCCCCCCATTCCCCTACCCCCATAACAGTCTCTGTGGTACAGGGTATCTTCTTCCTCTGCAACATCTTTCACAGGCCAGTGACAAGCTACATGACAGCTAGGAACAACGGGGTTTGCATTTTGTCTGTCATGTCCAACGGGGACCTTCATCTTGGCCTTTGAAGATGACTCATTGCCTGAAAAGGTCAAGGCGATGGTGTATCATTATGATGTGAAACCCTATGTTCCCCCTCCCATGCAATGCTTCCAATGCAAGAAATTTGGCCACATGTCTTCATGTTGTAATGCTAGCCCTATCTGTAGGGATTGTGGCCAACAGCTGCACACAAATGCAACTTATACCCGCCCCAAGGTCTGTGTTCACTGCAGGGAGCACCATTCCCCTTGTTTGCGAGATGGCACTGTCTTCCAAATGGGAAAGAAAATCCAAGACTCTTGACCAATTTACATATCAGGAGGCCAAGAAAAACTATGATTGCTTGTATCCTGTACATATGATGATTGCACTTGCTGCATCCATGACGATATCACCCTTTCTAGCAACAGTACCCTCGCCTTTTGTGCCTTCTATGTCGGTCCTTGGGACCATTTGACTACACCAGCATCTCTGGTGGTTGGTGGTCCCTTCCTACTGTTCCCCCATATCCACTTTGGGAGCATCAAAACCAGGGATGTCAATCCCCGCCCCTCAGCCAGAGAAGCAACAGCCTCCTCTGCTGTCTCTCAACAGAAAGGGGTCTGTCAGGATGCTCCCCTCCCAGGATTTTGATTTGCATCTGAATACCAGTCAAAGGCTGAAAGACCCACAGGTTGCTGGCCATAGGGCTTCCCATTCTTCCCCTGAACCTAAAATTAGGGCCACAAGCCCTCGTGAATGTTGAAATACTCCAAGGAAAAAGAGGGACAAAAGGAAGACCTCCAAGATGAAGGAGGTTCCTCTCATAATGTTGTACAGACACAGTGTCATAAGTAGCACCAACCAGATATTATTCTGCTTCCACATGATGAGATTCACAATAACAGTAAGTGAAATATACAATGGTACAAGGTCTTGTAACTATAGGAAACATCCATATACAGTCTTGTAGGTGAGCGAGCAATTAGTAAGTAAACACAAGTGAGACCAAGAGCCCAGTGTGCGGGGTTTGAGTTGGGCTGTTGTGCACACGATGCAGCAGATGCTATGCTGTCTGTCCAGACTGTGAGGCAACCTCTCTAGGATGGCCATGGAGGCATTTGTATTGCATTGTGTTTGATTATGTGCACACATTCAGTAGGGTTGCAACACTCCTTGCCCCTTATGGAAAAGTGTTCACTGTGGAAATGTCCATGTCTTCATTGGTAGGTGGTGACTGCTGGGGCAAGTGTTGTACTGGCTCAGGAGAATATGGTCTGAAATGTCATTGGTGTGGACAGGCATGGCACCCACTCCCCTGCGAGAAGTCATAGGGGGACACTGGATGTGATGGTGCTGTATCCACGTCCACATCCAGGCAGGCACTTGGCAATGGAGGCAGCAGAGAAGATGCTGGTGGTGGCACTCAGAATGAAGATGGCACTGGAGCTGGAGGAGGAATGGACTGTGCCACTGGGGTCAGCATATACAGTGGAGATGGCTGCAAGGGCAGAGGGCACTTTAGTGCATGCACGGTCACGCATGGATGGAGCTGGTTATAGTGTCATGACACTAAGCCATTGGAGGTGCGCACAATGCAGAGGCAGTAGTGTCATTAGTGATAGCAACCATTGGTATCCACTTCGGGTGCCAGTCAAACCTGTTGGCCCAGGGGACAGAGCCCAGATGAAATCAGTGTGAGGCTAATTCTTGGGGGAGGTTGGCCGCTGCCTGGAGCAGATGAAACAGTGTATGGGGCTGACGGCTGTCAAGCAGCTTTGCCAGTCTACGATCGCCAACTAGAGAGAATCTATATGAACTCAAGAACCTATTGAGGGCTTCCATGGGAGAACAGTGAGTGACATATTTTTTCATTTGGGTTTTGAATATACAGACCAGCTGCTCCACTTCTCCATTGGACTGGGGATGAAGGGGAGTGACCATAACATGCTGGATGCTCTTTGTACAAGAAATCTTCAAAATATTAAGACACAAACTGGAGCTATTGTCCATCGCAAGTGTATATGGCAATACTTCTAAGGAAAAAATCTTGGAGGGGGCTATAACCATAGCTGCCATGGACAGGGATGGGTAACAAACCATGTAAGGAAATTCTGAGAAAGCCACAAGGAATTAAGGAATGGACCTGCAAAATTAGCACGGATGTGCTCCCTAGGGCACTGTGGGGGCAAGCCACAGGGAGATCGAGGCCCACGATGCTGCTTCATGGGTGGCACATGGCAGGCAGACTGTCGCAATACACGTGATCTCATTGTCAATACCCAGCCAAAACACATGTGGTGATAGACCAGAAATTTTAAACAAGAAACAACGCTATGGCCCAGGTGGAGAAGGCACATGACTTCCCGCCACAATGCTCTTCAGTAGCCAATAGTAACACATCATTGAGAACTGCGAGACAATGACGGAGAGCATAATAACTAAGCAAAGGATCTTGTACATGGCCCAGAGGTTTATCCAGCCAGCCATGGTGGACAAACTAAACAACCTGATGTAAGACAAGATTGGCTGCCTTTTTGGCTTCAACATCAACCTGATCAAATTCTGGACCAGGGCCAATTGGCGATCAAGAAAGAGCATCCGCATCAGCGTGTTGTGCTAGGGTCAGAAATGAATCTCATGTTTATAGTGTGACAAAAACAGTGTCCAATATTGCTGATGATGGTCCGCTTTGTCCAGTAGAGGTTCAAAAGGACTAAAAAGAGAAGCCAGAGGTTTATGATAAGTAACCAAATGAAACTGTATAGTAAAACGTAAATTTTTTTTTAGTGTATACACAAGAGCAAAGGCTTCTTTTTCTATTTGCAAGTAGTGATTCAGAGTTTTGGAAGCATACACAATAGGATGTTCAAAACCACCCACATATGTATGTGATAATGGCCTCAAAAGGCTATGCTGAGAGGCGTCAGGGGACAAAACGAGATGTTGGGCTGGTTTAAAGATAGCCAAGCAATGTGTTGAGTGTAATTTTGATCTTAATAGGGTAAAAGCATGCTCTAATGTGGGCAACCATTGAACTTGATCTTATACCAGATGCACTTTGCCAGAACGCAAAAATTTTGAAGGCATCTAACCCAAATAAGTTTTAAGTGTTGGTATCATCCAATACTAGAAAGGCCTAAGGTTAAACAAGTGCTTTGTAAGCTATGGAAATAGAAACGTGTCCCAATATAGGTTCTTGCTGTTTGTTGTAACTCACCAGCCGACAAGAGACAGGGGATAATGCTGGTAATCCAAGATCCACATGGGGCTGAGAACGTAACAAGTCACTACTGCACCCATGTCCACTTGCATTTTTAACATCTTGTCCATCAAATGTACTTCAGTGTAGAGTTTGTTTGGGGCTACCATCACCTGGGGATCACTGTTCACATCCAAGTTCATGTATGGTGAAGGGTGTTGAAAGATTCACACAGATGAAATATATCCAATTTTTTACAATGTTTGCATGCTGCCCAATGCTTTGGACATTGGCCTGCTTGTGTTGAACACAATAAGGGTACAGTGGAAGACAAGCATACAACCCCTGTTGTGATGCTGCTTAGCACAATGCTGCCCCATGTGGTGTGGAGGCTGTGGTTGCACTGTCACATCATCATCTTCCAAGAGATTCACAATAACACTGAATGAAGTATAGAATGGTACAGAGCCTCATAACTACAGAACTTTTCATTATACAACAAGAAAGTAAACATAAGTGAGGCCTAGGGCCTGGCATACCAGGCTGATATTGGGCTGTTATGCACACAGCACAGTGTTTGCTGCACCATCTGCCCAGGTTGTAAGGCAACCTCTCTCAGCGAGCCATGGAGGCACTTATATCATGCACTGTTTGATTATGCATGCTCTCACTATAGGATTACAATGGTGTCAGTGCTCCTCATGCTGCCGACCCCACATGTTCCGACTGTGTACCTGAGGCAGAGGACCTGGTGGCCCTGCAGCACCAGATCTGCCGACACAGCCTGCTACAGAACCAATATAAACTGATGCCATATCCTCACAACTGGTGGCAGCAGGTGACCCTGTAGCATGACTTGTCTACTAGGTCCCTAAATGCGCCCTCAGGATACCGATAGTGTCATCCCCCAGTGGGACTGTAGCATTTTTTTCTACTACCTTGCTGAGCTATGCTTTCTCTTATGTATTTCCCAGCTTTCTGCATTGTCCTCCAGGAAGCTTGGTTCCCAGCGGTGGGAATCCCTACCCTCTACAGCTATAAGGCCTATTTCAAGAACTGAACTGACTACGAGGGAAGGTCGGGCAGAGTTTGTAACTATGTTTTGGGCTCTGACTACAGTGAACACATGCCACTAGAAAAGGCTGCTCAAGTGAGGATGTCTCCAGAATTTACCATCTGTAATGCGTATCTTTGTGCTGATGGTAAAGTGGCTCAGAATGTATTGTCTGCATTGATTTCTCAGCTCCCCCCACCATTTCTCCTTTTGGGTGACTTCAATACCCACAACAATTTGCAGGGAGGAACTGCGATCACTGGCTGAAGTAAAGCTATCGAAACTTTGCTCACAGAGCTCAGCCTTTGAATACCAGATCCCCACACACTTCAGTATGGTGTCTGGATCTCATTCGGCCTTTGCTCTTTCCATTTGCAGCCCTGGTCCTCTCCCCTCAATCCACTGGAGAGTCCATGATGAACTGTGTGACAATATCAGTTTCCAATCATCCTGTCCCTTCCCCAGCATCACTTGCCTGGGCGGCCACCCAGATGGTCACTCATCAATGTCAAAGGGATGCCTTTTGCTTCTGTCTTCACCCTTAGCACCCTCTCATGTGGAGGTATCAATGTGGCTCTCCAAAGCACAGCTGCAGCCATTCTATTGGCAGAAAACTTAGTGATCCCCTATTTCTCAGGATTCCTCTCCTCCCTCCATTGGAAGACAGAACCATGGTCATTAGAGATTGGAGATGGGCACTCCAATGCACTAAGCAACATCCATCAATGGAGCATCTCACTGCTTTTAAACAGCACCCTGTCCAGGTACACCATCTAATAAAATGACAGAAATAAGAATGCTGGAAATAGCATGTTGCTATTGCTGGATGGTGTACCCCTTCTTTACAGGTTTGGACAGAGGTTCATTGCCTCTGCAGACACCAGTCCACCACAATTGGACCTTGTACCTCACTGAATAGTGTTGTCTACACTGATCCACATGTTGTTCTGCTTTGTGTTCGAGCTTCTGCATCTGAGAATTATTGACCTAGCTTTCGTGGTCTCAAACAGCAGTTGGAACGAATTCACTTACCTTTCATAACATGTCATCTGGAGCCATATAAAGCTCCATTCAGTGACTAGGAATTCCACTGTGCCCTAGCCCTTTGTGCTGACATGGCTCCAGGACCAGACTGCATCCACAGCCAAATGCCCAAACCCCTATCAGATTTCCATTTTCACGTCCTTGCCATTTTCAACTGTATCTGGAGCGAGGGTGAGTTCCCATCTCAATGGCAAGATAGCATAATGGAACCAGTACTAAAACTGGCTAAACGCCCCTTGAGATGGACAGCTGTCCCCCAATTAGTCTCACTGATGTTCTCTGCAAGTTGATGTAACACTTGGTGAGCTGGCATCTGTGTTGGTACCTTGAGCCTTAGGATATTTTGGCTCATCCTAAGACAGTTTTTGTCGAGAGCATTCTGCTGCTGACAATTTGGTCTGCCTGGAGTCTCTTCTGAACTCCAACTTCCCCCAATGTCAGCAACTGTCAGGTAGCAATCACATATACCTCCATAGTTTGTAATCCATTCCCAGATCTGTATTGGCCTAACCTTTGGACTGAAAGACTGTATTGACTCCACAATTTTTCTCCACCTGTTCCTGACCATCCTTGATGCATTTCTGGGTTGGAAAAACACAGCTTTACCATCTACGTGCAAACTGGTTTTGCCTACACACATCACACATGAAAGGATCAGTGAACTACACTCCCTGCCAAACAAATGCAGTGTATTTGCTGCAAAATTGGTCATCATTCAAGCCTTCAGTCACATTTGTTTTTGAACCGGGCACCAATGAGACATACTTAATCAGCAGCGACTCCCTGAATAATCTACAGACTATTGAACAGTGCCACCTGTGACACCCCTTGGTTGTGAGTATCCAGAATTGGTCTTCTGATATCCATTGTCTTCAGACCCCAGTTTCCATTGTGATCCCTGGGCATGAGCATTCTGTCCAGTTGGTCAAATTGGCTACCAGGTTGCTGACTTTGGAGATGGGGGATACTGGAACTGGACTTTCAGTTGACTCTACACTATCAATTGTTGGAAGCTCAGAACACAGATTGGTGTGCCTTGGTTTCCTGAAACAAACTGCAAGCAATAAAGGGGACCAATAGCATGTCCCAATCTTCCCTTCATGCTTCTCATAGGGAATCTACCATTCTGTCAGCTTTGCATTGACCACTCTTGGCTGACCCATCACCACATCCTATGACATGATGGCCGATCCTACTGTTGCTGTGGGCCTGACTGTTGCCCACAGCCTAGTGAACTGCTCCAATTTGGCCACCTTATAGTCAGACCTTAAACTTGCTGCTGCACTGCCTCTGATACTAGTGGATGATGTGAATGCAGTTGATTTGGTTTTACATTTTACCCATGAAGATGGTTTCTATTCCTCTGTGTGAGGTAGCACACAGTGGCCTCATTGGCTGCTTGATGGATTGGAGGGGTGCCCTGTTACCTGTTACAACACAGAGGGCCAATGGCTGCCCTTGCTTGGTGATGCAATCTGGCTTCTGCCCTTTCCACCTTCTGTTGTTGGTTTACTGTCTCATCTTCATTGTTCTCTTTCCAGAGATTTAATCACCTTGTTCTTGTTGTTACTTTTATTGTGGTAATGGAGCCACCCACCTTCACCTTCTTACCCTCTCTCACTTCTGCTTGCTTCCACCTCTTGGTTTTATAATTTTGGTCACAATTGGGTTAGTCAGGGTTTGTCTTCTGTGTCCTGAGGACTTTTCCCAGGTTGACACATGTAGGATGGAGGGATTGATGACGTAGTTTGGTCCATCACCACAGACGCAGGATAATGAAGTGTGGCGCATACCAGTGGATAGTTGCACACAAGATTGGAGTATGCTGATGCATCTACCTCTGAGATCACAGACCCTAATACAGCAGAAGTGGTGCCATGCAAGGTGGCCTGACCTTTCCAGCAGCTCTGCACAGTATGGCAGTTGTCGTGCAGTGTTACTTCATAGCTCTGCATGAGAGGAAGGCCATAGATGCCTGAGTATATTCACAGGTGTCAGTAAAGTGACAGTTTGACAGTGCACCAAACACTATCAGTTTGACCTCTGGTGAGCCAATGGCAGAAGACTCCAAGTCATTACGGTACATCAGTTGAGGAGAGGTCAGCAGCTCACAATGGCTAAGTCCGGTGGACTAGGCTGGCTGCAGTCTTGAAGGTAGTAGTTATTTGACAAATGGTCATAGCATATCACTGCTAGTGGAATAGAGAAAGGCTCTAGAGTCCAACTATTTGTAGTTGTATGTCAAAGGAAACGAAGTTATCCCTTGCAGAGAATGTATGTTTTACCCAGAATTCACTACCCATGATGCTTCTCTGAAAGGTAAAAATAAATCGTTGCTTTTATTGCATTTTCAGCGGAATTCTTTCTAGATACTAACCATAGCAGAGCTGACAGTAGATCTTTTTGAATGGTCACCATGCAAGTGTGCGTGTGCGTAGGCCTCAGTTTAGAAAAGCACTTTCTCTTCCTGTGCTCTGCATTTCCACTAAACCGCATGCACAGAACCCTCACCACTACCATTCTCCTCACATGTGCCCTGCCGATTGCACACTACCTGTTTTACACCCTTTGTTATGAATTACTTGGTGTCACAATGTACCATGATGTTTGGACCGGCCTTGTGACGATTTCTACCCGCTGGCTCCATCAGGCGACAGATTGGCAACAGAGTTTGTGCTGGTAGACCGCTGCTGATTTTTTCAACAGTCAAGATTTCATTCTAATTGCCGTATCCACTGGTTTAACACTTTCAGTTGACACTCCAACTAAAATATTGATGTAAATTTAACAAACGTGAACTAGCTTGTTATCACCAGTAACACTCTCCTCTATCTATACGTTATTAATATAATAGGCTACCAGGCTTTCTTGATTGATCTCAAAACAATAGTTCTAACGGTACTTAGAGAAAATTTAATTTCTGTGCACTAGTACCCAAAACTAACAATGTTCACAATCAATTGACATCCATCACAGCTGAAGGTAACTGATCCATACTCAGCATGTTATTAAAGTGATTAATGATTGTAGTAGCAGACTGGAGCCTAATACTAACACACATGATTATCTGAAATGAAAACCCATAGCACTGAATTTTGCTAAAAGACAAGCTTATTTAATAAGATTGACCAGCTGATATAACGCTGGACAACAAACGGCCAAGTGCTGTTTTTCGCATTTTTCTTTAGTTTCTACATCTGCTAATGTTTTTCTTGTCACAAAAACTAACGCATAAAAATTTTTAATACTCTTGGAAATTGCAAACAATACGACGAAGTCGCTGTTACTCACAATCTTGTTTCATAATCTTGAAAAAAATCTGGAGACTAAGGAAAGATACATGTGAAGCAGAGCAGTGTGTAGCAGCAAATGAATTCCTCAGAGCCAGAGTATCCTGACACATACATAATGAGGTTTTTATTTATTAATTTTCAATACTGATGCAAGAAGTACATTTTGTTAGAAGCAACAACAAGAATTCCGAATAACGAAGGAGCCAGGCATTCTTCACTTGGAACTACTAGGGTTGATGAAGGTGTTTTGGTGGGAGTTACAATTGTTACCGCTGGTCGGTATCAAATGTAAGACATTCCGTATAGCGGGCAGTAACTATCCTGCCTGACCATCCTCAGTTTCTCACCCACATACACAACCCAGAGAAAGCAGACTTTTCGACGATCATCTTATGTTGTAATCAGACATCCTTTCCAAGCAGCACCCGTTCATTTGATATTGTGAACACCGAAACCAAAGTTGTTGAGTAACGTGTAAAAAGTAAAATTTCGTGCCTAAATCCGAATTTACGATTTTCTTATTCGTAGCAGTAGTTGAACTGTATGAAAACAGCACAAAAAATGAGCAAAAACAGAGGGTGTAATGATTTATGTGGTGAGTTCATGGATTTAAAAACTGGCACCAATTCCAAAGCAGACACAGATGCTGAAGGACAGTATTGTACCATGGTGGGTTTCAATTAGTATGCATAAATCAAAACCTTGATATCTTGTCAGCGACCAAATGGTGTGTGGTTTCCAAAGGCGTCTTTCACTTGCCACAGAAGTTCAAAAACCGATAATGGGAACGTATAAAATTAATCAGAAGTATTTTGTAGTTGAATAGGTGGTGGGTAGGAGTGTTTATCTATACACGGAACCAAAACAAAGTGGTTGTTCTGATAGAAGACTACTTGACCTCGCTGTGGTTAGATTTAGTTTGCCGAGTGCAGGTAAGCATGAGCTTTAACCATAATCAGTGTTTCCGGTGGGCTCATAAATATTTCGTAGAATGGGAAGACTACCATTAACCTAACTTCATGAAGCAAATCTAATTCTAATATTTTTATTTACTTATTGTAATGTCTACTACAAAAAACTTTCAGTAGACTTCAGAGAAGCCATTCTAACGGGACTTATTCAAGTTCAGTCCTTCATGGTAAAGGTATTTGGTTTCTCACAACAGCTTGTGAGTGTCTGTGAATGGCTTCAGAAAAAAAGGGGGACGAAAGAGAACAATGTATGAAGAGATGGGCCCCGAAAAACCACCCAGAAAATAATAGGAGCATCCGAATGTAATCGATGGCTGACTCAAAATAATCTGTATGAGCAAGACATGATGATCTATGGGTAACACAAGGGTTGAAGCTCCATGTTTCGAATGTTAAATGTCACTTAGCATGTGACTTTTCGAAAACTTATGGTAAGTGCAAAAAATGGGAAAGTCAGACTACGGTGTGGACTACTGAAGAGTGGTCAAAAATTCTATGGAGTGATGAAAGCAAAAAACTTGGCACCCCTGGTGCAGACCGCACAGGACCAGTTTGTCAGCCCTGGCACAGACTGCACATGTTTGAATATGGACCTCGTGAAGATAAGTGGTTAATTCTATAAAAATCGTAAATTAAGTTACCGTACCATTACACCATGTTGTTGTTGTTGTGGTCTTCAGTCCAGAGACTAGTTTGATGCAGCTCTCCGTGCTACTCTATCCTGTGCAAGGTTCTTCATCTCCCAGTACGTACTGCAACCTACATCCTTCTGAATCTGTTTAGTGTATTCATCTCTTGGTCTCAACATAAGGAAGTTAATTAGAATTATCTATTGAAGGTTTCACTCGTTACAAATATTTCTTGAAAAAAAAAAAAAAAAAAAAAACTTATAACCTTAGGGACAGTTTCCGCCTACTTTAGATGTAGATTTAGATACACATTTAAGACATTTGCGAAAGTTTTAAGTGAAGAATTTAGGTTGTTTTCATTACACGTATATTTAGTAGTGCCATACGTCTTCGAGGAATTAAAGGTTTTAAGTTCTACCTCTTATTTTCTTTCCAAACGCTTAAATTACAATCGCGCATAGGCGTTCTTAGTTCTAATTTTTCTGGTGTATTTGTTTTGATTTTTAATGTTAGGTTAAGTGCATTACCTTATTGTATTAATAGTATACACATGTATTAGTGTTCCACATAACTTCAGTGACTATTGTGATCTGTAGTTAATAGGATATTACTGTTATTACCTAGATAAATTTTGTGAAAATACTGTAAACAACCATGAGCCAGAAGTGTTTCACCTGCCATAGGAAAGTTAGATCGGAGGATTCAGTGCAGCTGTTGTGACAGATTGTTACACTGGGAGGAATGTAGTGGCATGGGAATTGGGAAGTAAATGGGTCACTTCCATGGAATTGCAGAGTATGTCAAAGGGATAGGAAAATAGCTGAACAGGAAGAGGAAGGGAAGATTAGAGCCCTTAAGGCTGAACTGGATAGTGCTAGGGAGGAACTGATGAGGTTAAGAGGGGAGAAGGGTGAAGACAGGTGGGAAGTGGTAGCAAGGAACAGGGACTACAGAAAGAAACAATATCTGACAGTTTCATCATTGGCACAAACAACAGATTTTCCTTGCAACCTCAGTCAACTAAGGAAGATGCTCAAGTAATCAGCACTCAACAGACTTTCACTAGGAAAGCAACTGTTTAAAAAAAAGAAAAAGGAGAAAGGAGGAGGAAAGTTCTGTTGTTAGGCCGGAGCCATGGAAGAGGTGCGGGCCAGGTCTTGCAGGAAAAATTAGGTGACAGGTACCAGGTCACAAGTATTTTCAAGCCCAGTGTATGTCTTAGCCAAGTGATAGAGGATGTAGGACCATTGTGCAAGGGTTTTACAAAGCAGGATCCTATGGTAGTGGGTGGAGTGGAAGCAGTATTGATAGGGATCAGGACTACAACATTGAGTGTGACCTGGTAAAAACAGCATCTGCAACAAACCATACAAATGTTGGCTTGGTTCCTGCTTTCATGCAGGCCCCAATTGAACAGCTCTGTCAGGAGGGTCAATGTGGAGCTAGATCATCTGCTTTGGGCAGCTACCTTATGAGGCATAGGCTTGGTCCCTGTTAATGGTATTGGTAGGTGGTACATGGCCTGCATCTCAATAGGAAAGGGAAGGGTAAATTGGCTGGGATGATAGCAAAATCTTTAAGGGGGGCACTGAGACTCATGGGAGTACCTCTTTTTTAGGCTCAGATCAGTGTTCAATCGTCCAACATGATTGGAATTAAGCTTAATGAGAAGCTCAGACAGGCAGGAACTAGAGATATGAAAATATGACAAGATTCTCATAACAGTACAGTGAAAAATAATGTTCGTATGTCACAAGATTCTCATAAAAGCTCAGTGAAAAATAATGTTAGTATATAGCATCAGAATATCAGGGGATTAAAAAACAAATTAGATGAGCTTCTTGTTTGTTTAGAAGATTTAGAAACTGAGGGTGGAATAGATGTACTATGCCTTTCTGAACATCATATAGTCACAGGTATGGAAAAGATAAATGTAGGTGGATCTAAGCTTTCAGCAGATGCAAGTAGAGACACTATGGAGAGAGGAGGAGTTGCCTTATATGTTAAAATCTGTAATAGTGTGAAAAATTTGGAAACTAAAAAATTTTGTGTAGAGCAATATATGGAAGTGTGTGTGCTTAAACTAAATAGTGGTACTTTTATAACTGCAGCCATGTATAGGTCCCCATTGGAAAATTTTCAGCTATTTTTGAAAAACTGTCAGTCAGAGGGAAGCAAATTATTGTTTGTGGGGATTTCAATACAGATTTTCTGAAAGAGTCCAATAGAAAGCCTGACTTTGAAGTATTACTTGGTTCTTTCACTTTGACATCAGTTACTGATTTTCCTACTCGGTGGTACAGGAAAGCAGCACACTGATAGACATTATTTTTATAAACTAAGATTAATTTAATCAAATGAAAACTTTTCGTTTTAAGAAAGGTCTGTCTGATCATGAGGCACAGCTAGTTACAGTATATAACATACCTCTATACAGTAATGCAAAACAGTCCTCCAAAATAGTGCATTCAGTTAACAATTCAACAATTGAAAATTTTAGGGAAAGCTTGCAACAGTTAGACTGCTGGAATGAGGTGCACAGGGAACCTGACGCTAATTTAAAATTTAAACTATTTCTTGATACCTTTGTGAGTATATCTGAAAACAGTTTCTCTGTGAAAACAGTGAAATATAATGTAAGAACCCATCTGAAAAGCCATAGCTTACTAAAGGGATAAAAATATCTTGTAAACAGAAATGGGAAATGTGTATTATAGCTAGGAGGAGTAATGATTCAGAAACAGTGAATCATTAGAATAACTACAACAGTGTACTAAGAAAAGTTATTAAAAAGTCCAGAAGTATCTGCATTACATCTGAGATTAGTACATCTGATAATAAAATTATAACAATTTGGAATATCATTAAAAGGGAAATGCAGCAACCAACAGCACAGGAAGACTGTATTTCTATTAAACCTAATAAAAAATTTGTTAGCCAAGAGTCAGAAGCAGAAAACATTTTTAATAATCATTTTTAAGTGTTGTAGAGGAAACAGGATCCAGCTATTCATTAGAAAATGCAAGGCAGTATATGGAAGAGGCAATACTTAGACAATTTGATAAAGCTGAAATTCAGCCCACGTCTTCTACTGAAATTAGGAAATAAGAAATTCACTCAAAAGTAAAAGCTCACGTGGAATTGATGACATTTTCAACAGAGTACTAAAAGGTTGTTCCCTACAGATAAGTAAGATTCTCAGCTGCATATAAAGCAGCCCACTGAAATGGGGCGTTTCTCCAGATAAACTGGAATACGCTATTGTTAAACTATTGCATAAAAAAGGGTATGCTAACAACTACCACCCAATCTCACTTCTGACAGCTTTATTCAAAATTCTTAAAGAAGTTATATATTCAAGAGTAGCATCGCATATATGAAACACTAACAAAATGTCAGTTTGGTTTTCAGAAAGGCTTTTCAACAGAGAATGCTATATATGCTTTCACTGATCAAATATTAAATGCATTGAATAACCGAATATCACCCACTGGGATATTTTGTAATTTCCCAAAGGCTTTTGCTTGTGTGAATCATGAAATTCTTCTAGATAAACTAAAGTATCGTGGTATGAGTGGGGCAGTGCACAAATAATTTAATTCATATTTAACTGGAAGAATGCAGAAGGTTGAAATTAACAGTACATATAGTCTGCAAAAATCAGCAGAGTCCTCTAACTGGGAAGGTATTAAGAATGGTGTCCCACAGGGTTCAGTCTTGGGTCGCTTGTTGTTCTTAATATATATTAATGACTTGCCACTCTGTATTCATGAAGATGCAAAGCTAGTTCTTTTTGATGATGATACAAGTGTAGTAATCACACTCAAGAAAAAAGAATTAGCTGAGGAAATTGTAAATAACTTCTTTCAGAAAATCACTATATGGTTCTCTGCAAAAGGACTCTCACTAAATTTTGAGAAAACACGGTATACACAATTCTGTACAGTAAATGTGATAATAGCATTGATAAGTATAGACTATGAACAGAAGCCTGTTTGCTAAGATAGAATACTTTAAATTTTTGGGTGTGTGCATTGATGAGAAATTGAATTGGAAGAAACACATCGATGACTTGCTGAAACGATCAGGTTCTACAACTTATGTTATTAGGGTTATTGCAAATTTTGGTGATAAACATATCAGTAAATTAGCCTACTATGTCTATTTTCATTCACTGATTTTATATCGCATCACATTTTTGGGTAATTCATCATTAAGAGAAAAAGTATTCATTGCACAAAAGTATGGAATCAGAATTATAGCTACATCCCATCCAAGATCAGCTTGCAGACATTTATTTAAGGAACTCGGGATATTCACAGTACCTTCGCAATACATACAGGTCGAGTCACTAACTATTGCCATCAAGAATAACTCCGAAAGTATGATAGGTGCTGAAAAGTTTGTGGGACAAAAGTTGTGCGGGACAAGGGGGCCACAATATCAGATTGGTTCTTTGTTGCTAGGTAGGGTCACGTCAAATATATGAAGGTCAACTTTGTTTTTTTTTAAATGGGATACTATAGTTTGGTATTTATTTTCTGATAGCAGCTATCAAGATGAATCCAATGATGTGTAACAGGACAACGAAGGTCAGAAAGGTGGCATGAACACCCATTTATAGGAGGTGTTTGAAGTGATGACCATTGGTATCAATGCAATGCTGCAATCTTCTTATCATGGATTGAGTGGTATTCCTTTATCCCATCGGCACTTATTGAAGCACATGCTCTAACAATTCTCTCTCACATGTCTTCAGGTATAGTTGGAATGTCTTTATAAAGAATGTCTTTTACAAATTCCCATGATACATCTCCTCCATGTCCAATCTAACAATTTGGGAATTGTCTCCGCAACTCATTTTTAGCCGTCAGCGAAAAATGTGCCAGACACCCATTGTGTTGATACCACATTCTGTTCCTTGTTCTTAAAGGCATTTCTTCCAGTAACAGACCTAATGTTTCATGCAGGAAGGTGGTGTACTTTCTACCATTAAGATTTCCTTCGATGAAATAGGGGCCTATAATTCTGTCCTCCATAATCCCACAACATACATTCACCAACCATGGTTTTTGGTGTGCAACTTGCCACAGCCAACATGGATATTCAGTTGTCCAATAACGCATGTTATGTAAATTAACATTTCCATGGCTCGTGAAGGTAGTCTCATCAGTAAATAAAATCACATTAATAAATGTGTCATCCCTCTGGATCTGAAGTTGAGCCCATAGGCAGAATTCAATATGATGCATACAATCCATACCAGTTAATTCTTGGTGAAGACTGATGTGGTAAGGTTGATATTTATGAAGATGCAGAACACAAACAACACTACTCTGGCTCATACCAGATTCCCTTGCGATTTGACGCAAACTAACACAAGTATCTCGAACCATAGTGGCAAGACTACTAATTTCCGTTTCCTCATTAGTAACTTTCCTTTGTCGGACATATTTCCAATGAGCTAAAAATCCAGTTGTTCTCAATTTATCATACACATATTTAAATGTACAAGGTGTGGGGTGAGTACACTGAGGATATCTTTCAGCATATAAGTCTGTAGCTCTCACTGAATTTCGTTGGCACTCTGTGTAAATGAGAAGCATATCGGCTTGTTCTTTGAAGGAATACATCATTTACATTCGCTTGATTCAATGATACTAGTCTTACCCTTTCTATTAGTGTTGTATTGCGAAACCATCGAATTGTGTTTACATGTCAATGGCATGCTAGATGGATTCGCTGTATTCGGCGAATATCTACTATTTGCACGATATACGTGAGATAATTGTCAGAGCATGTGCTTTTATAAGTGCCGAAGTGATACGGAATACCACTCAATCCATGATAAGAAGATTCCAGCAATTGATACCAATGGTCATCACTTCAAACACCTTCTGTAAATAGACGTTCATGCCACAGTTTTGACCTCTGTTGAGCTTTAAAGATCTTGCTGTTACACATCATTGGATTCTTCTCGATAGCCGCTATCAGAAAATGAGTACCAAACTATAGTATTCCATTAAAAAAAAAAAAACGAAGTTGACCTTCATATCACTGACGCAACCCTACTAAACAACAAAAAACCAGTATCATATTATGGCCCCCGTTGTCCTATGCAACATTTTGTCCCACAAACTTTTCAGCCACAATCATACTTTCAGAGTTATTCTAGGTGGCAATAGTTAGTGGCTCGTCCTGTATATTCACTTATGAAATTTGTTATTAATAACCCATCCCAGTTCGAAAATAATAGCAAAGTGCATAGTTACAAGACTAGAAGGAAGGATGATCTTCACTATTCAAGATTAAATCTGACTTTGGCACAGAAAGGAGTGAATTATACTACTTATAATAAAGTAATACCACAAAAATCTTTGCTCATTTGCCAAATAGCATTAAAGGTCTGACAGATAGCCAACCAATATTTAAAAACAAATTAAAAGAATCTCTGAACAACAACTCCTTCTACTCAGTAGATGAATTTTTAGATATGAAGTAGTAACTGTAAAAAAATATTATTTTGTGTAGAGAAAGCTTATGTTAAAGTGACACATTTCACGTCATTACAAAATGTCGTATTCATGATATATGGAGCAAGTATTATTGTATGTATGTATGTATTTTTGAATTTACTTCTGGAGATGGGGTGCAGTACATTCGACAGCTAAAAAACAAGAGGAATGACAGAAAGTACCAAATACCCACCATAAAGCACAGAGGAAGAATTACCACAGTTTGAGGTTGTTCCTCACGAATTGGTGTAGGTCCTTACGTCGAAATTCATGGGGTAATGGGTAGTCTGTAGTATGGGGAAATATTAACAGACCATATGATACCTCACAGAAGACAAAATATTCTATGTAATTGCAAATTCAGCAGCACAAGTAGTCAAAGGACACTTCTGGCATTGTGAAGACAGTTCTGAAGCAGCACAAAGTAAAAGTATTTGAATCACCAAGCCAAAGTTCAGACTTATATCCCACAGAACACCTTTGGGGAGAGTGGATAGACATGTTTGCCAATAAAACTGCACAAACAAGGAGGCTTTCTACAAAGAACTGTGAGAGCAATAGCAGAAGATTCCCCAGGCATGACTAGCCAAACTCGTGGATTTTATGCCATCCAGGTGTTCTGCAATAGCACACGCAAAGCGCTATGTGACCAAGTATTAAGCCAAGAGTTCATTTTTGTTTGTCTTCTGTTAATTTTTAATAAAATTCTTTTCAACTTGTATAATTTGTTCTTTTGTATTTTATTATTGACGCAAAGATTAGAACTGTATAACATGTGTAAGAAAATAAATTACACATTATAAAGATTTGGTAATAAAATTCTCTCATTTAAATTTTCTCCTAAAGAATTTGATTTCCAAATTTATTATCCCACAAAATACTTTTGAGCAATACTGTATATGCTTTTCTTTTTACGAGAGAGGGCAAGGAAGTTCCCTTACCTATTCGAACCATTTTTAAATGTATGTCACGTTCATGACATAGACTTACAAATAATCAGAAGCATAAAAGCAATTTTTTGCCGCTCTCGAGAAAAATCGAATTAAAAAATTTTCGATGTTGTCCATAATACATACTATTATGTAAAGGCAAGTCGTTGTTTATCATTGTAACAAAAATCTGAAAAGTTCTTCACAGATTTACTTCAAATTTTTACATGATATGCTGCTAAATCTTCAGATGGACGCTGGCTATATATTTTTTTATATGGCAATGTATAGATTTTCTCTTAAGACTGACTATGAGAAAGAAAACGTTGTGCTGTGAAAATGTGTGGTTTCGTTTTCTTTCTTGCAATCAGTGTCAGCTATGACAGCAAGGCCTGTAAGCCATTAGATGCATTGTTTCTGTATATATTCTCTCTCCTTGTATATAATTGCGAACAAAAATTATATAGACAAGAAAGTGCTGTATTATCTTCTTCTTTGCATCAATTTTACAGAAAACAGGAAATGAATATTTAGGATTTAGCAGTGTATCATCTAATGACTATAATAACACTAAAGCGCCTAAATCATCTGAAACTTTGTAATGCTACCAATTCACAGATTAGATCTCTGCATAATACTGTCTTTGTAGCTAGTGTTCTTACAGATGCAGAAACTGTAGAGGTCTCTCTCATATTCCATGTACCACAGATCCCAATAGATTTGTCTAATCTGTTTAATCATACAGTGTATGGTGATGCATATATGCATCAATCCATTACCAGCATTATTTTCTTTACTGAGTGCTGTAACCTTGCTGGTACATTTATGAATCATTCAGCAAACATTGTTTGAGCAGCAGAAATATTTACTATGAAACAGCTGCCTCTTATATAGTATTGCCTATGGTGATGGCAGTATGAGTCATTGTTGACAAAGTTCACTGTTCTCAGCTGAATTACAGCCAACAGATATTCATATATTTAAAGGACTTTTCTTTTAAAGTTGTAGACTGTAATGTGAGTGATTCATGTACGAATCATCATGTATAAGGGAACAAAACACAAACAATAGTTATGCACTTACCTTGAATTCAGCTATTTTTTCTGTTCTTTATAACATTATGTTTCTTTTATGTCTGAAAACTATGTCTTGTTGTTGATGACATAAATTGGTCTTCTGTAATTTATAATTCATTATAGTACAGAAAGGTTTAGTAGTCACATGAAATTAATAAATAATACTGCCAAACATTCTAGAACGATTTCATCATCTTGTTTCTAGATGCCAGTTCATTAAATAATTGAGGAAGGAAGTTGAAGAGTACTGGATGTTAAAGGTCACCTCTTTCTTACTGTGTAGTGTCTCAGGTGACATTGACGATGATTTAGAAGTGGCCATGCTAATGAGGAAATCAGAAGGAATAATACCAAAGACAGCCGTATGGCCCAGTGAATCACAGTTAACATCATCTTTGTTGGACATACCTTATGGTACAGAATCTTATGTTGAGAATATTTTTGATGAATAGAATTTTGTACAAATGTTTGTCGATAACTTATCAGGTGAACAACTTATAAGGTCTGAATTCTGAGCAGTAAGTGACTCAGTTGCTTGTGCACAGATTCAACAACAAGCAAACAACCAACAGGAAATATGTGCAGCTCTGATGTGAATCATCAAACTTGTTCTATCCCATTCTCACAAAGTATCAAATGGCAGTTAGACTTAGCAGAGCAACCAAATTCAATAATTGGGAATGTGATTTGGAGGAAAAAACAACAAAAGAAGTTCATTTGTTGTTGTGCTATTTCTGGATTTTTACAAGAATGTGACAGCCCATTTCAGATCTTCATGTATCTTTTTTAACAAGGAACTAATGCAGAAAATTATTTATCAGTCACACAGAATTTGTATTTTTACATCTGTGGGCAGTTACTGTAATGTAAGGCTTTACTGGGATAAGTTTTGTGGAAATGGTAAAGAACCCTTGTCACTGGACATGTCTGAAAAATTCGAGCCAATTTAAAGTTCAATGAGAACTCAAAACTAGTGTTGAATAAAAGAGCTGATGGACATGATAAATTGTACAAACTGCGTGCAGTCCTTGGCAAGGTGAGAAAAAGTCTCTTTCGGTTCCTATGGAAGAGTGTTTATCGATCAATGGGCAGATGTGCACTAATAAGACTAGAAATCACCTAGTGCAGTATATGCCCAAGAAACCTCATAACTTGAGTTATAAGTTATTTGTGCTCTATGGTGTCTTTGGATTTGCCTGTAAATTCTAAATATATTGTATACAGAAACTGCAAATAAGTTGAAAAACCAACTTGACTATGAACCAGACTTCTTTAGAGCTAGTGAAAATGTAGTTGTCAGACTGTGTAGAGAGATCCTAAGAGGTGTTTCGCAAAGTGTAGTTTGAAAATCAGGGGTACTATACAAATCTGCCACTGGTTTCATACTTGGCTCAACAGTGAATACATAGTTTGGGCACTGTCAGAAGGAACAGGAACCCTCAGTTTAAACCCCAAAGCTGATAATGTGAAAAAAGAAGAACGAGGGTTTTCTGTCATGTAATGCAAAACAGACAAAAATATCAAAGTCTGCAATTTCTTGTGGGCAGACAGTGGGTGTTTATTATCCATATCTGCTGGAACACAACCAGAAGGAACCACTGAAAGGTTTGATAGGAAAATGAAGTCAAAGAAAACTGTGAAATGTCCAGCAGTAATACATATTATAACTGTCGTATGTAAGGCGCTGATTTCTTGACAGCTTACTGGGACATCATCACATATCTATGTTCTCTAGAAAAAGGTGTATGACACCATTTTATTATATTGTTGACATAACTGTTGTTAATTCTTCATTGCTACATATAAAGTTGCATTTTTCCAATGACTCAATGAAGCTGCCAGAGTTCAGAATTGAACTTGAAAATATTCTGTGGTCTGTTGGACATTCTACAACGACAAAATGAGGAAGACCTTCTTCTGAAGAACAGAATACCTACACAGAAAAAAAAATGTAAACGTCCAACAGCCCTAGTTCCTCTCCTAGATATGTGTTGGGGCCATGTGAACCATTTTCCAACATGGAATCCTAGAAAAGTACAGTACCTATTTCTAACATGTGCAAAACACACCTTTGTGGTATGCAGCAGTTGCTTCAATAAAGATAAAAATTCCTTTCTGCAGTTTCACGCCATATAAAGTAAAGGAAAAAAATAAGTACTCTCAACAGTGTTGAATACTGAACTCAACATTATCTTAAAATTAATTAACATTTTAAAAAATTGTATGCTTATATTCTAAATGAAATCTAAATCGCTTTTTTAAAATTTGTATCAAGTAATTTACTAAGATAAAGAGCATAAACATTCTATTACACAAAATTTTAACAATGATTCATATATACATCAGATGTCTTAATACACGATGCTCCATTTATGAATCAAACCAATAAAACCTCTGAGAAACTACAAAAATTGACAGCAGAATTTTTTAACATTTTTCCTTTGTGTATTCGATATGTCCCCACCTATGAGAAATTATTTACGATGATAGGAAAAATCATGCACTGTAGGATTAAATGAGTCAGCTCCAAATGGATGTTTCATTTCCCTCATCAATAAACAAGGCTCAAGGTCAGATTGATAGATAGAGGGGGTAGGGGGGAGTAAATGAATATAGAAAGGGAGAGGAGATGGATAAAAAGATGGAGGATGAGGTTATGCACACACAGAGAGAGAGAGAGAGAGAGGGGATGAGTAGGTGATGGAGAGAAGGAGATAGGCAGAGAGAGGGGCAAATGAGTTACGGGTGTACCTCAGATTTGCATACATACTTAATAATTGCAAAGCATTCTAGTTTCACAAGTACTAAATATTTTCAGATCATATTTGAGAAGTGGTAGCAGGTTCAAAGGTTCTGACATGGGTGTGTATTAACTTAGTTGCTTTTGTGCCCCAAAACAAAACATCTCAGAATCTGCAGTTCTGATTTTTTTTTGTCAGAAGTACCACAGTGGGGTACTGGTGTGTATTGTCAGAAATCGAGCACTATCAGTGGGGGTTCTAAACATCCATAAGCAACACTTGGTATGTTGAGTTACGCATACCACTGTTACTTGGTCATGCATTTTACCCGACTGCAACTACAGTGACAGAACTATTTATTTATCAATTAAATTGTGAAGATAAGAAGAATGCATTGCATGTCTTCGTTTTTTCATTTACACATTTAGTATTGCATTTCTTATACTGACGGTGTGCCATATGAAGGCTGGTTTTCTTGCCAATGTTCTATCAATGGACTCTACTTCTTGTTCGTGTTATTGTGCAATGGACTTTTTGCAGCGATTTAAACCAGAAATGTATATTTTGTTATTTCTGGATAGTCTGCACCTTAGTTACCATGTTTTGCAATAATGGTTTCTTTCATTGTCAAACAACAAGTCTAGAGTTACCTCTACAACTTGCTGACAACTTGTGATGGTTTAAAACAGTGTGTGTGTTTGTGATGGTACCTACCAGTTAATGCTGCTGAGTTGGTCTTCCAAACAGCATCCCCTATGAGCAAACCAGCTGTGGCTTTACCTGTGGTTTCTCATACGTTAGGTATTTGGGATATGCACGACTCTGTTAAGAAAGAATAGCTTGATGTTGTCAGAGGGTCGATCTGCCCATATCTGCTTTCATGCCCCACAGCTAATTCGCTGCAAATAATTACCTGTAGCTCTGATCCTGCAGTCAAATAGTCTGTCCATTGACTAGAACTGTGAGTTAATGACATACACAGAAATATAAAATAAAAGTTAAATGAATAATTAAACAACAAGGGTTCTATTCTAATGTCTGTAATTGATGCAAACGACAGAGAATTACGTTGAATAATGTTCATTCAAGAAAGGACATCTCAAATAAATGGGAAGTGGTCCTACAATAATAAATGTCATAATCATTCAGTCACACTAAGACCACTCACAATAAATATAAATCTAGGTTTTTCCATAAATAAATATGCTAGTATTCTTGACACAAGTGTGCTTGCAATAAATGACAAGAGATTGTCGTTAAATATTGTTTAAATATTATTTATAAATGCTTATCGTAAATGTCTTTTGGCACTCTTTTACAAAACTGGTGTCAGCTAACACATATGATTGACTACTTCATAAATTATCATGATTTTGTATTATTAGTTGTTATTAATATTTAAATAAATTTACTGGCAAAATAGTAAACTGTTCATTAAATAAACAGACAAGTACGATAAAATTTGAGGTATCCATGCTGTGTTAATTTGCTGTGTAATTGTGGAGGATACAGTGTTTTGAATTACATTGGCATTATGAAAAGATATAAAAAATGTAACAATTCAAGGAATAAAATAGATACAGATAAGTAGCTTACAGAGATGATTGCTATAGTGCAATGCTATCATCTGAGATATCGTATGTTGAAACCACATGACAGTTTTAAAAGTTGTTAATTCTGAGATTCATTGTGAAAATGTTTATTCTCTGTGAAATATTAACTTCTGTATTTTTAAAGCTATTGAATTATTATCGTATCACTGGATAAGCATCATTTTTCTGAGACTGCAGACATATTCAGATTTGCTTTAACACTTGATTGTGAGTTATAATAGATTCGTGAAGAGCTGTAAGAAGCCATTTTTCTGTCTGACACTCCATCATCTCTTGGAGCATCTCCTGCACAAGGGCTATGCAAGCAACAGTTGCTTAAATACCCTGTACTGGGATTTTCCAGTCACGACGACACTGCTGGTCCCTGCACTTGGCTGACCAGAACCAGTTATCTTGCCACAGTGGCCGCAAGGCACCCTGAGGCCTGGGTCCACAAATGCACCTTACCTCGTACCAATTTTGGGCTGCCGAATTACTCGCCTACTCACTTAATGTGGCCCATTAGCTCTCTAACTTGGCACCAAATTTGACATACTTAAATAACGTAATGAATACCTACATAATATAATAAATAGCACATACTACTTGCACATGAGTACAATAAAGTAAGTATCTTTGTGTTTTTGTTGTTGTTGTTGTTGTTGCATCTTTAAGGTGCTCAACATCGTGGTCGTCAGCACCTGTAGATAGAATCTATGCGACGATGGTGCTAGGTCACACAATATGAGCATAGCCTAAAGTACAACATAATACCATGTACACTCCCTCATACTCTTTCTTACATGAACATGTACGATTCCTCCATATGGTACAATGGAGAAAGTGAGTCACGGCAGACCATGAAGAATACTGATATCAGAAGAAGAGTCTGGAAAGAAGATTGGCTATTCATGAAGATAATAACCGAATGAGCCAATCATCGTCTAACAAACGAAAAACTTTACCTAAGAGCTTAGGTAGAAGGAAAGATAAAACACAAAATCGTAAAACTTGCAGCACATTCAGCTCATTATCACTTAAAATTGAGGGTAGGTCTGCTGGTAAACCAGCTTGTACCCTCCTGTCATCATATAAAATATAATTCGTTAAAATGTGGTGAACTGTAATCAGCACACCGCATGCTTCACAAACAGGGCTGTATTTATTAATGTCTGGGAAGGAAGTGATGGGTCAAGGTGCTGTCTCCTATCTGAAGTCACATTAAAAAGATCTCAGCAATCTTCACTGGCCAGAAGGAGGCGAATCATGGCCTCGCAGTCTCTTTTACTGATCGCAACTTATTATGTGTCATGTCTAGCCGCTCTTCCTCCCAAAGGTGCATTACAGCTCCTCGCAGGAATGACAGTGCAGCAGAGGGATAGGGCAATCAGTTATCCTGGCAAGGGGACATGCTACCTTGGTCGTGGTATTGGCTAATCCATTCCCATGGAGGCTCACATGTCCTGGTACCCAGCAGAGTGAGACCTACTTTCTTCGTCTTTGTGAGTGCAGGATGGTGTCGTGGATGTTCTGGACAGTTCTGTCTGCTGGGTACATATAATGGATGGCCTGCACGGTACTGAGCAAATCGGAGCAGATGAGGAATTTGGATCCACAATCACAATTTCATCTGGCCCACAGCTGTAAGAATCGCATAGGGTTCAGCGTCAAAGATAGTAAACTCACTAGGCAGATAAAATCTGAAGACATAGGTAGGAAAAATGACAGAACAACTAATAGCATCCCCCTGTTTGGACCTATCTGTATATACTACATTAGAGTTCTCTGATGGTGTGTGAAACATCATGTACCTCCTAGGATATGTCAAACACCTTATCAGCATACTAAGTCTAACAGAAATTATAAAAATATAATAGAGGGAAACATTCCACGTGGGAAAAATATATCTAAAAACAAAGATGATGAGACTTACCAAACAAAAGCGCTGGCAGGTCGATACACACACAAACGAACACAAACATACACGGTATATTAATTAAATGCTGAAACAAACACATAACTTGTGGGATTAAAGGGACCAGACTGCTACGGTCATCGGTCAATGCATAACTTGTATGTAATTTTCAAGTCAGCTTGATCTTTTCAGAAGTTTTTAGCCCTTTTGCGCTCATCTGATAACACCTTCTTGCTTTGACCATATTGTAGCACTTCACCATCACCAACACAGCACACAATCTGTGCTCTGGCGTCGAAATTTAGATGGTTCACAGTCCAGCCGCCACTGCAAAATTTCATGACCCCCCATGACCATGTGTCATGCCAAACATGAGTGAATCTGCAGTCACCATTAGTGCTGAAGGACAATAGCTGCCGATGTACAACTGTGGTACAGTTACCAATAACCATATAACTTTCTGAATCCCCTTAAATCAGGCACTGGACACCCCCCCTCCTCCAGAGGAACCAATACATTTGCAAACAAGACAGCAAGCAGTGTCTGATCTATAGTGTAGTCAAAACACTTGATTTGCTCAACATTTCAAACACTCTGTCCATGTTCCAACTAAAAACAGGTTTTTTGAACAATGAAATTTGTTCAACCCCAAAAACTAACAAACATTTTCTCATTTCTCTTTAATTTTACCACTTCTAATTAGAAACCTTAAAACTAATACTACCCTGTGGAGAAGTCCCCCATTTAACTGTCCTTCTCTCAGCAACTAAACTGCACTATAAATTCATCAAAATTCTATTTTCATAAGGAAACACTTATCCCCAGAATTATTCTCATGACCTTTATATGAATTTATTTGCAACATTTACTCATACAAATCTCATAAAAATCATTGCTAAATAACATATGTTATAGAATTAACCCACGAAATATGTCCCCCAAAAACTTTGCTCATATTCTGCACTAACTACCGGTATCTCTTTTACTCCCACAAGTAGTTAAAACTTTAATGAGAGCTGATGACACTGAAGCACCAAATAAACTACATATATCATATGAGAAACCCATCCAAAATACTACAAGTAACAAATTTAAATAATTCTTTGGAATTGCTTCCCCAATCTTATGTACAAATAAGTCATATTCCTCTCTTACCTAAATAATGATGCTAATTATGTTCTGCTGACCACCACATACCAAGACTCATGTGCTTCCATACATTATACATGCATCTTAAATGCACCACTTTAAGCTTTACACATGTATTATAAACCTCCAAAATTCTAATGTACTACACACAACATTACACTTGTATACATACTTACACAAAACCTTTTCCTCATTCACAATGTGCAACTCTGTCACCATTGCCTCTTACAGCAGTTCTCTCGCCTGTGTGAGTATCTTTTAAATCTCACCTTTTGCGTCTCTTGTACTGCTCAAACTCGAGGCCTCTTTTCTCATTCTTCAAGGGAGTCTTATGTTTAGAGGAAAATTTTATGACAACCACTGGAACACTATTTTTAGTTTTGAGAGACATAAACTTCCTTTCTTCATCAACATCGTTCATTTCACTTATAGGCTGCATATATTTAATTTCACCCCTTTCTAAACATTGCACCCTTAAACGATCAGTTTCAACATCCCTGCCTTTTTCCTGCATATTTATGGTACACATTACAAAATCAAATTAACCCTCAGTCTCATTATCACCATCAAATAATTCTTTAAACACTTCTTTCGGCGTGGTTTTGTCTTTCCTTCAAGACCTCTTGCTACTTTATATTTCTCCTGTGCCCACCAGTCAGTGGGCCAGTGTGGGCTGGGGCCCACCCAAATTCAAAGTCCAAAGACAAACTTTATTTTATAAAATGAAAAATAACTTGTACGTAGTTTTAAGCATATGGCAAACCACTCTGTTAATTTGTTAAAGACTTAAGTGTTGTTCCATATTAAAGCTGTATAATAAAACAAATATATTTGAAGTGGATTTTAGTATAACAGGGTTAACAATGACTTATCCATTGATCTGTACCTGTTGGACAATGAGTGAAAAAACTAGTCGATCGATCTATCAAATGAGAGGTTTTTCCCCACTGTCTCTTTTGTGATTGTATGTTTCTGCTATAGTTTCCGTTAATGGTAAGCAACGAAAGTATATGTGGTTTCACTGTGGTCTCTGTTTTACTTTGGGTAGTGAATTGTGCCTCTAATGAGAAGTAAACATAGTAAAATGGCAAAAGAGCCTACCATATCAGATTTCTTCAGTCTGCAAAAAAAGCAACTAAACAAAATGAGGATATTATAACGTCTCTGTCTGTAACTGCAGGGGCTAGTTTCCATGGTCCAGAAAGTGATGTAGAAAAAATTGTGTTTGATGATGATGAAGAAATTGAAGTAGGAAGAGTCTGGAAAATGATAAACTCTTATAAAATAGAGGCATGGATTTATTTTCTATTCCTAGCAGTAGCACCAGCAGGACTAGTCTATCTGCTTCAGTTTATGATGTATCTATGAAATCTATTGATGAACCAAAACCCCCTCTTAAGTCATTTTTTTGCATGTTTGGAGACAAAGAAAGAAATTTCCAGGCAGGTTGGTACCAAATTCATCCTTGGCTAGAGTATAGTGTTGTACATGATACTGCATATTGTTTTGTCTATCAATTTTTCGGTTCCCAAACTCAAGGCACAAAAAGTGAATGGCTTAGTTTTGTAAGTGAGTGTTTCACTAAACGAAAAGGAGCAACAGAGTCTAATTCTGGCTTTAAACAGCATGAGAATAGCTTCGCACACAAAAACTCTGTAGTTGATTGGGAGTCTATCAGAAATTTTAAAAGTGAGCTTGGAGGGAATGCACCAGCTGTTTCTCTGACATATGAAGTGTTTGCTCTAAATGTTCAGGAAAACAGAGGAAACATAGAAACGATTGCTGATGTACTTTGACACACAATCCTTCAAGCAATAGTTCAAAGAGATCATAATGAATCGAAAGATAGTGCAAATAAGGGAACTTAATGGAACTTACAGGAAAAGAGATCTGAGTGTTAGGAAACAACATGAATTTAAAAGGGGAAAATGCACACATGATGATACACAAAATTCTTAGCACCATCAACAACACTGTGCTAGAGCATACCTTGATGAAGTGAAAAAAGACCAGTATTTTGCTCTAACGGTTGACAAGTCAAAAGACTATCAAAAAACTGAGCAACTATAAATTGTTATTTGGTACATCTAAAAACAAAGATGATGAGACTTACCAAACAAAAGCGCTGGCAGGTCGATAGACACACAAACAAACACAAACATACACACAAAATTCAAGCTTTCGCAACAAACGGTTGCTTCATCAGCAAAGAGGGAAAGAGAGGGAAAGACGAAAGGATGTGGGTTTTAAGGGAGAGGGTAAGGAGTCATTCCAATCCTGGGAGCGGAAAGACTTACCTTAGGGGGAAAAAAGGACTGGTATACACTCGCACACACACACATATCCACCCGCTCCCGGGAATGGAATGACTCCTTACCCTCTCCCCTAAAACCCACATCCTTTCGTCTTTCCCTCTCCTTCCCTCTTTCCTGATGAAGCAACCGTTTGTTGCGAAAGCTTGAATTTTGTGTGTATGTTTGTGTGTCTATCGACCTGCCAGCGCTTTTGTTTGGTAAGTCTCATCATCTTTGTTTTTAGATATATTTTTCCCACATGGAATGTTTCCCTCTATTATATTGTTATTTGGTACTGTTTATATGGTAACATATATGAATGTTTCCTAGGCTTTGAACCTACAAAAAAAATGGGCACTTCTTCTTTGTTAGTCTGCATTAAAGAAACCAAACTGTAGAATTAATTTAAATTACTGTATTGCACAAACATTTAATGGGACTGCACTTATCAGTGGTTCTTGGGCAGGTGTTCAAGCTTTTTTGAGCAAGGGGCTCCCACAAGCCATCTACAAACACTGTATGAACCATAAGTTGAATCTAGTCACAGTAGCAACATGCAGAGGGATAAAATTGACTGCAGATTCTTTTAAGACACTGCAGGGACTCTAAGTACTTATGAGTTGCTCTGCAGTGTATTAAATGTTAAGTGATACAAAAACAGAAGTGAAGATTGGAAAAGTGAGACTAGATGGACCCATCAATATGCTTCATGTCTGGGTGTGAAGAAGATAATTGAAACTATCGTTGTAACCCTAATAAACATTCAGGCAGTAAATTCAGAACATAATGCAGGAGCATGAGGATTTTAGTGCAAAGTTAAACTTTCATGTTACTTTCCATTTAAGCCTGTTCAAATGTTTGCTAGAAATGTGCTAGTCAGTATCTGACTTCCTGCAGGTCAAACACTGTGGTATTGTTGGTCTCATTAAGTTAGTCAGAGCTAAAAGGTACCACTTCAGTCAAATAAGTGAATCAGAGTCAGGTTTCTCTTATGTATGAAAAGTAAGTAACAAATATATGTGCTGATATTCCCACAGATTCCTCTTCTCATGGTAGAATTCTTGGATTTTTTTAGTTTATCGCAGCAAAATGACGTGTAAATATTGTTTAGGGGCAAAATGAAAACTTATATTTTATTAATACATAACTCCTTTTTACATATAGGCTATGCACAAAATCTCATTGCCAATAAACAACCATATAATATCATTTCACAGAGGTTTATTGCACTCAACACAATGTATTCTATGGACAACTATACAGACTGGAAAAATACTTTGTTTACCTATCTCCAACACACCCCTCGAACAAATATTTCTCAGATACTGAACACTACACATCTCAGGTTAGACCACAATGTTCCACGAACTTCTGAAACTTGTCCTTATTGAGATGCTTGGTTAGATCTGATAACATTTCTTTTGTGCAGAGATCATTGATGGTGATACTACATGTCAATGTGCCTAGATCTTACACTGGTAAAATTATTTTTGACAAGTTTAATAGCTCCCATATTATCACAAAAGATTTGCTTTTATTTTTTAAAGAGATTCTATTTCACACATCAGCGTTCTGACCCACAGAGTTTCTTGGGTAGTGGAGAATAAGGCCATATATTCAGTTTCCACAGTGCTCAAAGCAACTGTCCTTGGTATCTTACATGACCAGGATTTCAATCATCCCATTAGTTTAAAGCAGCTTGTAATACCAAAAATGCAGATAAAATACCTTCTGCATCATTCAAAATTTTTCGCCGTTTGATATCCGTTGATAACTTCTGATTCGTTAAACCATTAGCACTGAGAGCACGATAGGACTAGACAGTCAGAGGAAGCTCCAATCTAACTATTGTCTGTCCTGTAAATATCCTTGGCTCTGGAGACGACTCTGGGTTCTCAAACAGCAGCAGCAGCAGCAGTGACAGCTCAGCACTGTTGTCGGCTACATTCTTCATCGTCCACACAACTACAGCATCGTAAGACTATGAATTGACAGATATAGGAATGTAGAGGGTTTACTCAGTTACATTTCTTTCACAAAGTATGACTAACTTGAATAATAACTTTCAATAGTTAAAGCTTGCAGGGCGTCCGTGTTGTCATCGTCTGAGACATTACTACCAGGCAGGGTCCCTTTCCTTTCCATGGAATCACCGAGTGTCATAAGAATACGAAAACCAATTAACTATCAATTCTATGTGGTTGCTACTGACCAGTTTCAGTCTAAATTTTCTGCCTCAGAAACTACTCGTTCTTGTATTGCGTAACAGAGGCTTAACTTGCTTAATTTGTAGTTTTAAATATTAACTACATTTGCTTAAAGTGATGTAAAATTTCATTGGAAAAACTAATAATTAAAGATACAGCACAAATTAATAGTGCACAATTTCATTTCTTCTGTATTTAGCTTAGAGGGTGACTTCTGCTGGCTTGCTATGTATCTTATTGTCATTATTTTAAAGGTAAAATAAGTTGTTCATTTGCTTAAATTAAATTCAATTCAATCTTTCAATAATCAAAAATAAATCGCTAACCAATTTCTAAATTTTGTCCTATATTACTCTGAGGTTACTGCAAGTCAATTTTTTACATAACGAAGTTTAAGTTAAGCCAGTCATTTACTTAAGCAGTAACTTCATTTAACTTTAGATTCAAAAGTTAGTATTTGAGAATAAGTAACTGCAATCTCAATGCTTTCTGATTCATTTATTTTCTCGTGAATTGTTGTACTGTGGAAAAATCTGACAGCCTTCTGTTGCATATGGTTGAAATGCAAAAGAATACAGAACACTCTATTATGATATTCATTACAACAGCTGTTCATTTGTGTAGTTTTCTTTCTGTACCTGACTATGAGACCTTACCTTTCCTCCACTTTCAAATTATATTACTCTTTATCAAATCATTACCTCCCTAGGCTGTACCTCTCCCTTGTTATTATATTCAATATTACAATTAAGGACTTCCTCTGGATGGCAGTCACATCCCCTGTGCTTGAGTAGGTCCTTCTCTTCGTGTACCTTTCATGCTTGTGACCGATATTCTTCCATGTACTACCAGCGAATTTGTTGGAAGTGTGGCGACAGTCGACTGCCAGTAACTTCACCGGCGAAGCGCAGAGTAAACGGTCTTTGGAGACTCGAGCTTCTTTAGCAGTCCCGTCTGCGACTTGACTAGTGATACAGGTGTCGTGAAATTGTGCATTGTTTTTCTTGTGTTTCTGTAAATATACGAACCGTAATAAAAGTGCCTTATCGTAATAAGTTGGAATTTTTGGTGCGTGGTCCGTCACTATAGCCATACAAACCCACATTGGTGACCCCGAGTCGCGAAAATACGTTGCAGTCACTCGCTGTGTATCACCGGTTTCGCGCCAATATACAATGTCGCAGCCTCCAGTTTTTATGGCAGTGCATGATGCCGCGACCGCAGAATGGACATTCGACTGTGAAGCACAATGCTTCACCCCGTGTGCCACTAATACACCGGGAATGTTCGTATCTCCCGTGTTTGCCTTGCCTGGCCGGACAACTCTAACCTCTGCCGGCATACCACACCGTGCGCTGTACACATCGTCGTGGACACCTTCTACGGCATTCTACGCTCAACAGAATGCCCCTTCAGCACAGGACCCCGGAAACCCCGAGTTTCTATCACACAACATGGACCACGCGGCTGGCCAGTTTCTGGGTCCACACGCACGGCCGCTGATTAACATGCCCCCCTTCGCGCCGGTCGAAGGGACACTCGTGCCAACCGTGCCAGACCATTTATACGCCTATCCGTCCTGCCGCCCCGCACACACCTCTGGCGACGCACCTGCCGTGGTTCCGCCCTGTCACTCGGCGCTCAATCGCAATCTCGCACCTCTGCTCGAGATTTCGGCTGCACCGGCAGTTTACCCGCCCGCACCTGCCGCGCCGTGCTTGTCGTGTGGCCATACAGATCCATGCCTACAAGGACTGGATACCACGTCTCGCCTACACAGCTAACGGACATTCAACGCAACACATCGCCTGCCACTGAGGCACATTTTGCACCAGTGAACACCATGCAGAATCCCCGTGCGTTTCGTGCCTCTCCTACAGCCCCGCAAACACTGGCCCCCGCCCTTTTTCTGAAGCTGCCGCCGTTACAACCGGACAACCCAGTGACGTGGTTTACCTTGGTGGACAACATGTTGGACATACACGGTATTGCAGATGACAGCACCCGTTTCATGTGTTTAGTGAACCACCTGCACGACCACCCTGATCTCATAAGTGACTTATTGCTGAACCCACCTAAGAGCAACAAATATGCCTCTGCTCGTGCATTACTTATCGAACGCCTCTCTCGTCCGCCGGCCGATACTATTCACAACATAATTTACGACGAGACTTTAGGTGACAGAACACCCTCACAGCTGTGGCGACGCTTGCGTGCACAGGTCGGTTCCGAGATCCTGCCGAACTTAGCGCTCCGGGCATTGTGGTTGGTGAAGCTGCCGCAAGAACTACAGTTACATTTGCTTCAACATACCACGGCGTCACTCGAGGATAAACTACGGCTGGCGGACCAGGCATATGCCATTATTCGACACAGCCACCTTCCCCCACGCAGCACAGTGTCTAACACCGCTGAGGTTGGTAACCCTGTGGGTATACTTCCACCGTCGGGCGGTAGAGGCCGGGCGCGTGCGTATTGCAGACAGATAGAACAGCAGCCACCTAGCGGCCAAGACCGGGAACCGCCAGCGGGTCGGCAACAGCCGCTCCCCACCCCTAACCGGGCTAGCGCCTGCCCGCCCCGCCTTCCCCCCGCCTGACGCTTCGGCTGGCGGGATGAGTACAGCCGACTCACGCATATGCTGGTTTCACACCACTTTCAGGGACGCCGCTCGCAACTGCCGTCTGCCCTGTGCATTCCCAAACACCGCACGCGGGCCGCAGTAGGCGCCATGGCCTGCGGATACAGGCAGGGGCGCCCACAGACATTGCATTCTGTCAGATCCCCCACCCCACGAGGACGTCTGTACGCCTTGGATGTAGGTTCGCGCCGGTATTTTCTTGTCGATACTGGAGCAGACGTAAGTGTCATACCTCCCACATTTTCTGTAAAGGACATGACACGAATCAAACTGTCCCTTTGAGCAGCAAATAAATCGACACTTCGTGTGGAGGGTTTGGCCAAGTTACCTATTGAACTCATACCTGGTAAACAGTTCACTTGGTCCTTCTACGTGGCTGATGTCGAAGATCCAGTATTAGGCATCAACTTCCTTTTCCACTTTGAACTGTCTCCAGATCTTCAGTCAGCCGCATTATTGCACCACACCTCCTCCACGCACATTGCATGCTCAGTTGCCTCTTCGGCCCCCCCTCCTCCTCGGCTGCCCGACAACCTGGACACAGCTCACATCAAGTGCTCTTCATTGGCAGACAGCCTCACAATTTCCACCGCCCATCTCCAGCCTGAACGCCCTGCAGTCGACGATCTCCGTGCTCACAACATCGAACGGAACCGTGCTACGCAAGCCCTCACCGAGGCACGACGCCTCGGACAACGCCTGCCACCGCCGCCACCACCTGACACCAGAGATGCACCTCATGGAACTTTGTCGACACCGAAGCAGACAGCTTCCCTGGCACATCAGGTTAGTGACTCTTGTGTGCTACCGACTCCCATTCACGACGGCCCCCAAATGAGTTCGCCAGCCAAGCTGAACGCTATCACGAATGGCACGACACACAAAATTGTCACGACAGATGGGCCTCCAGTGCGCCATAAAGCATGCCGACTGCCACCACATAAACTATGCCTTGCTAAAGCTGCAGTGGAGGAACTTCTAAGGACAGGCATTGTTTGCCCATCGGACAGTAACTAGTCCTCTCCCATACATTTAGTTCCCAACTATCGTCACCTCAACGCGCGGACGGTATTAGACAATTACCCGATACCTCACATACAAGACTTTGCGCAAGTACTTAGCGGAGCATGCATCTTCAGTGTCTTGGACTGCCCCAAGGCAAATTTACAGATACCAGTGGAACAGAGTGACATCCCAAAGACAGCAGTAATCACACCTTTTGGCCTGTACGAATTTTGTTACATGCCTTATGGTCTCAAAAACGCGGCCCAAACTTGGCAGCATTTTATAGACTCACTTCTTTTTAACTGCACATATTGCTACGCATACCTCGATGACATACTAATTTTCTCCCCCTCTGACAGGGAACATGAACTCCACCTGGCCACAATACAGGACTTATTGACACGTAACGGAGTCGAGATCAATAATGACAAGTCACAACTCCGCTGCACTGCTGTCACTTTTCTGGGGTACACAGTCTCCTCGGATGGTATATGCCCCCCGCAGGAGTGGGTTGATAGCATTCGTGAGCTACCCCTCCCAGTGTCGTTTCGCAAATTACGCCGGTTTTTAGGAACTGTCAATTTCTACCGTCGTAACCTGCTGATGGCGGCAGCAATTCAAGCCCCTTTGACTGATGCATTGGCTGGGAAACAAACCTCAGGCAGCTGCCGAGTACCGTGGTCTGATAACATGGTGAGAGCTTTTGAAGACCTTAAATCAGCATTAGCACATGGTGTCATTCTCGCCCATCCTTTGCCAGATGCCTGCATCTCGATTACAGCGGATGCAAGTGATTTTGCAATCGGTGCAGTCCTACAACAGCATGTCAATGACACGACTCAACCACTGTGGTTTTTTTCCAAAAAATTATCTACAGCTCAATGTAAATGGTCAGCATTCGACAGAGAATTGCTTGCAGTTTATGAAGCTGTAAAATATTTCTGCACAGACACTGAAGGAGGTAATATAACAATTTTCATGGACCACCATCCCCTCGCGGAGGCTATCCGTAACCCCGCTACTGACCTTCCCCCACGTAGGTTCCGGCAAATGCACTTAATTTGCCAATACACAACAGACATCTGTTACATTCGAGGGTCAGAAAATGTGGTGGCTGACTACCTATCACGTATCACTGCAATTTCATCCCCCATTAATTTCGATGAATTGGCCCACTTACAGGACAGTGACACCAAATTGCACATCCTCCGACAGGACCCAGATACTTCCCTTCAGATCATTTCGTGCAACCTACCAGGCTCGGCCAAGCCACTGTGGTGTGATACATCCATGGGCACCGCTTGGCCTATTGTTCCCCCTGCGCTGCGTCGCCAAGTGTTCACTACTTTACATAACCTGGCACATCCTGGTGCTAAGGCTACTACGTGCCTGGTTACAGAACGCTTTGTGTGGCCAGGTGTGAAGAGGGATTGTCGTACTTGGGCTCGTGCTTGTTTACAGTGCCAGCGCAGCAAAGTCGGCAGGCACACACAACCCAGTCTAGGTAAATTCGACATCCCGAAAGGCCGCTTCCGTCATGTACGTGTGGATCTCATAGGATCATTACCCGTGTCGGATGGTTTCAGGTATATCCTGTCCGGCATTGATCACGTTACACGTTGGGTGGAGGCAATCCCCCTGCAGGATATCACAGCAGATTCCGTAGCCTGCGCATTTGTATCCTCCTGGATAGCTTGATTTGGCTGTCCTACATCCATCACCACCGACCAGGGAAGACAGTTTGAATCCCTGCTGTTTAACAAACTCTGCGTCCTCTGTGGGGTGGATAGATTCTGCACTACAGCTTACCACCCCCAGAGCAATGGACTGGTCGAGCGGTGGCACAGAATGCTGAAAGCGGCACTCATGTGCCATGGTGGTGAGTGGTGCGATCCCCTTCCCTGAGTTATGCTAGGAATACGCACGGCTTTCAAGACAGACCTCCAGGCTTCACTCGCAGAGCTCCTGTATGGTGAGACCCTAGTCCTCCCCGCAGAGTTCGTCAACGATGAAGCAATCGCCGACCTATCCGACCTCCCCATGCTAGTTGAACGGGTCCGGACACACATAGCCGCGATCTACACACCTCTTCCACGGCCACACACCGCCCTCGCGTGTTCAGGCATGCGGCACTGGACTCTTGTGAGTTCATCATGTTACGGGATGACACAGTCAAACTGGCATTACAGCCACCCTACTGTGGCCCACATCGAGTAGTGGCTCGCAGGGACAATACTATGGACATTATTGTCGGTGGTCGCCGGCAGACAGTTTCCCTCCAACGCGTGAAACCAGCCTGGATGATCGAAGAATCTGTAACACACACCCCCGAGTCGAGTGTTCTTCCATCAGATGGTGACGACCCCGATCCCACATAGACCACCCACCCTCCTGCGTCCCACCATGATTGTATGTGCACCGAGCCTACACCCGAGGGCAACTCAGCGGTTGCGTATGATGATATTCTACCCTTGTTCCAAACAGGCACTGCGTGTGACAATCCACAACCTCCGGCTCAACCTCATGTTGCGTGTGATATTACACCGTCCCAAGTGTTGGTACCCAATACCTCCACAGAGTGTTCCAATGTTTCTCCTGAACTACATTACTTTTCGCCCCCACCCCCCCTAGTGCACCCTGCATCCACTGTCGACGAAATTTGCATCACAATCAACACCTCTGAGTGCCAACGCTATGAGCTTTCCTTGCAGCTCCATGAGGGATCCATCTTCGTCCTCCGCATAGGGGACACTTCATGTGGGTCCACATCCACGTCACACATCACCATCCTGCGCACAGCCCCTATCCCAAATGGGGTGGATATGGCTGCCATAACTGCAATGTTCAGCACCGACGGGATGCTCAAGATTCGCATTCCCCTCTCCGCCGGTACTGCAACGACATCTCCTGTGCCCATCCAGTTCATGCGCGCAGGCTGACCAGTCTGCCCCCCCCCCCCCCCCCCACTGAATGGCGGACTATACAAGCGCTAGTCCACCCTGCACAGGCAGTATGGACACTTAGCACACACTGCTATCAACCAGCGAGCATCCTACAATGCCACTACACAGGAAGACACCCACGTCCTTCCCCAGTGCTCTGCACTCCTGGGAGGGGGGGGGGGGGGGGAGGAGGCTCTGTGGCGACAGTCGACTGCTGGTAACTTCACCGGCAAAGCGCAGAGTAAACGGTCTTTGGAGACTCGAGCTTCTTTGGCAGTCCTGTCTGCGACTTGACTAGTGATACACATGTCGTGAAATTGTGCATTGTTTTTCTTGTGTTTCTGTAAATATACGAACCGTAATAAAAGTGCCTTACGTAATAAGTTGAATTTTTGGTGCGTGGTCCGTCACTATAGCCATAAAAACCCACAGAAGTATGCCATGCAGTTGCCCTGAGTCTCTAAGTTTTCATAGGTTCCTCATGGCTGTGTGCACACATGTAACTGATTCTCTGAGCATGTGACAACAACAATGGCAGTATGCTATTGAATTGGCTGATTCAAATTTTTGGATGAAGATAATCGGTCTGCTTCGAAAAAATACTTGTCTTCTGGGTGGTTATATATTCTCTACATACACTACCCTCTTCGATATCTTCTCTGTTGTGTTCATTTCACTCACACACCGGGGTAGTGCAACGACTATCATCATTTTTCTCATACCTCTAGAGCAGGGGTTCCCGACAAAATTTTCTTGAGGACCCCCCTCATTGAGCATGATTGGTACCTTGTCATATCACAGTATCAAGTACCTAAAAAAGCCAAATTAAGAGTCTTTTTATACGTTTTCTATTTTTGGTACTTAGAAAAATCATTGACATATTCATTATTGAAAAAATATTGAACTTAAAACTTTTTCAATTTAGCCATTATTGTTATTGTTAAATTTTTGATTATTGCTCAAAATCTTTGTCTTCAAATCTATATGTTTAGTATAACAAACTCCTTAAAAAAATTGAGTATGAACTGAAAATGACAGGAAAAAATTAAAACTGAGTGTATTGGTCTTTCAAGTGTACTACACCTGAGATTGCATTGAGTAGACACGTGTGAAAAATAAGAAAACACTAATTTCATACAAGGTATTATTTATTTGCAAAAAAAATACAGTTACAACATCAGTATATAGTTAGTTTTAATTTTCAGTTCTTAATGAGATGAGTTCAATCTGACCTTTGAGTCGATTGTTTCTGAAATATTACGTTCCAAACTTGAAACTTTCACTCTGAAATCCGACCGCATGTCGAGCCGATTCCTATATTTGTTTTTCATGAAACACATGGAAGTAAATGCTTGCTCACACCAATATGTGGTTGCAAATGGGAAGGATCTTTTTCATTGCCTTATCTCCAAGTTTCTTGTAGTCCTTGCGTGCTGATGCCCAGAAGTCTCTGATGAAAATGTTTATCATCATACCACAGCTGGACAGATCCACAAGTTGACCTTGCTCTTCTTCAGTGAGGCCTTGGATTTTGTCTATTTCTTCACAGCTGAAGGGATTTCAAATCCATCTGTCGTCATGGCCAGGTTCAGGGAAATACCCTCTAAAAGTGGTGGCTAAGCTGCATAGGTGCTCGGCTACATTGATCTTGATCTGGTCAGGCAAACTCTCCTCTGATGACTGCAAGAACTGTTTTAAAGTAGAAAAGTTAATTACTGACCTGTTTTCTATCCTTAACACCCAGGTCTGATACTTTTTGACCATAGCACTAATCTTATCCTCAACTTTGAACATGTCTACATTTTTTCCTTGTAAACTCAAGTTTAACACATTCAAGTGTTCAAACACATCAGCTAAGTACACAACTGAGCAAAGCCAAAAGAAGTTAGTGCGAAAATCCGCATACTTTGTGTTAAGAAGGTAGATACGAACCTCGTCTCTAAGTTCAAAAAATCTTGACAAGATCCTACCTTGAGAAAGTCATCTTACTTCCGTATGAATAAGAAGTTGATCATGCTCACTGCCGATGTCTTTGCACAACAACAAAAATAATCTGGATTGCAGATGTCCAGTTTTAATTCAGTGATGATTTGAACTACTTCGTTAAGTATCTTTTGCAAAGGTTCAGGCAATCTTTTGGCTACTAAGGCTTCACGATGGATACAACAGTGAGTCCATTTCACCTCAGGGGCTACTGCTTTGATACGAGCTAGAAGACCTGTTTTTTTTTTGCCAGCCATTGACTTTGCTCCATCCGTCGACAAGCCTACACATTTTTTCCAGGTGACATCGTGTTCATTGGGATAATTATTTAATGCAGTAAAAATATCGTCTGCTGTTGTATGCAGTAGATAGCATGAAAAAAGAAAATCTTTGAACACTTGGTCCTCCCATAAGAATTGTGGGAAAATCAGCATTATTGCTTTTTTCAATATGTCTGTGCTTTCATCCAATTGTAGAGCGTACATGTCACCTATGCAAAGTAGAGATAGCAATGTTTCTTCGATGTTAACTGCCATATCAGTAATTCGTCTTTGAACAGTATTTTTTGTGAGCGGGACAGTTTCCATTACCTTAGCATCTGCATCACCTAATATTCTCTTGCAGAGTATTATTGCTGATGCAAAGTAGAGATAGCAATGTTTCTTCGATGTTAACTGCCATATCAGTAATTCGTCTTTGAACAATATTATTTGTGAGCGGGACAGTTTCCATTACCTTAGCAGCTGCATCACCTAATATTCTCTTGCAGAGTATTATTGCTGATGGCAGTATAAGTTTCTCAGCAATTGTGTGGTTTTTCCCACATTTAGCAACAAGCTGAGCCACCTCGTAAGACGCAAGGGTTGCATTTTCGTTTACATTTGCACTACAGTGTTTGGTAATTGTTTTACGAGATGTTTTCAACCCTCCGAATTTATTTTTGAAAAAAATCTAATGATTTACTTTTGTACTCTGGGTGCTTTGTTTCAAGATGGCGTTGGAGATTTGCTGGTTTCATACATTCATTTGAAAGGCTTTCATAGCAAATTACACATTGAGGTTTAGGCTGTTGCTCTGGTCAAGTGAACGTAAAACCGATTTCCAAGTAATCAGAGTTTTTTTCTAATTTTTCCAGTAAGCATAACACTGATCTTGGAAGGGTTAGGTTCAAGGGACGCCAATGATTTGGGTTCAGTGGACACTGACAACTCCGGTTCGAGAGTCACTGACTTACTTGCTTGAAAATCAAATGCATTAACTTCCTCTTCATCTGTAGACCTTCTCGTTTTCACGAACCACTTTTTAACAAACGGTCCATTTTTAACTACGCGAACTGTAGCTTCCGCGAAAAACAACGCTTTACAAATACTAATGTTTTAATACAGAATATTGAATATGTAAACAACACGGTCTGTGAAAACACTGGCAATAAATTAACAATGGCTGATTGTCGTCTGAAACGTGAGTTTCTGTGTAAAGTGACTGTCAGTTATCAGTTGCAAAGATGCAGCACGTGCAGTCTAACGGCATACAGCAGAACTATTTGCCTCTATCTAATTCTAGTTTTGCGCTGGAGTGTGCTAGTGTCAGCTGGCTCTAGTAAGACGCTAGACACAGAAGTTAGCGTTCGCTAAAGCTCTGCTCATGCAGGAAGCGGCCAAAACAATAAAATCTGTTATCATACGAAATATATTTAATATATTTTTTATTCTAATAGCATCTTGCAGACCCTCTGGCATAGCTCGCTGACTCCTGGGGGTCCGCGGACTACCTGTTGGGAACCACTGCTCTTGAGTGTAAATTCGGCCCAGTTCTCCTTATATTCCTCTCTCAAATTTGATTCCATATTGTCCAGCTAAGCTATTTCATTGATCTGCTTGTTGTGACTCTCCTCTATCAGCTTCATATCTTGTTTGAATTTATATGACACCTTCATCAATGTTTTAATATCACTCTTCGTGTTGCAGACTTCACTTTGCAGATCTGCAACAATGCTGTGGTGCTTTTGCGTAACAAGACATCCTGTAAAACATTACTAAACGCCCTCCCTAAAAACTACTTAGAGCAGATAGTTCAGAACCTCAATCACGACGGAGATACAATAGATCCAATAGCAACAAACAGACCCGACCTCCTTGCAGATTTGCACCTAAAAACTGGTATCACTGATCATAAGGCAGTTGTAGCAACAATGATTACTAAAGTAGAAAAGGGTAATTAAAACAAATAAGATATATGTGTTCAACAAATTAGATATAGAGCAGTAGTATTTATCTCAGTGGGTAATTTGGAACTTTTAGCACAGGGCAGGAGCAAAGATAGTTGGCCATGCATTGGATAGAGAAGTACCCAGGATAACAGTTCATAATTGGACAGACCCACCACAGTGTACAGTTACCATAACGAAACTTAAACAAAGACAGAGAGACTATTGCATAATAGGTGTAAAACAAAGAATAGGTCTGTAGACAGAGAGGTGCAATGTGAAACGTTTTTGGCTGTCAAGAGAGCAGTGCTTCAATGACTATCATATCATAATGTTGTCAAATGATCTTTCACAAACAAATTCTGGTTGTATGTAAAAGCTATCAGTGGAATCAAAGTTAGTAACCAATCACTTGTGGCTGAAACAGGAACTGATATTGAGGCAGCAAAACAAAAGCAAAAATGCTTAATTCCAATTTCAAATATTCCTTTAGAAAATAAAGCCCAGGAGCGTTGCCTCAATTAAGTCCTCATACCACTGGAAATATGAGTGAAATAAGTGTTAGTGTCAGTGGCGTTGAGAAACAGTTGAAACCATTAAAACTGAACGACCAATTGAAAAAAGCTCAATGGAATGATTATCACATTCTGTAGTGAATTTGCGGCTGACTTAGCACATCTGTTAATTATAATCCATGGTAGATTCTTTGAACAAAAAGCTGTGTCAACTATTTGGAAGTAAGTGAAAGTCACAACCATTTAGAGAAAGGTAGTAGAAGTGATACAGAAAACTACCGTCTGACATACTTGACATCAATTTGTTGTAGAATCTTAGAACGTATTCAAGCTCCAACACAAAAAGAATAGCCCCCTTCATGCTAACTGACATGGACTCCAAAAACATAGATCATGTGAAACCTAACACTCACTTTTCCCGCATGACATACTGAACGCTTTGAATCAAGGCAGTCAAACAGACACAGTATTTCTTTACTTCTCGAAAGCATTTGATTCTGTACCACATCTACGCTTATTATCAAAAGGGGAATTTTTTGGTATGGTGGACACAGCATGTTATCTTGGATGGAGAGTCATCAACAGCTTTAGAAATAATTTTAGTGTGCCCCAGAGAAGTTTTTTGGGACCCTTGCTGTTAATGTTGTGTATTAATAACCTTGAAAACAATATTAATACTAACCTCAGACTTCTTACAGATGATGCAGTGATCTTTAATGAAGTTCTATCTGAAAGAAGGTGCTTAAATATTCAGTCAAATCTTGATAAGATTTCAGTGTGATGTAAAGATTAGCAACTTGCTTTAAATTTTCAAAAATGTAATACTGTGCACTTCACAAAGTGAAAAACGTAGTATCTTATGACTACAATATTAATGAGTCACAAATGGAATTGATTAACTCTTGTGAATACCTAGGTGCAAAACTTTGAAGGGATATTAAATGAAATGAGCACATAGGCTCAGTTGTGGGTAAAGCATGTGGTAGATTTTGATTTATTGGTAGAATACTGAGAAAATGAAATCATTGTACAAAGGAGATTGCTCACAACCCACTCTTGCTACCCACTCTAGAATATTGTTCAAGTGTATGGGCCTCACATCAAATAGGACTAACAGGAGACATTGAATGTATACACAGAAGGTCTGCATGAATGGTCACAGGCTTGTTTGATCTGTGGGAGAGTGTTACAGAGATGCTCAAGAAGCTGATCTGGCAGACTCTTGGTAGACGAAAACAATCCTGAGAAAGACTTCTTAAGAAGTTTTAAGAAATGGCTTTAAATGATAGCTCTAGAAATATACTACAGCCTCCTAAATATCACTCCTTTAGAGATCATGAAGACAAGATTAGATCAAGTCTGATGCATGAACCTAACAACCCACATTTTAAAAAAAATTAGTTAATACAACTGAGTGACTGCTAATGCCATCTGTTACAGTTTTCTGAATAATGTAGTTCACATCTGTTTCCATTTTCACTCCACAGAGGCCATTAGTGGTTATGTATATTTGAGACTAAGCATTCTCTTGCGGTTGAACAAAATAACAAGTGAGCTTCTGCAGTAAGAAAGCTTGCTTTTGCAATGTCAGCGGAGTCAACTGAGCAAGGTTACGTACTTTGAATTTAAAATACTTAGATGTATTATTAAATGGATAAACATTAGAATTTATTTGTTGTGAAATCCACAGATTAAATTAACATAAAGGAAGGTGTGTACCATGTCATCTCTAGCGGCAAAAGAGAATAAATTGGTGAAATTTTAATATTAATGTTGCTAACATTTGATTTTCTATATTTATTTCAAGTGAGACAACATTTAAATAAAGAGGAAGAAAGCATAAGTGTGATGAATCATCCTGGCACAGGAACAAATAAGTGACGAATCATACAGAAGGAAAGAAGTACATTGACTACAAAGGAAGACATGTTGCTGAAATTAAAGAAGGTAAACCATGTAACTGCTCGAATAAATCCTTCCAGAACGTTCAAGAACACACGAGATGCAATATCTGATCTCAGTATCACACTTTCCTGATGCCACTGCTCAGTGATTATTTCTCTCTAAATGCATTACTCTTTTGCCACCACAGAGACGTTATGCAGCTAGTCCAAAAAACAACCCCAAAACTATCCGTGTAAAATATAGCCTATCTGGGAGTACAGAAAAAATTATAATTTTTAAACAGGCACTAGCCAGTGTTCTTGGAATTAAAATAACCAAATTAAGTTATACAATCAATATGATGAAAGTGAATGGAACACCAGCAGAAGACAAGAGGGGAAAACACCAATGAAGGCCAAACAAGGTATCCAAAGAATGAAGGAATATTATTCAAGATTTCATTAACAGAATACCAAAATCCAGGAGTCACTACACAAAGAGACATAATCCTAATTGAAAATACCTGTCTCCAAAACTCTCTGAAAGAAATATGTGACATATATGGAGAGTTGTACTGGCAACATACAAGAACCAACAACATTCACCTTCTTCATGAACATTTTCAGAACAGAATTTACATTTTGGTGAACCCAGTTTGGACACATGTAAGCAGTGTGACATTGTAGAAATGACTGTAAGAAACAGAGAAAAGGAGCATCGTAAGACACAAAAGGCCACACCTCCAGAAAGCTGAAAAAGCCTAATAACAAATGAAAATAGATTTCTAGAATGCTGCCTGAAGTGAAACACTTTTCATAACAGCATTTGATATGCAGCAAAGCCTACAAACTACTCACATACATACCAATGTTACATTTTATTACAGGTACATTTTATTGCAGGTAATTGTGGACACAAAATCGTGGAGTCCATGACTCTAAAGGAGAATCACACATGCATGTGTGGTCAGAGGATATTGCTGGTTGGGGATCACAAAAAGTACTATCATGTTTATATGCATACCTAAACCAACTAGAAGGGTCATCGGAAGACAAACACTTGATCGCCTGGTCAGAATCATCTGGAGGTCAAAACAAAAAGGTGAATTTTGTATGTTTTTGGTGTTACGTTGTTCATATATGGAAAATATTCCATACAATAGAACAGAAATTTCCTGTACCTGGGTATACCTTTTAGCTTGTGACCGTTACTTCAGGTTTATAGAAAAGAAGAAAAGGAAAATCTCTGCTGTATATACACCAGAAATTTGATGCAAATAAGTATAAACATGCAAGGAGAAACAGCCTTTTATGTGAAACGAATGGCAAAGGAAGACTTTGTGTCAATTGAAAATTTGAAGAACTGTCTAATATTTACAAAGAAAGAAACTGATAACAACATTTTTAGAATACAAAAGGCTGCACGCATCATGATTATCCCACACTTACCAGGAAAATACTACACCACATATTCCACACAGAAAAGTAAAGGAAGAATACAGAGAAGTAAACATTGCAAAGAAAGGCAAGATATCCACAATATCCCTAACATCTCTCTACCAATACTGACTACCAGTCAATGAAGCTAAACTGAAGGACCTGAGGAAACTATGCCAAATTATATCTGAAGAACATCGAGAATTTCATGCTGCACTGAGGAGCAAAGTGCCTAAACCATGCGAACTATGAGTAAATAAGAGGTAGATCAACAAAGAGCAACAGCAACAATGTCAACACTTTCAGACCGAAAATGAATCAGAAAATTCATGGGATGATGAAGATGATAAGTAAAAAGAAGGTTACTGTGGTTTTATCAGGTTCATGCAGTGAAATAATTAAATTTTGTTTGGTGAATTTTTTATTTTTTTAAATTTAATTATTATTATTACTTTTTTTTTTTTTTTTTTTTTTTTTTTTTTTTTTTTTTTTGTGTAGACGAAACATTAAGGTATATTTTCAAGAATTTTTGTGGGTAATTGGTTTGTAGTGTTGACACTGAAAAGGCAAAGACAAATAAAATATAATTCAATCAGAACCTGTAAAATATTACCAGTTTGCGTTTCATTAAATATCTCAAAAGCAACATTGTGTAGGTTATCAGGTTCATACACGCGACCTTATTATAGCAGGCACATAGTTGTTTAAACAATCAATCTTCCCACACTCCATATGTTAATGGAACTGGAAAAGGCCTTCATAACTGGCACAATGAGACATATCCTCTACTATGCATTTCACATCGGTTTGCAGAGTATAGATGTAAATAGAGGCTGTTTCTAATTCTGAATCTACCTTCTGCAACTGCTCTTCTGGTCTCGAAACTCTCCGACCTGCCAGCATTGCCCTACACTTTCTTTTTCCAGTTCAGTGAGGCAGCCCTCATTTTGCTTCCTGTGTCCCTCCAAAGTTCCCTAGATTTTCGTAAACTGTTCGCTGTTTATGCTTTGAAGTCGGCATTATGTTTTTCCAACGTTACATCATGCTTCTCTAACATTCTCCTCTGTTCTTCCATTGCCCTGAACAATTTGTCATTCTTGATACTTTGTGCCCCTTGTTGAATCGCGAGGGTTGCCCACAATTCTTCACTTTCCTGGTGGAGTGCTGCGACATACTCGGTATTACTTTGAGTATGAGTATTTCTCTTTAAAGCGGCCTGCATCAACACTTTCATCACCGATTTCGTGAGTAGTTCATGACTCATGACTTTAAATATTAACACTTCATTTGTCGTTGCTGTTGCCGTAATTTTAACTACTTCTATCTGATGACGGTTTTGTTAGTCCATCACATCTACTTTCCATGCTTATCATACTCGCTCTTCCTCGTTTTCACATCTGTCTTCTTCGCACTGAGGAGATGATCATTGATTTTTTAAAGTTCACATTCCCTGTCTGGAATATTGTGCTCTCACATGGTGTACGTACGTCTGTGGAATATCCATTAATACACCTGTTCGAATATTGAGGATAAACTGACATACCTCCCAGTGGAGGCTTGTTAACCTGTGGTAACCAGTTCTATGTTCAATCTCCTCCTGCAGTGCGGTGCATTCGCCTCTTTGTTTCGGTACTCCTCTACTAAACAGTCCAGCCTTCTGTTCACATACCAAATATTACATCATGCTTACGCTCTCGTAACAGATAAATGAACAATAACACCCCATTTTCACCGATACTAATGCCACAAATGATGCACTAGACCACAAACCAAAATATAAATATATTAAGTGAAAAATATCCCCCAGCAGATTCAGAATCTACCGTTGATCTCGCCATTTTGTACACACAGGACAAGTTACTGCAAAAGTTATTAACCAACAGCTCTCCCGTTCCTAAATTTACCTATATCATTAACATAAAGCGTTGCCTGTTGGTCCCATTAGTAACCAACGAATCTGTCCCTACTTTCTGCTCCCTATGCATAGCCAAGCATGGCAAGCTTAGTGCTTGTAATTATTTCCACGTTTCACAGAATTCCGGTACTGATTGGTTACCTTGTGTGCTACGCCTAGTTATATTGCACTGTGTGTACCTAGTGGGATGAGAGTCACCTACCTGTCATGTATATTTCATCTGAACTAATTGACCTTAGGCAATGAAGATTCTTGCACTAACCACACTTGGGCTGGTGGATATCGTGTCATATTTCTACTTACTGTACACATACTACTACATGATCTTTAACCTCAACAGAATACCTCCAACAGCTCACCAGCTCTGCATATACAAGAAAATACAAAATAAAACCTACCAAAAGCACAAACACACTAAACGAAGGACAATGACTGACTCTACTTACCTGCCCTCTTCTTGCTGTAAGGAAAGCACAAATTAGTAAAGAAGATGCAACTTAAGCTTACGTTAATCACTTGAGGTTCATTGTCATTGTGGTGTTTATTTATACTTTTCTAGTTAGAAAGTAACAAATGAAAATGATTCAAATAGTAGGTCAACAAATTCTTATGTATTAACCAATAAAAATGACTATGAAAATCAGAGGCTTGCCAGATATCGGAAAATTCCTGGCAAAGGGTCACTAGATTCCTGTGTGAGGTGTTGGCTGAGCTGTTTAGCATAGTGTATCCTACTTCCGGTGTCCTACAGAGGTGGAAGTTCCCCTTAGGATCATGAAGGAACAAGGTTGCACAGCATATGATAGCTTATTAAGTGCAAATTACTGTGAAACGAAACTAATTGTCGGAATAACAATTTGGTTTATTACCAAGAAATGTCAGAAATAATTACCCATTGAATCAAAAATACAAACATTTAACAAGTGGACAAGGGACTGCAAATACAAACCGTAGCCTTGCCACAGGTGGATGGACATATAAAACAACAATACAAAACTATGTCATCAACACAGCCAATGATTGAAGACCAGGTTAACGATTTAAAGAAAAGGCCTGGAAATATATGGACACCTATACTTTCACCTAAGCACATGATGGGTGCAACTAGGTGGCTGTGAAAATTAGGCCTATGAAAAGAAACTCTGATGCAAATTAACTGACTTCGTGCTCAATTCATCTTGACAGCTGCAACAGTGGCTCATGCTTACCAGTCTTAAGATCCGTGTTGACAGAGGATGACTGCAGTAGAGGTTCAGCATGGCCTCTGTGATCTGCTCTAAGTCAGAAGCATCTTGCTCTATAGCTCTAAGACACAGCGTACTGCCTCAAGCCCTGCAACAAGAGTTGGCTACCGCAGGCGAAGGGGAAATGCATTCTCTTCGGATTCCCTGAAGCAAATGTCTTCTAACTTTTCGCTACAAAATTTAGCTGGTTCTGCCAGTATTGGAATCTTACCGGCCGACTGCAACAGACCTTGCAAGTTCTGACCAATGATAATCTAATAAACAAGCTTAACAGTTCCCTACTCTTTTGGATTTTGTCATGGTTAACCAATAAGGTATATTTCTCCTGTACACTGGGAAGAAGGCGGAATATCTCTCCCACTACGTCAAAAATTTTCTGTAATGGCCGATTAAAAGATGTGCATGTACACATATACAGGAACTTACCCCTGTTACTGAAATAACTACTATGAGCCAACCAAGGAACCCCTTACTGAAATTTCAACAGACATTGCTGCTGCCTCTACTCGGCTTAATGGCAGTTACCAAGTTATGTGGCTTCATGTTCTCTCCTGTCTTTTGGATTCTTATATTAGCTAAAAATGATTCCTTTCACTTCTCGCACAATGCAGGTTTATGGCACGCTTCCATCCCCACTCACTGCTCCTCCTGCGCTGGGACAGCAGACTGTCTGCTGCTCTACACCTGTGAGGAGAATGGTTTTCAGTGCAGAAAAATTTTATGACTATTCAGGGCCTTAAGTGAATCTTCCCTTTTGCGAGGCAGATAAAAGCCTCGAAGCTGCCGTAATTACAAGACCGTCTCACTGTACCAAGAGGGAAGGTGATACAGAGATCATTAGGAATGCAGACATCGGCGGTTGTGAATATTCCTTACAGTTCGCATGCAGCGTTAGTGATTTGACTTGACTGACTATGGGGATCTGCATATCAATTTAAAAACAGGTTATGGGGCCGTTTAGGCAAAAATTACCACGCAACAAACTTCATCAAAGCAGTCATTGGACTGAAGGTCATAACAACTACAACCACTTTTTAACGAAATGTTTTATGTAGAAATATCAACTATCCGTAAAGCACATAGGCTACATTATACGACTGATATGAACTGTGTTTGCTTTCCTCCGTGGCAGAAATGATCTCTTGGAAAACTGAAAAGATGGGTATTTGTATAAAACAGGCTAAAGCCTCGAGCTTTCGACGATTACTTCCATTGTCTTCGTTAGTGGCAACTGACTGTATAAACTGCTGCTGTGGTATATAGCACATAGTTTGTCATTTGGCGGGAATTACGTCATGCTGTCGCAGATGGTGTCAACATTTACGCTGGTGGCAGCTCCACTGCTCCCATAGCAGCGTAAACATTGTGATGAACACCTCTGCCTCTTCTCTGCATCGAGAGCGACAAAACTTCTGTTTCGCCAACCAATATTTTGTTTGTTTGTGAGGCCATGCTCAACAACTGCAGATTTCTCCAGTTCTTGATTTTTAATATGCCATTGATGTTCTGGACAGCGGTCAGAAACTCTATGGTTGGACCGACCGATGTAATTGTTTCCGCACTCGCAAGGGATGTTATAAATCTCTGGGATCCTGAGGTCGAGGCTGTCCTTAACAAGGCGTAGCATCTCCTTTAGTTTCTTAGGAGGTCTGAAAATAGGTCTTACATCTCGTCTTCCCAGGTCTCTGCCTATTTCGCTGAATATAGTGCCGCAGAAATACAGGAATACAATTGGTGGTAGCTCATCACGTGAATGTTCAACATTTTCACTTTTTCTTTTCTTAGAGAACGCTGACTCCGTATCACATAAAGCATAGCCATTCTTTCGGAAAGTACGCTTCAGATTATTAATTTCGGAATCAAAGTGGTACTCGTCAAAACAGATTTTGCTCTGTGTACCGATGTATTTAAAACTGCTCTCTTTTAGACTGGAGGATGAAAACTCTGGGCGCTAAGATATAAATCAGTATGTGTTGGCTTGCGGTACACTGAGTCGCCGAGACATTCATCCGACTTTCATTGTACCAAAACATTTAAGAATGGCAGCTTTCCTCCTTTCTCTGTTTCAGCAATGAATTGGATGTTTAGGTGCATGCTGTTCATATGTTCGAGGAAGTGCTCAAGAGCTTCTGCGCTACCCGGCCAGACGATAAACGTGTCGTCAACATAGCCATAAAATGAAGGTGCACGTAGTAGAGTCAAATGTAATGCGTTCTCCTCAACGTGTTCCGTAAAAATGTTGGCCACTGTTGGAGACAACGGGGAATCACCACCTATTCCATCCGTCACTTCATAATGTTTACTGTCCTGCATGGTGAGGTCCATCTTTGCAACCAAAACACCAGGCAGCGTGGTACAGATGGGCCCAACAACACGCCGAATGGACCGCTCAGAATTGGCATCACGTTCTCTTCACCGATGAATGTCGCATATGCCTTCAACCAGACAATCGTCGGAGACGTGTTTGGAGGCAAGTCGGTCAGGCTGAACGCCTTAGACACACTGTCCAGCGAGTGCAACAAGGTGGAGATTCCCTGCTGTTTTGGGATGGGCATTATGTGGGGCCGACGTACGCCGCTGGTGGTCATAGAAGGATATTTTGTTAATAATTTTTTCATTGTTCTGGTGCAATGGTAATTTGAATGAATAAGAATTTTAAAATCTGCGAAATATCTTCAGTTCCAAAATATGTCGAATGTCCCTGTTCTTACAATCAGAGCGCTTACAGAAACGAATTTTTCAATCTATGTTTTCTCGAAACTGAGCGCAAAAGCGTAATATTCCTGAACTATTTACGCTATAAACTGCACCAACTCTGATCCTGTAATCACAGAACTTTTTCAAGGTTAGATTCAAATTCTGTGTGAAGCACACGTAAGCTGTTTGTCTACAGCTATACACAGTGAAATAAAAAGTAATAAAAACAGCAAGCAATAAGGTTCAAATCTATAAGTCACCAACAGGTAATAATTCAGCCCGTCATTCTTCACTTGACATTGCGAGGGGTGAAGGAGGTGTTTTAGTGTTTGTTACCGCCGGTAGGTATCGAACGCAAGACATTTCGTATAGCGGGCAAAGATGCAGAGTAAGGTAACATTTCGTGCCTAAAATTCGAATTTACGACTACACGACTTTTTTATTCGTAGCAGCAGTTATGCTGTATGAAAATATCTTTTTAGCTGTCACTTATTCTAACGTGGATGCTAATGTAGAAGGACACCATTAGGCTGTGGTGAGTCTCAATTACCATGTATAAATCAAAACCACATCCCGTCAAGCGGTCAAAGGGTACTTTGTTTCCGATGCCGTCTCTCACTTGCTGCAAAAGTGCGAAAACTGGTAATTCTTCTTAGAAGAGAGTGTACGAAAGTTCGCTCACCCATCCTATCCATTTTTAAAAGTACGTCAGGAAGTACGAGTGGGATGAAACGTCCCGTCGACATCGAGGTCATTGGGGACAGAGGACAAGCTCGGATTGTGTCAAAGATGGCAAATGAAATCCGCCGTGCCTTTTCAAAGGAACCGTCCCGGCATTTGCCTGGAGCGATTGAGGGTAATCACAGAAAACCTAAAGCTGGATCGCCGGACGCGGGTTTGAACCGTCGTCCTTCCGAATGCGAGTCCAGTGTGATAACCACTGCGGCACCTCGCTCGGTCAGGTGCGTTCACGGCTTAGACTTAAAATAGGCAGAACCATAACGAGTAGTTTTGCGACAATTTTTCGATGCTCTTCGTGTTAAATAATACATTCAGATTGTATCTGGGGATTGTTGGCGCAAGAGTAAACGTACTGAAACTTAAAACGAGGTCTTATGGTCGAGCCCATTTCCCAGCAGTATTTGTTTTAATGCGTTGGTGCGAGTATGAAATTTGAAATTCTTATCTATGATATTTAGAAATATAGTACGTAAAAATTTTAACTATCCGTTCAACCCTATAACTCATTTAATCACTGACAACTACCGGACGAATTATATTTTTCATTCGCTAGATGAAGGCAGTATCCTTCTTTCAGTCCCCACCGCTAATGAAAAATCTGTTTCCTTGCAGAAGTTCTAATGAAACAGAGATACTGTGAGTCGTAGTATGAATCTCACGATTAATCTGTTCCAAGGACAGATCACATTTCTACATAAACGATTTACCTAAGCAGAAGTTTTAGGCTACATGACGTCTACATTTATAAATATCAAATAGAAAAATACATGTCATTTACAACCTCAAACGAGAGCATAATGAAACAAGCTCCCTCCCTATATGTGAATTCAGAGTTTCGCATGCACAAGGCAGAGCGCTTTCCGCTGGGCCTCCACTGCTACAGAGCACATACGAAGTGAATAAGAACTACACCGTCAGTTTTCGAAAGCGATTTCCTTTACAGTGGATTTTAATTGAACATTATGCTGTTGCCTAATGGATGTCTGAATCATGAACCTTACTATCTTGAAAGAGGGTCGATTCATTGAGCGAACCCTGGCATCCCACCTTATCAATGAAAATTCAATGAGTCAGGAGCTCCTCTTGCTGGGTCATTTGACTGAGGCGTTTTGGGAATGCGAAATCCAGGATCCTCTAACATTCGCAGTCTTAACTAAATAATTATGGGAATACAGTGAATGGAGACATCTGTCTCTTTAATTTCTTAATGACGGAAACATCCAACTCTTATCTACCAGCGCCGGAGGCTACAAACTGTAACGAATCTATATATTTAACATAAACATTTTCAAACGGTACTCCGTCTCATGACTGAAAAATTGCCTGCAGTTGAAAGGCACATGCTTTAAAAGCAGAGTCATTTCGCTGAAATCTTAGGACCAAAAGTGTATACTCATATAGGTCAGTTGGATTTCGAAACATACAAAACCAACATCTCGGTTTGTCAAGCAGTGTACTCTACTATCACTATGGGTTGCATATCGCCAGACTGCAATGACAACAAGAGAATATTTATTTATAAATGAAGTTTATTAAATTACCACAGAAATTTATTCAGAAATTAAGAGACACTGATATACCATTTTAATGGCTTCCTATAACCAGTACACATAACGCAAGAAGCATCTCTAAGACGTTTGAGGAAAACCGAAGAATAATCCGTTAGTTTTAGCTGCCGAAAGTTGCCGCGTAAGGAGGAAATCTGGTTTATCTTAGCTCGCTCTGTTGTCGAGTGTCACAGTTTACTCTGATACCGAACTATCGCCAGCGTTAAGCGCCGACCCGACGACGCATCATGCGCTGCGTTGGAGCAGAAGTAGATGGATTTCCGTCTTTCCTTTATTGCTCACTGACGCATTGGAAATTGCGTTTCTTACAGCGGCAGTTTGCCAAATGAGGCCTGGTTTTCTGGACAACGGCCTACTACTGGACTCTGCTCCTTGTTTGTATTATTGTGTAATGGACCATTTGCAACAAATTAAACCGGAAATGTATGTTTTGTTATTTCTGGATAGTCCGCTCGTTATAGTTATCATATTTTGCAATAATGCTTTCTTAAGTTGCTGAACGAGAAGCTTAGAATTATGACTACAACTTGGTAATATCGGTAGCAACTTATGGTGCTTGAAAACAAATGTGTCTGCTACACTAGAATTGTATCCTATTGAATGTGAAACACATTACACTCGTAATCTGTGACCAGTCGCAAGTTTTAAACAGAAATTCTCATCAAATATAATGTTCTTCAACTAACGAGTGGAATGAAATCGGATTAGATTAGACTAAGACGGTGGCGGCTGTCGTAGCCAATTAAAATTCCTATTGATGCTTCAAACAAAATGTAGTTTTGTATCATTATCGAAAAATAAGATATAAAAACCTCATTATATTTCTCGATACGATGGCTTCGGGAAATCCATCTGTAGCTAGACCTCCGCTGCTCATGTTTCTTTACTTACCCTACAGATTTTTCCAAGGTTGTGGTACAAGATAGCGACCTCCATAGTTATTAAAATTTTTATGCATTAGTTTTTGTGACGAGAAAAGCATTAGGAGAGGTACGTAGAAATGCAAGAACAATGTGAAAAAGACAAGACTAGAGCCGTCGTTTGTTGATGAACAGTATGTCAGTTGGTCACACTAACTAAATAAGATTATCATTTCAGACAAACGTATGTGTTGGTATTAGGCTCCAGGCTGCTACAGTAATCATTAATCATTTTAACAAGATACCGACTTTGGATCAGTTAGCTGCCGCTGTGATGACTGCCATTCGACTATGAATATTGTAGTTTTGGGTACTAATGAACAGGAACTATAAACAAAAAGTGGGGTTAAGTTTGCCCCTCTTGTTCTTGAAATCACAAAATTTGTTTCTCTATAACGTGTGCCCCTCAGAGGCGCTATTAATGAAACTGGTAATCACTGTATCTTGCAACTGAATGCTTCATTTTTCTTTGAGTACATTTAGAACCATAATTCCGAGACCGACTGACGGCCACGGTAGCTTCATTTATTAAACGTATCTATAGTGGAAAGTAATATCACAGATACCGCAGCTAATTTACATTTGTTAAATTTAAGTTAATATTTTAGTTGTAGTGCCAACCGAAGGTATTAAACCAATGCATATGACAATTAGAATGCAATCTTCACTCTCGAGGAAATTGTCAGCGATCCGCGAGAACGAACATCTGTCACTAGTTTAGCTCCTGACAGAGCCGACAGGCAAAAATCGTCTCACGGGAAGTCTGAAAATAGTGGTGCACTGAGGCACCCACCAAACGTCTGTCAACTCGAAATGGTGTGATCAACATTATTTTAAGTACTAGTCGCTGTCGATAATTTGCTTCCCGTCACCTAATTTATAGGACTCCAGCGCCTTTTCGATTCTGATGTGTCAGAAATATCTAACAATAAGTAACGCGTCTCCATTACAGCATCTCAATTCTTATTATTGTCTTCGTTCATTGAAACTGTGAGAAAAGGGATGATGAAAAGCTTCGTCGTGAAGAGCTTATACTGTGAGAAAAATCAATTGCTAAGCAACTGGAAAAAAAAGTTTGCGAGGTCCACTTCAAGTCACAGAAAAAATACTCGCTTCACAAAGAGAGTTGTTACTACTGCCTGTATTGCTCATAGATAACAGTTTTCCTCTGACCTTTTGTTTCGTGTATGATACACTAGGTACACATGTGACTGACACAATGTTCGTAGCATTGGGTGTCCTAGCCTATTATGCTCCGGACCAGGCAGTTAAGCTTTGCAATTCAGCATAACGAGCAGGCGAGAGGTCCCCCGAATTCTGTCTACGACTGTACACAGAACAAAAGAAGTTGATAGTATCACGTAGCACCTGCATGAAATTAGCAGATAAGAATGCTGCCTAAACCAGAAGAGTGTGAAAGTGAAATGGTTACTGAAACTAGTACACAGTGATATCATGGGTCCTATTACTCGCGCATCTTGCGGAAAGGGTTAAGTCATAGTGCTCTTAAGCAACTATACTAACTCAACAGCTGCTTATGTGACGCATAATACACGATGAGGCGGCAAAAGTCAAGAGTTACCTTTCGCCCGGAGTAATGCAACAACTCGATGTGGTATGGACTCAAAAAATCGTTGGAAGTTACCTGCAGAAATACTGAGCGATTACGTTCCATAAATGTTCTATGGGTGGCCACATCGTTCTCCCAAATTGTCCAGAATGTTCTTCAAACCAATCGCGAACAACTGTTTCCAGTGATATAGCGCATTGTCATCCATAAAAATTCCATGAAATCCATGAATGGATTCAAATGGTCTCCAAGCAGCCGGACATAACCATTTCCAATCAATGAGCGGTTCAGTTCGGCCAGAGGACCCAGTCCATTCCATGTAAACACTGTCCACACCGTTATCGAGCCACCACCAACTTCTACAGTGCCTTGTTGACAACTGGAGTCCATGCCTTTGAGAGGTCTGCGCCACACCCGAATCCTACCATTGGTTCTTATCAACTGAAATCGGGACTCATCTGACAAGGCCACGGTTTTTCAGGCGTCTAGGGTCCAACAGAAATGGCCACGAGCCCTGAGGCGGTCTCGTGCTGTTAGCAAAGGCACTCGCGTGGTTCGTCTGCTGCCATAGCCCATTAACGCCAAATTTAGCCGCACTATCCTGCCGGATATGTTCGTCGTACGTACCACATGGATTTGCGAGCTCTGACAACTCCACACAAACACCGCTGCTCTCGGTCGTTAAGTGAAGACAGTTGGCCACTGCATTGTCGTGGTGAGTGGTAATGCCTGAAATGTGGTATTCTCGGCACAATGTTGGCACTGTGGATCTCGGAAATTTGGATTTCCTAACGATTTCCGAAGTGGAATGTCCCAAGCATCTAGTTCCAACTACCATTCTGCGTTCACAATCTATCAAATTCCCGTTGTACGACCATAATCACGTCGGAAACATTTCCACAGGAATCACCTGTGTACAAATGACGGCTCCGCCAGTACACTGCCCTTTTTTACCTTGTGTGCACCATACTAACACATATCGCTATCTCATGACGTTTGTTACTTCAAAGTGTCTGAAGTGTTGGAATACATTAAGCAATGACAATTATTCACTGTAATCTGAGAGTGAATACCTTTTGCTGCGATAATGGAGCTCAATAATAAAACTAAAAGTTTCTTTAGGTAAAAAGAATGAATTGATAATTAAATACAGGCCAACATCAGGGCAAAACAGAGCAGCTGAGTTAGTTAGTTAGTTAGTTCCATGCTCCATGGATCATTTTGCATGATAATCCATAATGAAGTGAATTTAGACATTTTACATTAACATTCCGCATTAATTTGCAACTATGACTACGTGTCGAAGATTTATGAGGTTTATATACAGATCTGAGTTAGTAATTCCTACCCATCACCTTTTACCCAGTACAATAAAAGAAATTCTTCTCAGGAATAGGAATTATCAAGGAGAATATTTTTCAGTTTGTTTTCAAATTTTACTTTGATGTCTGTGGTTTGTGCACACACTTTTGTGCTAAGAGCAACCTTAATGTCGCGTATCGAATGCTGGTATTGCAATTACATACCTCATTGTTTATTCTGAACTGCAGTGGATTATTTACAAGTTTCATGAGGGACTAAGTATATTGAGAAGCGGTAGTCAGAGTGCCCAAGTCCTTAAACAGATATCTAAAAAATGATCGTGGGTGAGCGCCACAATTTAGTCTTCCAACACATTCTTAAACAATGAAGACTTTCTTCCTTAAAGATGAGTTACCCCAGAACATCATACCTTACGACATTATTGAAGGAAAAGATGCAAAATATGTCAACTTACTGATTTGTCTGTTCCCAAACTTTGCAATGATTCTAAGAGCAAACGTAGCTGAACTAAGTTGTTTTAGGAGTTCCAAAGTGTGCTTTTTCCAGTTTAAATTCTCATCAAAATGGAAACCTAAGTATTTTTAAGTTTCCAAGCTGTTCGTTGTTCACTCGCCATCTATTACACTTGTCATTCCACCCTGTTGATTATTTTCCACCATGTCATTGATGCAGTATTTCTAGGTACGCAGAATTGAATGTGTTGTCTGTTTTTAAAATTGAGCTTCAGATCATTCGCAGACAACCAGCCAATAATACCTTTAAGAACATTGTTTACGATTCTGCTGTTTCTGTATATATACTTGGATTGATTACAATATTGTTGCTATCTTCAAAAAGAATTAGTTCTAATTTCTGTATTTTAAGTGGGAGATCGTTTACATATATGAGGAAAAACAGTCTACCTAAGAGTGAGCCTTGGGAAACGTCATATGTGATTTCTCAACAGTCAGAATGTCTCCAGACAACATTGGCTGATGTACTAACTACAACTTTCTGCATTCTGTTTGTTAAATGTGGCATTATCCATTGGTTGGCTATACCATCGATGCCGTAAAACTTCAATTTATCTAGGAGAGTACTGTGATTTATAAACTCAAATGACTTAGATAGTTCCCAGAAAATACCAATTGGCGCTTTTTTATTATTTAATGAATAGCAGCAACGGAAATGGAAAGTTCATAGTCGCAGTTGAACTGTAATTTCTAAAAGTCATTTTCGAGAAAATCGATAGGATGCTGACTCTGGTAACTTTACTAAACAGATTATGTAAGAGAGCTACAGTAAACCATACTGTTTGTTCTTATACCACTCTCGAGAACATAATTTCTTTTCCTTTATTCGATGCTGTTTTATGACGAACACACATGAGGCAGTTGCACAAAATAGTTAATTTAATAGTCAAGCCGTATTTCACTAGATCTGATTATTCACAATATATTTTCTCAATTACTAACAATAATACTATAATTAATTTACCTGGAAATAATTTTCACATAGAAAAACTAATAATTTAAAATTCATCAAGAGCTCAGAGACGTGAAATTTATTGTGATACGTTTTTATATTGATGTGACTCTTTATTAATGAAGTCCCCATTCTCCTCTTCTAAATAAGCATTTTGTGTTTTCTCAAAAACTAACTATTTCAAAAATCATGTGTAATTACATTTTTCATATTAAAGAATGTTAGAATTATAACTTGCGATTCTTTCCGAAATTCAGCACCACACCTTTTTAGCTATGATTTTTCTGATTCCAAAATACCCATGTCTAATAGAAGAACTCGTCAGTTTAATGATTTTGGATTTCCAGAATGCTGGATTAATCGCAGGACAGCAACTTTTCTTAACCAGTTAGATATAGAAACAACCAAAGTTGCCAGAGTCACTTTTTGTTTAATTGATGACTAGTCTCAGATTACCTGAAGCCGTTTTCAAATCACCTAGATCGACAAAACAGTATTTACCGAAATATCAAAACAAATCATTTCAAAGGCCGGCTTAACAATGAACAGTGACACTCATATGTTTGTTCTGTCATTATTTATAGTCGAATTTGACTTTGTTATATGTGCTATCACGTTCGAAATTATCCGAACGACTTGAATTGAGTTTCGCCTGATTTGTATACAACCCACAAAACGCAACTGACTCGCAGGTCCTCTGCTCTCGTTCCGGTACCGTAGTTTGACTATAAAAATTGGTTACTACAAGAGACTATGAGAGATAACTGCTCTGTATGATTGTCAATCCAGCAGCAAATTAATACCACGAGAACGCAAATGGTTCAAAAATGGCTCTGAGCACAATGGGACTTAACTTCTGAGGTCATCAATCCCCTAGTACTTAAGAACTACTTAAACCTAACTAACCTAAGGACATCACACACATCCATGCCCGAGGCAGGATTCGATCCTGCAAACCGTAGCGGTCGCGCGGTTCCAGACTGTAACGCCTAGAACGCAAATGTTAGAAAACTCGTTAATAGGGATGATGTAGCCACTACGCTTGTCAACTCAAATTTCTTACAATAAATGACATTTCAAAAACAGTTTTCACCTTAAATTAGGTGACGAAACTTTTTGTACTGTACTGAAACCTGTGACTCCAATCCAGCAACTACTGCTCCTGAAATCTAAGTACGAAAGATATTAAGTATGGTTTCAAAAATAAGTAACGAAGTGTGCGGACGTTCAAACTTGAAATGACATTGCACAAAGTTTTGTTTTGAACGGAGATTCAAACCCAGAACCCGATCGGATTTTTAACTAACCACAATCAAATTTAGAAATCGTAATTTACACCAGTTGCGAAATGATTGAAACTAAAACGACAAGACGAAAACGTTTTGTCACCCCCAGATTCGAACCCAGTGCCTACAGTCGATGACTTGTAGTTAAGAGTAGATGTTAACTGTCGGTTTATTTCACCATTAGCGAGCTGTGCGTATATTTGAACTGGAACTAACATGACGAAAATTTCTGTGCTAACTGGGAATCGAACCCGACACATATCGTTGTTGTTGACTACATACAAAGACATGTTGACTGTCGAATTCTTTTTCACCAGTAGCTAGGAGTGGTATGTTTGAACCTGTAACGATATGACGAAAAGTTATGAGTCTGACAGGAAGGCAAAACTGGCACCAGTCGATGGTGTCGAAAACGCCAGAGAAACGTCGAAAATCCTAATTCTTTGTCTCCTGTGGTGTGTACATGCTACACCCTGAAATGACAAGATGGCAACTTTTGTATCAGACCAGGTTTCGAACTCAAACACGCGCCTTTCGTGGAGTGGTTCGGAATCTTTGCTAAACAACGAAACGATGGAAATACATCGTCACAAGATAATCAAACCCAGCGAAAGCCGAGATATCTGTTCGAATCCTAGTCCAGTACCAATATTTTCAACATCTCAAGTTAAAATACAGTAATAAATTAGTGCACTGTGACCTTACATGATGGTTGGGTCATTAATAAAAGAAAGGACTCTATTAGCGGTGATGGAGATTCAACCTGGCGTGGCCTTGGTCTCTGTCTTGGCCCAACCTACACCGACTTCCCTCCTGTAGTAAAACATTCAACTGGCGTTACCAGAGGTGAAGAGGGTCTGTTTGTACTTTTAAAAAACTGTTACCTAATGTGAGAATCGAACCCACACGCATACGTAGTTAGAATCATTCCAATAGACCACCATCCCATACAAAGCAGAGGCTTATAACTGTGCCGTAAAGAAGGCTGCTGCACACTGAAAGAGAATGCTGGTACCTTTGAGGTTGATTACAACCTGTTTGATACATTCACTACCTTGTTCGTCCAAACGATTCTCACTAGCTGTCTTGGTTACGCAATGGGTGCTTTCGACTTGATTTTTTAATCACTGAAATAAAGTCACGTCACAGCCAACTGCACGAACTGGCGACACGGTAGGACGCGGAAATTTCTGCTGTAAGTGCTGCTTTCTACTTACGACTCCATTCTGATTGATATATTTATGCTCGGCTCATACACACGTCGCAATGTAAGCACAAAAGCATGATATCGAGCAGACTTTCATCTTTACGTTTTTAAACTGCATTTCGTCTCATACAATTGCTTAGGTAAAGGTGTAGTAACAGGTTCCCATGCAACATTTTATGTGAAGAATACTGATGTTTATAACCCACAAAGACCAAATTTACTTGAAAAAAGTAGGCTGGTGCATAACTTTTACGAAATTTCGTTTGGCATGTTATTAATATATTTATCAGTCGTAATTTTTACTAAATTGTTCTTGTCATGACTTACTGAAAGTTACATACGCGCATTTGAAGGTTACGGAGGAATGCAGTTCAAGCGTCAGAAAACGGAGCTTGAAATGGGAAAACTCCTAATGTTTGTGATATTTTGCTCTCGTAGGATTCTGTAGAAGGTGGTAGGCAGGGGAAGCAGCTGGAAAAAATTGTGCCGTATATAGGATAAGCGTATAGAAGAGATCACGTCAAAAATTGATTATTCACTTCATGTAGAATCGCTTCGAAGTGAACTATTCGCCACATTCACGAAGACCAACGGGCTTTGATGAATGACGTTTTTATATTTTACCAATATAATATATCTGATTACTTGCGAATGCGATAAATTGCGACCATTTAACCTTCGTGGGCAACATTGGGTGAAAATGAAATAAAGGAAGCTTAAGGTTAAACATTCCGTTAGCTACGAAGTCAACAGAGACAAAGCAGAAGCTGTGATTGGAAAGGTAGGGGAAGGAAATCGACTTTTCCCGTTCACAGGAAAGATCTCAGCATTTGTCATAATCGAATTAAGGAAATAACGGGAAACCTAAATCAGGAAGGTTAGGTGGGGATTTGAACCACTGTGCATTAACTTCATAAATAGAAAACAATGGTTGGTCCTAATAGAACGTATCTGAAACAAAGGCCAGTGTGAGTGCTCAAAATGTTACGTTACGTATATGGTGTTAAAAACTGCATCCCTGGGATGTGTCCATCGCAGATGTGATCTGTTTTGAACAGTTGAGGTGTCTTTTGGTCGCAACATAAGAAAAGCGATCAAGGAAACTGCGGCTAGTGCTGCTAGGGAACGCCCGTCTACACATTGCTGACTCCACAGAAGAAACTGTCCATGAGCTTGGCCAGAAAGCAGTCTCTGTAACACTACTTCTCCAGATTTAGCACACTCACGCGTTTAACTTTCTCGCTCCTTATCGAACAACCATAAAGAACATTTCATTGCACCGTTATACGAAAATGCACTTCAAACTTCGATTATCTATATCTTTATCTCCAAACCAGTTGCTTTCTACACGCCGTGATCAGACTATGTTGGTTAATGGGGGAGGGGTATGCTGTTGATGACTAATTTCTCCCTTATGTTTTTCTGTTATATTCCAAAAACCGGCACTAAAAAAATTATGTTCTGTTCTAGTAAAAATTAAAATTCAACTTACCAGGACACCCTTACGACTAAAGTCTAATTTAATAAAACAAGTAATATCTGTAACACGAGGCTGCCCAAAACATCACGCGTTAGCAAGATATTACGCACTTTCGTCCCCCATATGGTCTGAGTCTGCGTGAATCATGTGTCCGACCCAAGAAGCGTTTTGGGATTATCACAAAAATATATTAACTTTGCAGTGAGAGAAACTCAGTTAACAAATTATTCAGTGCCACACATAATCAGTTGAATTACGTGTTTAAAAAAGAATTAAGATGTGTGTCGGTATAAACAGGAAAATACGAGTCTCCCAAAGGGTACAAAGTCATAAATTCTTAAAATTTTCAGCTTTAGATGTAGGAGGTACTAACTTGTAAGTCGAAACTGAGGTGAGAGATAAGATGGTGAAGTTAATATCTCCTTAATGGTTTTCGATCTATAAGCTTATAGCTCGGTAAGAGAAGAAGTAAGAAGATAAAATCTTTGCGCTCCAAGCGAGTTTAGAACCTCAAACTAATGCAGTGTGGCCTGTAGAAAGCCTAGCACTACCTAGCCAGCTGCTACCGCTCTGACTGCACTCTCGCTGTGATATTTTTCATTAACAGAAATAATTACTAATATTAAACACAAGATTAGTTATAGATTCTGTGTGGAATGACTTTCTCGAATCAAGTAATAAATTTGAAACCCCAATGTTAACACCTTATGTGAGAATCATTCCGAATATTTATCGGAAATGACAACGAAGTATCAAATGAATTTAGCTAGGCAATTCTGAACCACAACAGAAAGCACATCGACGACCACGTAGTTGCCAAACGTAGTCCACAATGTTGCCAATTCTTCATAAGACAAGCGGCAGGGAGAATACATTTGATCAACCATGTGCTGAGGTCGGCTAGCACTTGGGAATCTCACCTTTCGAAGACGCGGCGAATCTTTCTGTTGCCACATTGACTAGCAGCCGAAATATCTGAAGCATAGCCCAAAGTTTTATTCGCATTTCTATAGCTATGATTCTGATATAAAGCTTAGTTACGAAATACCCAGACTCACCTGCTTTAAATCGAACATCAGAAATAAAGAGCAGGGGGCAGTATTTGGATGGCCCTACTATTCAGTAGCTGCCGCATTTTTTTTTTTTCAAACTGAGAAGCTCATTAGCCAGAGGTGATTCACTTCTTTTTATTTTACGGCACCACCTGTGGTTATACCGCAAAAATTATGAGATAACCATTTTCATTCTTTTGATCATTAGCAACTTAAAATTATTTTTTTCTTAAGAACATTTTCATTGGCATATACGCAAAGCTACCAAAATCATAAGGTTTCACAGTAAGAAGCGAAGTGGGCTCAAAAACTCGCAAAGAAATGGATCCGGCGTGTGTGTACAGAGCAAATTCGATTCGTGCTTCTGCTAACGCACCAGTTACCAGCACATGTGAATAGGAACACCAAACGCCAACAGTATTGTACGTATTGTCTGAAATACGTCTCCATTAAGCAAAACTGCCATTGTCTATAATAATTAAAATAATGAATAATATCACCTACTCGTAGTGAATACGATATAATCGCTGATACTGCTTTGTCAGTGAAAGTGAAATGCCTCCGATGAATGGCCAGTGCAACACGCAGTATACTTCAGATAGAGGGAAAGCAGAACATCAGTGAGAAGTCCATCAAGGTGAGCTTGGGATGAAGTTTCTATGTAGTGCTTCGCAATTGGCGACGATTGTTCTGTACTGTAATTAGTTCTTGATTTTTCATACTAGCGAAGCCTCACGGCTATCCGAAAGTTCATATGAGAATGAACACAGCGTAATTGTTAAAACAGAGTAATTCGTTAAATAGTACTGTGAACGTGGCTGAATATGACTCAGAGACGCTGATTACCTAATTTTAATTTCATTTCATCTGCTGATGCAGTGTGAGTCCGTGCTTCTCTGAAAACTGCGTTTCCTGCCTTGTGAAAGTGTTAAAGGCACTGTTGTATCGGCTGACAGTTAGAACGGGTTGCAGATATACGCAAAGCTCTTCACTGTTGTACAGGAGTAATTCTTCTTAGCAACTTGCTGCGTACTACCGTAATTCGTTGCTTGCTACAGTTATTAATTCCCAGACCCGGTTCTAATGCAATTTTCGGCACAAGCGACTGACCACCTGGCGACCGCCCGCTCCTTCGTTTTCCCTCGTATATTTTCATCCGTATAAAAGGCGACATGCACAGTCTATAAATTTTGCATCTGGGCGCCAGAAGCGCTGCATGCGGTCGCTACTGAGTGTGATACGCCCTGTATAGGTTCTGGCGCCCCTGCCACCCCTCTCATCTTGGCGCCCAAGGTATTAGCTTGTGTCGCTTGGGCCTAAAACCGGCCCCGTTATTCCATAGATAATTTGCATGACAGATCTTTTCGTATGATAGATAGGCGAAATGATGGTCACTGCATGTGTTCTCTGTGTCCAGATTCGATATATAATCAGTTCACTATAAAACCAGTGAAAAAAAACCGTCTTGATCGCGATGCTAATTTTATTAAAATGGCCGGTTTCGGTCTAGGCTTAGGCCACTTTCAGACAGCACCATCAGCTGAAGTCGAGGATGCGTGGAACAGTCAGTTGACATCAGTCTCCGAGCAGTTTCAGCGACTGAGGTCAAGATTACAAGATCGCTGTTTTCCCAACAATGTTACCAAAAATTTTGGATCAGTTCACTACCACTTATTTTTCACTGTTAAGAATTTTAATGGAAGTTAGTACGTCCTTCAAGAAAGTTCCCAACAGTATAACACATTTTTGTAGACTCAGTTCCGTCTACACCGCACTTTCAATGTGCTATCTTGACACCTGTTCTCAAAAGGTCGAGACAACTCTCGAAATCCGAGATACTGGTTGCTCCTCGTGTTTAATCATACGAGACAAATATCTAATGTAGTCTGACTATTGGAATGGTCCATTCTAAATGTTTCTACACAGGAACTTTCACCACTGACAATTTTTGTGACACAATTATATTTTCGTTTGAAAACCGGAAAAGATGATTTGTTTGGGGTGTGGCTTTACAGAAGAATGACGAAAATTAAGTGTCTGATAAGATAAGAAATGAGGAGCTTCATTGCAGGAACGACGACGAAAGGAATATGGGGAAAATATTAATTAAAACACGGTGACAGAGCACGTATTACGATAGTAAGAGAAAACACCCATGGTACTAGAGCGAACCATAGGGGGCAACGCTGTAGGAGAAGACAGATGTTAGAATACATGAATCATAAAACTGCAAACCTTTCAAGCAAATGAAGAGGCTGGCGCAGGAGAGGGAGTCGTGGCGACATGCTTCAAATCACTCACAGGACTGGAAGAGAGGAAAAAAGAAAAAACACTTTATTAGAACCATGGACCTTGCCGTTGGTGGGGGGGCTTGCGTGCCTCAGCGATACAGATGGCCATACCGTAGGTGCAACAAAAACGGAGGGGTATCTGTTGAGAGGCCAGACAAACATGTGGTTCCTGAAGAGGGGCAGCAGCCTTTTCAGTAGTTGCAGGGGCAACAGTCTGGATGATTGACTGATCTGGCCTTGTAACATTAACCAAAACGGCCTTGCTGTGCTGGTACTGCGAAACTACAGCCGTAATTTTTCCCGAGGACATGCAGCTTTACTGTATGATTAAATGATGATGGCGTCCTCTTGGGTAAAATATTCCGGAGGTAAAATAGTCCCCCATTCGGATCTCCGGGCGGGGACTACTCAAGAGGACGTCGTTATCAGGAGAAAGAAAACTGGTGTTCTACGGATCGGAGCGTGGAATGTCAGATCCCTTAATCGGGCAGGTAGGTTAGAAAATTTAAAAAGGGAAATGGATAGGTTAAAGTTAGATATAGCGAGAATTAGTGAAGTTCGGTGGCAGGAGGAACAAGACTTCTGGTCAGGTGATTATAGGGTTATAAATACAAAATCAAATAGGGGTAATGCAGGAGTAGGTTTAATAACGAATAAAAAAATAGGAGTGCAGGTTAGCTACTACAAACAGCATTGTGAACGCATTATTGTGGCCAAGATAGACACAAAGCCCATGCCTACTACAGTAGTACAAGTTTATATGCCAACTAGCTCTGCAGATGATGAAAAAATAGATGAAATGTATGACGAGATAAAAGAAATTATTCAGGTAGTGAAGGGAGACGAAAATTTAATAGTCATGGGTGACTGGAATTCGTCAGTAGGAAAAGGGAGAGAAGGAAACATAGTAGGTGAATATAGATTGGGGGGAAGGAATGAAAGAGGAAGCCGCCTTGTAGAATTTTGCACAGAGCATAACTTAATCATAGCTAACACTTGGTTCAAGAATCATAAAAGAAGGTTGTATACCTGGAAGAATCCTGGAGATACTAAAAGGTATCAGATAGAATATATAATGGTAAGACAGAGATTTAGGAACCAGGTTTTAAATTGTAAGACATTTCTTGGGGCAGATGTGGATTCTGACCACAATCTATTGGTTATGAACTGCTGATTGAAACTGAAGAAACTGCAAAAAGGTGGGAATTTAAGGAGATGGGACCTGGATAAACTGAAAGAACCAGAGGTTGTAGAGAGTTTCAGGGAGAGCATAAGGGAACAATTGACAGGAATGGGGGAAAGAAATACAGTAGAAGAAGAATGGGTAGCTCTGAGGGATGAAGTAGTGAAGGCAGCAGACGATCAAGTAGGTAAAAAGACGAGGGCTAATAGAAATCGTTGGGTAACAGAAGAAATATTGAATTTAATTGATGAAAGGAGAAAATATAAAAACGCAGTAAATGAAGTAGGCAAAATGGAATACAAACGTCTCAAAAATGAGATCGACAGGAAGTGCAAAATGGCTAAGCAGGGATGGCTAGAGGACAAATGTAAGGATGTAGAGGCTTGTCTCACTAGGGGTAAGATAGATACTGCCTACAGGAAAATCAAAGAGACCTTTGGAGAGAAGAGAACCACTTTTATGAATATCAACAGCTCAGATGGCAACCCAGTTCTAAGCAAAGAAGGGAAGGCAGAAAGGTGGAAGGAGTATATAGAGGGTTTATACAAGGGCGATGTACTTGAGGACAATATTATAGAAATGGAAGAGGATGTAGATGAAGACGAAATGGGAGATAAGATACTGCGTGAAGAGTTTGACAGAGCACTGAAAGACCTGAGTCGAAACAAGGCCACGGGAGTAGACAACATTCCATTAGAACTACTGATGGCCTCGGGAGAGCCAGTCATGACAAAACTCTACCATCTGGTGAGCACGATGTATGAGACAGGCGAAATACCCTCAGACTTCAAGAAGAATATAATAATTCCAATCCCAAAGAAAGCAGGTGTTGACAGATGTGAAAATTACCGAACTATCAGTTTAATAAGTCACAGCTGCAAAATACTAACGCGAATTCTTTACAGACGAATGGAAAAACTGGTAGAAGCGGACCTCGGGGAAGATCAGTTTGGATTCCGTAGAAATGTTGGAACACGTGAGGCAATACTAACCTTACGACTTATCTTAGAAGAAAGATTAAGAAAAGGAAAACCTACGGTTCTAGCATTTGTAGACTTAGAGAAAGCTTTTGACGATGTTAACTGGAATACTCTCTTTCAAATTCTGAAGGTGGCAGGGGTAAAATACAGGGAGCGAAAGGCTATTTACAATTTGTACAGAAACCAGATGGCAGTTATAAGAGTCGAGGGGCATGAAAGGGAAGCAGTGGTTGGGAAAGGAGTGAGACAGGGTTGTAGCCTCTCCCCGATGTTATTAAATCTGTATATTGAGCAAGCAGTAAAGGAAACAAAAGAAAAATTCGGAGTAGGTATTAAAATCATGGAGAAGAAGTAAAAACTTTGAGGTTTGCCGATGACATTGTAATTCTGTCAGAGACAGCAAAGGACTTGGAAGAGCAGTTGAACGGAATGGACAGTGTCTTGAAAGGAGGATATAAGATGAACATCAACAAAAGCAAAACGAGGATAATGGAATGTAGTCAAATTAAGTCGGGTGATGCTGAGGGAATTAGATTAGGAAATGAGACACTTAAAGTAGTAAAGGAGTTTTGCTATTTAGGGAGTAAAATAACTGATGATGGTCGAAGTAGAGAGGATATAAAATGTAGACTGGCAATGGCAAGGAAAGCGTTCCTCAAGAAGAGAAATTTGTTAACATCGAGTATAGATTTAAGTGTCAGGAAGTCGTTTCTGAAAGTATTTGTATGGAGTGTAGCCATGTATGGAAGTGAAACATGGACGATAACTAGTTTGGACAAGAAGAGAATAGAAGCTTTCGAAATGTGGTGCTACAGAAGAATGCTGAAGATAAGGTGGGTAGATCACGTAACTAATGAGGAGGTATTGAGTAGGATTGGGGAGAAGAGAAGTTTGTGGCACAACTTGACTAGAAGAAGGGATCGGTTGGTAGGACATGTTTTGAGGCATCAAGGGATCACAAATTTAGCATTGGAGGGCACCGTGGAGAGTAAAAATCGTAGAGGGAGACCAAGAGATGAATACACTAAGCAGATTCAGAAGGATGTAGGTTGCAGTAGGTACTGGGAGATGAAGAAGCTTGCACAGGATAGAGTAGCATGGAGAGCTGCATCAAACCAGTCTCAGGATTGAAGACCACAACAACAACATAGAGAATTATGTCTTATGTTATTTCTGCTGTCGCAAATTTTTGTTTTTAGTCCGCAGATTAAATTGATACGTTTCTCTATGCTAATCCAACATGTGCATTATCTTTACAAAACTACTGCAACCTGCACCCACTAAGACCTTCCTACCACATTCAAACCTTGGTTTTTCTCGACTGTTCTTACCCCTCCCCGACACATCTCCCCCCTCCCCCGCCTACACACACACCGCCATCCTTCAACAAAACACGTTTGCTTGATGCCTTAGAATGCATCCTATGAAACGAACCCTCTTTAAGCCAAGGTGTAAAATAAATTTATTTTCTTCCCCTCCTCATTATCCGATCTACTCTTCTAATCTTCAGCATTCTTCTGATACATCACTTTTCAAAAGACTCATTTTCTTCTTCTTTGAACTGTTTATAACCCACGCTTCAGTTCCGTTCAAGGTTACGTAACAGAAAAATGCCTTCCGAAAAAGACTTTTCAACATTTATATTTTTATTGAATAGAAACTAGTTTCTCTTTTTCAGAAATTTTTTCCTTGCTATTGCGTTCTACTTTTTCTGTCCTTTCTACATCGAACATCTTTACTTATTTTGCTACGTAAATAACAAAACTTATCTACTACTTTTAGTGTCTCGCTTCCTAACTCATTCTCTCACCATCGGTTATAAGATGAACATCAACAAAAGCAAAACGAGGTTAATGGAATGTAGTCGAATTAAGTCGGGCGATGCTGAGGGAATGAGATTAGGAAATGAGACACTTAAAGTAGTAAAGGAGTTTTGCTATTTGGGGAGTAAAATAACTGATCATGGTCGAAGTAGAGAGGATATAAAATGTAGACTGGCAATGGCAAGGAAAGCGTTTCTGAAGAAGAGAAATTTGTTAACGTCGAGTATTGATTTAAGTGTCAGGAAGTCGTTTCTGAAAGTATTTGTATGGAGTGTAGCCATGTATGGAAGTGAAACATGGACGATAAATAGTTTGGACAAGAAGAGAACAGAAGCTTTTGAAATGTTGTGCTACAGAAGAATGCTGAAGATTAGATGGGTAGATCACATAACTAATGAGGAGGTATTGAATAGAATTGGGGAGAAGAGGAGTTTGTGGCACAACTTGACTAGAAGAAGGGATCGGTTGGTATGACATGTTCTGAGGCATCAAGGGATCACCAATTTGGTAGTGGAGGGCAGCGTGGAGGGTAAAAATCGTAGAGCGAGACCAAGAGATGAATACACCAAGCAGATTCAGAAGGATGTAGGTTGCAGTAGGTACTGGGAGATGAAGAAGCTTGCACAGGATAGAGTAGCATGGAGAGCTGCATCAAACCAGTCTCAGGACTGAAGACCACAACAACAACAACAACAACAACATCCGTTCAACAGCTCCTCTTAAGTCTTTTGCCGTTACCAACAGAATTACAGTGCCATCGGCAAAACTCAAAGGTTTTATTTTTTCTCTCTGAACTTCAAAGGGCTATAACACTCTCTGGCTGCTTTCTCAACAACTGCTACCCTTCACGACCTTCAACCGCAATCTGGTTTTTTGTACAAGCTACAAATAACTTTCGCTCCCTGTATTTTATCTCTGCTACCTTCAGAATTTCAGTGTGTCACCCAGTCAACGTTGTTAAATGTCTTCTCAAGATCGATGAATGCTAGAAAAGTAAGTCTGCCATTCTTCAAGCAGTTTTCTAGTATATTGTCAGTACTGCCTTCGGAATCCAAACTGATCATCCCTCAGTCGGGTTCCACAAGTGTTTTTCGTCAACTCTTCTGTAAATAATCTTTGTCAGTATTTTGCATCCACGACTTGTCAGATCGATAGATCTGTAATAGTCTCATCTGTCAGCAACTGGCACCTTTAGCATTGGAATTATTACGTACTTCTTGAAGCCTGAGGGTATTTTCCTATGTAATATATCTTGCATACTCGATCGAATAGTTTGTCATGGTGTTTTCTACCGAGGAGTTCAATAAATTTTAGGGAACGTCGTCTAGTCCAAATGCCTTGTTTCGGTTTTGTGATTCAATGTTTTGTCAGTTCAGTTCAGTATCTCATGCGTTATACAAGGACTTTGTTTATCTATTTAAAGCTGCTGTGACTATTAAGCCCTACAGCAACAATTCTTAACCAAAGTGATTTAGTTCCAAGGAATTTAATTCACGTAAACGAACAATAGACAGCGTAAATAGACTGGTGTCCAAAATTAAAGCAACAAAAGGAAATTTTGCAAAGTTTCGTTTATTTTGTCACAAAACAGTACAAACAGGTGATAGTAAAGTAGAAACAATGTAAAGAAAACAGAACGTAATCAACTGCAACATGTATAACAGTACACAAAAATGGTTTTCGTCTTTTTCCAACTTGAGTGATTTGCACACTTATTCTGACAACTGTTTCATGCGCCCAGTATGGGATGTGACCACCTCTGGCACCAATACAGGCCTGACAACGATGAGACGTGCTGTGAATGATGCCATCAATCTCATGTTGAAGCAATAACGCCTGTTCTTCCTGCAGAGCTGCTCAAAGTCTTGGAGACCGGTTGGTGGATGCTGAAGTGATGAAACCTGTCTCCCCAGTGCATCCCAGACGTGTTCTTTGGGATTCAAATCGGGAGAGCGAGCAGGCCACACCATGCGTGCCATATCTTCTGCTTCCAAAAGACATGAACTACCTGTGCTCTACGAGGTCGAGCATTATCGTCCAACAATTCAAAGTCTGGGCCCACAGCACATCGCAACAAAAGCGCATGAGATCCCAAGATCTCCTCACGGTATCTGACAGCAGTTAAATCTTACTGATTCACCCGTACATTTTCATGAAGAGGTGTTCGAGTATTCAACATAATCCCTTTAGGGAGTCTCCTCAATATCGGTCTCTTTCCACAACGTTTGGATCATTAAATCGTGTTCTACGTGCCCTTCAGGTGCGAATCAACGAGAATCACTCTTCAGACCAAATCGGGTCTCATCTGTGAAAAGAATATTGGTCCATCGTTCGACCGTCCAGGTGGCATGTTGACGGCTCCACTCTAGATGTTCCCTTCTGTGAAAACAAGGTAGAGGTAAACAGACAGCAGGTCTCCAACAATAAAGGCTGCTCTGCTGAAGCCCTCTGTACCCCGTTTGTCTCGATACAACACGTCCAGAGGATGCTGCGAGGTCAGATGCCAGTTGCAGTGCAGTAGTAAGGCAGTACCATCGTGCCCTTACAGCCAAATAAGTGTCCATTGTTTCCGATGTCACACGTGGTCGGCCCAGTCCTCGTCTCCGGGATACAGTTTCGGTCTCTATAAACCGTCGCCTCATCCAAGAAACAACGGAACGATTCACATTCAGCCATCGGGCCACATCAGTTTGCGCCCCTCCTGTTTACATTCTTCCTACGGACCTCCATCTCAGAGAGTCTGTAGGCATCTTCTCTATGCCATCCTGCATTGTCTGTGACTGTACGCAGCGATTGCAGGTATGGTACTACGCCGCAAACACTACCCCGCTTGACAGGTGCCCTGACGTCATTGCTGGCTTAGTTGTCCGTTGATCGGAATGCCATTTTCCGTGCAGAACACGGTCGTAACGACATCTGTTGACAGTTTGTATCATTATGTCATGAATTAAACACAGGACGGGGAAATAGCAGTTTGTTGCTTTAATTTTGGACACAGTGTAATTCATTTACCAACCAGGATGGGGCAGCAGTGCAGTGTGTGAGATCGTGAGGTGCCGATGCAATTAACATACGGTTGGGCAACTCTTTCCCTATTAGAGATGAAGTATGGGTAATAATGACGAAACAAACAGCTGCTGTTGAATTGTGTGCAACAAATGAGGTTTTCAGTTTGCAGCACCCATAAGACAGAAAAATAAAAACAATTACCACAGCTACTGAAGATATTGGTTACCCAAATAATTCCCACTAATCTTATGGTGTTTAGGCTGTCAATGTTAAATCTGAAAACTACACTACTGGGCATTAAAATTGCTACACCACGAAGCTGACGTGCTACAGACGTGAAATTTAACAGACAGGAAGAAGATGCTGTGATATGCAAATGATTGGCTTTTCAGAGCATTCACACAAGGTTGGCGCCGGTGGCGACACCTACAACGTGCTGACATGAGGAACGTTTCCAACCGATTTCTGATACACAAACAGCAGTTGACCGGCGTTGCCTGGTGAAACGTTCTTGTGATGCCTCGTGTAAGGAGGAGAAATGCGTACCATCACGTTTCCGACTTTGATAAAGGTCGGATTGTAGCCTATCGCGATTGCGGTTTATCGTATCGCGACATTGCTGCTCGTGTTGATCTACACTCCTGGAAATTGAAATAAGAACACCGTGAATTCATTGTCCCAGGAAGGGGAAACTTTATTGACACATTCCTGGGGTCAGATACATCACATGATCACACTGACAGAACCACAGGCACATAGACACAGGCAACAGAGCATGCACAATGTCGGCACTAGTACAGTGTATATCCACCTTTCGCAGCAATGCAGGCTGCTATTCTCCCATGGAGACGATCGTAGAGATGCTGGATGTAGTCCTGTGGAACGGCTTGCCATGCCATTTCCACCTGGCGCCTCAGTTGGACCAGCGTTCGTGCTGGACATGCAGACCGCGTGAGACGACGCTTCATCCAGTCCCAAACATGCTCAATGGGGGACAGATCCGGAGATCTTGCTGGCCAGGGTAGTTGACTTACACCTTCTAGAGCACGTTGGGTGGCACGGGATACATGCGGACGTGCATTGTCCTGTTGGAACAGCAAGTTCCCTTGCCGGTCTAGGAATGGTAGAACGATGGGTTCGATGACGGTTTGGATGTACCGTGCACTATTCAGTGTCCCCTCGACGATCACCAGTGGTGTACGGCCAGTGTAGGAGATCGCTCCCCACACCATGATGCCGGGTGTTGGCCCTGTGTGCCTCGGTCGTATGCAGTCCTGATTGTGGCGCTCACCTGCACGGCGCCAAACACGCATACGACCATCATTGGCACCAAGGCAGAAGCGACTCTCATCGCTGAAGACCACACGTCTCCATTCGTCCCTCCATTCACGCCTGTCGCGACACCACTGGAGGCGGGCTGCACGATGTTGGGGCGTGAGCGGAAGACGGCCTAACGGTGTGCGGGACCGTAGCCCAGCTTCATGGAGACGGTTGCGAATGGTCCTCGCCGATACCCCAGGAGCAACAGTGTCCCTAATTTGCTGGGTAGTGGCGGTGCGGTCCCCTACGGCACTGCGTAGGATCCTACGGTCTTGGCGTGCATCCGTGCGTCGCTGCGGTCCGGTCCCAGGTCGACGGGCACGTGCACCTTCCGCCAACCACTGGCGACAACATCGATGTACTGTGGAGACCTCACGCCCCACGTGTTGAGCAATTCGGCGGTACGTCCACCCGGCCTCCCGCATGCCCACTATACGCCCTCGCTCAAAGTCCGTCAACTGCATATACGGTTCACGTCCACGCTGTCGCGGCATGCTACCAGTGCTAAAGACTGCGATGGAGCTCCGTATGCCACGGCAAACTGGCTGACACTGACGGCGGCGGTGCACAAATGCTGCGCAGCTAGCGCCATTCGACGGCCAACACCGCGGTTTCTGGTGTGTCCGCTGTGCCGTGCGTGTGATCATTGCTTGTACAGCCCTCTCGCAGTGTCCGGAGCAAGTATGGTGGGTCTGACACACCGGTGTCAATGTGTTCTTTTTTCCATTTCCAGGAGTGTAGATCGAATGACTGTTGGCAGAATATGGAATCGGTGGGTTCATGAGGGTAATACGGAACGCCGTGCTGGATCGCAATGGCTTCGTATCACTAGCAATCGAGATGACAGGCATCTTATCTGCATGGCTGTAACGGATCGTGCAGCCACGTCTCGATCCCTGAATCAACAGATGGGGACGTTTGCAAGACAACAACCATCTGCACGAACAGTTCGACGACGTTTGCAGCAGCATGGACTATCAGCTCGGAAACCATGGCTGCGGCTACCCTTGACGCTGCATCACTGACAGGAGCGCCTGCGATGGTGTACTCAACGACGAACCTGGTTGCATGAATGGCAAAACGTCATTTTCTCGGATGAATCCAGGTTCTGTTTACAGCATCATGATGGTCGCATCCGTGTTTGACGACATCGCGGTGAACGCACATTGGAAGCGTGTATTCGTCATCGCCATACTGGCGTATCACCCGGCGTGATGGTATGGGGTGCCATTGGTTACACGTCTCGGTCACCTCTTGTTCGCATTGACGGCACTTTGAACAGTGGACGTTCCATTTCAGATGTGTTACGACCCGTGGCTCTACCCTTCATTCGATCCCTGCGAAACCCTACATTTCAGCAGGATAATGCACGACCGCATGTTGCAGGTCCTGTACGGGCCTTTCTGGATACAGAAAATGTTCGACTGCTGCCCTGGCCAGCACATTCTCCAGATCTCTCACCAATTGAAAACGTCTGGTCAATGGTGGCCGAGCAACTGTCTCGTCACAATCCGCCAGTCACTACTCTTGATGAACTGTGGTATCGTGTTGAAGCTGCGTGGGCCATCCAAGCTCTGTTTGACTCAGTGCCCAGGCGTATCAAGGCCGTTATTACGGCCAGAGGTGTTTGTTCTGGGTACTGATTTCTCAGGATCGATGCACTCAAACTGCGTGAAAATGTAATCACTAGCCAGTTCTAGTATACTATATTTGTCCAATGAATACCCGTTTATCATCTGCATTTCTTCTTGGTGACGCAATTTTAATGGCCAGTAGTGTAATCATAACTACGAATTAGACTCGACCAGCAGTTATAGAAATGAAAATAAAATTGATGTCTGTTTTGTGTCTCTCAAAAGCAAGCAGTAGGTGCTCAAGTTGCAGCTAAGCTGTCGAAACTTTTTTCCTGCCGCTAGATGTAAGTGACAACATCCCGGAATATATCTGGCAACGCTACGACCATCGAGTTAGTTCCTGGAGTGGCAGAAAATTATCCTGCTATATTATCTTGAAAATTTCCTGTCATTTTGATTAAATACGTATTCTGAATGGTTCTGACGTAACGGATGGCGCAGAAAATTTATGCTTTGAGTCCAGAAAACTCTTTCCAAGCTGAAACTACAACCAGTCTCGTCTTTTAAATTGTAATCTATATGTCTTGGTCATCATGAGGGCAGAGAGAGATCTTTCTGGTAACTGTCCGCTAGTTCAGCGGTAAAGTGTTCCCCTTACAAAAGAAAAGTTGTCGTAGCTCTCGGGTGAAACCTCGCTAGACACAGAATTTTTACCTCTTCTATGGCAAAGTTACCCTCAGATGGAGCGACAGTCAGTAAAGAAAACTTAATAAAACTTCTCTCTAGTAAGTTTTCTTTCTACCTTCATTCAGTACACTGTAGACCTAAAAGTGAAAAACACAGATCTGCACACACGTTATTGCTACTTTTTCTGCTTCTGCAGAGATGATTTTTAGTTTCTTGTGAAGGAATAATTCTAGTGACTTAACTGGGGCACTGAATAATTTATTAAGTGGAGTTCGTTATGTTCTTGCTCACACTGCTACATTTTCATACTTTCATGGTAGACCCGTAACTCTATTGCAGTGTGGCTGTGGACTGCACATAGTGCATAGTATCTTTCTAATACTGGACGATTTGGAGGCATTTGTGTTATGGATATTTTGTTTTATTGTAGAAGACTTTTGTTATAAGGATACCATAGTAAGCTGAATTTAATTTGTATTAGTACAGTGAATACTTAAAAAACTTTTCTTACATTAGTTTGTTGAACACAAGAGACAAGCATAAGAAATATAAGTTAATCATCAGCAATATAACCTACTATATTATCTAACATTATCGAACTAGGACTGTACTCTTTTGTCACAACTTTTTGAGCCCTGTTTTTGGTTTCTGAAAAGATTTCCTTGCACTGTTCGGTTTTCCGATTTGAAACTGCATGTTATTCGCGGCTTATGAAAAATCTTAGTGGATGCACGTCTATTAAGTTTTGTTATTATTTGTTAGAGATGGTGCCAATGAAAGTATTCTTAAGAGAAACCGTGAAGAATAGTGAATAGTATTAAACAGAACTTTCGTTAATAGTGTCAGGTGATGGACAAAACTCGGATCATTTATGGTGAATGAGCTGCATGTTTACATTACACATAAGACATAAAAAACAGAAATAGCTGCAGCAGCTACTAAAGAGTAGTGCCATCCAAATGTTTCCTTTCCTCCTGCCCTTTATGTTCTATTTACAGTCGGAGAGTCTGGGTATTATTCATAACAAAGCTTAGATCAAAATCGGCAAAATAGTACAATACGTTTGGCAGCTGGACGCCCGTGATGTGGTGCGATTGGTTGTTGTGCACTTCATATTTCATTTTTATTTCCGATAATTAATCCGACAGATTCTCACTTTGGTGAAACACTGGGGAGTCAAACTTATTATTGATTCCAGAAAGGTGATCCACACTGAATCTATAACTAATCTCATATCTGGATTGAAAATTCTGTCTATCAAACGTAGAATACTGCAATGGGAGTACACTGCTAGCAGTAACGGCCTACTAGCTAAGCGGTGAAGTCTGCAGTCTCGCTAAGAGCCAAACCATTCTTTCGGCTTTTTAATTCTTCTCTTACCAAGTAGGAGATACTAGATCGAAAACCATTAAGGAAATTTTAACTTCACCATCTTAACTTTCAACTCACTTTCAATCTAGTAGCCTCTAGATCTAAAGAAGAAAACTTTAAGAAATTACGACCTTGCACCCATGCTAAAAATTATGTTTTGCTACTTATATTAATACATATCTTAGTTTTTTCTAAATACGCAATTCAATTTATTATGTGTGGCAGTGAATAATTTGTTAACGGGGTTTCTTTTTGGGTCTGCTGTTACGGCAAGGTTTATATATTTTTTGGTAATCCCGAAATGCTTCTTGGGTAGGACACATGATTTCACCTAAACACGGACTATATGGGGGTCAAAAGTGCTTAATATCTTGCTAATACCTGATTTTCTGGGCTGATCGTATTACACACATTTACCTCAATATATCTTCTTGGTGCTACTAGATGCTTGACGTCACATTCTGAGGACTCCACACTGACCTATGTCTCTGATTTTCGTTAGAGTCAAGCATTTTTTCTGTTTATGAGGTTAACACAGTGGTTTACCGTTACTTCCTGAAATTGATTTGTTTTTCTGTATTTTGCATTTGTGTTTCGTTTGTCTGGCTGTCCGCCTATTAACCTATTTTTCTCAGGAACGAGTAGAGGTATCAAGTTGAAATTTATGTCAAATATTAATGTCTACAATCTTTAGTGGTGTAAAAAATATTAAGATCCTAAGCTAACGCAGTCAAGAGATACGACCATACATGTCACATATTTGGATACTGGCAAACTCAGTGATGAAATCCGATAGATAAGGTCCGTCTACATGTCGGTCTTGGTGGTCTAGCGGTATAAGCGCGTGCATGCGTGCAGACGAGGTATTGATTTTTTGTCTTCCTTTTAACCTTGTCTTGACCACTCAAACTTGTGAAGAGTCGCCAGAAAAAACACGTGGCTCGATTTCCACGTTAAACTGTAAGCCTCCTTTCCCTGGTCGGATATCTAGAGTAGGCTATGGACTCGAAAGTCGCTGAAATGGCGTCCAACGGAACGACTTGCATCAGGGCATTGAGCCACACGAAATTATTATTATTATTATGCATAAACAGAAGTTAAGTTTCGACAGAATCCTCAGAGAGTGAGTCCTAGTCATACTGGTCCGGTTTTTGAATAAACTTTACCATCGTGGATTATATACATCAGTGCTTTTGTCATAATATACTGCATAAAAAAGTCACTGCATTCTTACCCACGTAATAATATGAGACGAAATTCGGTTTAAAAGGTAAAGATAAGAGTGTGCTCGATATCAGCCCTCTGCGTTATATCTATAAGAATACCATAAAAACATACACTGATCAACCATAACATTATGACCACCTACCTAATACCCGGTATGTCCACCTTTGGCACAGATAACAGCGGCGTCGGGTCTTGGCATGAAAGCAATGGAGCCTTGGAAGGTCGCTGGAGGGAGTTGACACCATATCTGGACACACAAGCCACCTAATTCCCGTAAATTCTGGGGAAGGTGGTGATTAGCTCTGACGCCACGTTCAATCAAATCAAAGATGTGTTCGATCAGGTTTAGGTCTGGTGAGTTGGGGGGCCAACAGATCAAATGGAACTCGCCACTGTGTTCCTCGAACCACTCCATATTCCATAAGACTCCTGGCCTTGTGACATGGCGCATTATCTTGCTGAAAAATGCCACTAAAACAGGGAAACATGATCATCATGAGGGGGTGTACGTCGACTGCAACCAGTGTACGATACTCCTTGGCCGTCAAGTTGCCTTGCACGAGCTCCACTGAACCCATGGATGTCGACGTGAATGATCCCCAGACTATAATGTCAGCTTGTCTCCATCCCGCAGTACAGACGTCAAGGAGTTGTTTCCCTGGAAGGCGACGGATTCGCGTCCTCTCATCGACATGATGGAGAAGGTATCGGGACTCATCATCCCATCAGCGCTGTGCCACTGCGCCAACGTCCAGTGCCGATGGTCACGGTCCATTTCAGTCGTCGTGGCCGATGTCGCGGTGTTAACAGTGGCACAGATGCATGGGTCATCGGTTGTGGAAGCCCATCGTTACTAGTGCTCGGTGCACTGTGTGTTTAAACACGCTTTTACACTGCCAGCATTAATGTCTGATGTCAGTTCCGCCACAGTTCGCCACTTGTCCTGTTTTACCAGTCTGCCCTGCCTACGACGTCCGACATCTGTAATGAGGGTTGGCTGCCCAATCCCACGACTTTTGAACGTGGTTTCACCTAAGTTTCGCCATGTATTGAAGACACTCACCACAGCACTCCTCGATCACATGACAGTCACCGGGAGCAGATTCTTATCTTTCGTCGACATTGCTTGACGAAAGCCTCTTGAAAAATAGAAAATTTCAGATGTGTACTACTAAATGGAAAGAAGTACATCCAGTCAGAATCATAAGAGCGTTTCGTAATGTACCACCATGGTAGCTGGTCTAAACAACAAGAAATATGCTACGTGGTGGGATTGACTCAAGGTGACGCCTTCAACTGCGCTGCAGCTACAGCAATCAGATGTCAAATGTACAGCCAATTCGAACAGCCCATTTTGGACAAATTTTGGTCGATAGCTGTTCAAGAACGATTACAGCGTGAGATACTTGACCAGACCCATTCAGTAGCAGACACGGAGCATTAAGGAAACATTTTGAATACACTAACGGAAAAAAATCTCAATACCAAGAAACAAGTAACGTAGAGTAATGAAATTTAGCGAATACATTTGTCTGGGTAACATATTTAAGTGATTAACATTACAAGATCACATTCTCATTGCAAGATCAGATCCTCGTAAGTGCAAGAAAACCCACTGCAAGTGTGAAATACTGGCACATCAACAACTGGCGTAGCTAACAAAAGCCGGCCGATGTGGCCGAGCGGTTCTAGGCGTTACAGTCTGGAACCGCGCGACCGCTACGGTCGCAGGTTCGAATCCTGCCTCGGGCATGGATGTGTGTGACGTCTTTAGCTTAGTTAGGTTTAAGTAGTTCTAAGTACTAGGGGACTGATGACCTCAGGTTTTAAGTTCCATAGTTCTCAGAGCCATTTGAACCATCTGTGGTGCGCACTGCTGCTCGAAATGCTGCTGCAGACTCAGTAAGATGTGCCACAGCTATACACCAGACACGACGATCTTCGTTCTTGGTAGTGTCCTGTGGCCATCTGGAGCCCGATCCTCATGCTGTGGTACCTTTCCAAGACCGCTGCTGCCAGCAATCACGTACAGCGGCTGCATTCCTGCCAAGTCTTTTTGCAATATCAAGTTTCTCATAGCCCTGTTAGACAACATTGTTCAGACCCATGGACCTGTTGATAATGGCATCATCGCAGCCTTAAAGACATTCTTCACTAACATCAACTCACAAATCCAATGGTAACTAACGCTCACGATCGCTACAGTGCATGTTTAAAGCCACTCTGATTTGTATCCTCACAGCTATACACCTTATCCGACAGGTGCCAAATTTCTACAGACATCATCTTTCTAGGAAACCGCCCAGCCCTCTCCCTCCCCTCCACCTCCCGGAAATTGGCGGGGAAAAGACTCAGTTGATCGGTGATTTGTAAGGAATTCGATTGTAGTGTGTAGAATATTGTTTAAACAATTTAAATAATGTATGGAATATTATTTAATTATTTATTATAATTTATGAAATAAATTTTATTTATTTAGTTAAAGAATTTGTCAGGAAATCGATCGTGTGTGGAACATTGATTAAACAATTTAGACAGTTTGTAGAATATTCTTTATTTAAACAGTTTATGAGATTCAAGGCAGTGTATGGAATACAGTTTGTTTATTTATTTAAGAAATTTTTCATGAAATCAATCCCTCCCTCTCCCTGGTGTGGGTACACTTTCAGGTCTGTGTTATTCGAATAGGCCCTCTAATCCTTTCGCAATCAATTTGATGGACTACCTTATTAAACTGATCAATTAATTAACCCCTCCCCCTCTGGTAATCCCTACCCCCAGCCCCCCTCCCCTTCCCCTCCTCTGCCTAGAAATTACTGGCTCTGTGGTGGAGAGGAAGGATCGAATGACAGGAAATTCAAGGGTACATTCTTTATTTGTAAAAAAAAATATCAAGTTTTCAGTGGTTGGATTTCTCTTGCTCATCATTCTCTGCTGTTTGGAAAGATGCAGGTCTTGTCAGAAATAATTAATTCCATCGCTTTGTTCGATGGGAATCATGTCGGACAATCTAGGTGGCCAAATCATTCGCTCGAACTGTCCAGGATGTTCTTCAGACCAATCACACACAATTGTGGCATAATGACGTGGCACACTGTCATCCATAATAATTCCATTGTTGTTTGGAAACATGAAATCCACGAATGGCTGAAAATGGTCTCCAAGTAGCCGAACATAACCATTTCCAGTCAATGATCGGTGCCATTCCATGTAAACACAGTCCACACCTTTACGGAGCCACTATCAGCTTGCAAAGTGCCTTATTGACAACTTGGGTCCATGGCTTCGTGGAGTCTGTGACACACTCGAACTCAACATCAGCTCTTAACGACTGAACTCGGAACTCATCGTACCACGCCGTGGTTTTCCAGTCATCTAGGGTGCACCCGATATGGTCGCGAGCTCAGGAGAGGTGCTGCAGGTGTTGGCGTACTGAAAAGCACTCGTGTCGGTCGTAGCTCATTAACGCCAAATTTGGCAGCAGTGTCCCAACGAATACGTTTGTCGTCCGACATTGATTTCTACGGTTATTTCACGTAGTGCTGCTTATCTGTTCTCATTAACAACTCTACGCAAACGCAGCTGCTTTCGATCGTTAAGTGAGGGGCTCAGCCACTGCGTTGTCTGTGGTGAGAGGTAATACCTGAAATTTGGTAATATTGGCACACTCTTGACACTGTGGATCTGGAAATAATGAATTCCCTAACGATTTCCGAAATAGAATGTCCCATACGTCTAGCTCCAACTGCCATTCCGCGTTCAAAGTCTGTTAATTCCCGTCGTGCGCCTATAATCACGTCGGAAAGCTTTTATAGGAATCACCTGAATACAGATGACAGTTCCGCCAATGCGCTGGCCTTATATACCTTCAGTACGTGATGTTTATGTGTTGTGTCGCCGTTTTTACGTGTTTTGTTGTGGTGTGATTTGGTTTTAGTACTGTGGTGGCACTCTTTATTTAAACTTTCGGGGATAGGGACGTGAATTTTCGAACTTAAAAGTTCGCCAATCCGCCGCCATAGGTTGGGCTCTGTGGCTCGTTGAGATGAGCCTTTCGTTTTGTATTTCTTCCATGCGTTTTCTAGCGTTGTTGTCAATACGTCAATGATTCCGAGATTTCTTGATTTGTTCTTATGATTTAACATGAGCTAGTCTAATGTTCTACTCTTCTAACATGAGTTAGTAAATACCCTATTCTAGGTGGTTATGTAAACATGAATTCATTTGACGTCCTATTCTTCCAACATAAAATAGTAAATAGCCTATCCTAGGTGATTATATATAATCGTGTGGTACATTCTGCTGTTGGTGGGCCTGTTTTTAGGTTGCTGGTTCTATGTTGCTGCCTGAGAGTCGTTTGTGCCACATCTTGGATTTACTTGAGCTAACGGTTTTTAGGTGTCTGCTGTTTTCTCTGTAGATGTCTGGCTTTTTGTAGACTGTTGTGGCCAGCTTCTTTACTGTTGTTTCTACTGTGTCCATCTCTAAGGCTTTGTGGAAGGTTGTTATTTTTGTCCATACGGGAGTGTCTAAGATCCATCGAAGGACTTTATTCTGGACTGTCTGGAGTTCCTATTTTTTGTTTTTTTAGGCTGTTTCCCATGATGTGCAGTCATGGTGGGAAGGATAGTTGTTTTATATAGGGTCCTCTTGGTTTCTTGTCTCATGTTCTTACTCTTAAAGAGTGGAAATAGGGCTTCAGCAAGTCTGAGCGCTTTGGTTTTCTTCTCGGTGATGTGTTGGTGTAACTTAACTTTTTGTCTATTGTAACGCCTAGGTATTTGACTTCTTTCCTCCCGGGCAATTCATGTGCGCTGAGGTCTAATGGTTCTAGGCGTGTGGGTCGTTTTCTAGTGAACTAGATGGCTGTCGTCTTTCCTGCATTGAGTAACGTCTTGCTTGGGCGGCACCAGTTTTCGAGTTAACGTTGAAATTTCCTGGTATTAACTAGTTGTCTTTTGCCACATGTGTAAAAGGCAGTACCGTCCGCGAAATGGGCGATATGGACGCCTTCGATGGTGCGAATATCGTTGACATAAACGCTGAATAGCGTTGGAGAGAGGGCTGATCCTTGCGGTATCCCTGCGTGGAGTATTCTGCAAGATGAGTGTTTGCCGTCTGCTTTGACCTCGCATTGCCTGCTGGAGAGGAAGTCCTCGAGGAGTTCGGCGTAGGTATCTCTAATAGTAGTTTGTTGTATTATTTGCCAGATTGGGTTATTATGCCACACCTTGTCGAAGGCTTTCTCCCAGTCCAGAAAGACGGGTGTGGTGGAATTTTTTATGTTCATGTTGTAGGCGATATGCTCAGTCAGTCTAAGTACCTGTAGTTTGGCTGAGACTTTTTGCTGAAAGCCGAATTGCTCTAGTCTCAGTGTTTTGTCTTCCAGAAGAGTGATTTGTATTCTTTCCAGGATTATCCTTTCAAATAATTTGCCTGTGGTTGGTAGTAAGCTGATGGGTCTATTATTGGCGGGTATTTTTGGGTCTTTTCCTGATTTGGTAACTGTAATCAGTTTGCCTAGCTTCCAAGCCAGGGGAAAGTAACTTAACTGCATGCATCTGTTGATGATTCTGGGTAGCAGCACTATCACTTTTGTGGGCAGATTTTTGAGATGCATGTAGGTGATTTTATCAAGACCGGGTGCAGAGTCTCCTTTCCTCTTAGGGATTTCTTTGCAGATTTCTATGTGTGTGTCAAGTCCTAATGTTGTGGTTGGGACACTGTTTCGGGGAGCTTCGACTACTAAGGAGCTGCCATGGCGTGCTGGTGATCTTCACGACTTCTTACGTCAAACTCCGGTGGGAGAGTGTTCAGAGCTTTAAAGGTGTTGGCTAGAAGTTCAGCCCTCGACAAGGCGTCATACACTGGACATTGGTTCCCTGCTAAAGCCTTATTCTCTGTTTAGGTTCCCTTGAGGCGTTTTACTATCTGCCATTCGTCCCTCTCTTGAAGTTTGAAGAACTTCATTTTGTCCCCCCACACCTCAGCGCGACAATCTATTAGTTGTTTCTCGCTTCAGTCGGTTTGTTTCTGTGCAGTATCTAAGGTCACGGGTGCGCTGCCATGTTAGCGTTGTTCGATTTTTCTGATGGCGGAGTTTGCCGGGGAGGGGGAGGATTGGCAGGTTATTGTGTTGGTCTTGGATGCTGGTCATGGAAGCGAGGCGGTTTGCTTCTTGAATGTTTTTGTGAGGGTGTCGATTACCGTGTCTGTTTTTTCGATTGTTGATTGGTTCATCGTTGGTTGAGTCTTTTGGGTGAGGAGAGCTCTGAATTTAATCCAATCTGGTTTATAGAGTTTTGTGCTGCCGGTGGTGATACAGTTATTTTGTGATCGCCATCTGTATATGTGCATATCGCTATCCCATGACTTCAGTCTCTTCAGTCTATACCTGTTTGTAATGATAAGTGAGTAGTCTCATATAAAAATAGATATTAGGTCATCATTTTGTAACCTCCCCCTCACTTATCGACCTTAATGACAGTGAAAAATGAAACCGCGTGTACCTAATGGGAATTTTGGAAAAGCAATCGTCACCGAAGTTAATCTGTCGGTAAAGAGGGAGGAAAGGGTTACATCTAAATGAAAGGAAAAATGCAAATGAAACTGGTGGAAATTAATTTTGAAAAGGGGTAAAGTTAATAAAGAAAGTAAATGTGCGGCCGTTACGTTAACAATTAACTAGCGGTAATTAGATATTTGAGATTTGGGGGAAATCACGGTCGCCAGTCCTAAGGACAATTACTATAGTAACTGAAAAAGAAAGGTTATTACACATATAATTAACACTAGAAGCGTGGCAACTGAAGGTTGACACGTGTAGTGTGAAAACTGAAAGTTTGTCAGAAGTAATAAATTTCGCTACACTCTGACTTAATTTAGCAAAAGAATTAATAAAACCGGAAAATCGAAAGTTAATTTACTGACTGAAGTTAATAGTGAGCTTTCTTTCTGAAGCACATCGAAATCCAGTAAAATACGGTTAGTCTTGGACTACCTCAACAATCATTTCAAAAGCAACTTGACTCTACGCAATTTAGAAACAAGAGATTTTACTTTGAACTTGAATTAAATGATTCTGAACTATTAACAATAGTAAAATTTAGTACGTACCAAGCTGAGCTGCAGTCACAGGTAACTAAAATACGGTAACAAAACTTGCACTCTTAATTTGTGCCTGTGCAATCTAAATATTGTAGCCAGCTGAACTTTGAAATTAAAGCAGTGAAATCGAATGATGCTGGCGTTTGAATTTCAACGACCCTCGGTCTCATTTCGGAAAAGGAAGGGACCCTGCTTGGCAATGCAATTGGGACAATGAGCAACAAAAGTTCATGCTAAGTTGCTGTAATTTTGCGAGGCAAATGGAACAATTTGAAAAGCTGAGGTCTGCCATACAGTTCTGAAACTTTACGTGCTTTTAGTCTTCCTTGTTGGTTGATTGAAGGTTTGAAGCCGTCGATCGAGGAGGTGGCGACAGTCACTCATTGTCGGCCGTCGCTGTTGCAGAAGCTGGATGTTGGCGCGCCTTCTTCTCGACACGGTCACCAGGCGAAACGGCTCTTGATGTGCGCCAGCTAATGCTTCCCGTCCGCGACACCATGTCAGAAACTATCACCGCGAGTCGAGCGCAATTACATGCTGCCAAACCCCGAAAGCGCGGCAACTCGCGGGAGCGTCACACAACACACCTGCTCCACTCGCTACCACCGCCAGACTCCCACTGTTCTGCCCGCGCTCCACGCGGTAGAGTTAACACTACCAAAGATCCTACACACTTTGATTCTTCACACGACCTATCGACGTAATCGTTCGATAGCAGTTTTCCCTAGGCAAGACCCAGCGTAAAAATACAAATAATATTTACGAAACAAACCAATTATACATCGACATGAGTGCATAAATATATATATACAAACAGTAAAACAATTACAATATATAAAGAGACAGAAATGTCATATCTTGAGGTAACAAAACAAGGAAAAAAAATAATAGTACAATAGATGGAAATAGGAGGATATGCATTTCCGGCGTTACACGTGCCCCACATTGTCTGAGGATGTTCGTGTAACATAAACAGACTCAGAAAATGTCCCAAAAAAAAAACAGCGGAAATGCATATGCTCAAAACATCAACAAAATTTAGCATTCGTCTAATTAACCATAAATCAATTTTTAGACCATAATAATTGAGTGGAGACACTCCTAATCGTATTCCACTCTGTCATCTTGATCAAAATAAAACAGGTTGACAACATATTAAAATTCATAGAAAACATAGAAAATGGTTTAGCTATTCTAAAATTCTAAATTCCTAGCAGTATCAAGAAATGGAATACTATTTACAAAATTAATCAGATTACACGGTCATAGAAAACAGGTAGATCAAAATACGCAAATTAATTATTAATTACATAGAATACACATTTTATATAACCTTTTCATAATTATTATCTCGTCATGAGATTCCACTTAACGCTAAACAAGAAAATAATATTCAGTAGATCGAAAAAAACATAAATATTGACAGCAGAATTCTTTCACATCAGCTGTCCGGGAAGAAAAGCTATTCCGCCTTTCGTACTCGCAAGTACAAAGAATGCCGACAGCGGCACAAGAGCCAACAGCGGCACAAGAGCCGACAGCGGCTCGCCTCGCCAGTATTGTTGCGCCCGCGTGTGCGGCACGCTTGATCTCACTCGCCCTTGTGACGGCGTTTCCAGAACGTCCGTTTCACTGAATTCTTTAGGAAAAACTCACTCCCGAGTAATCTCAAGGAGTCCATTAATTCTATCACAGTGGTTAACTCAACACTGTCCATCATCACACGCATGTACTAGCCTGAAACTTAAAACAGCGTCTAAGTACATCGGCAATGACTAGTAAAACACATATTCATGGAACCTTACAGCTAGTTACAAAATCATATTTACATTGCTTAATCTACTGTGACTCAGCTGAAAACTTAAACTAGCAGCTTGGATTTTTCGATTGATTAATAATCACTCTCTCTTAAATCATTTAGTAAAATTTAATTACTTGTTAATTACAACTTCTTTAATAAACTTAAATTTAGAGATTTCATTGTCTATCTCGCTCGATTTCTCATGAGCTTTTACAAGTACTAAATCTCCGATTGCAAACTTAGCAAAACGCGCTTTAGCGTCAATACGACGTATGCCAGCATCGACTTTTAGCTTCATTACTTCTCGCAAACGATCTTTTTTTTCACACCAATACTAAAGTCAATCCGCGGTGGTAATTTCATTATCCCTTCCAATACACTTTCTACACTATTGTCAATGCTGAGATTCCTCACGTTACAGCAGTTCAAATTCATACCTACGTCAATACCATTCGGCCAGTTAACAATGTGTATAGGCTGGTATTGCCTATGCACACCGTCTCCTGCCTCGTCAAAACCAACTACCATTGTTTTATCTAGTGACATACATGTCAAAGTTTTGCTTTCGCAGTTAATCACTGCACGGTACTTTAATAGCCAATCTAACCCGATAATTACTTCCGTAGTTAAGTCTGGCACGACGACAAACTCTTGTTCAAATCGTGCCCCACATATCTCGAAGTTGACAAAAATCTGTTTTGTGACCGGTTTACTGGCCTTCCCAGTAGCACCGATAATTTTCACTCCTGTTACTGGCATAACTACGATGCCAGGTCTGTCTTTCAGTAACTCAAATATTTTCCCAGATACAGCACTCAATTCTGCACCGGTGTCAATCAACACGTTTAGTTGTAGGTCGTGCATATTAACAGACACTACTATCTGTCTACACTTGTCCTCGACTGTTTCTTTATTTTCCCACAGTAAATCCTCGTCTATATCCAGGTCATTCCAGAAAAAACCATCCGGCTTTGATCCTAAATCCGATTTATCTGGCGGCTTTTTCAGCCTCTGTTTACATACAGTTTTAATTTTAACACGTTTGTCCTGAGGCTTAGTCTGTAGCTTCGCCTCCAATACCGAAACCTTTTCCTGTAACTCGTCAACTAGTGAGTGTTGCTTTGCTATCAATTCACTAATTGTCACCTTCGTTGATTCCACTTTGGTCAGATTGATCTCATCTGCCAATCTACCTGGAGGAATGTGCCCAGTAGCATCTGAAATTACTTCCTCTGGATCTGCGCAACCCACACTGTTATCTTCTGACCGTATAATGTCAGCTCTAACCTCATACACGCTGTAATCTACGTGCTTTTCTACCAATCGTGTCCGGCTATCACTAAAATTTTCGTAATCTTTCTCCTTAATACTCTCGCAATGTTTAAACTGGAGGTTTGCGTCGGATGGGTCGGCTACTTCTACCACTATAACTTTCGGTAAAGTCTGCCGGTTAGGGCCAGAACTTTCCGTTACTCCTTCAACATCTAACTCCTGCGGGACGAAACACGACGAATCTTGCTCGTGCTCCCCATTAACATCAACTATTTCTGGTAAAGTCTGCCGGTTAGGGCCAGAACTTTCAATCACTTCACAAATACTATCTTCCTGTGGGACGAGACGCGGCAAATCCTGCCCGCGCTCCCCATAAACACTTCTCCCATACAGACCCCTATAATCTCTTAGTTCGTCGTATAAGCGACCGAACTGCCTTAACCAGACCTCATCCCTCTCTGCATCCCCTCGCTCGATGACGGACGTGTTATCCGACATCTGATCTTCTCTCAACAATTGCGAATCATTCTTAAACTCAATCTCCAGTTCCGCTGTGGGTATTACAGCTGCCACTTTATAATCGATTTCCGGAACACTACTTAAATTGTTCTCACTGACAGTGAATGTACTTCCTACTGCCGTGTCTACAGCTGATCTACTACTTGTGGGCGCACTCCTTTCTCCTAACACTGGCACACTCTCCCGCCGTTGATTATTCCATACGGAATTTTCATAACGACGAAACCTGGGTTTTCTCCTGTTATTGGGCCGCCAAAATTTCTCCACGCCCGGTCGGCCCCTCACCGGCGCGGCTAATGGTTTCCCTGTCTCGTCCCAGCAGATACGCTCCCCGGATGCTGCTGAGGCGGCTGGTCACACCCTCTGGCGTTATTACTATTCTGCGCAGCCCGTATCACGCTAGTATGATACTGGTTTCCGTCATTCCTGTTATTATTTGCATTGTACCGATTGTTATTACGGTCCGAACCATTATTGTTATTGCTGCCATGGTTGCGGTATGCATTATTCCCATGGTTATCGTTGGTGTGGTTGCTGTGGTACCCGTTGTTGTTACCACGGCCTCTACCACTGTCGCGATTATTGCGCCAATTGTCCTCGTCCTCCACTCTTTCCAGGAAATCATTTATTGTCCTGTAATTGCTTCCTACGTAGCGTTTTGTATCATCTGGAAGCTTTTTGTAGAGTTCCCAGACTATTTCGGATTCCGTGCGGCGATCACGCAAATATTCCAACTTGCGGATCCAGCCCTCACAAAACTCCTTCATCGAGCCGCGCGAATTCGCATCGAAAGGCCTCGATACGACAAATTCGCGCCAGACACTTTGCTGTTTTTGCTCTGACCAGTATTCAGCCAGAAACAAATTTTTAAACTCGTCAAAAGTCAGGTTCGTAATGTTGAGGTTTAGGCCCCAACGCTTGGCATCACCAGCCAACACATCAATAACCGCATTAATTTTTCTCTCATTAGTCCATGATCTGGGTAAAACTCTTTCACAATTTTTAATGAAATCCGTCGGGTGTATACCGCCTTTTTTCAAGGGGTCGAACCGCTCCTCTTTCGTCAACAACTCCGAACTATGTGCACAGATTGGCACATAGCTCTGTTTTTCGTCAAGTTTCCTTTCTAATTCCGACACCCTCGTAATCACTTGGCAAGTGGTTGTCGCAAGCGTTTCCACTTCCCTCTTTTTCTCTTCGCAGGTGTTAGCCTGCTTCGTCACTTTGGTATCTACTTCGGATACTAAAGCCTTTAAAGTTTCCACCTTCTGTTGATCCTCTTTTCTCACTAATTGAATTTGTTCCGTCACCTTATTCTCGATGATCGGAGCAACTGCGTCTCCTACACTTTTCTCGATTCTGCTAATTTCGGAATCAAAACGAGTATTTATGCTCGCAATTTCCGCCTGAACGCCTATCATTTCCTGTTTAAGATTACCGATTTCGGTATTAATCACGACAATATCGTCTTTGATTTTATCAACTTTTGTGTTAACAACTTCAACATTGTTGTTAACAACATTAATAGCTTTGTTCTGATTGTCTAGCATTCGTTCAATTTTTTCAGACTGAGCTACTTGCTTGGCAGCCTGAGCTTCTTGCTTGGCAGCCTGAGCTTCTTGCTTGGCAGCCTGAGCTTTAATTTCTGCCGATTGACTCTTGATTTCGTTAATCAAAACATTCAACAAATCAGTTAAATTCCCGGAAACTACCGGTTTTACTTCCGCAGCGGCTTCCTCTTTAATTGTCCCCCCGTATTCGTCATCAAGGGATTCAGATTTGATTTTCACTTCCGATTCCGAAACATTTTCTAAAGTCTGGAATTCCATTTCTGCTCTTTGTTGCGTTTCGGCGGTCGCATCTTTCATGCTAGCCGCCTGCCCCGGAACAATGGGTACCGCTGTGCGCGTTTCCCACTGTTCGACCGATTGTTCCGTATCTAAGTCTACCAAATTTTGGTAATTGTTGCCTTCACTCATTTTAATAATTTTCAATATAAATGCAAAATCTCAACTCTAATTAGGATTCCTCACACGAAGATTCTCGCTGACGTATCGACCATTTCGTAACCAGTACTTTGTTACGAGATTTGCACAACGCAAAATTCGTGTCCAGAACAACCTCAAATTTGAAGATTGTCCTGTCACCAGGTCGCCACGTGTAACCTCCCCCTCACTTATCGACCTTAATGACAGTGAAAAATGAAACCGCGTGTACCTAATGGGAATTTTGGAAAAGCAATCGTCACCGAAGTTAATCTGTCGGTAAAGAGGGAGGAAAGGGTTACATCTAAATGAAAGGAAAAATGCAAATGAAACTGGTGGAAATTAATTTTGAAAAGGGGTAAAGTTAATAAAGAAAGTAAATGTGCGGCCGTTACGTTAACAATTAACTAGCGGTAATTAGATATTTGAGATTTGGGGGAAATCACGGTCGCCAGTCCTAAGGACAATTACTATAGTAACTGAAAAAGAAAGGTTATTACACATATAATTAACACTAGAAGCGTGGCAACTGAAGGTTGACACGTGTAGTGTGAAAACTGAAAGTTTGTCAGAAGTAATAAATTTCGCTACACTCTGACTTAATTTAGCAAAAGAATTAATAAAACCGGAAAATCGAAAGTTAATTTACTGACTGAAGTTAATAGTGAGCTTTCTTTCTGAAGCACATCGAAATCCAGTAAAATACGGTTAGTCTTGGACTACCTCAACAATCATTTCAAAAGCAACTTGACTCTACGCAATTTAGAAACAAGAGATTTTACTTTGAACTTGAATTAAATGATTCTGAACTATTAACAATAGTAAAATTTAGTACGTACCAAGCTGAGCTGCAGTCACAGGTAACTAAAATACGGTAACAAAACTTGCACTCTTAATTTGTGCCTGTGCAATCTAAATATTGTAGCCAGCTGAACTTTGAAATTAAAGCAGTGAAATCGAATGATGCTGGCGTTTGAATTTCAACGACCCTCGGTCTCATTTCGGAAAAGGAAGGGACCCTGCTTGGCAATGCAATTGGGACAATGAGCAACAAAAGTTCATGCTAAGTTGCTGTAATTTTGCGAGGCAAATGGAACAATTTGAAAAGCTGAGGTCTGCCATACAGTTCTGAAACTTTACGTGCTTTTAGTCTTCCTTGTTGGTTGATTGAAGGTTTGAAGCCGTCGATCGAGGAGGTGGCGACAGTCACTCATTGTCGGCCGTCGCTGTTGCAGAAGCTGGATGTTGGCGCGCCTTCTTCTCGACACGGTCACCAGGCGAAACGGCTCTTGATGTGCGCCAGCTAATGCTTCCCGTCCGCGACACCATGTCAGAAACTATCACCGCGAGTCGAGCGCAATTACATGCTGCCAAACCCCGAAAGCGCGGCAACTCGCGGGAGCGTCACACAACACACCTGCTCCACTCGCTACCACCGCCAGACTCCCACTGTTCTGCCCGCGCTCCACGCGGTAGAGTTAACACTACCAAAGATCCTACACACTTTGATTCTTCACACGACCTATCGACGTAATCGTTCGATAGCAGTTTTCCCTAGGCAAGACCCAGCGTAAAAATACAAATAATATTTACGAAACAAACCAATTATACATCGACATGAGTGCATAAATATATATATACAAACAGTAAAACAATTACAATATATAAAGAGACAGAAATGTCATATCTTGAGGTAACAAAACAAGGAAAAAAAATAATAGTACAATAGATGGAAATAGGAGGATATGCATTTCCGGCGTTACAATTTGATATGTGAATAAAAAATGGAACGATGTTATGGCTTTTGAATGCCAGCTGAAAATAACCAGATAAATAAAAAATGTACAGACTTATTTCCATGAACAAATAACTAAATGAGAGGTGCTATACCATTCTGTGTACAAGTCTCAAATAAATGAATTTTTCTTCTACTTATCTTTCCGTAAAGGATGCGGTTAGAATGTATCATCTGGGCTGCCCTTGCTAGGGCCGATTTTTTTTTTCACACCTTGGTGCTTGTAATTATTGCGTTCGCGTACTGGCATTTTATTGTCTTCACTTTTCAGTAACTGAATGTATGATGTATTGCCTTGCTAAGTAAAATTGACGAGGATGGTCTCGCGGTTCTAGGCGCACTGTCTGGAACCATGCGACTGCTACGGTCGCAGGTTCGAATCCTGCCTCGGGCGTGGATGTGTGTGATGTCCTTAGGTTAGTTAGGTTTAAGTAGTTCTAAGTTCTAGGGGACTGATGACCACAGCTGTTAAGTCCCATAGTGCTCAGAGCCATTTTTTTTCTCCGATCACTCGGGTGATGTCTCCGAACAGAAAAAGAAAGTTGTAAACGTGTACAATTTTGTAATTTGATTCAGTTTTTGCAGCTAATACTGTTATGTGCATCTACGACTATTTGTGATGAATGAAGAGTGTAACGGTGATAGGTGGCGGTGCGAAGTAACTGAGTCGCACTCTGAAGAAACTAAGTGAATAAGAAAGTACATTTCTTTTACCAGAGGTGGGGAAGCGAGCGACAAATGCAGCCACAAAAGTCTTCGCTTCGTCCAGCGAATAATGCTAAATACTGTGAATTGCTGGTGATACGTTTTGAACTATCACTAAATCAACGGCTTACGTGTATGCCGCTGTTGGCGTAGCCCAGTTCAAACCGTCGGCCGCCCAGTATGGTGACGTACGACTCAATTGTTGTCGGTGTTCTGATTCAGACTGAGACGCCTATATTCATATCGTTCAACGAGCAAATAAAAGGTGTTTTTAAAATGACAATTCAATGCACAAAGACACTTTATGCTACGCCTATCTTTACTTATCCCTATCCACTATTGAAATTGAGCTAAGAATTATCTACAGTATTCTGCGAATAAGCTACACTAAGTACGACTGGTGTAGCCATATAAGAATACAGCTACCTCAGATTTATACTCACGAGAATTCCTTACAAACAAATGGCGATACAAGTAAAAACGATCATTATCGAATAAGAAAAAATAAATTAACTGTACCCTGAAATGAATTTTTCTTGTTGCACAAGCATGTATTTCGTGTGCGCAGTTATTCTAATACGCGTCTGTCTATTTATTCACGAAATCCATCTAATTTTGACGTTGTCATAGTCCCCTGGAATCCTGTCCTGAACGGCTGCGAGGTATCCTGATCCGAAAAAGCCCTGCTGTATGGTCCTGGCTTCCGATGGTGGATCCCGAACCATCACGCCACCGCCTCTGCAGTCGTACGCACCTGCTCAGCCGTCTGCAACGTACACGTCACCAGGCCTAATCAGTTTTAAAATTCTCTTGGATGTTAATGACTAATCAATTTTTATCCCAATCATTTAAAGAAAATGCTAAAACAGTAACCAAGCCGCTAGTGTTTTGGTGTTACACGTTGAATAATGAAAACAACTAAGTTGTTACCGGTGCAGGGTTTTGTGCACGAACCGACCTCTCGATTATGTCCAATAAATATTCGATGGGTGGCCGAATCAGTCGTTCGAATTGTCCAGACTGTTCTTCAAACCAGTCGTCCAATGAAGGAGGTGCATTGTTATCCATACAAATTCAATTGTTGCTTGTGATAATTGTGTAATTGATGTAACTCTTAATGATATAAACCTAATAAGAAAACTGCCAACTCAACATAATGAAGAACAGTATTATCTTTTATCTATATGTATTTAACTAATGCTTAGGAGTGATACAGCGAATATTGCACGACTTTATTTTTGCCCATAGGCTGATACTTACTTGGACTTAAGAGTCTATTTACAACAGTAGATATAAATTATTTCTGGATATTTGGAGTTAGTGAATGACTTTTGAATTTGATTTCGTCAAGTAAATATGATCATTTCCATGCCTCAATCAAAGGGGTATATGTAACGACATAATAGTAGTTTCGTCCCTCGTCTCTTGTTTTAATAAAGCTCTTTTTATTTTACAGCAAATGTAATAGTCTCATTATAAATGTGTTATTTATGATGAAGAAAAAACATATGTAAAGGAGAAATGTAGTCATAACGTGTATAGTCTGAAGTAATCAGTTTAGCAAATGTAATTGTTGTAAAACAATATCCGCCTTTTGTCTGTTTGACCACGATAACTTACCGATTTCGCCAGTGCTGCCAGAAGCAGAGAAAATCAGCACTACTTTAAAGATATTCATTTGTCTCCAAACGTTGCCAACGTGAAGCTGCCCCTATACGTGAGGTATTGCGAAAGGCTTGTGTCCACTAGCAAGTAATTTCTGTAAGCGTTTGCTGACATGTTTACATTAGAACAAAAACTTTCTCAAGTATATTTCTTCAAGCCACTGGGGCAAATTTATTTCGGGTACTTGCTGCAAGTACTTGTTCCAGAAGCGCAGTTATTCTTAAACATCAAAGTAGTTGCCACTGGTGTATTATTATTGATGACTAAAAATCGTTAGGAAACACAAAAATAAAAAAAGTAGAAAATGTTAAGGGAATATGTATCGGTGTGACCGAGAGACACTATTCACTTAACTAAAATCAGATTAAATTAAACAACTGTAGGGATGTTGTATGCAAATTTCGAACTCTTGCCTACTTTGTAATCAAATACTCGATAAAAGGAAACAAACATGTGGCGAGGTATCTCACCAGGGCACTGACTTTTAATTATTCATTGATTTCTGCAAGCAATATTTAGTACTTTTATCGCAAATGTAATGCATTTATATTTACGGTAACAATGAAAAACTAGCTAAAATTTATAGACGTATGTACTGCCATTCTACCTTCCCTTCGGTGAAGCAAACTGATTGGTAAACTCATTTCGTACTTCCTTGGCTGGTGGTGCCAATTATATCTGTCTAGGGGCTCCAACAGTACATTTGTTTCGGCCATCTGTCTTTGCGACATTCTCCTTTTCGACAATGATATTTTCGCAGCGGTACTGAACGCACATAGCTTCTGTAAGTTTGAGAAAACCTTCCACGAAATCACTAATTCGGCAAGTATTTGCAGCAAGATGCAAAAAAGCAGAACTAATTTTCACCCAGCAGCGGAGTGTACGCTGACTTGAAATTTCCTGATAAATTAAAACTGTTTTCCGCACCGGGAATCGAACCTGAGAAACATATGTGGCACACAGTTTTAATTTATCACGAAGTTTCATGCAAGAATTCATGCAAGGTAGTGTTTCCACTAACTTGCGAACATCTTGAAGTTGACGAAAGTAGCTGATATCGGTGGAAGAGGGGGCGGGGGCGAGGCTGCAGATATGGTGTTTCCTAACCCTGACACCACTAAGCTCGGATCTGTCACATGGATGTCTAAGGGGTGGGGGGGGGGGGGCAAAAACTGCCCTCACATTCTCTTCACCTTTTAACATTTTGTTTATTTGTTTTGATTATTTAACGAACTTGGAATTTCTTTACTAGGTTGCAACACACTTTCCATAGACATCAGGAACATTATAACATATACAAATACAATAAATAAAGTAATGAATATAAGAAATATTATTATATTTTATCATGAAACTAACACTTTCATATACATCAGACTTATATTAGGAAATCATAAAAGAACGTACAATAGCACACGACAAATAAGAAAACAGAAAATCAAAGTCAGAAATTACAATTGAGTTTCTCCTTCCCACTCGTTTTTATTTTCAATTTCACAACCTTTGCTTATGATTGTTTTTGCACAATGAGTGGAACACACATACTTGGGACACCTGCTACAAACTATAGACACTTTTGTCATCTGTTCTTTTTCCTTTTTAGAGTTTTTACTCTTCAAACATATGTGACATCTTCCTCTTGAATAAAATTCAACAGATTGAACAGTTTCAGTAATGCTGGGCAGCGTTTTCCCTAGAAAACTTTCCGTTGCAGAGGTGATAGGCTTTTGTAAACCCATGATATTCTTTGCTCTCTCTTCAACAGCTGGCCTAACGAGCTGTTGATCTAATTCTAGCAGATTCAACCTTCTTACACTATGCTTCGTCTTATTCCAGTTTGGGTTGTTTATCGTGAAAGTTGTTCGAGCATTGAGACAGGCAATATCTATCAAAGTGAAAGGTCCCTCGTTTTACTGAATGATGTCGCGTCATTTGATCAATGCTGTCTGTGCCCCCTTTGGTTTCATTGTAGCGGAGATTTATGTTTGTCTTTTTGTCCTCTGTCGACTCATCCACCTTGTTATCATTGTATGGTGTGGAAAGAGGTAGGAGGTTCTTAGTAGGCTTCAGTTTGGAGATGTGAAACCAAGGTAACTGGTGCGTTGCCTGTTTTCGGATCTGTGAATGAGAACTTAAGAGGAATATAGCTCTCGTCCCTGCGTATTCTTTAGCTGTTCTGGTAAGTGCTTTCTGTTACTCTTTAATGTTCCCACCAAAGGTAACTTATCATCACTGTAAAGCTCCACGGCTAGGTCTATGGATGTATAATAACGATCTGTTGTTATATCTCTTCCGTTTCCTGCCAGCGGATTCACTAGGCGTCTAACTGCCTTTGCACTCCGTTCCTCGGCAGATCGTTCATCCCACCCTGCATAGTCCTCCATTTTAGAACATACCGGTTATGTGCATCTGATAACATCCTAATCAAAATATGTCATACTTCCCAGGCGTATCTTTCAGAAAGATCTTAAAGGAACATCTTTCTCGAAATAGGGATAGCATTTCATCGATCGTTAGATCTGCACTTGGTATGTAGTGTTTCACAAACATTTCGTCAACTTCGTCGAAAACTTCACGAAGGGGGCAAAACTTATCCTGGTTTCGTCTTTCGGTTCTTGTTTCTTTATCATCAAATCTAATGAGGGACAGAAGTTCTCCACATCGAATATGATTCATTGTAGATATGTAGATATTCTTTGCCAGTACTTTCCCCCATAAGACCTCAAGAGGCAGTCTAGTGTTATTATTTGTGCCCATGCGTATCAAAGTACCAATGAAGGCGTACATTTCTTCTATGGCTGTAAGTTTTAAGTTCTTATTATGAGCTTCTTGGTTTGTATAGTCCACGATAATCTGCATTATTTCGGGAGTTATAAACTTTTTGAAAGATTCTGACACACTAGAGCTTGAGCCTTCATGAGTCAAACCTTCACGAAAATTCACTATATTTTGTACTGACCTGTGTACTTGCTTTGGAGGCACAGTAATATATTCCCTGCCGCATTTTGCTGTAACAATGATGCTGGGAGCAGCTGCATGCTGTTTATCAGGGGATGAACTCCGTAAAATTGACTCATTTTCAATTGCTGTGTCACTATCGTATGTCACAACTCTATCTACTGGATCACTTTCATCACCTTCACTTGCTTCATTTATTATAGCTGATACCTCTTCATGTGTGAGAAACCTCTGATACTGACGAGAAATTTTATTAGAACTGCGAGTAATGTACAACGCTCGAACAACAAAGGAGATTTATTTCAAAATAACAATGGCAACAGAATACAGCGGTACCAACAGTCAGAATCTGCATTTCTTTTTGCCATATTGAGAAATATTTTAATGAAAAAAGTTGGCTCACCGATGTCTAAGGGGGCAAAAACTACCCGCACTTAAATATAATAGGCAGATTTAAATAATTGCCAGCCGCCGTGGCCGAGCGGTTCTAGGCGCTTCAGTCCGGAACCGCGCGACTGCTACGGCCGCAAGTTCGAATCCTGCCTCGGGCATGGATGTGTGTGATGTCCTTAGGCTAGTTAAGTTTAAGTAGTTCTAAGTTCTAGGGGACTGATGACCTCAGATGTAAGTCCCATAGTGATCAGAGCCATTTGAACCATTTTTTAAATAATTCAAAAAAATTATAAAACCATGACAGCACATACTCTAGATATTCTTGATTCTTCACTCCAGCAAATACATATATTACACAAATAAAACAAATACTGCGGGCAATTTTTGACCCCTCCCCCCCCCCCCCCCCCCCTTAGTGCCTTAGTGATGCTAGGACTACTAATATTCCACACATTTCTGCGATTGTATGTGCCATACCACAGCAGGAAATTCGACAGACTGCCTAATAAATATGATTTGAGGATTTGATGTTAGAGTGGTCGCAAGACAGACAAATAAACTGCAACGACTCAATGAGGAAAACTGAACTGTTATCTAAAATAAAGGAAAACAAACCAGCCGTGCAACGTCACGGATAAAATCGCAGAGAGCAGAGGCCACAAAGCAGACCGCCCCGCAGCTGTGATCTAAATATCACAGAACTGGCGTTGACCAAAATAAAACGCAATTCCAGGGAGAACAGTGTCACTGGTGACATTTCGAAGGAAAGGTTAAATAATCTTGTTAATGGTGCTTTCCTTGCAGTTACTCATACGACTGGCCCGGCTACTGCAGGAAAGAGCAGCAGCTGGAGCAAGAATATTGGGCGCACGATGAAATAAAGGAGACGGCCAACGATGAAGTTATCATCCATACCGCGCCCTCGAGCGATGATGATGATGATTTTGAATCAAACACAAATGGTAGTGATCTTTAGTGAACATTATTTTGACAATTCTTTCATTCACAGTTAATGACACTTGGTAAACATTATTTCTGAGCTGTATTTAATAAATACAATGTGCAAGCAGATTCCAAAAATCAGTTTTTGGCTTTCGATTCATAGTGTCGTAAGTCGTACAGTCATCTTTCATTTTTCATTATTTGCGATACATAAATAATACAGAAGTTGTAGGTAAACCCCTTGAGGGCGAGAATGTCAACAAATTACGTGATTTCCGACTGCGGTCACAGTGGCTCCGACATCGGTGGGTTCCGCCGCCGACCATCTGCCAATCTTTTCAAATCAGTGCGCCACTACGCTCAGACTACAGCCGATCTTATCTCCCGAAAGTACAGACTTCGGACGACAGTCTGTGACATTCAAATCAGTTTAATTTCTTCCGTAAAATCGACCGACGTTCTTGCACACCAAAAATAGAGCGTTGGGAACTGGTAAGTTTAGTCCAAGAAATATTGAGTCTTTGACATCCTGAGGATAAAAATATCATAATCGGGATATAGCTCGGAATCAATGGACTGAAATGGCAGGTTTATTGGAAACTAAAACAGGCAAAATGTTTACTGTAAATTTTAGGCATAGATTATAACTCAAAAATTAATCTGTTCAAGTGAAGAGGGAGGTGTGTCTTATATGCTTATCCTGGATCTTTTTTGTGGAAAGCTGTCGTTAGTTGTCTACAAATTGTTATTACTGATTACTGGCGTTTTATGCCATTAGGGTAGTGATGCTGTTAATATGAAGTGGTTTCCAAATATGGTGTACGGTATGTATTTCCACTTTTAAGTGCTTTAGGTTTTCAGAGTACCTTATGCTAAACCTTCTGCTTCTGTTTCACTCGTGTGCTACATGACAGTCAATGAAGGTTAATTGACGTACATCAGCACAAATTTAAGTAAATACGGCGAACAGAGTGTTTATAAGCTGTTTTTCAAGGTCACCACGAATTATCTCGAGCATGTAGCAGAATGTTTCTCTCGTCATCTTATATATTTGTAAAACTTGCCTAGTTATTCCGGTACCAGAGGACAGAGTGTATGGTGCTCGCCATGTTTTTTATGGCATCCACATGCATTCGGCGTCTCTTTAATACCAAAAGCCGCTATGCAGCACTCGTATCCAAACACAGAGGCGTCGTGGTAGCCACTCCACCCTAAGAGTTTAAAATCTAACCTACTTCATACATAGAACAGATTCTAACCTAACCTAACCGTCATGACCCTGCCAAAAACTGGCGGAGGAGATCGGACGCACTATGACCACGCTGTCGGCCTTGATACGCCTGGGCATCGAATCAAGCAGAGCTTGGATGGCGTTTACAGGTACAGCTGCCCATGCAGCTTCAACACGATACCACAGTTCATCAAGAGCAGCGACTGGTGTATTGTGACGAGCCAGTTGCTCGGCCACCATTGACCAGACGCTTTCAATTGGTGAGAGATCTGGAGAATGTGCTGGCCAGTGCAGCAGTTAAACGTTTTCTGTATCCAGAAAGGCCCGTACAGGACCTCCAACATGTGGTCGTGCATTATCCTGCTGAAATGTAGGGTTTCGCAGGGATCGAATGAAGGGTAGAGCCATGGATCGTAATGCATCTGAAATGTAACGTCCACTGTTCAAAGTGCCGTCAATGCGAACAAGAGGTAACCGAGACGTTTAACCAATGGCACCACATACCATCACGCCGGATGATACGCCAGTATGGCGATGACGAATACACGCTTCCAATGTGCGTTCACCGCGATGTCACCAAACACGGATGCGACCATCATGATGCTGTAAACAGAACCTGGATTCATCCGAAAAAATGACGTTTTGCCATTCGTGCACTCAGGTTCGTCGCTGAGTAGACCATCGCAGGCGCTCCTGTCTGTGATGCAGCGTCGAGTGTAACCGCAGCCATGATCTCCGAGCTGATAGTCCATGCTGCTGCAAACGTCGTTGAACTGTTCGTGCAGATGGTTGTTGTCTTGCAAACGTGCCCATCTGTTGACTCAGGGATCGAGACGTGGCTGCACGATCCGTTACAGCCATGCAGATAAGATGCCTGACATCTCGACTGCTAGTGATAAGAGGCCTTTGGGATCCAGCACGGCGTTCCGTATTACCCTCCTGAACCCACCGATTCCATATTCTGCTAACAGTCATTGGATCTCGGCCAACGCGAGCAGCACTGTCGCGATACGACAAACCGCAATCGCGATAGGCTACAATCCGACCTTTATTAAAGTCGGAAACGTGATGGTACGCATTTCTCCTCCTTACACGATGCATCAAAAGAACGTTTCACCAGGCAACGCCGGTCAAGTGCTGTTTGTGTATGAGAAATCGGTTGGAAACTTTCCTCATGTTAGCGCGTTGTAGGTGTCGCCACCGGCGCCAACCTTGTGTGAATGCTCTGAAAAGCTAATCATTTGCATATGACAGCATCGTCTTCCTGTCGGTTAAATTTCGCGTCTGCAGCACGTCATCTTCGTGGTGTAGCAATTTTAATGGCCAGTAGTGTAGCTGCGTTCTGCCAAGACGCATGTATCAATGTAAGTTTCTTTAATTGAAAATAACACTCATTTTTGCTTCAACTTTGAGTCGTTTTATTTTGTGCAAATAATACCCTTGGTATGTTATTTGACAGGTTTTACATTTGAAATGCGACTGTATGAGGACGAATAACCGGCTTGCAGAATGTCTGTTTAGCCACCATTGCGGCTATCACACTGAGATTGCTATCAATTGTCGTAATTATACAGAATCAGGCTGCTTTTGTAATTTACGACGTCCAATTTGTTAGTGCGAACAATATTGGCGAGCTTGAAAGATTCGAAGCTGACATGGTTGTGAAAGTAAGAAACCAAGCCACTTATTCCCTCATCTTAAATATGTCGTGCAAATTAACATTTATTCTCCGTCAACTTAACTCCCCAGTTATAAAGTCAAAATGTACAGTCCTATTCTCTGTCGACTTAACTCCCCAGTTATAAAGTTAAAATTTACAGTGAAACATCTAGTTACACAGTGTTTGACAACTTACGCCTTTGCTGATTGGCATAACGCATTTAGCTATAAATAAAAGGGGTATCCTTCGCCTCTCCCCCATAAATGATGTAACATAAACATTTAACGTAAGTTTAGCATATGTAGCCACTAGTAGATGATGAAATATTTACGCAGAATTACATTTTAAGTATTACTACAATGCAGATGTTAAATAAAATGCTTTGTGTTGCACATATTTGAAACTAATGAAACATTTCTCTTGATACAATGAAGAACCAGTGAGATGAATATGTGTAGTTACAAGAATAACTGATGAAGAATAAATAAAAGCAGGAAAACATTTGTGTCGTTACTCAAAAGATAGAATGTCCCTTACAGTGAGAATCATAGTCACGCTATTTAAAATATTTATCGAGAGGTGCAAACAATACAAGAAGTGCAAGAAAAAAATTCATTTTGACACAACGATACGAGAGTTACGCCATCGCTGCCTATTGGAGCCACGTGTATATAAACTTGTCCGTAGTATGAACAGTAATTAGATAAGTACAATTCAGTACGGAACTTTAATGTTCGTCTACAACGTTGCCTTTCCACAGAACTTTAGCAAAGTCTTTTTCTAGTAATATTCTGTATATCTATCTTAACGTTGATCTTGTTTCATACTTCTACTATTAAAGAGTAATTTAGAAGCAGATTTCACAATGAATTCTTGCGTAGGCGTTGTTGAATCTAATTCTCACTATGTTCTTTCGGTTACTACTTTAACAGCCACATGAATTTGATGATACTCAGGACGTTCATTTGCCTAAAAATAAAAATAAAAACAGATTTAATCCGTATCTTCAAGGAATCAAAGAACGTGTTTTAGTATTAGTTGAGCAGAGACGTGTTATACCCAGTAGTAAATAAAAGAAAATTTTTGAAACATATTCAGTGCTTGATAAAATCTTATTGTGATTTGAATGTGTAAAATAAATTAGTGTAAATATGTACGTATAAAAAGCTATGTCAATTCTGTATTAGTGATAAACTTATCCGTTACCAGTACGAAAACAAGGAGGGCACGAACTAAGCACAACAGTGAAGTGTAACAATTATGACAAATGTTTATGAACAAATTTAAAGAAACTTTATTTGTGCAATAAAGTGAAATTCTGAGGAGGTATTAGAAGAGGCAAGTGAGACTGAGTGTGCGCGGTGCATCGAAACGTCGACATGGCGAACTACTTCAAAGCGTATTACAAACGTATGGCGAACTTGCCGAACTGACGCCTTGCCCACATACACCCCACTCTTGTGTTATGTTGAGGTTTCACTGCGCTACACCTAAACCGTCGCAGTAGCTTGGGAATGCGACTTAAAGACACAAGGCAAAATACGGTGGTTAGCTTGATGGGGCCGCTGTACGGTTTCAGGCTACACTGGGAGTCAACATTGCTGAGAATTCTAATGGCAAGGCGAAACAACGCAACGGTCTTTAGAAAAACGCAGCTCAAAATATCGTAATTGAAAAACATTGCTTGTTATAAGCCAAAATATACCTAAGGACAATAATGAGTACCTAATATGAAGTATTTGCTTTCACTGTAGGCAGTTCTTTGTACAATGTTGTTTATACAGAAAGTAAGTTTTAGTGTTCAGTTGGGCAAACATGTGGCTCTCGTGAGAAGAAAAACTGAATAAATCCCTCACACCCTTTACTATCTTCTGATCACATAATAAAATGTACTTTCCTGGACCATACACTTACATTACTCCGAGTTAAAAACCTGTGGTTTTCCAAAACCATGAATGCATACTGTAAATTTTTGTAATCAGGTTAACTCCTGCTACTGTCTGCTATTACATGCAAGAACTGAAGTATGCCCGTCTAGCGACAGTGGGAGCAGATGTAATGGTATATAGTACGTGGTAACAAAATTTGTCATTATAAAAATTTGTAACAAGAAGTATGTATTTATTGGAAGCAACATAACTACGATTTTATAAAATAAACAGTATAATCATTCAAAATATGACTAGAAAAGAAAAACTAAATCTTCATGATCTTGTCTGTTATTTATTTTCGAGGTGGTCTTCTTGCTTGTTCTAGCAACTGTGTGACATGAGAAGAACTCTTGAAATGGGGCAAAGTTTTACATAAATTACGTGCAAAATATCTCGTATGAAGTTTACAAATATTTGTATGTTAATTAATCATTGTTGCTGTTGTGGTCTTCAGTCCAAAGACTGGTTTGATGCAGCTGCCCATGCTACCCTATCCTGTGCAAGCCTTTTCATCTCCACGTGACTACTGCAACCTACATCTCTCTGAATCTGTTAACTGTATTCATCACTTAGTCTTCCTTTACGATTTTTACCCCCCAAGCTTTCCTCCAGTGCTAAATTGGTGATCCTTTGATGCCTCAGAATGTGTCCTACTAACCGATCCCTTCTTTTAATCAGGTTGTACCACAGATTACTCTTCTCACCAATTCTATTCAGTACCTCATCTTAATTAGTGATCTACCTATCTAGTCTTCAGCACTTTTCTATAGCACCATATTTAAAGGCTTCTATCCCCTCCTTGTCTAAACTGTTAATTGTCCATGTTTCCCATCCATACATGGCTACACTCCACACAAGTACTTTTACAAACGACTTCCTGATTCTTAAATCTAAACTCGATGTTAACAAATTTCTCTTCTTCAGAAACGCTTTCCTTGCCATTGGCAGTCTATATTTTATATCCTCCCTACTTCGAACACGATTACATTCCATTATCCTCGTTTTGCTTTTGTTGACAATCATCCTATATCCTCCTTTCAAGACACTGTCTATTCCATTCAACTGTCTTCCAAGTCCTTTGCTGCCTCTGACAGTATTACATTGTCATCGGCAAACCTCAATGTTTTTATTTCTTCTCCCTGGATTTCCATTCCTACTTCATTTTTTGTTTGTTTCGTTTGCTGCTTGCTCATATACATACTGAATAACATCGGGGATAGGCTTCAACCCTGTCTCATTCCCTTGTCAACCACTGCTTTCCTTTTGTGCTCCTCCACTCATATAACTGCCATGTGGTTTCTGTACAAATTGCATATAGCCTTTCGCTCCCTGCATTTTACTCCTGCCACCTGTAGAATTTGAAAGAGAGTGGCCCGGTAAACATTGTCAAACGCTTTCTCTAAGGCTATAAAAGCTATAATCGTATGTTTGCCTTTCCTTAATCTATATTCTATGATAAGTCATAGGGTCAGTATTGCCTCGCGTGTTCCTACATTTCTCCGGAATCCGAACTGATCTTCCCGAAGGTCGGCTTCTACCAGTTTTTCCATTCTTCTGTAAAGGATTCGGCTTAATACTTTGCAACCGTGACTTCTTAAACTGATAGTTCGGTAATTTTCACACCTGTCAACACCTTCTTTCATAGGAATTGGGATATTATATTCTTCTTGAAGTCAGGTTATTTCGCCTATCTCATAAATCTTGCTCACCAGATGGAAGAGTTTTGTCATTAGTAGTTCTAACGGAATGTTGTCTAGTCCCGGGACCTTATTTTGAATTAAAACTTTCAGTGCTTTGTCCCCTTTCTCATCTTCCTCTATGTCCTCTTCCATGCCATAATATTGCTCTCAAGTACATCTCCCTTGTATGGACGCTCTATGTACTCCAACTTTTCTGCTTTTGCTTCTTTGCTTAGGAATGGTTTTCCATCTCAACTCTTGTTATTCATACAGATCGTTCTCTTTTCTCCAAAGCTCTTTTTAACTTTGCTATAGGCAGTATATATCTTACCCCAAGTGATATATGCTTCTACATCCTTATATTTGCCCTCTAACCATTCCTGCTTAGCCATTTTGCAGATACTGTCGATCTCATTTTTAGACGTTTGTATTCCCTTTCGCCTGCTTCATTTATTGCATTTTTATATTTTCTCCTTTCATCGATTAAATTCAATACCTCTTGTGCTACCCAAGGATTTCTACTAGCCCTCATCTTTTTACCTACTTGATCCTCTGCTGCCTTCGCTATTTCATCTCTCAATGCTATCCATTCCTCTTCTACTGTATTTCTTGCCCCCATTCTTGTCAGTCATTCCCTAATGTTCTCTATGAAACTCGCTACAGCCTCTCGTTCTTCCAGTTTATGCAGGTACCACCGCCTTAAATTCCTGCCTTTTTGCAGTTTCTTCAGTTTTAATCTGATGTTCATAACCAATAAATTGTGGTCAGAGTCCACATCTGCCCCTGGAAATGTCTTACAATTTAAAACCTGGTTCCTCAATCTCTGCCTAACCATTACATAATCAGTCTGAAGCCTTCCAGTGTCTCCAGGTCTCCTCCACGTATACAGCCTTCTTTCATGATTCTTAAACAAAGTGTTAGCTATGATTAAATTAAGCTATGTGCAAAATTCTACCAGGCGGCTTCCTCTTTGATTCCTTTCTCCAAGTCCATATTTTAGTCTCCCTTCAGTAGCTAAATAATTTCTTTTATCTCATCATACATTTGCTGTATCTCCTCCTCATCTGCAGAGCTACTTGGCGTATAAACTTTTACTACTGTGGTGAGTGTGGGCTTCATGTCTATTTTGGCTACAATAGTGCATTCACTATGCTATACATAGTATCTTATCCATGTTCATGTTTTTTAATTCATTATTAAACCTGCTCCTACATTGTTCCTATTTGACATTGTATTTATAACCCTGTATTCACCTGACCAGAAGTCCTGTCCTTTCTGCCATCGAACTTCACTAATTCCCACTATATCTAATTTTAACCTATCCATTTCCCTTTTTAAATTTTCTAACCTACCTTCCCTATTAAGGGATCTCACATTCCACGCTCCTATCCGTAGAACGCCTGTTTTCTTTCTCCTGATAACGACGTCCTCCTAAGTAGTCCCCGCCCAGGGATCCAAATGGGGAACTATTTTACCTCCGGAATATTTTACCCAAGAGGATGCCATCATCATTTAACTATACAGTAAAGCTGCATGCCCTGGGGAAAAATTACGGCTAGTTTTCCTTTGTTTTCAGCCGTTTGCAGTACCAGCACAGGAAGGTCGTTTTGACAGAAGTTACAAAACCAGATCAGTCAGCCATCCAGACTGTTGTCCCTGCAACTACTGAAAAGGCTGCTGCCCCTCTTCAGGAACCACACGTTTGTCTGGCCTCTCAACAGATACCCCTCCGCTGTGATCGCACCTACGGTATGGCATCTGTTTTGCTGAGGCATGCAAGCTTCCCCACCAATGGCAAGCTCAATGGTTTATGGGGCGGGGGCGTGAAATTAATCAATACTTACAACAACATACACCCGTTTTAACTCAAGAAAACTTAGCAATGAAAATGACCGAATCGCCTCCGTTATGGCCAACATGGTAATAACTGTTGAAATGAGTGGTCACGTAACAGACGTCACAACTGTCCCAAGAAACCAAAAAGGAAAAAGTCAACTTTAAAATATTGATGGACACTGGACTGTGTGGGAACATCAACAAATTGATTTAGAGATTTTCATAAGATAGATGACTCAGCACACTTTATAATGCTGTTGTTTTTGTAGCCTTCAGTCCAGAGACTGATTTGATGCAGCTTTCCATGCTACCCTATCCCGTGCAAGCGTCTTCATCTCCGAGTAACCACTGCAACCTACATTCTTCTGAATCTGCTTAGTGTATTCATCCTCTGGTCTCCCTCTACGATTTTTACCCTTCAGTACTAAATTGGTGATCCCTTGACGCCTCAGGACACGTCCTACCAACCGATCCCTTCTTTTAGTCAGGTTGTGCCACGAAGTCCTCTTCTCCCCAATTCTATTCAGTACCTCATTGTTAGTTACATGATCTACCTATCTAAACTTCAGCATTCTTCTGCAGCACCACATTTCGAAAGGTTCTATTCTCTACCTGTCTGAACTATTTATCGTCGATGTTTCACTTCCATACATGGCTACACTCCACACAAATACTTTCGGGAAAGACTTCCTAACATTTAAATCTAAACTCGATGTTGACATATTTTTCTTCTTCAGAAACGCTTTCCTTGCCATGGCCAGTCTAGATTTTATATCGTGCCTACTTCGACCATCATCAGTTATTTACCTCCCCAAATAGCAAAACTCAACTACTTTAGATGTCTCATTTCCTCATTACCTCAGCATCACCTGGTTTAATTCGACAACATTCCATTTTCCGCGCTTTGCTTTTGTTGATGTTCAGTTCATCTTATATCCTCCTTTCAAGACACTGTCTATTCCATTCAACAGCTCTTCCAGGTCCTTTGCTGCCTCTGACAGAATTACAATGTCATCGGCAAACCTCAAAGTTTTTATTTCTTCTCCATGGATTTTAATTCCTACTCCCGATTTTTGTTTTGTTTCCTTTACTTGTTGCTCAATATATAGATTGAATAACATCGGGGATAGGCTACAACCCTGTCTCACTCCCTTCCCAACCACTGCTTTCCTTTCATGCCCCTCGACTCTTTATTACTGCCATCTGGTTTCTGTACAAACTGTAAATAGCCGTTCGCTCCCCGTATTTTACCACTGCCACCTTCAGAATTTGAAAAAGTATTCCAGTCAACATTGTCAAAAGCTTTCTCTAAGTCTAAGAATGCAAGAAACGTAGGTTTGCCTTTCCTTAATCTGTCAGTCTCTAACGCTCCCAGGGGTACTAATGGTGACGGTCCCTTAAACTGGCCGTGTGCTCTTGACCGTGCTTCCTGGCCACACCACGTACCTGATACTTCTGTGGCGGTCATATTGTTCTGCTCCACACTGCTGCTGGCTTGCCTGAAATTATGTATCTAAAATATGCAAGTAGGTTTAGGGGAGCCATTCAACATTAAACGCAACACTGCCTACGTCTGGTATGAACAACTATATTCTGAGACGCTAAGAAAATCGCGGGTTGAACTGTTTATACTCTATGTCATAAGTGTTTATGTCAATTAACATACTGATGATTATCTGTCCACAGTTATTTGGACGAGCGTCGGGTAACCGACACGACACCGGTGATTGTTGATGTTGCGGAATCCGAATGGTCGGACGAAAGTTCTTAACGCTCGTCACGCACACACAGATATCTGGTACCAGTCCTTTTTGACACCTGTAATAATATAACACTGTTCATAACACAGTTCACAGTTGTCACTTGTACGAGCGTGCGCGCAGCCGTCGCGGCGCGGCTGATTGTTGATGCGGAACGCGATGACTGAACGTACGTTCTCACGCTCGCTACAAGACACAGGCATTTGATTGCACTCCTTTGTGGTAACTATTTTTACTAATTCACACTTGTCATTCTGGGAGACCGAAGACGACGCGGACGACTGATGTTCGGTATAACACGCAACGAGCGGATACTTAAACACTTTATTGGTGGCGCTGTTCATATTTCATTACTTCTTTACGCATTTTTCTCTGAAGCCACTTCCATATCTCAGTACTTCACTGTAATAGTACTTGTAGTAACACCTGAACTTCCATAACAATGCCTTTCACATGTAGAGTTACTCACAGCACAACATAACAGCTACGTGTCCCGTGCTCGACTCTGAAAAAACCGCGGCCACTCGCAAAGATACTCCGCAACCAAGCCAGCGATATGACGATACGCTTACAAGTCGAAGGGTCAGTATTGCCTTGCGTGTTCCAACATTTCTACGGAATCCAAACTGCTTCTAACAGTTTTTCCATTCGTCTATAAAGAATTCGTGATAGTATTTTGCAGCTGTGACTTAGTAAACTGACAGTTCGGTAATTTTCACACCTGTCAACACCTGCTTTCTTTGGAATTGGAATTATTATATTCTTTTGAAGTCGGAGGGTATTTCGCCTGTCTCATACATCTTGCTCACCAGATGGTAGAGTATAGTTATGGCTGGCTCTCCCAAGACTATCAGTAGTTCTAATGGAATGTTGTCGACTCCCGGCGCCTTGTTTCGAGTTAAGTCTTTCAGTGCTTTATCAAATTCTTCCTTCACGCAGTATCATATCGCCCTTCTCATCTTCCTCTACGTCCTCTTCTATTTCCTTAATATTGCCCTCCACTACATCGCCTTTCTATAGACCCTCTATATTCTCGTTTCACCTTTCTGCTTTCCTTCTGTGCTTTGTACTGGTTTCCCATCTGATTTCTTGATATTCTAACAGTTGGTTCTCTTTTCTCCAAAGGTCTGTTTAATTTTCCTGTAGACAGTATCTATCTTAGCTCTAGTGGTATATACCTCTACATCTTTACGTTTGTCGTCTAGCCATCCTTGCTTAGCCATTTTTCACTTCCTGTCGATCTAATTTTTGAGACGTTTGTATTTCTTTTCACCTGCATTTTTATATTTCCTCCTTTCATCAATTAAATTCAATACCTCTTCTGTTACCCAAGGATTTCTTCTAGCCCTCGTCTTTTGGCGTACTTGATCCTCTGCTGCCTTCACTATTTCATCTCTCAATGCTACCCATTCTTCTTCTACTGTATTTCTTTCCCCTGTATTTCCCAATTGTTCCCTAATGCTCTCTCTGAAAGTCACTAAAACTTCTGGCTCTTTAAGTTTATCCAGGTCCCATCTCCTTAAATTCCTACCTTTTTGCAGTTTCTTCAGTTTTAATCTACAGTTCATAGCCAATAAATTGTGGTCAGAGTCCACGTCTGCTCCTGGAAATGTCTCACAGTTTAATACCTGGTTCCTAAATCTCTGTCTAACCATCATATAATCTATCTGAAATCTTCCAGTGTCTCCAGGCGTCTTCCACACATCATCATTCTTGCTTGATTCTTAAGCGTTAGCTATGATGAAGTTATACTATGCGCAAAATTCTACCAGGCGGCTTCCTCTTTCATTCCTTACCTCCAGTCCATATTCAACTACTACTTTTCCTTCTCTTCCTTTCCATACTATCGAATTTCTTTTATCTTATCATACATTTCTTCAATCTCTTCGTCATCTGCGGAGCTAGTTGTCATATGAACTTATAGCACTGTGGTAGGCATCAGCTTTGTATCTATCTTGGCTACATGAATGCATTCACTATGCTGTTTGTAGTAACTTATCCGCGCTCCTATTTTTTATTCATTGTTAAACCTACTCCTGCGTTACCCCTATTAGATTTTCTATTTATGATGGTCGAAGTAGAGAGGATATAAAATGTAGATTGGCAATGGCAAGGAAAGCGTCTCTGAAGAAGAGAAATTTGTTAACATCGAGTATAGATTTAAGTGTCAGGAAGTCGTTTCTGAAAGTATTTGTATGGAGTGCAGCCATGTGTGGAAGTGAAACATGGACGATAAACAGTTTGGACAAGAAGAGAATAGAAGCTTTTGAAATGTGGTGCTACAGAAGAATGCTGAAGATTAGATGGGTAGACCACATAACTAATGATGAAGTATTGAATAGAATTGGGGAGAAGAGGAGTATGTGGCACAACTTGACAAAAAGAAGGGACTGGTTGGTAGGACATGTTCTGAGGCATCAAGGGATCACAAATTTAGCATTGGAGGGCAGCGTGGAGGGTAAAAGTCGTAGAGGGAGACCAAGAGATGAATACACTAAGCAGATTCAGAAGGATGTAGGTTGCAGTAAGTACTGGGAGATGAAGAAGCTTGCGCAGGATAGGGTAGCATGGAGAGCTGCATCAAACCAGTCTCAGGACTAAAGACCACAACACAACAACACATTTATAGCCCTGAATTCACCTGACCAGGCATCTTGTTCCTCCTGCCACCAAACTTCACTAATTCCCACCATATCTAACTTTAACCTATCCATTTCCCTTTTTAAATTTTCTAACATACCTACCCGATTAAGGGACCTGATATTCCACGCTCCGATCCCTAGAACGCCAGTTCTGTTTTCCTGATAACGATGTCCTCCTGAGTAGTCCGCACCCAGAGTTCCGAATGGTGAACTATTTTAGCTCCAGAATACTTTACCCAAGAGGACGCCATCAGCATTTAACCATACAGTAAAGCTGCATGCTCGGGAAAAATTACGTCTGTAGCTTCCCCTTGCTTTCAGCCGTTCGCAGTACCAGCACAGCATGCCTGTTTCGATTAATGTTACAAGGCCAGATCAGTCAATCATCCAGACTGTTGCCCCTGCAACTACTGAATAGGCTACTGCCCGTCTTCAGAAGCCCCACGTTTGTCTGGTCTCTCAACAGATACCCCTCCACTGTGGTTGCACCTACGGTATGGCTATCTATGTGTGTTGTGGCCGAGCCATTCTAGGCGCTTCAGTCCGGAACCGCGTTGCTGTTACGGTCGCAGGTTCGAATCCTGCCTCGGGCATGAATGTGTGTGCTGTCCTTAGGTTAGTTAGGTTTAAGTAGTTCTAAGTCTAGGAGACTGATGATCTCAGATGTTAAGTCCCATTGTGCCATTTAAACCATTTTGTGTGTTTTCCTTGAGACAGTTGTTCACAACCTTTTCCATTATTATTATTCTGTTAATATACCGTACATGCCATTGCAGACATCAGGAACTGATGTATAGCAGCTATTGAAATGCCAAACAAACAATGATGTAACTATCTCCAGTTACTACTAACCATAGAGTTCATGCTAGCTTCTCTACAGGTAATGTTGGTCGTCGGTAATTAGCGTCCTGTTTTTAAATTTCCTCTTCAGTTGTAACGAGAATCCAGCAGAAACCTGTCAACCTACATATATCTCACGCTTTGTACTCTTGCTAATTAGGAAAGTTGGATCTGGAATTCAGTGTTAAGTGCACTAGCCACACTCATTTCTCGTTTACGTGCGTTTACCGACACTATATCGGAACAAACTGTCCTAAAAATAACGGGTCTGGAAGATATCTTTCATGCTGTGTATCACTGAAACTGCATATTCTCGTAATACGCGAGTATAAATACGATAACAATCAAATTTGGCGCTGATATCGACATGTCTGCTGCTCGGTAGTCTTGTCCGTTCGCTCCACATTGAAGTCGTACGGTTTAAACATGAGACAAAGTGGTTATTTGCTTACCTTACGATGCTTTCTTTCTCAGATTGCAATGCGCATGTATTATTCGACATACGAATGTACGTATGGAACGGTTTTTTCGATTGTATGCCACAACGCATAGGGCATATAGCGTAATATTTATGAATAAGTGCTGGAAAATGACTTAAGAATCGAAGTTGGCCAATCGCACAACAAATAAAGGATATGAATGGTGGGCTCCATGTGGTTCCCAAGTCGTGCAGCGACCGTAAACCATAAAATTACCAATATGCAGCCGGCCGGAGTGGCCGAGCGGTTGAAGGCGCTACGGTCTGGAACCGCACGACCGTTCGGTCGCAGGTTCGAATCCTGCCTCGGGCATGGATGTGTGTGATGTCCTTAGGTTAGTTAGGTTTAAGTAGTTCTAAGTTCTAGGGGACTTATGACCACAGCAGTTGAGTCCCATAGTGCTCAGAGCCATTTGAACCATTTGAACCAATATGCAGCAACCAGTCGCAAAATCATGTTTTATTTATTCACTGTTGCAAATCGATTTCAACTGATTAACAGCCATCATCGGTGCTTTCAACTCAGGGCACATGTCGGTCGAAAGCACCGATGATGGCCGTTAATCAGTTGAAATCGATTTACAAAAGTGAAAAAATAAAACATGATTTTGCGACTGGTTGCTGCATATTTGGTAATTTTAAATAAAGGATAATTACTTAGCTTACTAGGGATAACGTTTTCTTTCACAAAATTCTTGGAGGCTGCGGACACATACATGAACAAAATATTCCAAGTGTCCTCTCGCAGATTAATTTACTCTGTGAATCTAACACCTTCATCACATTGGAAATTGTTTGTAGATTCTTCTGCTAACAAATACAGCATACTGCTTGTCAGACCCATCCGATGCAATGACTGCTGTGCTGTGCAAGGCAAATGCTGCGACTGTAAAAAATGCAACACAATTTTGCTTTATGAAATGTGTTCGCAAACTGCGAATGCAGTACCACCATAGTTAGGCAATTTACTGTAAACAAATCAAAATTTGTGACAGACCGGGATTCGGACCCGGATTTCTCGCTTCGTGCAAGCAATCGTCTTTACTGCTTTATTTTTCATTTTGTTCGTTACTGTTCGTTGAATTTGTTGGGGCGGACGTCCTATCACGCCCGTTCACTCAGTTTTTTTATTACAGAGGGCAGATAACCCTCTGACCGAACACGCTGAGCAACGCGCCGGCTACCTGCTTCGTATATCCGAGCTCGTTTCGCGGACGGACCCAAACATCCATTTGTCCCGGTGTTCGCTCGATTATGTGGTTCCCGCACAAGGAGAGAATTATTTTCGTCAGGTTGCTTTGGCTTTGGCATGTATGCATGCCCGAAGGAACATTGCACTGAAATTTACAGACATTGTAAAATACAGACACTGTACTAGTATGGAATTTAGCTTTAGTCTAAGCCCTAAACTTAAGCAACATTGAATTTTGCACATTAACAAACATTGCCAAAGGTGAAAGAAGTGACAATTGCAAAAAAGAAAAGAGATTGAGCTTGAGACCTTCTACACAGTAACCCACAAAGCATCCACTTCTTTTCTTTTTTTGTCAGACTTTTATTTAAGCAAATTTAACATTGTACAAGGCACATCACAATATCATCAAGCAATCAGTTTCCAAATATTTGTTTGTTTGTTTTGTGGTTTGGGACCTGTGCTTGTCATCGGCTTTGAATTAACTATCATGAAAATAAGCAGTTCATCTTGTGGTCTGTCAGTAACTCTTGAAAATACTTTCTGAGTATCTTTTATTCAGTTTGCCCTTCTTCTAGTCATTTTCAGTTTGTCACACGTGGTTATTGTAACTTTTAACAAGTTTGCTAACTTTTCTTATATTTAAAATTTAAAGATTAAAACAGTTTTGATCACAACTTTTTATTTTTATTGGAGTGACTGGTTTCGATTCTATTTAAGAACCATCTTCAGACTCCAGAACGGTGGGTGGACTCTGTGGAGCAAGTTGCGCCGACCCTCGAATAGAATCGAAACCGGCCACTCCAATAAAAATAAAAAGTTGCGATCAAGACTATTTTAATTTTTAAGTTTTAATTTTAATAGATCGCTGATAATGTTTTCAAAAATTTTATTTCTTATATTTTTTGGTTTTCGTTAAGCTGAATGCTTTACAGACGTATACAGCCAAAAATATTCCTTGTATTTATTTCCTCTTATCAGCAGGCCTGTACAGGGTACAGTGTGTTGTCGCTCTTTTAATCCAGTTCAAGCATTGCGTTATGTGGATGGGTACGGGAGTTCATCTTGATTTAGATAACCTGCTTGTCGATATATGTGTGAGCCGTTTTTTTTTTATGCTTGCTGCCTTATGTCAGATAACTTGGCAAATGTCAGTTATGTGTTCTTCGCTGTCGATTAAATTACAAGGACACATGGGTGAGTCTGCCAGGTGGATATAATAAAGTCTTGAGTGCGTTGTAAATTTTTTGTTAACTGCTGTATACCAGGTTTCATTCACGTTTGCTGGCGAATTCCAATCTTGGCAGAAAATTTTATGAAATAGTTCCATCGCGTTTGTGCTTTTCTTTCGATTAGTTTTAGATAAATTTCCTTGACTATGTCATATTCTGTACTGGCATGTTTGTTTGTATGTAACTGAATTCGATTAAAAATTGCCTGAGATGGTGAAATACAGTTGCAACGTACTGTGCGTTCATATGCGTGTTCACATTGACAGGAGTAATTTCATTGAGCAAGTGAAATGTTAAGCTGTTGGATGATTTCTTCGATAGCTGGCTTTTGACTTCGTACTGACACCCACAGACTTTATTCCGTTTCTGTAGCGAGAGTTATAAGAGTCATATTTAACTTTGAAGATGTTCCCGTGGGTTACGATGAGCGCTTAAGGCCGACAATTCTGGTAGCTGTGTCTCGAGGAACGGATATCACCTGCGCCACATAGATGATTTTTGAAACGATATACATGTTTACCAATAATGCCCTCTGAAGTTAGTCGAGTGTCCTCATGCTGTGCTCGTGTGCACTTACTCGTATTCTTGCGAGCAGTTTCTTTTACTATCGGCGACGATGGGGTGCTTCGCATTGGAACAGTAGTCATTACCGAATATTTTCGTATGGAAGACCACATTTAGTTTGTTGTGACCTTTTCGGACGCTTTGTCCTCGAAAAATGTACAATGACGCATAAACGTACCCTGCAGTGGCTGTTTCAAACTGTTCTAATGTAGTTGTTCTTTGGTTTTATTTTCAGTTAGTTATTCCACACTTGACAGTGTACATGCATTCATGTTTGTGTAAAGGTAAGCTGTGATCGAGTTTATGTGGGAATAAATATCTTGTTTTCTCCGTTATCCACATAATTGGTGACTCCGACCGACTACGAGTTTCGCACCACTGACGCCTGTTACGAGCCAGCCGCACGGCGCTCAATCCCACACGAGAATGAATGACTCACCAGCCCCAATTGGACCGGCACTCAGCAATGCAATTAACAGAGTAACAATGAAACCTCCACCATTCCGGCAACATAAATTTTTATTATGGTTTGTCCAGCTAGAAAGTTATTTCGTCCTCGCACAAACATCGGCGGACGAGACTAAATACAGCTATGTGGTTGCAGCGCACACGAAGGATCTAGTAGCAGAACTTCAAGATATTGTAGCCTCAGCACCGGATACTGAACGATACGCATCGATTAAAAGCGCATTGATCACACGCTTGTCGCAATCAGAAGCAAAACAGCTAGAGAAGCTCTGCGCACTGAGGAGCTCAGAGGTCGAAATCCGTCACAACTGCTAAAGGCGTTTATGCGCATTGGCAAGTAATAATGTAAGTCATGATGTGCTACGGAATGTATGGTAGTCCTGACTGCCAGCAAACATCCAAAAAATTGTCACAGTGGTTGCGGGCGATTTAAACTCACTGGCACAAACGGCTGACTGGTTGGTTGAAATGTATCCTGCAACAAATGTCTCAGCGTTGACATCGCAACAAGAAAATGTTCCCAAGGTGACGCTAGCCTCCCTGCAATCACAGCTGGCAGATTTGACCACGCGGGTGCGTAACTGCATTACAGTCAACGCACAACCGTCAACGGCACGCCGCCGGCGATCACAAGGTCTTAATCGATTGCCGTCAGCACAGAACAATGTTGGTACCACTGGAAGTTCGTTAATGATGCGCGAAAGTGTACGCCACCTTGCAAGTGGAAGAACGAATCAGTCACCGTAGCAGCGACAACTTCTATCGCAAACACCCACAGACGTTTTGAGTCGGACCGCGGTGCAAAACTACAATACACAATACCTGGTCGATATAGCGGCAGAAGTGTCGGCATACCCAGCAAAACGCCTAGCATGCCGGAGCTGTGACGATTGCTGTTCATTCGCCACTCATGACTCCGATATTATAAGTAACATTATTCGTTACCCTGGGGCTACGCCGTGTATTTAGAGGGTAATTTACAGTGGCAGATATATTACAGCCTGTTATCGGAGCAGCTTTTTTTGTCCTTCTGCGACTTACCGCCAGGTCTGCGACGTCAATTAATAGACTTGGCTACTAATCTGCAAACACCAGAGAAAGTTTGTTGTGTCACCCCACTAGCGGCAAGCATAGTTACAATTGCTAATCCGTACTACGGTTACAGAAAGAATACCCTGAGATCACTCAGCAGTCGCCAACTCTCTCATCAGTGAAGCATACAACCGTTCACCACATTTTGACCACACCAGGGCCACCCACTCACGCTCGGCCTAGACCTGTGACGCCTGAAAAGTTAAAGGTGGTGAAACAAGAATTTCGCAGCACAGTATCGCAAGGTATATGCAGATTTTATAGTAGCAGTTGGACAGCGCCGATTCACGTTGTGCCTAAAAAGAATAATGGATGGCGCCTGTGGGATGATTATCGCCAACTCAATGCAAGGACCATACCAGACCGGTACCCAGCCCCACACAAACAAGACTTTTCGTCGAATGTTCACGGGAAGATGATATTTTCTACCATTGACCCAGTCCGAGCATTTTATCAGATCTCTGTAGCTATGGAAGACATTCCCAAAACAGCAGTGACGACGCCATTCGGCCTAGTTGAGTTCACCAGGATGCCATGCGGTGTAACGCAGCTCAGACCTTCCAGCGCTTTAAGGGCGAGGTGAGAAAATATTTAGATTTTTGCTTTGTGTACATACATTGAAGCGCCAAAGAAACTGGTACAGGCATGCGTATTCAAATACAGAGATATGAAACAGGCAGAATACGGCGCTGCCGTCGGCAACGCCTACATAAGGCGACAAGTGTCTGGCGCAGTTGTTAGATCGATTACTGCTGCTAAATTGGCAGGTTACTAAGGTTTAAGTGAGTCTGAACGCGGTGTTATAGCAGGTGCACGTGCGATGGGACACAGCACATCCGATTTTCCCCTACGGCCATTTAACGAGTCTATACCAGGAATCCGCTAAAACATCAAATCTCTGACATCGCTGCCGCCGAAAAGAGATCCTGCAAGAATGCAACAAACACCGACAGAAGAGAATCCTTCAGCGTAACAGAAGTACAACCCTCCGCAGATTGCTACGGATTTCAATGCTGGGCCATCAACAAGTGTCAGCGTGCGGACCATTCAACGAGACATCGTCGATATGAGCCAAAGGCCCACTCGCGTACCCTTGATGACTGTACAACACAAAGCTTTACGTCTCGCCTGAGCTCATCAACAACGACATTGGACTGTTGATGACTGGAAACATGTTGCCTCGTCGGACGAGTCTCGTTTCAAATTGTATCGAGCAGATGGACGTGTACTGGTATAAAGGCAACCTCATGATTCCTTGGACCCTGCATGTCAGCAGAGAACTGTTCCAGCTGATGGAGGTTCTGTAATAGAATGGGGTGTGTGCAATTGGAGTGATATGGGATCCCTGATACTTTTAGATACGACTCTGAGAGATGACAAGTACGTAAGCATCCTGTCTAATCACATGCATCCATTCATGTCCATTGTGAATTGGCCGGCCGGAGTGGCCGAGCGGTTAAAGGCGCTACAGTCTGGAACCGCACGACCGCAACGGTCGCAGGTTCGAATCCTGCCTCGGGCATGGATGTGTGTGATGTCCTTAGGTTAGTTAGGTTTAAGTAGTTCTAAGTTCTAGGGGACTTATGACCACAGCAGTTGAGTCCCATAGTGCTCAGAGCCATTTGAACCATTTTGAACCATTGTGAATTCCGACAGACATGGCAAATTCCAGCAGGACAATGCAATACCCCACACGTCCAGAATTGCTGCAGAGTGGCTCTAGGAACACTCTTCTGAGGTGTTTAAACACTTCCGCTGGCCACCAAACTCCCCAGACATGAACATTATTGAGCATATCTGGGATGCCTTGCAACATGCTGTTATCTCCACCCCGTCGTACTCTTACGGATTTATGGACAGCCCTGCAGGATTCATGGTGTCAATTCCCTCTGGCACTACTTGAGTTGTTAGTCGAGTCCATCCCATGTCGTCATGCTGCGGCACTTCTGCGTGCTCGCGGGGGCTGTGCACGATATTAGGCAGGTGTACCAATTTCTTTGGCTCTTCAGTGTAGTTGATATGCTGGTGATGTCTGCATCAGAAGAGGAGCAATTACAGCACTGTAAACAACTCTTTGATTTCCTATGCACTCAAGGACTAGTAATTAATCCAGCCAAGCGCGTTTTTGATGAAAAAGAAGTGCATTTTATAGGATATTTGGTGAACGCTCAGGGTATTCGACCTCCACAGAAAAAAGTAGAGGCCGTAATAAATACCCCCAGCCTGTCACAGTCAAGAGGACTACGACGGTTCCTAGGAGTAGTGAATTTCTACCAACGGTTCATTCGCAATCACGCACTGATAAGCGCACCATTGAATGAACAACTGAAGGGTGCGCCGAAGCCTAACATTAGACTAGCAAGGCAGACATCGCGCTTCAGGCTGTGAAAACAAGCTATAGCCGAGGCCTTCCTGTTACCACACCCAGTCGCGCAAACCCCTCTTGAGGTCATGGTTGATGATACATCCACTGCCATTGGTGCTGCAACTCAGAAACAGATTGATAGTGTTGGCAACCCATTGCATTCTATAGTCATAAGATATCATCTCAGCGACGTTGGGCAACATATGACCGTGAGCTGTACGCCATTTACGATGCAGTCAAAAAATTTACACACCCATTAGAAGGGCGACAGGTCACCATCTTTACGGATCATAAGCCGCTTACCTACGCCTTTAAGGTAAAGCTGGGGAAAGCATCGTCTAGGCTGCTGCGACACTTAGATTATATCGGTCAGTTCACGACCAGCACTGCGTATGTGGAAGGGACACTTTCACGTGTAGAAACAGTGAACTCAGTAGCATATGACACCGCACATGTGGGAGCAATGTCAAATGCCATTGATTACGACGCCTTCGGGCATGCGCAACAAAGTGACAAGAGAATTGCGCTATGTATTGCAGCGGTCGAAAGGACTGAGGTTACAGCTTCTGACACTGACTGAAGCAAAGTGGAATTATATTGTGAAGTAGCAGGAAGAAAGATACGCCCATTTGTGCCACAGCAATTCAGAAAACAAGCAATAACAAAGGTGCACTATCTGGCATATACAAGAGTGAGGTGCAGTGTCAGATCATCAAACAGTACTTTGTATGACCAGGTATGCACACAGACTGCAGAACATATGTAAAGCGATGCGTGGCGTGCCAGAGGTATAAAATCACGCCGCATGTAAGAGACCGTAGCCCTGTACGGACGGAGACATTTCTTGCTCCATGACTTCCGTTCAAAAATGGTTCAAATGGCTCTGAGCACTATGGGACTTAACTTCTGAGGTCATCAGTCCCCTAGAACTTAGAACAACTTAAACCTAACTAGCCTAAGCACATCACACACATCCATGCCCGAGACAGGATTCGAACTTGCGACCGTAGCTATCGCGCGGTACCAGACTGTAGCGCCTAGAACCGCTCGGTCACCCTGACTTGCGTAGCGAATAAATTGCGTGCCATCTGGTGGCGTGCCACCGCATTGCTAATAAATGGCATGCAACCAAACGAACTATATTCCGCGCCATATGGCTCCCATCTGAGTGCATACGTCTGTTTGTATTAGCTATCGGTAGTGCACCGATAAGGAAGTTACAGAAATTCTTATTGAGGCATACAGACACGAAACGTTTCCATATGACACAAAATCATCCACATACCATAACAAGCACGCTAGGAAATACTCATTCGACAAAATAGTTGATTCATTGAAGGACGTTAGGTTTGCGTCTCATGGTGAAATTATAGCGAAGATGAAAAGTTTGCGCACGACGTTTGCGCCAGAACTTAACAAAATAAAAGCTCCGACAAAGAGTGGTATGGGCCACGGTGTGCTTTTTTAAGAAACTTACGTTTTTGCGAGACCACGTTCAGGCAAGGAAAGGAAATTGCAGCGCTGAATTCGCACCAGAAAGCATGGACTACACTAAAAACTGTAACATCACAGTAAGTAATTTTTTACCCTTCAGTTTCCTCTGTAGTTAGTACTGTAAGTGAAAAAAAAAACAAGCTGTTAACTGGTTTGTCTTGGCCAACTTCACAAGATATATTATACTAATAAATATGCAATGTAAATGAATAGCTGAGCTGTCTGAGGCGTTTAGATTACAATTCTAAGATTGTGGATTTGAACTCCACTAGTGTCCATTTTTTTCCTTTGTAACTTATAATTGAATAAGTCGTGAAGCTGAGTTCGTGGCCCATGATCTTGCTCAGTATCTCTTACTGGCCATAAATATCCATTCCAAAAGTACAAAGCACACACTGCAAGCTATCTACAGTTGTTCTCATTATTTTTCAGGACGACTGTCTTGTTAGTGAGATCACAGTCTCCCAGTGATGTTATTGAGGATTCCTTAATTATAGAGTAACGTAATGTTGCACACGACGGCCATCCATTTCAAACAGCATCATCGCCGTCATCATACAGCAATACACATGGAATAGGTATGATCAAGGGTACAAAAAAGGAAGAATGCTTACAATGAAGAAAAAAAATGCTATTTTGTAAAGAGCTAACAATATACTGACCAGCATAAATAAACCAAAAACTGCTCCATCTTTCGTTGAAGCATTTGCTTCATATGTAATTGCTTCTCTACAACAAATAAAAAGCAAAACTATGGTGACGGAAGCTAAGAGAGAGATATTTAACATACTTTGTACTGTACAAGAGGTAGACCTGGGCAGTAATTAGAAACAAGAATTTATTCTTTTATGTTGAGTACGAAGACTATTTATTTGTTTATTTTGAGTAACAAGGCTGTTTATTACTCTATTTTGAGTAACAAAACTATTTATTTATTTATTTTGTGTAATAAAACTGTTTATTTTCATTAGAAAACAATTGCTTAATATCAATAAAATGCAAACTGAATGCAGAGCTTTATCTTGAATGTGGATTATAATTATAGCAAATTCAAACTACAAAATTTGTTGCTAATAGCAACTAAGTTAATTTATGAATATCATACATTCTCCTGTATACCATATTAACTTTTCAGTCATAATTTACATTACGTATTTTCAAGATTTGGCACTGTATCAGTACTGAAATTTTTTTGCATGTTCCCACTGCCACTGTAGATACTCAGCAGAGTTGAAGTATTCCTGCAGAATGTCCCTCGCTTTAGTAGCTTCTTTAACTGACTTGTGTTGACCTATTATTCCTGTGGCCCACAGATTATTTTGGTGCCATTCTCCTGGAATGATAACACAGTGATTTGTGTCTCTTTGTTTTCCAGTTGTCCAACATAACTCTTCCCGTATGCCGTATGTGTCCAGTAAAACATTATGTATCACACAAGTAGATAGTGTGATTTTCGCTACAGTTTCAACAGGTAGCTCCATTTTGTTAAGAGAATTCTGAACCTATTGGTAAGTATTCCAAAAGCATTTTCAGAAGATTTCTTGCCCCGTTCAAAAGGTAATTAAATATTTTCCGCTTCTGTGTGAGACTTCCCTTATATGGCTTCATTATATGCGCAGATAAGGGAAAAGCATCATCAACTACAACTATAAAACGCACTGCAGTTTGAGTTCCTGATAATTTCTATGGTGTAGGAATGTTCATTAAGTTTTCAGCACCAGTAAGAATTTCATAGAGCAACTGCTCTGGAACACTCCTCCATCACTAATCCTGTCATTGCAACATGTCAATTTACGCTGTCCATCAACAAGTGCCAGTAACACAATACTGTTACCTTCTTTGTAATTGTGAGAGTATGATCCCATACATCTTAGTGGTCGGAATTCCACATGCTTCCCGTCTAAAACACCAAGAAAATTCGGAAAGTTCCACATGTCTTGGAACTGTTGTGATATATGTTTCCATTCGCTTTCTGTTGATGGTATCTGAAAGACAGAAAATGTGATGTGAATATGTCCTTGTGACTTACATACACATGCACTGAAACATATGTATGATCTTACAGTCTGGAATCACTACGTACCAGACACATTTTACCCTAACAACTGAAAATGATGAATTATGAAATGCACTGATTTTGTCTGAAAATTCGACAGGTAGGGGAGAAACAGTTTTGACCTATAAATTGTAATGTTCAATTCTTAACATAAAATTTACAATGCAGGGATATATATTTTAATATAATTGCCAAGATATAAAAATATGTGATAATACCTGGACACAGGCATAGCTGAGGGTTGGATGAGAGATACATGCTTCTCCCAAAAGAAATATTTTTGGAAATTGTTAAGAACGCCACTTCAAATAATTTGTTGCTGTTTCTAATACTTTAAAGGGGTTTACCAACTAACTAAACGTAACAAATAAAACTGCATCAAAAAGTTGTGACAGAGGCACCCAGAATACTCCTCCACCCACATCGTGTAATAAACTGTGCAATTCCCAGCCGCCGTCGTAACGTCTTAAAATCCAAGGTCTACTCCACCATCTTCTACACACATCAAAAAAAGTTTTGCATCATCCCGGTTCCCACAACTACTGAAGATAGACGCTGACTGTGGATATTGTATCACAGACACAGTCCCTTTGACTGTTCAGAGACGTCACTAAACCCGCCCAAAGATGTAAACAACCAAGCATGAGCAACGTCTGTTAGACGGAGGGCGTCTGACGGCCAATCAGTTCCTTTTGTTCCACGACGAAGGAGGTACACGGCTCGTGTTGTCTGTAGTTCAACCATGTCTAGACAGTCAATACCGCTTCGATTGCGTCCGCATTGTTTTGTGCCAGGCAGAGCTCTCAAAAAGGGAAGTGTCAAGGCGTCTCGGAGTGAACCAAAACGATGTTGTTCGGACATGGAGGAGATACCGAGAGACAGGAACTGTCGATGATACGCCTAGCTCAGGCCGTCCAAGGGTTACTACCGCAGTGGATGACCGCTACCTACGGATTATGGCTCGGAAGAGCCCTGATAGCAACGCCATCGTGTTGAACAGTGCTTTTCGTGCAGCCACATGATGTCGTGTTACGACTCAAACTGTGCGGAATAGGCTGCATGATGCGCAACTTCACTCCCGATGTCCTTGGCGAGGTCCACCTTTGCAACCACGACACCATGCAACGCGGTGCAGATGGGCCCAACTACATGCTGAATGGATCGTTCAGGATTGGCATCACGATCTCTTCACCGATGAGTGTCGCATATGCCCTCAACCAGACAATCGTCGGAGACGTGTCTGGATGTCTGGAGGCAACCCGGTCAGGCTGAACGCCTTAGACACGCTGCCCAGCGAGTGCAGCAAGGTGGAGGTTCCCTGCTGTTTTGGAGTGGCATTATGTCGGGCCTACGTACGCCGCTGGTTGTCATGGAAGGCGCCGCAACGGCTGTACGATACGTGAATGCCATCCTCCGACCGATAGTGCAACCATATCGGCAGCATATTGACGAGGCATTCGTCTTCGTCTTGTGAATGACTTCCTTCAGGATAACGGCATTGCTCGACTAGAGTTGTCAGCATGTTCTCCAGACATGAACCATATCGAACACGCCTGAGATAGATTGAAAAGGTCTGTTTATGGACGCCGTGACCCACCAACCGTTCTGAGGGATCTATGCCGAGTCGCTGTTGAGGAGTGGGACAATCTGGGCCAACAGTGCCTTGATGAACTTGTGGATAGTATGCCACGACGAATACAGGCAAGTATCAATGCAAGAGGACGTGCTGCTGAGTATTAGAGGTACCGGTGTGTACATCAGTCCGAAGGTCTCGCTGTATGGTGGTACAGCATGTAATGTGTGGTTTTCATGAGCAATAAAAAGTTCGGAATTGATATTAATGGTCATCTCTATTCCAGTTTTCTGTAAAGGTTCCGGAACTCTCGGAACTGACATGATGCAAAACTTTTTTTGATGTGTGTATTATGCCAACGCAAATTTCTTCGTCGACGTCGCCGTGATATTACTGCAGCAGTGATTGCATAAGCAGCACCTGCCACCCACAGTTCGTATCAACCATTTACTAAAATGATGTTGCGCCATTTGCAGCTACCAGATGGCAAGCCAGCTCTTGGAACAGGAAGTTGTACCATCTTATTGCACCATTAGTGGCGCAAGATGTGTCCTCGTATGTACAGGCATTTCTTCCTCCAAATTGGCGTTTTGAACATGTCCACGCTAACATCGTAGGCTCACTCGCAGCGTAGGAAGGTGTGACGTCCCGTCTCCCCTTTTGGTGTCGCTGTTGATGTTGAGCCGTTACTGCTACAGCTCGGTCGCTGGAATGGAGACGCGACGCGTAGTGACGGTTGTCCCCGTCGGATAACGTGGAATAGCACCTGAAAATCTCTAAAGAAAATTGTTCCTCGTGTAATGTATGAAAGTCCGTTTGCGAGTCCGCACAGTCTTCTCAAACTCGGAGCATGTATTGCAGGTTTCGCTTATTTCAGCGGCCCACAATGCGGCTTCTTCTATAATTTTAGATACTATGAATTGGATCTTGTCAAACTCGGTCCAACTACGCGGAAATATTCTCTTAAAAGAATTGATAAATACCTTTGGGTTAATGTTAGTCTTATCACTAGAGAAAACTGGGAATTGTCTACTCTTGAAAATACTGTGTTCAACCTTTAATGAATAAATACAACTCCGTTGCACATAGGGATCATCCTTTATATCCGATTGTGTGTTTATTTCCCGCGGTTCAATGGTATACGCGCTAAGTTGTATTCGCGGACGTTTCCTCTCGCAGTTAGATTTTGCCTGGCTACATATATATTCATATTCTGGTTTTCAGTCATTACAGCAGTGTTGTTCGGATGATCAAGCAGAACTATATGTACAGTTGTGTCTCTGGACACAATCTTCAGAAGTTTTATTTATAATTTGTTTTTAATTCATTAACAAAAGTATTTATTAACTGTTATCCTTGTGGGCCTGTACTTCCACCACTCTCTGTGCGGCCTCTAATGTCGATCGCACCTTATCGTCAATCTCTGCGGTGTTAAGCTCTATCCACTCAGAAAGATCTTCGAACTTTTTGCTTTGACCTAATAGGTAATTATCTATCTTTTTAGCTGAGTTAGTCTCTATTTCACTTAAACGATCTGTAATATTACTATTAGTTTCTGCCAATGAATTAATCCTTTCTGATACGATTCCAAATTGCTCTGATAAATTACCGACACTTTCTTATATTTTATCCACATGGTCGATAATTTTTACTTCTTCCTTTTCCCGTTTACTATGTCTAAATTCCACATCCTCTATTTTATTAGCTACATTACCCTGCTTTTCGGCAAATTTATTTTCAAAGATTTGTAGTTGTTCCCTAAAATTGGCTTCAATAGCAGCTTGCTGCTACACCATATTAGCATCTATGTTAGATAATCTAATTTCTAAATTTGCTCGTTGTTCAGTTAACCTTTTATCTACGTCAGAAAATTTACTATTTAATATTGCTTGCTGTTCATTGATTTTAGCATTCATATCACCCAATATTGCTTGCTGTTCATTGATTTTACCATTCATATCACCCAATATATTTAATTTTGCTAATATGACACTGAGTACATCGACACTTCCGGAATTGGTCTGTGCAACACTCATCATACATTCGTGACCTACTTGCTCCTTAGTATCAGAATTATTATTATCTGCTAACTCCACAACTTTACTTCCCATTCCAACACCAGATAAACTACGAGTAATTACTTTATCTGATTCTGTAAAGGTTTCTCCTCCTACAATGACTATTGTTCTACTACTTTCCTCTTGTTCAGACAAATCACTTAATTCCTTCCCCGATTCTGGAATGATTTTATCAGTGTCACTATGTAATCTTATCTTTCTTTTAGACATGATGGTAACTCTTGTTTGCTGCGGTCTACTATTATTACAATATTTCAACCACTACTTTACTTCTACGTAACGCAAGCACAATGAACGTTCAATATTACCACTATGGTAAAATACTCAACTTTACGATACTTTAACGATTACTTATTCTGTTGAGTGCTTACGGTTTCTCGTTTATTTGAGAGTGTCGTGGCGTTGTTCTCGTCTCTGGTGGCAGCTACTGTCGTCTCGACCCATAGACCTTCTCGAACAGCTCTTCGATCCACTACGTCGCTCTCCCTGTCGATCTCTCGAAGTCGTGAAGAGTTACCCTCGCGTTGCAGCTGTAGAGGCGTCAGCTCCATACGTTGTCTCTGCTCTCGTAATTAGTGTGAAGCGTCTGACAACGTGTCGTCCGGCGTCGTTGAATCCTGTTCTGTGGACAAACGCTTTATAAATGTCGTCGTCGAATACTACGTCGTCTGCTCGATAATTTGTCGGCTAGTGTAGTCAGGCTCTGCGTCGTCTGCTAGATGAGATGGCAACTAGCGTCGTCGTGTCCCGCGTTGTAGGCGCCAGAATGATGTGACGTCTCTTCTCCCCTTTCGTTGTCGCTGTTAATGTTGAGCCGCCACTGGTACAGCTCGGTCGGTGGAATGGAGACGCGACGCGCAATGATGGTTGTCCCCGTCGGATAACGTGGAACAGCACCTGAAAATCTCTAAAGAAAATTGGTCCTCGCATAATGTATGAAAGTCTGCTTGCGAGTCCGCACAGTCTTCTCAGCGATACGAACTGCTGATTTTAATTGTCTGTTATGGTTTTATGATGATTTGCTATCTCCGGTTAATTAGATATTGCAGTATTGAGTGGATCATTCATCACCGGCGTCGTTTCACACCACTGAAGCGAGGAAAAATTCATTTGCGATTCAGTATCAGTAGTTGTTACGTTGCTATGCAGAATTGTTCACTACGGCACGACGCAAATCCAGAGATAATCTATAATGCTATCTTGCTTTCGTGCGTCGTAATATTATTTCGGCAAAACACTCCTTTCAATACTCAATGTTCATCAAGTCACTCTTTCAATTAAAATGTTCGCAGTTAATTAATTTTGATCATCAACTTTCACACAGTTCAATTAATGATGGAGCCAACACGTAAGATTTCCATTACTGACGAACAATCTTTATTGTTCCTTCTTAGCAGTTAGTTTATATTCACCCACACCAATGGATCAGATGAATTACGATTCTTTTCAGTTCGGTGATCGTGACAATTACGACAACTTTTACAATCGGCGTATTTGTATTATCTTCGTGTGGTGGTATTAACGTTTCCTACTCAAGGCTAATCGGGTATTGCAGTCTTCGATACTATGTCCATTCTTCGTTGTAACTGTTCACTTTGATGAAGGTTGAGTCCAACAATAATATCTCCAATAATTAGAGTTCATTAAGTCGTCGTACACTATCAGAATATCACTTCAGTTCAAGTTCTCAAGTCAGAATAACTGAGAACAAAGTCCGCGCATCTCTATCAGGCAATAGCATTTTTTTTTTTTTTAGTAGAAACAATCTCGTAGCGTTCCGTTTGTAGTACTACAACAAACGGTGCTCTCTCACGACCTGATAACAAGGAAGCTAGCAAGCGGCTAGCATTTCCATGTTCGAGCACTGTAGACGCATTTCTCCGCTTTTGCAACTCTCTTTCACAATAAATGTTATCTCTAACCGACATATTACTTTGGCTTTAACTTTCGCCGTGCCGATTTACAGCTATTACTGAGATGTTTGATAGCTTTCTTTCTTTCTACCTTTATATAATGACGTACTCAGTAATTATTGAAATTGGTGTTCATCAAAACTTTAAGGTGTTATATTATTGTCAAAGTTGTCGTACCTGTCAGGATAACACTGTTCCCTACTTTAAATTATCATGACATTCTTATTTGAGTTTTCGGGTTTCTTGGGGTGTTACAAAGGCTACAGTTATTCCCTCACCTAGATACGTTCACCAGGTGGCCTGAGGAATTTCCGACGAAGGACATTGAACACGTTATCAGGCACTAAGCGCATACGCACCGCCGGTCGCGGTGGCCGAGCGGTTCTAGGCGCTTCAGTCCGGAACCGCGAAACTGCTACGGTCACAGGTCCGAATCGTGCCTCGGGCATGGATGTGTGTGATGTTTTCAAGTTTAAGTAGTTCTAAGTTCTAGGAGACTGATGACCTCAGATGTTAAGTCCCATAGTGCTCAGTGCCACTTGAACAATTTTTTTCGCATACGCACCACGGCATCCCACTCCGCACCGGCAGTTAAAAACAGCTCTGAGCTGTCACGCAACACCAAAATGGACAGACACACTGCCTGTCGTGCTTTTACGTCTACGAACGTCATTTAAGAGTGCTCTGAAGAGTACAGCAGCGGACAAATGTTACGCCTCCTTGGAGAGTTTTTACACAGCGTGGCAGACACAATCACAACCTCAGACTTCGCCACCCAAATAAGGGAACATACGTATATGCCAGCTGAGACCGACAATGCCCAGAAACCAGATGGAGAAACACTCATTCGTTTTTACGGAGCTGGAAAATTTGCACGTATGTATCTTACGCAATGATGCAGTGCGCAAAAGCCACTGCAGCCTTCGGCAGTCGGTATGGGCAGCAATACCTTCTGCATTATGATCAATGGTACACCCATCACAGCCGCATTGGATCGGATCAAGCCAGCATTTTCTGGATGCAGCAGACATTACAACGACCACGAAACGCAAACCACAGAAGACAGAAGAAACAGCGAAAAGAGGTGTTCACGTACCCCACGAGCTCCACGGTGAACCAGGCACTGCGACACCGAAACCGACGTCGAGGATTACTACTCCGCTTCCAATTAGAACCACCGACTCTGGCGGCGCACCAACCGGTTTGAAGAAGGAGGTAGTTACGAGGGCTGGACAGCATTATAAATTCAATCTGCAGTGTTGTGAACACTAAAGGGGAGAGTCATGTAGTAACCTTTTCTGACGTTTCGTCCACACTATTGTACAGTGACGCATAAACGTTCCGTTTAGTGACGGTTTCAAGCTGTACTAATACACTTTTCAGTTAGTTATTCCGCGTTTTACACTGTACATGCATTAGTGTTTGTGTAAGTGTAAGCTGTTATCGATTATATGTGAGAATAAATATATTCTTTCCTACGTTACCCAAGTCCTCAGCTCGTGGTCTAGTGGCCCTGCCGGCACGGTAGTTCAGCGTGTTCGGCCTCTGTAACAAAAAACTGAGTAGAATGATCAACAAACGATCTTGAACGGATGTCGCGTGACGTCCGCAACGACCAAACACACAAAAAAAGTGGCTAGCGTTGCTGCCTCTGGATCACGGGGTCCTGGGTTCGATTCCCGGCCGGGTTGGGGATTTCCTCTGCCCGGGGACTGGGTGTTTGTGTTGTCCTCATCATATCATCAACATTCGTGACAGTGGCTCGGTTGGACTGTGTAAAAAATTGGACTGCGTAAAAATTGGGACTTCGTACGTTCGCTAATGACCGCTAATGACCGCGCAGTTTGGCGCCCCACAAACCAAACATCATCATCATCCGTTACCCGCAGTTGTTCTGGGTTTTGCACAGGTAGTTCATGTCCGATATCTGTCATATAACATTTTGATTTATTTATCTTTGCTCCTACTGGATAATAATTTTTAGAGCCTTCTCCATTTCATTCGTAATCACGAGTCCCAAGACATCGGCGTATGCTCTACATACGATATTTTGAACATTTATGTTGAGCTCTCTTAGCTGTTGTTCAAAAGTGGCTATCAGGGGTTCAAAACGATAGTGAACATTGAGATTGGACAGACTTGACTTAACGAACTCTTCCATTTAAATGTTCTCGTTAGCTGGATTTTTATTACGATTCTGTATGAACTTTGGATTAATATTCTGAGTATTAAATTGACAAAATATTTGATTTTTATTTATTTAGCGTTGCTATTGACGCCAGTTTCTATTGGTCAATGGTCTGTAGATCCTCCTATACATCTTATATTTCATTCGTAACCGTCAGTTCCAACACGTGCAAAATCATTTGCCTTTATCTTTTCAAATAAGTAATGATGGTTTACTGCGTCAAAGACATTTTGGAAGTCTATCGATATTACAGTGCATTTTAATTTGAGAATATCTCTTATGGCTATTATATGTCTATAATCACACACAGTCTGAATAATCGATGTTTTCTTGGCCAAACTGGTTTCAAAATAAGGGCCGATTGCTACATGCGTTACTGTTTTGAACCTTTGAGTTAGTATATGGGACATGATCTTATAGTCACTATTATGCAATATTATGCGCCTGAGGTTTTCGATGAACATCCTGTGCGAGGTTTTGACTATGAAAACAACAATTTATATCACAAACTCCTTTGGGATTTCTGTGTCATGGTTCATTAGTTTACTGTATACGCATAACAATTTGGTTTTAATTATTTCTTAAAAAATCTGATAAAACTCTGTGGGCGTTCCATCAGGGCCAGGTGACATATTTTTAGGACTGTGTACAATTACGGTTTCCAGTTCTTTTCTGTCACTCTTTCTTCCGGGCATTAGGTACGTCCTCGACGGATATTCTTCATTCCTAACAAACACAATTGGCACTTGCTCACTTGAGTATGTGAGAATGAGTCCCCAGACAAATTAAGTTAATGTGATTCATTCTTTAAAATAAAAGCAGCATTATTTAATACTCCAGCGTCAAAGTCTCCAACATCTACAATCGCAAATCAATACCTTGCATTTGTTATTGAATGAAGAACAACAGAGAAATAGCTTTTATAATTGAAGTTTTGACTTCCAGAATGAGGGGGACTACGAATTCCTGTGCATTTCCCATCCATGTTGCTAATGGAGTTGGTTGTGGCATGTATGATGGCTGGAAACATGAACACAGAACTCTACATTTATTTCAAAGTATTTACCACAGTTGTTTTATCAACTCCAAACGAAAATCAGGGTTGGCGAATTGATGGCTCTCTAACTTAATGTCTGAAGTAAAAATAAAATGTAATTACACACAGTTTTGATTTGTAAAACCAGTATGTTTTAAACTGGAACACGTAACCTATAATAATTGCTTTCAGTTCCAAGCCATATATTTCTGCTATTCAGACTATCAGTACCGAAATAGTGTTAACGCTTTCGCTCTATGAATTTATCAAATTCGTTTTTTGCCACTATAACGCGTAAAAAATTGATATTGGCTTAACTCTAGACAATATAAACTGCGCCAGCACTGATTTCAAATAACAAATTGTTAATGGACTACAAAGAGAAAATCTAATGCCACTCAATTACGGTATAAAATTAAAATAACTTGAATAAATAGCTTCTTAATATGAACGCAAATGTTGAAATTCTACGTGAAGTTGGCTCGTTGTATATTTCAGATACAGTGCTCCTTTTTCCTTAATTGTAACTATTTTTGCGATACTTTCAAGCAACATCATTCGTCGTTCCGACGTCGCCATTTTAAGTCAACTACAACGGAGGGGTATCTGTTGAGAGGCCAGACAAACATGTGGTTCCTGAAGAGGGGCAGCAGCCTTGTCAGTAGTTGCAGAGGCAACAGTCTGGACGATTGACAGATATGGCCTTTTAACATTAACCAAAACGGCCTTGCTATGCTGGTACTGCGAACGGCAGAAAGCAAGGGGAAACTACAGCCGTAATTTTTCCGGAGGTCATGCAACTTTACTTAAGGTTGAATGATGATGGCGTCCTCTTAGGTAAAATATTCTGGAGGTAAAATAGTCCCCCATTCGGATCTCCGGGTGGGGACTACTCAGGAGGACGTCGTTATCAGGAGAAACAAAACTGGCGTTCTACGGATCGTAGTGTGGAGTGCCAGATCCCTTAATCGGGCAGGTATGTCAGAAAATTTAAAAAGGGAAATGGATAGGTTAAACTTAGATGTAGTGGGAATTAGTGAAGTTCGGTGGCAGGAGGCACAAGACTTTTTGTCAGATGAATACAGGGTTATAAATACAAAATCAAATAGGAGTAATGCAGGAGTTAGTTTGATAATGAATAAAAAAAAAATAGGAGCGCGGGTAAGCTACTACAGACAGCATAGTGAACGGATTATTCTAGCCAAGATAGACATGAAGCCCACGCCTACCACCATATAACAAGTTTTGAAACACGTATGTAACATAGCAGCGATGGTGAGGCATGATAAAATCTTTGACCAGAGAGCCTTTTATCGTGGTTAGTCTGCGCTTGACCGCGCGAGTGTTACGAGCAGCACTCTGTCGGTAGCAGTAGCTCAGTTCAGTTCTCTTTCAGTAGTCGGTCGGTAGTAGTCGTGCAGTACAGTTGCGAGCAGTCTGTCAGTGGGCAGTCTGTGAGCAGTGCAGTATGTCGGTAGTAGCAGTCGAGTGCAGTTGTGTGTGAGGAGTCGGCGGGCATCGACATGGCATTCTGGTCAAGATTCAGGACGAGGTATATTATATTTTAAACAAGGTAATGAATCAGCAATGCTCAGCTAATAATGTAAATTAACTGTAACTAATTTGTGCAATAATCGCCCCAATAATAATTTTGATTTCAAAGTAATTTTCAACAAAAGAACCTTTTAATTGAACCAACGATCGCCTTCCATTTCCTTTAAAGATAAGTTTCAGTTAAATTTCAAAAAAAAAAATATTATTTGCAATGCATTTCCTCCAAGCCGTGGCCAACAATAAGAGCAGAAACTTGACATGCAGTTATACTGAGGTAAGAAATTAATTCTGATTTTTGCACAGGGCCAAAGACCGATATTTCGGTTTAATTGAATTTTCATTGTCACTGAAGTTTCATTAGCACTGAATTGTCTCTCATTATTTTCGTGAGAGTTTACACCTTGAGTCAGATTGCGAATTCCACATTTTCATTGCCTTTGTCAGTACATTTAATTGCTAGGGAGGTTACGCTTGGCTCCCATTTCTATTAAATATTATCTTTTTAAAAAATTCTCCGGAAAGGTTACACTTAGCTCAATGATCATTAGCAGTCTTAAGTAAATATTGTCCTTTGTTTAAATTTCTGTGGGGAGGTTACACTTGGCGACACCCAGTCCAGGATCGAATTTCGTTGAGAATCTTTTGAAAACCAGTCAGATATCTGCTCTTATTTGCTTAAATATAATTAACATTTGGCGCAACGCTTTTATTAATATTGTGACTTTCTTTCTACAGGTCAACGGCAATTCGTTGCTCTGTTGTATTTGTGTGTTGTTTTTATATTGTGCTTATTTCATTTTGTGAATAATTGTGAATATTGTAAAAATGCCGCGAAAGACTGAATAGTGTATCGCGAGGTATTATGAACGAAATTACCGACTTAAACAACGTGACCGATAGTAATTGTGACACGCAGTGTAATGATGACAATCCTGCGTTCATTAACAATCAGTGCATTCCAACCACCAATAATGATGTAGATCTTAATGATGAACAAACGAACTCAATTGTCTCCTCTGTTAATGTGACGACAATTGATGACGCGGGGCACTCTATTGTAATGAGCGCTGCCGAGCTTAACACACCCGGTTTGGAAAATTCAAGTAACGTACCGACAAATTTTTCGAATGAAAATGGGTCAGTGTACTGAAAATTCGACGGATTCATTTAACGCGACAATTGCAGGTACACAATCAAACAGCACAGATAATGGAGTAGGTAATGTTACTTTGGATCAATTTATGGCAATAATGCTACAGTTTAGGAACGAACTTATTGAAGATTTCAAACAGCGGAAGGAAATGATGAATAATTATTTCAAACAACTTAATGAAAAACTTGATGAGCAGAACAAACGACTGGAAGAAGAGAACAAACAATTTAGAGAACGGAACAAACAATTTTCTGAAAGTATTAAACAGCCGAGAGAAAAACACGATAACCTTAATGAACAGAACAAACAAGCTAGCGAACAGATTACAGGTGTTACCATGCAATGCCAGGACATTAAAGAACAATTACGTGTGAATACTAAGACTTGTGCTAATAACAGTAATGAAAAAGTTGGCACTGTTGCACAAGAATTAAATAGTACACGTGTAAGCACAACAGAATTACATAAAGACGAAGTTAATGCAGTCACTGAACAATGTTCAGCAAACGCAACACTGATACACGAAATTAATGCAGTCACCGAACAATGCCCTAAAAACGCAGTACAGATTCGCGACGAAGTTAATTTAGAGTCAGTGGAAGTTTCACACACTCCGAATACGGAAGTTGATGAGAAATTTGCACGACAGATCAACCAAATTGACGAAAGTGTTACAGTAACAGAGTTGAAAACTAATTCAGTCACCAATACGTCACAGAATCCACTATTTTGCGAACATTTGTCAGACTTACTCAGCGCGTATAATTTGAGCAATTTACAGCAACTACGCGACTTAAAATCCGAAAAGCCACGCGACTTAAAATCTGAAAAGCTACGCAACTTGAAGTACGAAATGACACAGACGAACAGATTCACTCACAAACCCGAACGTGTTTTCAAATTCAATGGCGAGAACGTAGATTACGAGCAATTTTTATCCGCCAGAAAATGTAAGGAATTTAATAATGACAGAACACAGATACACGATTTGCACTGTATAAGACAATTTATTTTTGTACTTTCACCGCTATTACCTGTAATGCGGAAACGAGCTTTGAACCTGTTGCGACAATTTGCTATTGCATTTTCATCAGCATTGCCTGTAATGAGGAAACTTGAATTAGCACGGATACAACAATTTGCCTTTGGAATTTTACCGCCATTGCCTGCAACGCAAAAGCTAAAATTTATTTGCAGTGCGTAATTGACCTCAGGGGATTCATTACGCTTTAATGAATATGTGCCGTAGCGAGCATAGGGCCCCGAGCTGTAGTAGTGCTGTTTCATCTTTAGTTTTCTGCACTGCTGCCTTCTCTTCTACTATCCTTTATATCTATCAAAACTGCTCTTTAACTGTTGCTCTATCTAGTATTAAGAATAAGTAATGAAAACCGGATATGACAAATTTTTACTGAAAGTGGCAACATTCTTTAGGCACTCCAGAACCAGCGCAATTTTAATTACAGATGAAATCGTAATCATCAGTATGTGTAAAATTATTAGTAACAGGAACCACATTTTTGTAACAATAGATGTTTTTCACCACAATAGCATGAAAGTCAACCGCTTAGCATACCTAACCAACAATGCAGTCTACAAGGTCAACCAAGCTTTAATGTTTCGCCGCGTGCACGTATAGTCCCAGATCCAACAAATAGTAACGCACAGCAGCAAGGAAATAACTACGTATAGAAAACACAGTATTTGAATTCCTATCGCAATGCACCGTATAGAAGTGACTATCATGACCAACGTAAAAATAATGAGCACAATTTTCAGCGTACATTTAATAACAGTCGATCTTTTCAGCAGCAAGAACATAAGCAACAACACACTATCATGAATGATCCAGACAATAAGGTGTCATCCATAGCGTAATACGTCAGGAAGAGTTAACAGAACAGTTCAAATAGTCGAAATGCCACAGCATCATCCCGTAAATAATAGCACTTACGACAGAATTTGACCAGGCACAGTACAGGACGCATCTTCCAATAAAACAAGCACTACCATTGACACGCAAAATGTTGTTCACGAAAATGTAATTACTTTTGACAATATCAGAGACACTCTTTTGCAGGAAAGACCAGTCGTTCATAAATCTATTTCACATCCTGTTATCGAAATTAAAATTGGTTCATCGAAATTCTCAGCAGTAATCGATTCCGGATCACCTATGTCAGTAATAAATGAAGAAACTTTTAACGAGTGTAACAAAGAGAATACGTATCCGACATTACCATTAGGCAAAACAAAAGTGAAAGGAGCAGTACCGAGTAAAGGAGTAGACGTTAAATTACAGACGCATTTATCATTTTGTATTGGAGGTCATACTTTTCACTCAAATTTTTGGATTGTTCCTCTATTGACAACAGACGTTATTTTAGGTACGAATTTTCTGGTACAACACGACGCAGTCATTGATTTTCAGAATTCTTATTTAATGTTAAAGGACGAAAATGTACAATTGGCTTTAGAGTTTCAGTATTCACTATCTGCGGAAGAACAAACAATTAATCGCACAGAGGTCATTTCCGCAACACGTAACATAGATTGTAATCCCACATTGTTCACAGATACGTACGTACACAACTATAATACTCCAAACGAAGCTGACTACGACGTAATGCAAATGATTTCCGATAAAGTTAGACAAAGCAGTGCAACTACAGACGACGAACGAACGCACTTACACAAAATTCTTTTACAGGAAGCTCCAGTTTTTGACAACATTCCTGGTACTATGTCCGGTTTTATGTATGAATTTCAAGTGAAACAGCACGACACATTTAAAGCAAAGCATTATCCCATTCCATACATTCACAGAGAACAAGTTAAAAAAGAGTTGCAGGATATGTTTGACCGAGGAATTATTGAACCGGCAGTTAATCCGTACATACACATACTCTCATTCCAAGATGTAATTAATTCCATTCCAAATGAATCCACTATGCTAACTCCGTCTGTTATACTGAAAAACGTTGAACAAAATTAAAGAATTAGAATAATTATGCAATTCTATGTAATGACGTATCAATTTTATCAAATTCTCTCTCGCCTCTATTAACTGCACTACATACACAACGAACGTCACATTTTGTCTTTTTATATATGATTGTATTCCAGTTTTGTTTGTATGCACTGTGAAATGGTTAAGATATAACACACACCAGTTGACGTTGACATTTTTGTTGCCCTATGATATCTCAACATCGTGACTGTTTTACATTTTTCTTTTTGCTGCTGCATTGTGATATTCTCTGTACATTTTGCCTCTGAACACTGTCAATGTCTTTGACATATTACGTTTTCTGTCATGTTATGCTGTATGGTTAATTATGTCACCATAAACCAGTCATTATTTAGTGGGTATATGATTTAAATGCAAGACATTAATCTTTGTTCATCAATTTCAGAAAGAAATGATGCGTGTAAGAAATAAATTCAACAGAAATGGGAATTTCACCTACGGAATAAACGAAAGAAGATGCAATAACTTTATGAGGAAGAGTAAATGGATCAGGATTAACAAGCATTAACAAGAATATACTATACTCATCGTAGAATAGCAGTCTTAACTAATTTTTTCTTTCAGAATACAAGGCGATTGATGCAGGCTGTCAGACAGAACTACACATCTTAGGTTTAGTGATGAAATATGCTAGAGATAAGGAATAGTTGTGTAATGAGTAATGAATTGATTTTTTTTGCAGATGATAATGAATGCTGATGAATAATGATGAAGGATATGCTGTTATGAATAATGAAGTTTTTCTTTATAGGTGATGATAATAATGAAGTTATGATAATATGGATAATGAAGTGATTGATAATGAAGTTTTTTTCTTTACAGATGAGGATAATGTTGAAGTTATGTATTTATGCTATGTAGTTATTTAAGTATTTGTTGCAGTTTGCTTTGACAGCAGGTGTTATATTGCATGGTATGATGACTGAAGCTTTTGGAAAGGACAGCTATGGAACACATTTTTATACACATTTCACTACCTGTTAATTCGAAGTTCACTGCTTTTCAGCATAGTATGCGTTTCTTCTTTCAGGTCAATAATCCATTTTGTATTTTTTTTTCCAGGAGAAGCTACTTACCAAACCTGTTACTTATTATACCTGTTCTAGTACTTGCATTTTTATTTTTTTTACCCATTTGTGTCTATCATTCATAAATGTGATCACTTATACTGCCTTGTTATATAACCTTGCTACAGCTGACTCATGACGAATGACGTTACCTATCCTCATTTGTAGCAATAGGTCAAAAGCAAATATTGTTATGCCTCAGCAATTAATTATCGATCCCAACGCAATGCATTGCTAACAAAAAAATGTATTACCAGTCCCAATTAATGATACCAGTTTAAAAGAGTTCTGAGTAATGCTGATCAGCTCTGAATAGTATGTCACTTCAGTAATGACTTCTTAATGATGCAAAAAAAAAAAAAATAATGCTTTGTAACTGGCTAATAACTGCCACTGTTTATTGTAATGAGACTACTTATAATGCCCGTGATTATTAATGCTATGACTGTAATTAACTGATTTTTAATAATGACTTCTTAATGATCTGAATAATACTGAATGATGAACAATGTTTTATTCTATTCAACTTGCTGGCCACTGAGTGCCAATAATTAATGTCACTAAATGAATTACGTTATTAATTATGCCATTAATTAGCTCCTGTTTTCAATGATGATTTTTCATGTTCTATTACTGGCCACTGAGTGCCAATAATTAGTGTCACTTAATGAATTATATATTAATTGTCATCAATTAGCTCCTGTTTTCAATTATGACTTTTCATGTTTTGGCAAATGGCCAATGAGTGCCAATAATTTGTATCACTCAATGTATTATGTTAATGCTAGGCCAATAATTGACTCACCTTTTCAATTAAGACTTCTGATGAACATTATTCTGTCATACTAAATATGCTTTGTAACTGGCCAAGGACTGCCACTGTTTATTGTAATACGATTACCCATGATGCCAATAATTTAATATTCTGTAATACTAAAGACATGGTACAGAAATGTTCAATAACTGGGCTATGAATGCCGCAAACTACTACTGTAATTCTCAATATTATGTGACTTAATGTCCTTCACCTTATGAGCTAACTACCCTGAATTACTGGAATGTCGATTTGTCCTGTCCATCCTCATGATCATGGAGCACTATATTTGGTTTTTGCACTAATTCTACGTTGGTGTGCCTTGTAAGAGCGTGGTGTTGACACGACATGCAATCCACCCCCGTGAGCGATGAAGATGTTATTATGGTCCCACTGTTTGGTGTACCTAAAGTACTGCCAAAATGAAAACATGGAACATTACTACGACAGTTCAGTGTCTTGGTACGCTGATAAATTCTGATGGGAAAGGAACTTCAAATTGTGTCACTTGGTGTTGTACTTCTGTGGAAAGATATGGACTTTCAGAACAGCTGTGTGCAATCTAAAGTGCTACAACCATGATGCAATCCTTCCCTTTCCTATCCTAATAGTGAAAATCATTTTTTTTGCTAACATCATTTATGTTCATGGGTTATACATTTTTTTTCGATTCGCTGAACTCCAGTACGAGTACACTTACGCCACTTGTCGACATGATTTTTTGCCATTATGTTTATTTGTTGTGGAAATGCTAAAGACATTTTTTCGATTTGTTCTGAAGTACAGTATATGTGCACTCTTGTCTTTTATATTGGATATACATTTTTATTTTGATGATGTGTTCTGAACTACAGTGCATGTGCACTTATATTATGTGTTAATATGTTTTCTACTGAACTTCAGTGCCTGTGCACTTTTCTCATTTTTCAATATGATTTGTACTCATTCTGTATACCTTTTATGATTTCCTGATATGTTCATTATGCACTTATGTCATTTGTTACTCATTGTATATACATTTCGTCTTTGCTGATATGTCCTCAACTGCAGTGCATGTGCACTCATGTCACTTGTCAACATGATTTTCTGCCATAATGCTACAGAATTTTTTCAGTGCGTATGCACTCTGTTATCTGTCAAATAATTTGTATATACATTTTTCTGATTTGCTACTATGTTTTGTACTCACATTTTGTCTTTGTCTGATATATTTTGTACTTTTAATTTATGTACTACATTTGAATATTCTGTAAATTGTAAAAATTTCTTGCGATGGCAAGTCCAAATGACTCACCATCGCTGCCAAATTTTTGCCCCCCCAGTGATGGTGAGGCATGATAAAATCTTTGACCAGAGAGCCTTTTATCGTGGTTAGTCTGCGCTTGACCGCGCGAGTGTTACGAGCAGCACTCTGTCGGTAGCAGTAGCTCAGTTCAGTTCTCTTTCAGTAGTCGGTCGGTAGTAGTCGTGCAGTACAGTTGCGAGCAGTCTGTCAGTGGGCAGTCTGTGAGCAGTGCAGTATGTCGGTAGTAGCAGTCGAGTGCAGTTGTGTGTGAGGAGTCGGCGGGCATCGACATGGCATTCTGGTCAAGATTCAGGACGAGGTATATTATATTTTAAACAAGGTAATGAATCAGCAATGCTCAGCTAATAATGTAAATTAACTGTAACTAATTTGTGCAATAATCGCCCCAATAATAATTTTGATTTCAAAGTAATTTTCAACAAAAGAACCTTTTAATTGAACCAACGATCGCCTTCCATTTCCTTTAAAGATAAGTTTCAGTTAAATTTCAAAAAAAAAATATTATTTGCAATGCATTTCCTCCAAGCCGTGGGCAACAATAAGAGCAGAAACTTGACATGCAGTTATACTGAGGTAAGAAATTAATTCTGATTTTTGCACAGGGCCAAAGACCGATATTTCGGTTTAATTGAATTTTCATTGTCACTGAAGTTTCATTAGCACTGAATTGTCTCTCATTATTTTCGTGAGAGTTTACACCTTGAGTCAGATTGCGAATTCCACATTTTCATTGCCTTTGTCAGTACATTTAATTGCTAGGGAGGTTACGCTTGGCTCCCATTTCTATTAAATATTATCTTTTTAAAAAATTCTCCGGAAAGGTTACACTTAGCTCAATGATCATTAGCATTCTTAAATAAATATTGTCCTTTGTTTAAATTTCTGTGGGGAGGTTACAGTTTATATGCCAACTAGCTCCGCAAATGACGAAGAGATTGAAGAAATGTATGATGAGATAAAAGAAATCATGCAGATAGCGAGGCGAGATGAAAATTTATCAGTCACGGGGGATTGGAATTCGATTGTAGGAAAAGGAAGGGAAGGAAAAGTATTAAGTGAATATGGAATGGGGGTAAGGAATGAAAGAGGAAGCCGCGTGATAGAATTTTGTACAGAGCTTGATTTAATTATAGCTAATACCTGGTTTAAGAACCATGAAAGAAGGTTCTATGTGTGGAAGAGGCTTGAAGACCCCGGAAAGTTTCAGATAGATTATATAATGCTAAAGCAGAGATTCAGGAACCAGCTTTTAAATTGTAAGACATTTCCAGGGGCAGATGTAGACTCTGACCACAATTTATTGTTTATGAACTGTAGACTAAAGCTGAAGAAACTGCGAAAAGGTAGGATTCTGTTGTCTATACAATTTTTTTGCTGAAATTATATATAAGGGGAAAGAATATGATCGTACGGGAGAAACAATTTGTCTAATGGCTTCCACGCTCTGCTATTGTAATTCAAACCGACTGAAGTAAAGAAAACGAAACCGCACATTTTCACAACACAGCACACTGTTTCTTTCTAGCAATTGGTTTTAAACGTGTATATTGTCGTTTGAAGAATATGCAGCCAATGTCCGTCTGATCGTTTTTGAAGTGAATTGGTCAAGAACTTTTCGTGATTTTTGGCAACAAAATTTATTGGATGAATGTTTATATATTATATAAATTAAAAAATATGTGTAACCTTTGTCCAACCGAATGTTCTTTATCGTACAACAATCTGAATGAAATTGGTCAAGAACTTTCAGTGATTTTTGGTAATGACATTTCCATATATGCAATACATTTACGCCTTGTATATTTATAATTATATTTTAGACACCGACCACAGTAGTACAAGTCAATATGCCAACTAACTCCGCAGATGATGAAGAGATTGAAGAAATGTATGATAAGGTAAAAGAAATTATTCAGACAGTAAAGGGACCTGAAAATTTAATTGTGATGGGTAATCGTAATTCGATGGTAGGAAACGGAAGAAAAAGAAAAATAGGAGGTGAATATGGATTATGGGAAAGGTATGAAACAGGAAGCCGCCTAGTAGAATTTCGTTCAGATCAACACTTGGTTTAGGAATCATGAAAGAAGGTTATATACGTGGAAGAAACCTTGGACAGCGGAAGGTTTTAGATTGATAATATAATGGCAAGACAGATTTTCGGAACAAGATTTTAAATTGTAAGACATTTCCAGGGGCAGATGTGGACTCTGGCCACTATTCATTGGTTACGAACTGTAGAAGACTAAAGAAACTGCAAAAAGAAAAAAATATCAACGAGATGGTATATGGATAAGCTGAAAGTACCGGAGGCTGTAGAGAGTTTCAGAGGGAGCATTAGGAAATAACTGTCTGGAACGGGGGAGAGGAATACAACAGAAGACTAACGGGTAGCTTTGAGAGATGAAATAGTGAAGGCAGCTGATCATCAAGCAGGTAAAAAGATACGGCCTAGCAGAAATCCTTGAGTGACAGAGGAGATATTGAAATTAATTGCTGAAAGGAGAAAATATAAAAATGCAGCAAATGAAGCAGGCGAAAGGGAATACAAACTTCTTAAAAATGAGATTGACTGGAAGTGCAAAATGGCTAAGCACGAATGGCCAGAGGACAAATTTAAGGATTTAGAAGCATATCTCACAAGGGGAAAGACAAATACTGCCTACAGGGAAATTAAAGAGGCTTTTGGAGAAAAGAGAGGCAGCAGTATGAATATCGAGAGGGGAAGGGAAAGCTGAAAGGGGGAAGGAATGTATATACAGGGTATATACAAGGGAGATGAACTCGCAAGCAATATTACAGAAACAGAAGAGGACACAGGTGAAGATGAGATGAGAGACATAATACTGCGAGAAGGATTTGACACAGCACTGAAAGACCTAAGTCGAAACAAGGAGCAGACGACATTCCGTCAGACCTACTGATAGCCTTGGGAGAGCCAGCCATGACAAAATTCTGCCATCTGATGTGCAAGATATATGAGACAGGAGAAATACTCTCAGACGTCAAGAAGAATATAATCATTCCAATTCCAAAGACAACTGGTGCTGACAGGTATGAATATAACCGAACTGCCAGTTTAATAAGTCATGACTGCAAAATACTGACACCAATTCTTGACACAAGAGCAGAAAAACTTGTAGAAGCCGACCACGGGGCAGCTCTGTTTGGACTCTGAGGAAATGTGGGGACACGCGAGGAAATACTGACAATATAACTTATCTTAGAACATAGGTTAACGAGAGGGAAATCTATATTTATAGCTTTTGTAGACTTAGAGAAAGCTTTTGACATTGCTGACTGGAGTTCTCTCTCTGAAATTCTGAAGGTAGCGGAAGGCAATTTGCAACTTGTACAGAGGCCAGACGCCAGTTATAAGAGTCGAAGGACGTAAAAAAAAGCAGTGATTGAAATGGAGTGAGACAGGGTTGTAGCCTATCCCCTGTGTTATTCGATCTGTAGACTGAGCAAGCAGTAAAGGAAACCAAAGAAAAATTTGGAGAAGGAATTAAAAGTTCAGGGAGAAGAAATAATAACTCTGAGAATTGTCGATGACATTGCAATTCTGTAAGAGACACCAATGGACTTGAAAGAGCAGTTGACTTGAATGACAGTGTCTTGAAAGAAGGATATAAGACGAACAGCAACTAAAGCAAAAGAAGGATAAGGGAATGTAGTCGAATTAAATCAGGTGAAACTGAGGGATTTAGGTTCGAAAACGAGACATTTAAAATAGCAGACGAGTTTTGCTCTTTGGGCAGTAAAATAACAGATGATGGTCGAAGTCAGAGAGGAAATAAAATGTAAACTGGCAATGGCAAGAAAAACGTTTCTGAAGAAGAGAAAATTGTTAACATCGGATTTAGATTTAACTGCTAGGAAGTCTTTTCTGAAAGTATTTGTCTGGAGTGTAGCCTTGTATGGAAGTGAAACACGGAAGTTAAACAATTTAGACAACAAGAGAATAGAAGCTTCTGAAATGTGGTGCTACAGAAGAATGCTGAAGATTAGATGAGTAGATTACCTAACTAATGAGGAGATACTGAATAGAATTTGGGAGAAACTAACTAGAAGAAGGCTCACATATATTCTGATAAATCAAGGAATCGCCAACTAGTTATTGGCGGTAAGTGTATGTGGTAAAAGTCGCAGAGGGAGTCCAATAGAGGGAGTAGTAAGTAGATTCAGAAGGATGTAAGTTGCTGTAGTTACTCAGAGACAAAGAGGCTTGCACGGATTAGAGCAGCATAAAGAGATGCATCAAACCAGTCTTCGGTCTAAAGACCCCAGCAACAACATATTTATATATTACATAGAATACAAAATATATAGCCGATGACCGCGCGAATGTTGGTTAGAGTATCGTGTAAAAATTTTAAGTAAATCCGGCAAGTACTTCTCGAGAGTTTTGGTAGCACCTTTAAACAACGACTTATATTTATATAATAGTACAGATAAGAATTATGTTATAAAATAATGTGACGGGGTATTATGTGGAGGATCACATGTGAATGGACATCAAAGAGAAAAAAAAGTGCGATCAGCGATCACTGTAATTGAATTATGATGTGTGCACATGTGCGCATGTAGAAATACAGGGTGGGCAGATAAAAGGGCCGATTTGGATACAATGAAAAAGGCCAAAGGTTATGTTGTATAATGATTTCAAACATAACAACGACACCCTTGCGCATTGCCATTTCAGTCACTGTTCCTATTTTGAAAATAATGTCTTGTGGGTCGACGCCATTGTTGCGTCGATTTTCAGACAATCTACGATGAAAATTGTTCACGGCATGTTCAAGCATCTGTATAGGAATGTTTCTGAGTTGTGCACGAATTGTATGTAGATATCTACTATACACCCTGTGTTTCAGGAACCCCCGAAGGAAGTAATTACAGACCGATAAGTTGGGAGATCTGGGAGGTCCCAAAAGTCCCCACTCATTCAAATGATGTGGTCAACGAACATACTGGGCACTGTTGCCATTGAAATCTGAACACAATGTTGCTGAAACCAGTACTCATTTCCAGGGAACTGTCCAAGTTCAGGTGCAAGAAATTTGTCAACCTTGGCAGCAGGCCGCTGGACTGTGGTTGGTCGTCCATGTCCATCCTCAAAAAAAGAAAGGGCCGATTATGTAAACTGAGGATGTAGCGCGCCACTAGTGACTTTATGGCTGTGTAACAAGCGTTGATGGAGTTCGGAAGGGTTATTCTCGCACTAGTATGGCAGGTTTGTTAGTTCATATAACCACTGAGATGAAACTGTGCCTCATCAATCATCTATAGTAAATAGCCTTCATTGTCTCCAATTTTAGTCAACAGTTCAGCAGGCTGAGTCGTTCGCTTTTCATAATCACTTTAGCCGCGAGGAGTAGCCGTGCGGTCTGATGCCTTGTGTCACAGTTTGCCCGTCGGAGGTTCGAGTCCTCTCTCGGGCATGAGTGTGTGTGTGTGTGTTGTCCTTAGCGTAAGTTACTTTAAGTAGTGCGTAAGCCTAGAGACCAATGACCTCTGCAGTTTGGTCCCATAGTCCTTCCCACAAATTTCCAATTTCATAATCACTTTCACTGAACTGCTGCACAATCTGTATCTGGTACAGTTGCAACTTTAAATGATTTCGTCAAATTCTGTGCACACTACGGCTGGACATGGAAACTACTGCCACAATTTGTCTCACAGAACGCTTTGGAGTGTTGGTTACTTTTTGTACCGCCTCTGTTCGTTCCTGTGAGCGACAATTTCTGGTCCTTTCCGGCGATTTCAGTTTAAGTACGCTTCCTGATGTTTCAAAATTTATCGTCCATAACCTGACTGCGTGTCCCTAGGGTACAGGATCATTCCATCTAAGGTTGAAATGATGATGGCATTGTCGTCCAGGAGCAACACAGTCACCGCTTTTGGCCTTCGCAGCCACAACAGTTCAGACCATCTCCAGCGCTCCATCTCAGCAATTAACGTACATACCTGAACCATCAAGTGCTGCCAATAACACCATTCTACTTCTAGAGACTAATCGAAACAACCCATTTTTCTGACACACCCTATGTTTCTGGCATCCATCAGTGTAGTATTTATCGCTAGTGTTCTACGACTCATAAATATTACTAGCTGCCAAAAGAACCCTATTCTTCTTGATGATCGAACGATCATCGAAACACGAAGTAGATAGAGCAAAAAAATAACTGACAAGGACCGTTTTTATATTTACATAGTTGTATTAGTTTGAAACCCTTACCATTTGTTTGTACTTCCATGCCCACTAATAACATAACTTTTAGATTTTTGAAACGGCACCCTCACGGCGTTCCCATCCCTATTTTATGCAGTAGCGTATTTTTCTAACACAGTTTATGTACGGACATTAATATAGAAGCTGCTGTATTGCAAATTAAGAGGGATGTAGCATTTTGTAAAGTTGTTATTAGGTGACATTAACCGAAGTTTTCACTACACCCAATGTCTTGTATCGTCATATTGTTTGTTACTGTGACGTAACCATAGCCAAAAGGTGATTTGACAACGTTAGTAACGGTAAGTGATGAAATATGAGTTAGTTACCATTTTTCCAAAGCTGTAAACCGTTGTAGCTAAGTGCCTAACGAATATTGCCCGCCATTTCCTCTAGCCTTTCTCTGAACGCTTTAAGCACAACATGATGCAATACCATTTTCGATAGTCTATCTCCGGCTGGAGCAAAATAGAAGGCTACGAGTGCTCTGCATACCTCTTTACTCGCGGACTTCCTGGAACTTGAGAGTCGTGTTGCTTACGCAGGAGTTTTCCTGGAACACTTTGCACAGTTTGGCCTCGCTAGCTTCTTCGTTGCCTGCGGAGGAACTGTCCCCCCACAGGTTTAGAAATACAGTATCTCTCATACTGGTGACTCTAACTGGGAATTCGCTGTATTGTTCGCCAAAATTTTTCTACGTTCGTCAACTAATACTTCAAAGTACTTTATCGTGGACCTGTCACGCAATTTAAACAGTCTTCACGGATCATGTGAATACAAGGAAATAAGTTCTGCAAACCAACAAGTTTCAAATATATTCGATCAGTTAATCAATGTAATTACCGTAGACAAAAGTATCATAGGTTCCCACACTTGAGATAATTTTAAACACCGCTGGAAAGCACTTTTAACATCGGAAATGCGGAAGGAAACATTCTGTGGCCCGTACAGACGTGATATTAAAGTGACACCCTCGTGACAAGCATCCCCTTGTAGGACAAAAACGGTCTCAGAGAACTGAACGTTAGGGTGGAACATAAATACAGATAAATGCCACCAGATACTTATGAAATATTTGTTTACTTGGATAGAAACTAGTTTTCGAACTGTTTCAGATTTATATTCATGTGGGTACCCAAACGTTACATATGACTGAAGATGGTATAAAAACAGTTTACGCAAATAAACAAATATTTCATAAGTAACTGCTCACATCAATACTCGCCTAAGCACTGCACAATATCCATAATGGAGGCTCAGTCTGGGTATGAACTGCTCTTTTCATGAGTTTCAAGACATTAGCCCGAATAACGGAAATGATAACATACGAAAAGATGGGGTACAAAACAATGAATTACGTATTTTTCATCAGAAAGTCATTGGACTAAGAAATAAACTTCATCAATTATTCAGCTGAATTATTTGGTGTTTCTCTTTTTTAACACGTTTCATTCTCTTCATGGAGGGGCAGAGCGAGCTGCTCGACACCCAGCCCAGGAGCCCAACACTTTCCAGGCAGGAGATGTCCTGGGAAAAACTACGTGAAGTTCCAGTGTGTGTTGGCGGACCTGTTTCTGGTTGTAATAGAGTAAAGTCGATGACTTCTGTGATATACGCGGAGTATACCTACCTGAAAAAAAAGGTTGCATGAAGTAGGCAACGCTGATGTATTTTACAGAAAATCAGTTGAGAAAGCAAATTGAATTTATGTAATTAGTTGAGTATAACGTAGCAGTATTTTACACTAGAAATATAATAGAAAACATATTATAACATGTAATATTTAAGGCCACAAATGTTGTAAATCACTGTATCGACCAAAGTCTTGAGACATTGCTAATGAAATTACCACGCGTTGCCTCCTTATTTAGTGGATATATACAGAAATCCTGTAGAAAAATTGAGTTTCTTTTTGACACAATGCAGCACTACTAATCTGACAGTTCAGACAATACGTGGAAAAGGTCACTCCAGGTTAATTTTCTGACTAATAATAAAGACAGGAAGAATTCGGAGGATGTAATGAGTTCTTTCCAGCTCTTTTGACCTTTCTATACAAGTGAGAAAAAGATCTGTGAAATCTTGGTTGACGAAACTTATATAGACGATATGATGAAGATTGTCACCTGCTGTCAGTCTTACCAGGCCCACTAGTAACAGCTACCATGTATGTAAGTCCTTTAGATTAGCTGGTGGAGCTGGTAAACAGGTATTTAACAAAAATTCGTGGATTATAAAATGAGAATGAATGTATCAGGAAAAAGTATAAATAACTAATTTAGTTGTTTCCTAAACGATATATTGCCCTTTTGAGGCAATTTTTCAGGGAGGAACATCAAAAATTACAGTACAGACTGTGTATGGTTGACAGTTGTTTACAAAAGGCATGAGAACATCCTGTAAAACAAAGAGGGTGCTTTATATTGCACTGAAAACATACATCTTAAGATTTTGCTTCACTGTAAAAATAATGAAACACGTTGAAAATGTAAGGAAAAGGTACGAGAATGTTTTCATTGGCTCTAAAATTGCTACTTCAGATAATAAATCAACAATTATATGGGAAGTGATAAAAACAGAGGTAAATAAAATTACAGACGAGACAGAAGTGTGGGATTATGGCAGAACTGTAGATGAAAGAGTATCTGTTGCTAGTATCGTAAGTAATCATTTCTTTGCAATAGCTCACCAGTTTGAATACAATGGCTCTGTAGATTCGGTCATAAATAATCTGCGAGGATCTGTACAGAACAGAACCAACGAGATCTGTTTATTCTCAATCGCAAAATACGAATCAGAGGAAGTAATCAGATTCATGAAAATCAAAAACTCCACAGGTGTGAGCAATATGTTTAGCAAAGTTATGAAATAGTGTAGTAAATTTATAAAGTAAGTACTATGTAACATCTATACTGACAACTGAGTGAATCAAGATACTAACCCTGACAAAGCCAAATAAGTAAATATTCTACTATTTTTCAAGTAGAGTGATAGAAGAAAGAGGTCTCCACCTCTCATCCAATCACACTAATCACAAAACTTTCTAAATTTACTACAGTATCCTCAGCAAAAGTCAGTTTGGATTCCATGCACTGTTCAGTTCATTTTTTTAAATATTGTTGCTACTAAAGACAGAATTCAATTTGAACACACCTTGAATGCGTATTCATTTCAAATTGACATACATTTTGGTGACAGTAGGGCAAGAAATCTTGTTGTTGATGCAAATCTCCATCTGAATGTAGTGTTCTATTTTGTTTCTCCGAAAGGATCTGTGTCATTGCGGTATAACAATGATTACTGCAAGCCATTCAACGATCCAGTGTTCAGCAATGCAAAGATACAAGTAAAGATTAAAATGAGATAAAAAAGTAGCTTATCATTGTGTCACCATATTTATCAGACCTTATGGAGATGTTCTTTTCATAACTAGTATTAAATGGTTCTATATTCATTCCACTCAGAACTGGTGTTCATCTCAACATCACTATGTGGTGTGACTGTCACAGCCATGAACTCACTCTTGGTTTCGTTGTGGCATGGAAGCAAACAACTTTTGGATGTCATAAAAAGAATTTCTCACCAAGCCTGGAACTGTATCCCAGATGTGCTCTATGGATGACAGGTCAGTTGACCGCGCACTGCAGTCAATGAGCCATACATCATTCAAGATGTTTGTAGTGTGAACTCCAGTTTGGCGTCTTGCCTTATATTCTACTGGAATGTGCTGTTTAATACCCTGGCCATTGTGGGTATCACAAAAGGGTTTATCATTCTTGCCACATACTGAGATAATTCATCTCCCTTCAGCAATTACCAAATCAACCGTGTTGTCATATCCATTAGCTCGTCACACTATAGTTCCAGGAGCTGGAGAAGTAAGGGTTTCGAGAATCGCTACTTCCCGTTATCTTTCACCATGTTGTCTATAGATACATTGGTGTCGATCTAACCATCACAAACAGAAGCGAGGCTCATGACTGGACACAACGGAATTTTTATTTATTTCATCGTTTATTAACATTACCAAGTGACCCACCACCTTGGTATAGTGGGTCTTTTGCTACTAGAAACCTGAAATAACCGCGCCGTAAGCAGGAGATGAGCCTCGGTAAGTGACCTCGAGCCTCGCCTCCCCGAAGAGCGCTCCTTATCCATGTTGTGTGCTCGTGGTTGCATATTTACGTCCTATTATACTGCTTATGTACGTTTATGCACGATTTTGTAAAGTTCACATGATTTACAGTTTCCATCTTATACATTTGACAATTTACACATTTACACGTTTGAAAATAATGATCCAAAGAACTAAGCACTTACTTGTTTTACTTGTACAAACAGGAAAATTCGTTGTTTTATTACTAATTCTAACTTATTTCTAAAGTCCATGTTTGTATTTCTTGTAGTCATCTGATCTGCTTCTATGCCGTATATGTATCTGGTGATATTCGAGTCTTCATGACATAATCTGTGTCTATATGCTCATCTGTTTCCATAACAGTGTTTGAATATCTCTTGTCCGAAGCATCATGTTGTGGTGTAGGGTGTGTTTCGTGTCGGATCTTGTATATACGCGTTGTTGCTGTAAGTCTTATGTAGCGCTTGTGATATTTTATCACTGATTCGGTGAAACATGCTCCAGTTATCTGGGTCTCTTGAAACTTACCCTATGTCTTTGATTATTGTGTGTGAGTGGCTACATTTCAGTGCTATGTGTTTGGGGATCCATGCTGCCCACATTCACAAATATCGCTTTGGCCTTAGCAGGTGTGTAAGAGAGGGACATGGCCCGTCAGGAAGTGTACCGTACCGCGATTTGCGTCAACGTGTCTGAGCCTCAACCGTTTCCAGATATTCGGGAAGAAGGAGAAAACTTTTCAGACTGTTCCCATTCTCTTTGCTATGTTTCAACCTTCCAAAGATCTAACTGGCGTTTTTCTGTAATATGCTCCCTTGTTATCTCATATGCATTATTCAGTCTTCCTCTTTTGAGCCAGTATGCTGCTGCTCTGTGTCTAATGGTATGTGGCAGGTACACCGTATAGGGCTTCCACAGTCGTGCTGCCAAATGCCGCTGACATTCTGAGCAATACACCCCTTTGTCGACACCTCACAACGGTTTTTTGGGTCGTGAGGGACAGTCGATGTGCCCTGGCACATTATGGATTCAAAGAGGGCTGTATGATACATTCACTGTGTCTGCAATGGTAGTCTGTAGCGAGTTGAGTTTAAGGTGGCGATTTTGTGCATTAGTATTGCCGCCTTTACAGTTACGAGTTTTATGTGCTCGTTGAATGTCAGTCATTCTTCGAGGTGGATCCCTAGATATCTTGTTATTTCCCTCTGTATGCTAGTGTTGTTCACTCTAATAGTGGGGCTTCTCTGCAAGGCCCCTTTGATCAGAAAATATACTGTCTTGTTTGTCGCAATTGTGAGCTTGTTGTGGCTGCACCAGTCACTTATTTTTATAAGTTGTGTAGCCTTGCTTTGGAGTTGCATTCGCGAGTTTGCAGTTTTTACTACAAGGAAGTCATCAGCATAGGCTACAATATCCTTCATCCTCTCATCTTGGTGCAGATTGTTTAGGAGCGGTTCTACTGCAATATCCCAGCGAATTGGCCCACAGATTGAGCCCTGTGGGTATTCTTTTGTTATTTTCTTGAGAACCATTGGTATTGCTGCTTGTCATTGCACCACCCTATCTTCGCAGCAGTCGAGCAAGCTATTGTGTAAGACTGTTGGTGTCTGCATCTCTCGTAGCGTTGCGAAAAAGGCAGGCCACCAGAGATTGTCGAAGGCACCTGCTATATCTATTGCTGTTGTTACTGCTTATTTTTCTTGTGTCTTGTATTATTTCCAGCACGCAGTTAACTGCGTCGCCTACTGAGCTTCTTCGTCTAAAACCATACTAGTGTGCAATAAGGCCGAAGAGCGTCCTGTGCGATTGTAGTCGATTGCACAGGAGCCCCTGCTGCACCTTAGGCAAAGTGTTTAGGAGGCAGATGGACCTATAGGTCATTGGTTGTGTTGGATCCTGATCCTCTGATTTTTTGACGATTACTACGTTCGCCGTTTTACACATGGCAGGGACCCTATGTTGCAACAGTGCTTCATTCAGCAACTCTCTTAGAAAGGGGAGTGACCTCTGCAACAGTATTTTTTAGTGTTATTGAATGTATGCCATCTGGACCAGGAGTCTTCTTATTCTTCAATTTTTTATTGCTAACGCTACATCTTCTTGGGCAAATGGGACAGTAACAGGGCTATTTATATAGGTGTCCTCCATTTTTCTTATTAAGTCTGTGTGATGTTGCTGGTCATTCTCCTTTTCATCATCAGGGAGAAACTTCTTCAGCAGGTACAGTGCTGAACATCTCCAGCCCCTTATAGTAGTGCCGTTTGTGCGCCTAAGAGGTGACAGTGCTGTCGGCGTCTTTACATTACCTGTTAGAAGTTTATATGGCTCCCCCATGTATTGTTTTCTAGCTGAAGTTTGACAAAATTGTTCCAGTGATCCTGTCTCGTCTTGTATTATTTGTTTTTATGTTTTCTTTTTGTATCCCGGTATAGGTCCAAACTTGCCGCCCTCTCTTCTGCTGTTTTTGGTTTCTAGTAATGTTTTCTTTTGTCTCTAGCGTCTTTCCTTAGTTTTGTCAACTCAGTGGACCAGGGGAGTTTCTGTTTCGCTGCACAGTCGGTCTTTAAGATAGCTAATTGTTGTAATTTTTGAAGCACGTCCGTCAGAATGTGATCTTCATAGACTATGATACCATAGACTGTATGGTGGGAAACTTCTTCAACCACGTCCCTTAATTTTTGCCAGTCAGCCTAGTTTAGAAGAAGTCATTATTTTTGTTGATGTGAAGTTTGTGTGTCCGTGTTTGTGTATGTGTTTGTTGTGTGGATGAGTATGGCGGGGTGGTCACTGTTGCGGTAGTTTTTAGTTCTTCCTATTTCTTGACATGTATTATGGATACATACGTTTTAGATATGGTGGCAGCACACACAGCACAGACACACAAGGAAATGACCAAACAGAAAACACTCTGTTGCCAAAGAACCTCCACGTGAGAAAACAATATTCCAAAAGCAGATATACTGATAGTAGAACGCTACATACACTATGACAGTTAGGCGGGAGGTGAGAAAACTTGGATTTCATGGTCAAGGGCTGCTCATAAACCACACATCACGTCGGTAAATGCCAAACGAGGCCTCGCGTAACATTGGACGATTTAACAGTGGAAAAACGTTGTGTGGAGTGACGAAACACGGTACACAATGTGGTAATCCGATGGCAGGGTGTGGGTATGGTGAGTGCCCGGTGAACGTCATCTGACAGCGTGTGTAGTACCAACAGTAAAATTTCGAGGCGGTGGTGTTCTGGTGTGGTCGTGTTTTTTATGGAGGGGCTTGCACCCCTTCTTGTTTTGCGTGACACTATCACAGCACAGGCCTACATTGATGTTTTAAGCACCTTCTTGCTTCCCACTGTTGAAGAGCAATTCGGGGATGGCTATCGCATCTTTCAACACGATCGAGCACCTGTTCATATTGCAGGGCCTGTGGCGGAGTGGTTACACTACAATAACATCCCTGTAGTGGACTGACCTGCACAGAGTCCTGACGTGAATGTTATAGAACACCGTTGGGATGTTTTACAACGCCGACTTCGTGCCAGGCTTCAACGACCGACATCGATACCTCTCCTCACTGCAGCACTGCGTGAAGAATGGGCTGCCATTCCCCAAGAAACCTTCCAGCACCTGACTGAAAGTATGCCTGCGAGAGTGGAGGCTGTCATCAAGGTTGGTCGGTTGGCAGTTTCTCTGTCCAAAGTATCATTCTGTCCGTCTCCTCTGTTGTAGGGAAAAATGTTTTTTCCCCTTCCGGGTGATTGAGACATATCACGAGACGCAGAGCAGTCTGGAAAATTTCCTTGTTTTCTGTCCTACTTATACGTAAGTTACTCTCAAGATTATCCTAATCAATTACGTTATTACCGTGTTCTTTGGGGTTTCTATGTGTGTCCCGTGAAACATCTGGACACTTGTCTTCCCTTATCGTTTGTGTATTCTGGAATTGTCTGTGGATGAAGTACTTTTAAATGTATTATTAGATAGATTGTTTGTATGTAGCGTTGGACTATCAATATCTCTGCTTTTGGAATATTGTTTTCTCATGTCGAGGTACTTTGGTAACAGAGTGTTTTCTGTTTGGCCATTCCACTCTGTGTCTGTGCTGTGTGTGCTGCCACCATATCTAAAACGTATGGGCTTTAACTACAGTCTGCAATTGCAAGAGTCATATTCTGAATAAAATTTTAATGATGTTTTTTGAGCTACTGAATTGTTAACAGGTATTGCATCTTTTAGTGTTTCTCGTGTGTCAATACGTCTATCCGTTCCTTTATTTTCGGTGTTACGAGGCGAATTTGTTTCGGTATCACTGAGGTGCCCTAGAGCATTATTTTGCGTTTCTTTCCTGCTTGTTTTGTCTCTTCAAGCTCTTCCACTCTTAGCAGAAACTCGGTCTGGAAGATTGCCCACTGGAACATTTCGTGTTTTACTTGCCTTCTTACGTGGTAGTCAATGGTTTGCTGCTTACATATGTCGTCTACGTAATCGGTGATGTTTAAATATCTTTGCTGTATTATGTCACACGTTTGCAGCAATGTAAGAATAATCGTTTCTAGATCTGTTAATTCTGCTATATCCACATGTTGTCGCCAAGCGATTGCACGGCTCCAATCTCTCCGTTTAGTTGATGGAAACTTATGTTTGCGCTTGCATGTACGGTTTCTTTGCACATCTATACTTGTGTTTAAGGAGTGTTGTAGTGTCTGACCGTTGTAGTTGTGCTCCGTGTTGGTGAACGTTGTCGGTAATGTATGCAGTGCGCTCTATTTGTCTGTCGTACAAGTGCTTCTCGGTAGGGCGGTCAGGTCTCTGCATCATCACATGTCCTGTTACCGTACCTGCATGGTATACATCCAACTGTGGCTTCCTCTAGGCACTCTGACTTCTTGTGGCCTGGCTTCGCACTTTTTCCACAGAGTGGTTCTTTATCGCAAAGTTTTGGCAGGTGACCAAGGCCTCATCAACTGACGCATTTCTGAACAGCTACAGAACCTTTGATGTTTAAGGACTCGAACTCAGTATAAACTCTTTCCCTTTGCAGGAGCAGAAAACAAACCCTTGGAGTGACGTGCAGGACATTATTAAACGTTCGTTGACATTTTAGGCCTGCTTTGAACGCTATTTTGACTTCTTCACAGAACTCTTCTTTAGACATTTGTTCACTTAAGTTAATCTTATATAGTTCCTCTAGAAAGTCCTGACCAATTAGAGCAGTTGCGATCTGATACTCTGCAAGGAGTAGTCGGAATTTCCTCTGCTCTCCACATCTAATATCTTTTAGTTGGGTTGTCTTTTCTATGATTTTCCTTTTATCTGTTTGTGTTTCCGTTTCTAAGATGACTGTGTTTGCTGTGGATCTGATTGCTTTTATTTTTGCTTTGTCTTGTCTGGGACTGATTGTTTTAGTGACTGTTGCACGTGTGGCCTTGGCGTCTTGATTGTTTTCCGATTTGAAGAAGAGAGCGTTGGACTGTTTTGATTTGGCGTGCTGTAAGCGTTCTTCGACTTTGCTCTTCGGTATGGATGTTACTTTCTGTTCTTAATCTTTGATTTTCTGTTATGGGATCGATTACTTCTGTTTCCAGACGATTAACTCGTTCCAGCGTATATCGTGCATTGCCGTAGCTAATTCCGTACGTAAACTCTCATTTTCTTTTCTTAACCCCTTATTCTGCCCTTCTTATTTTGCTTGAGTGATGGCGAGGGCCCAAATTTTGGTTTTCATTGTTGCTGGTGTAACTGTTAAGGTTTTATGCCTCAGTTCGTTTTGAAGTTCCATAAGAATATCGTCGACTACGTCGATCTTTTCCGCAGTCGACCCATCTGAAACTGTTACCAGCGATGCCGTTTCAGCAGGGGTACTTCGTTTTATAGTACCTGTTTTTCTGCCACTCGGTGTGCTATCATTCTGTTTTCCATCTGAAGTAACCGTAGTTACTATTTGTGGTGATCCTTTGTCACTACAAGGACTAGCGGAGGCTGCCGCCAGCAGAGACCAAGTGGTTTACTCCAGTATCTACGCTTTCACGTTGATATGGAGACAGCGCAATCAGAGAGACACAAAACGCTCGTCAAAAATCATTCGCAGTATGGGGTGTTGGGAGCAAAAATCACTTCTGTTTTTCTAAAATATAGTCAGTTTCTGATCTGTTTGGCTGTACCGTAGAAACAGAAAACACGGGCACAAAAAAAAAAAAAAAAAAAAAAAAGGTTCAAATGGCTCTGAGCACTATGGGACTTAACTGCTGAGGTCATCAGTCCCGTAGAACTTCGAACTACTTAAACCAAACTAACCTAAGGACATCACACACATCCATGCCCGAGGCAGGATTCGAATCTGCGACCGTAGCGGTCGCGCGATTCCAGACTGTAGCTCCTAGAGCCGCTCGGTCACTCAGGCCGGCGGGGCACAAAAAAGTCAAACGCCGTTTCGCAGCCCTCTAGCTACTTTGCTTGTGGCTACTCACAGACGCCGTTGTTGCTGACGCGTCTGCAGTTTCCGCAGTCGCCGACGTCGGACGCCGCCATCGCCACTGAGGCCGATGTCCCTGGTGGCAGGCGGTGCGTCAGCTGATACCGGTGCTGCCGTTGCTGCTGATGCAAGCCGCGCTGAAGTTTCGCAAACAGGAGCGGCGGCGGAGGAACAGCTGTTACATACGAAGAGTATTTACACGTCTTCTACGATTACAGTATCAACCGCACGTACTGCACTCACTCACAGCGGCATCAACGGCACTACATGTACTCGCCAATTGAAAGCTGGTGGATTCCGTTTTCCACCTTAAATACCTGATAAGACCGGAGCGGACGCTAACGCACTACCGACACGACGGCCATCGCTATGATATGCCACTCAGTGTCGCAGTGGCTATGGCTCGACACCATATAAGTCTCAGCTGTCTGTGGTACGGTGTCAGTGACAGACAACGCTTGCCAGAGTCTCAACTGGGTTTCCAGTAATCTGTTCCTGCATCGCAGTGACACTCTGCTTCTGTGACTTTTAGATACTGACATCTGCCTATTCACAAGGGCCTGTAAAAATATGGTACGATCCTTTTTTATGGTTCAGTCCTTCTGGAAGGACCCTTGCTTACACTTTTTGCCACACTATTGTCACCGAGCGAGGTGGCGCAGTGGATAGCACACTGGACTCGCATTTGAGAGGAAAGGTTCAAACCCTGTCCAGCCGTTCAGATATAGGTTTTGCATGATTTCCTTATAGCGCTCCATCAAATTCTAGGGTAGTTTCTTTCAAAAGGACCTGGCTGATTTCCTTCCCCATCCTTTCCTTGTCCGAGCTTGCTGAAATATGCTATCCCGACTAAGACACAAGTTGAAATATGGTCACTACTTTTTTTATTTACTTAGATTTGGCATATTTCGTGACAGTACCTTTTCCGTTAAATGTTTACAAGGCGATATTGGTCTTGGCTTCAGTTGTCTAATGGAAGTATGATTCCACAATGCATCTTTGTCGGCTGCAGAAATGACCTGGTTCAATGTGTTTGCCTCATTTTTGGTGCTTAAAATACCATTTCTTCGAATGTAGTTTCTTCTTATAGTTTGTATAAAAAAATAGTAACATAATTCAAAATTATTTATGACGGCGACCTGCACATTCTTCTACCGTCAACACACACCAAGAGTTAACTGGCGACTGACTATAGTCAAAGACGACTCCAGCGTCAAAGACATTTTACACAACACACAAGCTTCCACTTGTAATCAGTCTCTTTGCTATTCTTCGACACATTTACTAATAGTAATCAATATGCTTTCACTCTCAAAAATATAAGTAAATTAACATATAATAAGGCAAATTACAATAAAAAATTCTGACAAAAAATATAAGAAAACATTTACAATTTGGTATCGACAAATCCGGTAAAAAAATACCACATCTCCCAGATCCATTACAACTGCTCCCCAGGGCTTTTCTTGTTATGAACATATACAACAAAATCCCAACCACACTCAGTAATGGAACTGTATTAGCAATTAGTACATTAATGATGCAGTCTGATAACGTCTTCCAAATTTGGAGTCTTTGAATCCGTGGATTTGTTACTGGCTGTTGTTGCAATGATCCTTCCCCTTCAATCTCATACACAAAAAATTCAAGTAAGGATATTATTTGACATGACAAATATACATGGTATAAAACATACATGAGAAATATTCTAACATACAGCATACAGATTGAAAATAATTAGAATACTACATATTGTACAATAAAAAATGATACTGGACATATATATAGTGTAGTTTTTTTATGTATTTGCCTTTTATATATTTCTTTTACTTCTGATTTTTTTTATTTTTTTTACTCATGTTTTTTTTTCTTTTGTATATTTTTTTGCTTATGATTTTCTTTTTAAATTTTTTTAATTTTTTTTACTCATGTTTTGTTTTTATTTTGTATTTTTTTGCTTATGATTTTCTTCTTTTAGTACAACTAAAGATAGATTGGTATTATCTAAATTTTTTGCAATTATTTATGTACACTTGCCTCTCTACTACAATATTACTACAACTCACATTCTTGTGAAGAGTACTTTCGCTCCCCACAACATCAGTATAAACAACAATGAATTGCTCATATATCATGAGGCTTTATCTAAAATTGGTTTTGAAACTTATACCTTTGCATGCATGTCCTCACATGCATGCCTTCACCCACAGGGAAGACTTAGCTTCCAAAAATTAGAAAAATTCAGAAATGCTCACTAGGGAGACTTTTTTTTGTAAAAAAGTAAAAATAAATCTTTCTCTCATTTTTTGTTACAACAGTGTTTTTTCATCAGTTTCAATTAACATGTGACATCAAATTATTAATTTATACATGCAAATATACATACTTGGTTGTGCAGGTAGTTTTGTTCTAACAACCATATTCCAGTGAAGGACTTTTGTTTTAGATGATAATAGGTTATTTAAATTTTGAAATTATGATTTCTGTTTATATAGTTTCAAAGAGAAAACATCCCTGAGACCAAATAATTTCTTTGACTTAGGGTACACCAAACGATAAGCATTAGGGTGTGGATTTTCTATGACTTGAGCAACATTCTGCTTGCAAATGCTATGGTACAATGTATCTTAACTCCATTCTCTACTCTTTCTTGAAATAACTCTGCTCCAAGCCCATAATTACTGCTATCAGTGTTCAAACAAAATGGTAAATTAAAATCAGGTCTGTGTATTAAGTGCTGCTTCCTCAAATCTTGCTTAATTTTATCAAACTCTTCCTGACAACTTTTATCCCAAACCCAAACAGTGTTTTTCTTAAGTAACTGACTTAAACATGGTGCATTCAGACTCTGATCACTTATATGTTTTCGGTAATAACCGCATAACTCAAAGAAAGACTTTAATTGTTTTTTAGTCTTAGGAATAGGAATTTCTGAAATTCCTTTAATTTTTTCCGGATCTGCCAAAATTCCCTTGTTTGTGACAACATGACCCAAAAATTTTAATTCAGAAACTGCAAATTTACATTTCTCTAATTTCAATGTCATCCCCCCTTTTCTAAGTTTTTCACAAACTGACTTCAAAATCGAAAAATGTTCCTCCCAATTTTGCCCTGTAACCAAAATGTCATCTACATAAATTATCAGTTTAGATGCAAGTTATTGCCCCAGTACATGATCCATAGCTCTTATAAATTCGGAAAGAGAAGAATTTAACCCAAATGGCACAACACAATATTGGTAACTCTTACCATTGTACAAGAAAGCAGTATATTTCCTAGAATTAACCGAAAGTGGTACCTGATGAAAACACGAAGTTAGATCCAAACTTGACATATATTTTATATCTGTAAATTTATAGAGTAACTCATCAATATTTTCGGGATGGTCTGTCTGTCTGAACAAAATTTTGTTTAAGTGTCTAGAGTCCAAAACCAATCTTACTCCACCATCTTTTTTCGAAACTACTACTAGAGGATTATTATATGCACTGATACTCCTTTCTATTATATTACATCCTTCCATCTTCTTCAGCTCTTTCTCAACAGCAGGTCTTTTTGATATTGCAGTACTGTATGGTTTTATGAAAAATGGTTCATGAGGTTTTACCTGAAGCTCACACTGATAACCCTTTACCCTACCAGGTATGTCACTGAAAACATCACTGTATTCCCACAGCAGATTTTCTAACTGTTGTTTTTGCTCCCCAGATAAATTTTGTGTTTCTGAAATTTTCAAATTTACTAAATTCCCAAATTCAACTTCATCAGTATCAAATCTGTGAGTTTCAATATTCTCCAATCTATTTTCTTTTAGTAAATTGATACTGTCAAAATTTCCATTACTCTGATCACCAAGTGTGTTCACAAAATTTGTCTGAATGTATTCCCTTTCACTAGTTTCTATCAAAAGTTTTCTTCCAAACCAATCAAATGCTGTATTTACTTTTACTATCCAATTCATACCCAAAAGAAAACCCTCATTAAATTCCTGAATTACAAAACATCCATGTGTGAACAACTTGCCTTCAATTAAAAATGTCACTAAAGCCTGGCTTTTTACCAATTTTCTGCTCTTCCCAGTAGCACCTTTTATCTTTAGCCCAACAACTGGCATTTCAACATAATCTTTCCCCGCTTTCAATATCTTGCTTAACCTTTCAGATATTCCCGAGATCTCACTTCCTGTATGAATTAAACATTTACCAATCCATGACCCAATTTGAACTTTTATATTAGGACTGCAAAGTTGATCACTTTTCTCAGAACCTGTATCCTCATATAATAAACCACTTTCAATTTCCCCAAACCTATACTTGTCAGAATCATACGGTATACCATTATATGTATTATTTGTCACAGTTATAAAATTTGCACAAGATACAAATTTGTCATTAGTACTCTCTATTATCTCAAACAGCTAAGAATTTTCATCTAAATCACATTGTATACTATTGAAGTACTTATCTTTCAGCTTTTCAAAAATAAAATATCTCATCTTTTTCCACAACTCAGGACATACAGTTTCACATACATTAATAAGCATCTTTCTAAAGTTCTTGTCAAAAGAAATAGTTTCACTGTTGAGCCATAGATTCATAAGAAATGTGTGTGTGTCATTAGTACCTGTCAAAGTTTCACTTAGGCTAGAAGTTGTACATGTGTCATCATTATTTGTGTAGTCAGATTCTTTACCAACAACATCAAAATTCACACTTTCACATACACCCAGCTTGTTAGCCTTATTCATCCTGGTAACATCCCTGGGAATTTCTATAATATTCTCACTATTTAATCCATTTTCAACCATGTGTATACCCAACTCCCTATTTAAACTAATGAAACACCTTTCCTCAACATCATCATCAATACCATTACCATCATTATCAACTTTATCATCAACATCATTATTATTATACATATTCAGGTCATACACATTCAAATTATCCCTCAAAATATTTTTTCCCCTTTCTAAAGTTACCAGATCCCTTTCACCAATATTTTCATTCTCACAACATGCATTCTCTCTTTCATTCACACACATCTCTGAACTACTACAAATTACATCATCTGACAAAGTGTTGTTCTTTTCTGCCCAAGTGTAAAACTCTGTCAAATTAAATGAATCACAATTACTTTTATCTACTGTATGTGCTTGTGTACTGAAAATTCTATCTTTATCAATATCATCATTATTTTCCTCTTGCAATTTCTTCAATAAGTAACAACTAATGACCTCATGTGATAGCTTAGTTTGGAACTGTCATGTTTGGGTTTATGATAGTCACATCCATTGGTCCTTTCTTCATGCTCACCTTCTGCCTCAACCTTGCGGACCTTCAAGGGGGTGTCTACTCGTTTTTTATTTCCTGAATTACAACTTGTTCCTGCTTGAACTGCTGATTGTGGTTCTGCCAATGTCTCTGATCAACATTTTTATTCCCATTCCTATGCCAAACATTACCTAATTGTTGGTAGTTTCTATTGTACTGATCTCTAGCAAAATTTCTGTGATTTTGATCCCTAAGGTGTTCTCTATTTTGTTCATTATTTCCGCGAAAATGTTGTTCTTGTTTTGGATAAAAATTATGGTCCTTCTTTTGAAAATTGTTATATCCCCCTGAATTTTGACTGACACCATGAGAATTGTTTTGTTCCCTTTTTTGAAAGTTGTCATTTCCCCAATTTTGACCATTACCTTTCTGAGTAAACCCACTGTGTGTCCTTGTTGTTACCCTATCCAACTGTTCAATATAATTGAGAAACTGCTCTACATTACTACCAGGACAATAAACTAAACTCAACTGCATTGATGATGGCAATCTTCTCTTTAAGGTATCAATTTTGATTAAGTCATCCAAAGGTTTTGTTAAATGAATAAGTTTTTGAAGTTCACTTTTCAAAATTGTTTCATGCTCCCATCTGATTCTCTATAGTTTCTACCATTCAAAAATTCACTTTTGATTCTAGTTTGTTTAAGATCATCCCAAAAATTTTCCAGAAATCAAAATTCAAATTCTGAAAAGGTCATCCCCTCAGTTACAATCTGGTTTGCCCAAGTCAAAGCTTCCCCTTCCAAGAATTTTTTCACAAATTTAATTTTTATTTCATCTGGTGAGTGAGGTAAAAAACAATCCTTACAATACTGTATAAATCAACAGGATGTAAAGGTCCATCTACCGAAAAGTGCTTCACTGGAATATTAGACACAAGATTGCATGTGTTGACATTGTGATTTTTGCTTTGAAATTCAATGTCAAAACTTTCAATTTTTTCGCTAAGTTCTTTAACGGATTTTTTGTTTTCTAAATCAATGCACTCTACATTTTTTTCTAGAGTAACCAAACGATTGTCAGTTTCTTGTTGTACATTTTTTACTAAAACTTTTGAGTTCTCATCCAAATTTTTAATTTCCCCTTTTATCTCATTAAAATCAGTTAAATTTCTTTCCATATCTGCCAGTAACTCATTTTTTACAGTATTAATTTCATCGCCCAATTTAGCATCAATTTCATTTACTTTTGCTTCCACAGATTCAATTTTTTCCTCAACACTGCCAACTCTGTTCGGAAGATCACCCACTTGGGTATTGACTGCTTGGACTTGCAACAAAATGTTATCAATTGTCGTCAACTGATTGTTTAATCTCTTTCGTGAAATTTACAAGAAAACTTTTTAAATCAAATTGATCCGTTCTTTCTGTTTCATTTGACCTGTCCTGATTTTCGAAGTCTATTAAATTACTACTTTCTACTTTAGGCACAATACTCTCGAAAATCTCATAAGTCATTGTGAAAAAAAATTATACACAACAATACAAACAAGATAAAAAGATTGTTTTAACAAAATACAACGGTTTCGTGACTTATCTGGAACACTCTTCGACTGTTGCAAATCCACATTTTCCATCCATGTGATTGTTGACCGAAATTCTTGAAATTACTTCTTCTGTCATGAACTACATTTTTTGCCAAAACATTTCTTCTCCAAAACTTTTACTTCCCGATGAACACAAATTCAGAAAAAACTGGTATTAACACACAAAAATTTTCTTCCTCGTAGCACTGTTGAAGATCTCGTGAACACAATATCCCGGCTACAGTCCCCAGTTGAAATATGGTATCCCGGCTGAGCCCCCAGTTGAAATATGCTATCCCAGCTAAGACACAAGTTGAAATATGGTCACTACTTTTTTTATTTACTTAGATTTGGCATATTTCGTGACAGTACCTTTTTCCGTTAAATGTTTACAAGGCAATATTGGTCTTGGCTTCAGTTGTCTAATGAAAGTATGATTCCACAATGCATCTTTGTCGGCTGCAGAAATGACCTGGTTCAATGTGTTTGCCTCATTTTTGGTGCTTAAAATACCATTTCTTCGAATGTAGTTTCTTCTTATAGTTTGTATAAAAAAATAGTAACATAATTCAAAATTATTTATGACGGCGACCTGCACATTCTTCTACCGTCAACACACACCAAGAGTTAACTGGCGACTGACTATAGTCAAAGACGACTCAAGCGTCAAAGACATTTTACACAACACACAAGCTTCCACTTGTAATCAGTCTCTTTGCTATTCTTCGACACATTTACTAATAGTAATCAATATGCTTTCACTCTCAAAAATATAAGTAAATTAACATATAATAAGGCAAATTATAATAAAAAATTCTGACAAAAAATATAAGAAAACATTTACAATTTGGTATCGACAAATCCGGTAAAAAAATACCACATCTCCCAGATCCATTACATTGTGCTCTGTCTGTAATGACCGCGTTATCGATGGGGTACTAAATGCTAACGTTCCTGTTATCCTGAGACCACCTCGTCACCACTCGTGTTGTACTCATCGCACTATCACCAACCGGTTGTGCAGTTTGTAGGTGGGATTTTCTCTTGTCCGTCGTGCCAATGACTCGACCTTTCTCAAAGACCTTTGGGAATGTACGTGTTGCGATCTCCACTTGAAAAGTTCCAACAACGTAAGACACACTCAGTAGCCTCAGCACGCTCACACCATTCTCCATATGTAGGAATGGCTTTTTTTCTGTACTGAAAATAATCTCGCATAACAAGACATCCCACAGATATGGAAATACTGGACTATCGATTTGGAAACGCATGGTCAGAGCAGTTCCAATCAGTGTACTTTCTGCATCCTGATGCGGCCTCCTACAATCCGAGATATAAACTTTTGATCTATTACCGATCTCTTACGCATTTATGTAAGCAGTTGTCTTGTACTAAGGCACTGAGTGAGAGTTAGAGAAGGCGAGAGGAAACATTGTGACCGTACAGTTTAGATTTCCTCGTCCATCAGGCTCTTCGTTTCGAATTATTCTATTTCCTTACCGCGATAGACGTTATAATATGATCTTTCAGTTAAGGCTGTTGCGAACCTTCACAGAACAATTCTGAAATACCATACAGTGTTTGCTCTGTTGCTTCCTCCCACGGCAGCTATCGAGCTGCAGGAATTGGCCGACCTAACTCCATCGCGTCGCTCCTCGCCTCTCGTTCCTCACCTGTGTAGCGTACGCTCTGCTGAAGTACACCTATCCGACAGCTTTTCCCAGTTTCCACAAGTCTCTCCCTTTTTCGTGAACAGCTTTATCAGAATAGTAGCTTTTCTTTCCTCCAAGCGCAAATAAGAACTGAGGTAACTTGGCGAGATTAAATTCAGTTTTAAACAGCAGAACGATTTTCGTAGACCCTGACGAACACTGCCATTTTACGCAGTAGATCTGCTCATCCCTGCGTCATTAATGGTCCAAACGCAACATTCGAAAAGAGAAAAAGTAATTTTTCGTGCTAGGAAAGAAATCAAAAGTGTAAAATTTCAAGATCGAACTTCCGGGAGTTGCTATATTCTGGCATCCTGTGGAGTACAACACGGCTAACATGGAGTCATACAACTTGAAGTTTGCATTCCATTTGTACATGACGTCTCAAACTGGGGAGGCAAGCACTGGCTTGGTTCAATTCTTAGCTGTTAACTGAGATTTGTCGGGCAATGTGAGGGTGGTTTGACGAGATTTCCCGTTTTCATCTAGTTGAATGCTGGCCTTGAGTTATAGGTTGCTTTAGGCAGACAAGCGAAGAAGCTTTCATAATACAGTTATAGCTTTCATAATTCAGTTTGTTCAATTTTAATTATCTCAGTCAACATTAAAAAGATAGAAGGCATTAAATTAATCCAATAAAAACGTTGACGCGGGCCGATGTAAAGTACTATAAGGAAACAATGTTTTATATATGAGATCAGAATTGTACAAGCGATTTCTTGAGTTTATTTTTTGTTTTTCACTTTAAAGAATATTAATCATTGAATTTTTTGCTGGTTGATGTTTTCGATGCCCAGTAATATTTTCTCTTTTTGAAATTCCAACTTTTATTCTCCAGTGTCATCCTGAGTTATTAGTTTTTGAACATAAATATGTTTCATGAATTTTTCTAGTTTTATTGCGTTTTTTCTTGGACATGCTTGATTTAGTCATATGAGGATGTAATTTCAGATAATTAATTAATTAAATCGTTTAAGACAGCGTACTTCCTTCCAAATGTAACTCTAGGAGTACGATTTGTCTTCAGATTCACCGAATCAGTTATAACAAATTTGGAAATTTTAGAATTTTGTTCCCTTTAGATAAATTTATGTAAACGTCCATGGGCTCGATCGTGAAAGCTCAACAGTTAAGTCGCGTGTATGAATCTGCAAATACAAGGCCATGTACTATCATGCTCAAAAATATCCGAACAACCTTAAATGTGTTTCGCGCGATTTGTATGGAAACCACATAACGTAACTGTCTTGAAAAACTGCAAGCCATTTTACATGCCCATTTTCATTTAATATAAGAATGACACACTAATTGCAGGATAATGACAGAGCAGAATGCGATAATAAGGTTTTATTAAAGTGAATTGGATTACAGTGGCTTTCGGCGCTATCTCGGTTTGCTGCTGCTGAGTAGCTGCTTTTTAAACAGAAACCAAATGAGCAAACGAATTGCAACTTTACCTGATGTTGCTCGCACGTTACCTAGTTGGACTATACACGGCTCTGTTTGAAAAGAATACCTCTATGTAGTCATAGAGTCTAGCCGCACACGTCTGCTTTGATGCTCAGAAGCAAACTCGCTGCAAATAGTAATCTGTAGCTGTGATCGTTAAGTCTATACATTGGCTAGCACTGTTAATTAATAAAATACGCAGAAATATAAGATAAAAGATAAACGAATAAGTTGATAAAAAGGGTTCTACTCTAACGTATCTATTTGATGTGTACAACAGAGAATTATGTTGAATAATGCTTATTTAAGAAAGGACATCTCAAGTAAACGGAAAATGGTCCTACGATATCCAACTAAAACATGAAGAGAGAATACTCTTATCAAATGCAGTAGGCCTACATAAAGTTACGTTGAGAGTGTTATTACAAAGGTAGAAAAACTTCACAAACTAAATAGTCATCAGAGATACACGAAAACTAAGTCCATTACGTGATTACAATACACGAAAGTTCGCCAGCTCAAAATGATTCATAGTTCAAGAGATGATTCACAAATTAACACACTGGATACAAGGAATAGCAACTCCCACTTTGTTTATTCTCTGTTCCAAAATGCAAGGGGAAATAGTTGGACTCCTACTCTGGAGTTCATTCAAGCCTATCCAAATATAAGTCCCTTCAAAAGTTAAAGTATGGTAGCGGGCGTTCACCACCCAGAATCTATCAATTACACGATGAAATACCACAGGTAGGTCTGCCTTCTTCAAGAACCTCCCACAAAAAGTGTCCAGAATCACTTCCTTGAGCTCTTGAGTAGAGAAAGTGTCCGTCTCCACTTGGCATCAGCAGTGTTACGCCACTGTCCAATTCTCTTTGGCTAAATGCCATCCCCACCAAAAATAGATAGTCGTTAAGTTCCACCGACAAGATTTGACCCAACTTGACCACTTCCCGCACTAAACCAATGTATTCCAACTATATTTAAATAAAGAAGTGTTATAAACATTTGGTCACACTCAAATCATTCACAACAATCACAAATAAATAGGCCAGTATTGTTGTGCAAGTGCGCTCACTTTAAATGGTTACAGATTGTCGTTAAATATTATTTAAACAATTATTCATGCCTGCTTGACAGAAGCTTCTATTGGTTCTCCTTTTGATGGTGGTGTTAGCAAACACATGTGATTGACCACTTTTAAATTACCATGGTTTTTTTAATAGCACGACATGTAAATAAAGTTACTGGTAAACTAGTAAACTATTCATTAAATAACTATACAGCAGGAAAGCGATAAATATGAGAGAGCTGGGGTCTATAAAATTCAGTGTAACACGTGCAAGGCAAGCTATGCAGGCCAAACTGGTAGGTCCTTTAAAGTACGTTACAAAGAACATAGCGATGCTTTCCGGCTTAATAATTTCGAAAAGTCGGGTGTAGCCACGCATATTTGGGAAACGGGACACCCCATGTTGGGAATAGATCAGGATCTCGTTATTTTACATAGACAGGACAAAGGCAAAAAGCTGGATCTACTAGAACAGCTGGAAATTACGATTCATAGCGTGGATAATCAGAACACACTGAATGAATAGCTAACTGGTGATACAAATAACTTTTTTAAACATTTCACTGGTTTCTTTTAGTAACTACATTTTTAGCAATTTGCAGGATACCATCATTTCATGAGGTCCTTGGAACATGTATACGTTATCTGTTTGTATACAGGGTGTTACAAAAAGGTATGGCCAAACTTTCAGGAAACATTCCTCACACACAAATAAAGAAAAGATGTTATGTGGACATGTGTCCGGAAACGCTTAATTTCCATGTTAGAGCTCATTTTAGTTTCGTCAGTATGTACTGTACTTCCTCGATTCACCGCCAGTTGGCCCAATTGAAGGAAGGTAATGTTGACTTCGGTGCTTGTGTTGACATGCGACTCATTGCTCTACAGTGCTAGCATCAAGCACATCAGTACGTAGCATCAACAGGTTAGTGTTCATCACGAACGTGGTTTTGCAGTCAGTGCAATGTTTACAAATGCGGAGTTGGCAGATGCCCATTTGAAGTATGGATTAGCACGGGGCAACAGCAGAGGCGCGGTACGTTTGTATCGAGACAGATTTCCAGAACGATGGTGTCCCGACAGGAAGACGTTCGGAAATATTGATCGGCGTCTTAGGGAGCACGGAACATTCCAGCCTATGACTCGCGACTGGGGAAGACCTAGAACGACGAGGACACCTGCAATGGACGAGGCAATTATTCGTGCAGTTGACGATAACCCTAATGTCAGCGTCAGAGAAGTTGCCGCTGTACAAGGTAGCGTTGACCACGTCACTGTATGGAGAGTGCTACGGGAGAACCAGTTGTTTCCGTACCATGTTCAGCGTGTGCAGGCACTATCAGCAGCTGATTGGCCTCCACGGGTACACTTCTGCGAATGGTTCATCCAACAATGTTTCAATCCTCATTTCAGTGCAAATGTTTTCTTCACGGATGAGGCTTCATTCCAACGTGATAAAATTGTAAATTTTCGCAATCAACATGTGTGGGCTGACGAGAATCCGCACGCAATTGTGCAATCACGTCATGAACACAGATTTTCTGTGAACGTTTGGGCAGGCATTGTGGGTGATGTGTTGATTGGGCCCCATGTTCTTCCACCTACGCTCAATGGAGCACGTTATCATGATTTCATACGGGATACTCTACCTGTGCTGCTAGAACATGTGCCTTTACAAGTACGACACAACATGTGGTTCATGCACGCTGGAGCTCCTGCACATTTCGGTGGAAGTGTTCGTACGCTTCTCAGCAACAGATTCGGTGAGCTATGGATTGGTAGAGGCGGACCAATTCCATGGCCTCCACGTTCTCCTGACCTCAACCCTCTTGACTTTCATTTATGGGGGCATTTGAAAGCGCTTGTCTACGCAACCCCGGTACCAAATGTAGAGATTCTTCGTGCTCGTATTGTGGACGGCTGTGATACAATACGCCATTCTCCAGGGCTGCATCAGCGCATCAGGGTTTTCATGCGACGGAGGGTGGATGTATGTATCCTCGCTAACGGAGGACTTTTTGAACATTTCCTGTAACAAAGTGTTTGAAGTCACGCTAGTACGTTCTGTTGCTGTGTGTTTCCATTCCATGATTAATGTGACTTGAAGAGAAGTAACAAAATGAGCTCTAACATGGAAAGTAAGCGTTTCCGGACACATGTCCACGTAACATGTTTTCTTTCTTTGTGTGTGAGGAATGTTTCCTGAAAGTTTGGCCGTACCTTTTTGTAACACCCTGTAGACATCTCTGTGACTTCCTCGCTTCTTGGCCGGCCGCGGTGGGCTAGCGGTTCTAGGCGCGCAGTCCGGAACCGCGCGACTGCTACGGTCACAGGTTCGAATCCTGCCTCGGGCATGGATGTGTGTGATGTCCTTAGGTTAGTTAGGTTTAAGTAGTTCTAAGTTCTAGGCGACTGATGACCTCAGATGTTAAGTCCCATAGTGCTCAGAGCCATTTGAACCATTTGAACCTTGTTTCTTGCGCGTGAGCTCACTCGCGTTTGTGTCGTGTTTGGCTTCGGGCGGTTTACACCGATAGAGGAGAGAGCCATGTGGTTAGATGCTGAACACCATAGGCGACACCATTTTAGAGTTATTTTTATATTTTGACGACTACGTGGAGATGCATCTTGGAAGACACGGCTGCTACAAGGGAAGTAGCCACGATGTTTTAATTTTATTATCAATTTTAGTGTGCCTGGTGCATGTTCCATTTTAGCGAGTTTTAACAGGTTCTTTTACTTTTTATTATTCTGATGAAGTAAGCTTGACTTCCGAAACGCGTCAATATTAGTGTTTTACACTATAAACAAGTGATTGAGCCGATATATTTTTTAACATGTAATAAAATCGATACAGATTAGTGGATTTCAAGGATGAAAGCTGCAGTCTAATGCTATCGTTTGAGATATAGTTTGATAAAATCACACAGAGCGTATAATTCAGGAGCTCACTGTGTAAATGTTTAGTCACTGTAAAATATTAACTTCTGTAGTATTAAATATACTGAAAATGTTGTACCACTGGATGCGGCTCATCTATCTGAGATCACAGATGTATTCTTCTTCACCAAAGAAGACGATGTAAATGTTACCGAATTTCAATCAAGAACAACTGTGAAGATGATAAACATATAAGTAGATATCCTAGGTGTAGCAAAGCAGCTTAAATCGCTTAATAAAGGCAAGGATTCCGGTCCAGATGGTATACCAGTCAGGTCCCTTTCAGAGTATACAGATGCAATAGCTCCATATTTATCAATTATATACAACCGCTCGCTCAAAGAAAGTTCCGTATCTAAAGACTGGAAAGTTGCTCAAGTCACACCAATACCCAAAAAGAGAAATAGGAGTAATCCGCTTGATTACAGGTGCATATCACTAACGTCGATTTGCAGTAGGGTCTTGGAACATACTGTATTTGAACATAATGAAGTAGATCGAAGCAAACGATTTATTGACACATAACACGGATTCAGTAAAAAATCGTTCTTGCGGAACACAACTAGCTCTTTATACTCATGAAGTAATGAGTGCTATCGACGGGGGATGTCAAATTGATTCCATATTTTTAGATTTTCAGAAGCCTTTCGACAGCGTTCCTCACAAGCGTCTTCAAACCAAAGTGTGTGCCTATGGAATATCGCCTCAGTTGTGCGACTGGATTCGTGATTTCCTGTCAGAAAGTTTGGTATTAATAGACGGAAAGTCATCAAGTAAAACAGAAGTAATAGCCGGCGCTCCCCAAGGAAGTGTTAGAGGCCCTCTATTGTTCCAGGTCTATATTAATGACGTAGGAGACAATCTGAGTAGCCCTCTTACATTATTGGCAGATGATACTGTAATTCCCCCCCCCCCCTCCGCCCCCCCCACCATCCGCCCCCCATAGACCTTGTAGACCTTGCCGTTGGTGGGGAGGCTTGCGTGCCTCAGCGATACAGATAGCCGTGCCGTAGGTGCAACCACAACGGAGGGGTATCTGTTGAGAGGCCAGACAAACGTATGGTTCCCGAAGAGGGGCAGCAGCATTTTCAGTAGTTGCAGGGGAACAGTCTGGATGATTGACTGATTTGGCCTTGTAACATTAACCAAAACGGCCTTGCTGTGCTGGTACTGCGAACGGCTGAAAGCAAGGGGAAACTACAGCCGTAATTTTTCCCGAGGACATGCAGCTTTACTGTATGGATAAATGATGATGGCGTCCTCTTGGGTAAAATATTCCGCAGGTAAAATAGTCCCCCATTCGGATCTCCGGGTGGGGACTACTGAGGAGGACGTCGTTATCAGGAGAAAGAAAACTGGCGTTCTACGGATCGGAGCGTGCAATGTCAGATCCCTTAATCGGGTAGGTTGGTTAGAAAATTTAAAAAGGGAAATGGATAGGTTAAAGTTAGATATAGTGGGAATTAACGAAGTTCGATGGCAGGAGGAACAAGACTTCTGGTCGGGTGAATACAGGGTTATAAATACAAAATCAAATAGGGGTAATGCAGGAGTAGGTTTAATAATGAAAAAAAATGGGAGTTTGGGTAAGTTACTACAATCAACATAGTGAACGCATTATTGTGGCCAAGATAGACACGAAGCCCACGCCTACTACAGTAGTACAAGTTTATATGCCAACTAGCTCTGCAGATGATGAAGAAATTGAAGAAATGTATGATGAGATAAAAGAAATTATTCAGATAGTGAAAGGAGACGACAATTTAATAGTCATGGGTGACTGGAATTCGATAGTAGGAAAAGGAAGAGAAGGAAACGTGGTAGGGGAATATGGACTGAGGCCAAGAAATGAAAGAGGAAACCGCCTGATAGAATTTTGCACAGAGCACAACTTAATCATAGCTAACACTTGGTTCAAGAATCATAAAAGGAGGTTGTATACATGGAAGAAGCCTGGAGAAACTGACAGGTTTCAGACAGATTATATAATGGTAAGATAGAGATTTAGGCATCAGGTTTTAAATTGTAAGACATTTCCAGGGGCGGATGTGGACTCTGACCACAATCTATTGGTTATGAGCTGTAGATTAAAACTGAAGAAACTGCAAAAAGGTGGGAATTTAAGGAGATGGGACCTGAATAAACTGACTAAACCAGAGGTTGTACAGAGTTTCAGGAAGAGCATAAGGGAACAACTGACAAGAATGGGGGAAAGAAATACAGTAGAAGAAGAATGGGTAGCTTTGAGGGATGAAGATGTGAAGGCAGCAGAGGATCAAGTAGGTAAAAAGACGAGGGCTAATAGAAATCCCTGGGTGACAGATGAAATACTGAATTTAATTGATGAAAGGAGAAAATATAAAAATGCAGTAAATGAAGGAAGCAAAAAGGAATACAAACGTCTCAAAAATGAGTTCGACAGGAAGTGCAAAATGGCTAAGCAGGGATGGCTAGAGGGCAAATATAAGGATGTAGAGGCTTATCTCACTAGGGGTAAGATAGATACTACCTGCAGGAAAATTAAAGAGACCTTTGGAGAAAAGAGAGCCACTTGTATGAATATCAAGAGCTCAGATGGAAACCCAGTTCTAAGCAAAGAAGGGAAAGCAGAAAGGTGGAAGGAGTATACAGAGGGACTATACAAGGGCGATGTACTTGAGGGCAACGTTATAGAAAGGGAAGAGGCTGTAGATGAAGATGAAATGGGAGATATGATACTGCGTGAAGAATTTGATAGAGCACTGAAAGACCTAAGTCGAAACAAGACCCCAGGAGTAGACAACATTCCATTAGAACTACTGACAGCCTTGGGAGAGCCAGTCCCGACAAACCTCTACCATCTGGTGAGCAAGATGTATGAGACAGTCGAAATACCCTCAGACTTCAAGAAGAATGTAATAGTTCCAATCCCAAAGTTAGCAGGCGTTGACAGATGTGAAAATTGCCGAACTATCAGTTTAATAAGTCACGGCTGCAAAATACTAACGCGAATTCTTTACACACGAATGGAAAAACTGGTAGAAGCCGACCTCGGGGAAGATCAGTTTGGATTCCGTAGAAATATGGGAACACGCGAGGCAATACTGACCCTACGACTTATTCTAGAAGCTAGATTAAGAAATGGCAAACCTATGTTTCTAGCATTTGTAGACTTAGAGAACGCTTTTTACAATGTTGACTGGAATACTCTCTTTCAAATTCTGAAGGTGGCAGGGGTAAACTACAGGGAGCGAAAGGCTATTTACAATTTGTACGAAACCAGATGGCAGTTATAAGAGTCGATGGACATGAGAGGGAAGCAGTGGTTGGGAAGGGAGTGAGACATGGTTGTAGCCTCTCCCCGATGTTATTCAATCTGTATATTGAGCAATCAGTAAAGGAAACAAAAGAAAAATTCGGAGTAGGCATTAAAATCCATGGAGATGAAATAAAAACTTTGAGGGTCGCCGATGACATTGTAATTCTGTCAGAGACAGCAGAGGACTTGGAAGAGCAGTTGAACGGAATGGACAGTGTCTTGAAAGGAGGATATAAGATGAACATCAACAAAAGCAAAACGAGGATAATGGAATGTAGTCGAATTAAGTCAGGTGATTCTCAGGGAATTAGATTAGGAAATGAGACACTTAAAGTAGTAAAGGAGTTTTGCTATTTGGGGAGAAAATAACTGATGATGGTCGAAGTAGAGAGGACATAAATGTAGATTGGCAATGGCAAGGAAAGCGTTTCTGAAGAAGACAAATTTGTTAACATCCAGTACAGATTTAAGTGTCAGGAATTCGTTTCTGAAAGTATTTGTATGGAGTGTAGCCATCTATGGAAGTGAGACGTGGACGATAAATAGTTTGGACAAGAAGAGAATAGAAGCTTTTGAAATGTGGTGCTACAGAAGAATGTTGAAGATTAAATGGGTAGATCACATAACTAATGAGGAGGATTGGGGAGAAGAGGAGTTTGTGGCACAACTTGCCAAAAAGAAGGGATCGGTTGGTAGGACATGTTCTGAGGCATCAAGGGATGACCAATTTAGTATTGGAGGGCAGCGTGGAGGGTTAAAATCATAGAGGGAGACCAAGAGATGAATACACTAAACAGATTCAGAAGGATGTAGGCTGCAGTACGTATTGGGAGATGAAGAAGCTTGCACAGGATAGAGTAGCATGGGGAGCTGCATCAAATCAGTCTCAGGACTGAAGACCACAACATCAACAACTGTAATTTACCGTCTTGTAAAATCATCAGATGACCAAAACGAGTAGCAAAACGATTTAGATAAGGTATCTCTTTGATGCGAAAAGTGGCAATTGACCCTGAATAATGAAAAGTATGAAGTTATTCACATGAGTACTAAAAGCAATGAGCTAAATTTCGTTTACGCGACAAGTCAGACAAATCTGAAGGCTGTCAATTCAACTAAATACTTAAGGATTACAATGACAAAAAACCTAAGTTGGAACGATCTCATAGACAATGTTGTGGGTAGAGCAAACCAAAGACTGCGATTCATTGGCAGAACACTTAAAAGGTGCAACAGATCTACTGAAGAGACTGCCTACACTACACTTGCCCGCCCTATTCTGGAGTATTGGTGTGCGGTTTGGGATCCGTATCATGTGGGACTGACGGATGATATTGAAAAAGTTCAAAGGAGGGCGGCTCGTTTTGTGTTATCCCGAAGTAGGGTAGATAGTGCCACAGACATGATACGTGAATTGGAGTGGCAATCGTTAAAACAAAGGCGTTTTTCGTTGCGACGGGATCTTCTCATGAAATTTCAATCACCGGTTTTCTCCGCCGATTGCGAAAACATTGTGTTGGTACCCACCTACATAGGGAGTAATGATCATCAAGGTAAAATAAGAGAAATCAGGGCACGCACCGAAAAATTTAAGTGCTCGTTTTTCCCGCGCGCTGTTCGAGAGTGGAACGGTAGAGAGACAGCTTGAAGGCGGTTCATTGAACCCTCTACCAGGCACTTAATTGTGAATAGCAGAGTAATCACGTAGATGAAGATGTAGACATCTATTCAGATTTGCTTAAATTATTTACTGTGATTTACTGTCAAATTCCAAAGACCTGTAAGAAGCCACTTTTTGGCACCCTTTGCCATTGCTGGATCATAGTCGGTCCTGTCAAGCGATCGAAATGTCATCGAAATTCCCTGTACCAGGATTTTCCCCATTTCGAGCGTAGCCTTTGTACCCTTGCCTGGATTCACCAGCAAACGTCGTCGCGGGTGGACCCGTTGCAGCTCTCAGCCACTCGAAACTGCGCAGGCTTTCTATAAATAGCTGACGCCACAAGAAAATCAGAGGAAGAGTGCCGTCCAGCCGCCGCGGGTTTGCTGTAAAGTTTGTGCGGGTGATGATACCTCCCGCTTACCGTTTGTGTAGGCATCGGTGGGCTCTGAAACTGTACGTGGTCTACTCGATTCTGGAAGTAGCATATCCTTGCTGGATTACAAATGGTATAATAATAATAAAGCTTGTGCGGGTTTACCTCACAATTAACCAATCATGTCTTCTGATCAGTGGCTAATGAGAGATTAGATGTTATGGGTTCAATCAACTGTAAACTCAGAATAGGCATGTTGGCTTGGCCTTGGCAGTTTTTGGTTATTAGCCAGCTTACAGTACCAATGCTGCTAGGATACAACTTCCTTGTACGGACTGGTCGTGTTTTAGATTGTTCCCAGAAATAATTTCATTGTAAGTTCCGTCCTGAGGAATGCTTTCAGTTCTACAGTCTTGTGAGTAAGGGTAATGTGTGCCAAGTCCAGAGGGCGGTGCCGAGATTGATGTTAGCTATTTGCCGCAAACTCAGGCACGAAAACTATTGGGAGTCCGTCAGTTTTTCAGAAAAATTATGAGTAACGCATAAGATATCTTATCAGATAAGACTAAGTGATGATACACCGGTCAGTCAGTCACATTATCAACAGAATTGCAGAAGATCGTAGGAAAATTGTTGGAGGAGGGTGTTATTAGGTCATCAATCTCACTTTATGCATCTCTAATTTTTTTGGTACGCAAAACGAATAGTGCTGGGTATAGACCGGTGATGATTTGGTTGGTTGATTTCAGGGAGGGGACCGAACAGCGAGGGGACCAAACAGAGAGATCGTCGGTCCCATCGGAGTAGGGAAGGATGGGGAAGGAATTCGGCCGTGCCCTTTCAAAGGAACCTTCCCGTCATCTGCCTGAAGCGATTTAGGGAAATCACGGAAAACCTTAATCAGGATGTCCGGACGCAGGTTTAAACTGTAGTCCTCCCGAATGCGAGTCCCATGTGCTAACCGCTATGCCACCTAGCTCGGTGCCGGTGGTGGACTACTGCTTACTTAACCAGAGGGTCGTGATAGAATCTGTTCCTCTCCTTGACTTGCCCAATTGCTTTACATGGTTTGCTGATGCACGTGTGTTTTCTGCATTAAAGCTAAACCAGTCACACTGTCAGATCCCGCTTACCGAGGAATCTAAACCGCTGACAGCCTTCTGCACAAACTATAATTTGTACAAGTTTAACCGTGTACCTTTCGGATTGTCCACCGGAGCGGCGGTGTTGTCCCATCTGTTAGATTCTCTGTTAGGAGAATTTAAATTCAAGTTTTTGTACAATTACCTCGGCGATGTGGTGCTTAACAGCAAGAATATTGAGGAGCATATTGAACATCTGAGGATAGCAGGTCTTAAGGTTAAACTAGGCAAAGTGACATTAGCTAGACGCGAGATTTCATTTTTGAGGCACATTATGTCTGAGAACTGGGTCAGTCGAGGACCAGCACTACTCATAAATTTTCGGTACCCATAGTGAAAAAGAGGTGGCCAGAATTATAGGAATGCGTAATTTTTTGGGGAAATTTGTGCAAAATTTTGCTGCTCTGGCCGCCCCTTTCAAGCAGCAGACAAAGAAAGGGGAGAAATTTCATTGAGGTGATAGATAGCAGGCCGCTTCCGATGCTTTGAAGAGATCTATTAGTAACGCTCCAATATTGGGAATTCCTGATTTTATCATGCCATTTATTGTACAGACCGATGCGTCGAACATGGGCATTGCAACCGTCCTGTTACAAGAGCAGGAAGGCGAGCGAAGACCGTTGGCTTTTGCTTCAAGGGCACTTCCCGGTCCCGAACTGAATTATTCTGTCTATGAACTAGAGACATTAACTGTACTATTTGCTCTCGAAAAATTCAAGTTCTATCCCGAACATCAACGGTTTCGTCTTGAAAACGATAATCAAGAATTAAGTTGGTTATTGGTACACCCACGCAAGACAGGCAGGGTAGCCCAGTGGGTATATAGGATATGACCGTTCCAATTTGATGTGGTGCACATCCACAGTTCACAAGATCTGATTGCTAACATGCTCAGCCGCGTGTTTGAGTGAGACGGGGAAGACGAGGACGGGGAGGTTACACAAGCATCTATGGAGTTTGCGGAAGTGTCTCAACCTCAAGTGGTTACGACCATTCTAACGGATATCCTGGCGATATTCAGCAATTTAAAGGAGGAACAGGAAAGAGACCAGGAATTTTCTGTAGTTCGAAAGGAATTGAAGGAGGGACGTATCTCGGACGGATATTCTATGGAAAGAGGGGTATTCTGTCATCGGGGGCGGCGGAACGAAAACGCGAAAATTTGTTTACCGCGGAGCCTGGTGCCAGCTGTCTTTAAGTTCTACCATCAGCCCCTATGTGGTGGACATTTGAGTGTCAGGAAAACGCTTGATAAGATCAAGGAGCATGTGACTTGGGAAGGAATGACAGCCGGAATTAAAAAATTGGTGGGTAATTGTGAGGATTACCAACAAGGGAAACCTGATGAGGGGAACCACAAAGAAATTTTACAATCCACTAGAAAGTTACACCTCTTTGATAAGCTATCTGTCGACTATATAGGACGGCTCGCACGCACCAAAAATGGTAACAGGATTGTCTTTGTCGTGATGGATGCCTTCACCAGATTGTCTGGCTCATTCTGAGCAGAAGTACTACAGCAGGTGTGAGCATCCGTCATGTGTCATCCATTTTTGCAAGCTTTTTCCCACCTCGCAGTTTACGAGTAGTGAGTGGCAATGCGCCTGAGTTTAAACCTCACGAATTTCGCCGGTTCTGTTTCGTACACAGAATTAGGCACATCACGACCAAAACGTATTACCCACAACCGTCATTTGCAGAGCGGATAAATCGCAATTTAAAGCCAGCATTGACCGTCTATCATGCCGGCTCCCCAAGGAAGTAGGAACAGTCTTTAAATTGGTTAAGTTTCGGATTTAACACCGTTCAACACGAGTGTCACAGACCACCCCTGCGAGACTGATGTTGGGTTACGAAATTAATACGCCGTTGAGTAATCTCTGGTCGTTTAGTGATATCTTACCAGAGCACGTGGACCCCAGTGATATTCAGGTTAGGTGGAAGGCTATCAAGAAAAATATCGTTCTGACTCACTGGCGGGAAGCGACAGCTTACAATAAGGGAAGGCATGCAGTGACTATCGGGGTTGGTGTCCTGGTGTATGTAAAGAATGTGTGGGGGCAGAGTCGCGGTAATAATGAAGCAGTAGGTAAACTAGCAGCCAGGTATATCGCCCGTGTGAGGCGATTAGAGTCCCCACTCCTATTAATTACATGGTAAAAGATCTGCAGACATACAGGGACATCCGCACACATATAAATCAGCTTAAGATGAGCAGTCCCCGTGGAGTTTCACTTTAAGGAGGGAGGGGGTAGGCTGATGTGTCTACATCGAGTCCGTCCTATCGATTTGTACCATGCAATATCGCTTAAATAGCACTCAGGGACGCAGGCTCTGTGGAGCGTGAAACCTATGAAATACTACGCCACATATGCAGAGCGGCCGGTCGGTTGTTGTGGAGGAGGTCGCGAGAAGGCGCAGGATGCGCTGGTGCTGGCAGTTGCAATGGACGGCGGCGTGCACAAGTAGCAAGATAAGGCCGCGAAATGGCCTCTGCGTTCAGTCTTGCTATTCTTGGATTTCGGCCAGGACGAGGGTGTGTGCGTCCTTGTCATCCAGCACGATGTCATTTTAGATATGGACAACTGATAACTAGGTGAGCTGCACTTGGGAACTGTGTGGTCTCGTGGCGACACGCTAACTTTGTGAAACATGTTCAAGATGTTGACTGCAGCAGCTGAAATTTGTACCAGGAACTTCAAATAGCGACTGTGTGGTGTGCTCCGGGTCAGGAACGTTTTGTTTAACGGTCAAATATTTGAGCTCAGAGCTCAGGCGGGGAGAAGCTGTTATTACGATAACGTGGTTTCAGTACTTTTCTCAAGGACTGTTTTCCTGAATTATGCAAATGTACAGGAGGAAGCGCATTTGTGTGTGTATGTGTGTGTGTGTGTGTGTGTGTGTGTTCTAGAAGCTGGCTTATTTCGCATTCCGTGTGATCATGGGTTTGTTTGTGTGTTTGTGACGGCGGGCGACTCAGGGCAGGCTTGATCATCCTGTATCGGCCAAAGGGTAAAGGGCGCCCTCAAAACGAGCCTGTACTGATCGTAAAAAAAAGGATAGCCACTACTATTTGTAAACTGAATATGTTGGTTTCTGTAAACTTTTCAAGTATAGCCAAGATCAGTAACGTGAGTGTTGGCTAAGGTTAAATTCCATGTTTGTGGTCTAAAGGTGTCTACCTGGAATTCTATCGTAATTGATGAGTTTTATTTTGTCATGATTTGAGATTTGTATTTGGACATTTTGAGAATCTCCTGATAAGTTCTAGTTAACGAGGTTGTATAGCAAACAGTGCTGATTAAGCTATCTTTCTTCAGGAGTAACTTGTTTTGAACATCCTTTTATGATGACAGTTGTTGCCTTGAAATTTAGCCCAGTGCAGATTTTATTGGAAGTTTTTTAATTGTTAAAGTAAATGCCTGTTTTTTTATATATTTGCTTAAATCGAATACTGTTTTTTTTAAATAATTCAAAGTGAATCTTTCTTAATTTTTGGAATGGAAATGGAAATGAGCGTTTGGCGTCATTGGCCGGGAGGCCCCTCGCGGGGCAGGTCCGGCCGCCATATCGCAGGTCTTATTACAGTCGGCGCCACATTGGGCGACCTGCACGCCGGATGGGGATGAAATGATGATGAACACAACACAACACCCAGTCCCTGAGCGGAGAAAATCTCCGACCCAGCCGGGAATCGAACCCGGGCCCAGAGGACGGCAATCCGTCACGCTGACCACTCAGCTACTGGGGCGGACATTTTTGGAATGATTAATACCTTTAGAATGATTGAAGTTGTTGTAAAATTCCAGTAGAAATTAGGTGTCTTTGTGTCCGTAGCGAATAAGTACCAAGGAATGGAAAAAAAACTGTCTTGAAGGGACCTTTTAAAAAATTTTATTTTTGAAATTTTTGGTCCAGCACGTTTTCACAATGGAACCATGTTTCCTGCCCTTCATAAACGGAGTAGGAAAGCGTCACCTGAATTAAATCATAGCGGAAATAAAACAACATAATGGAAGAAGATAAAGTTGCAGGTGTTAGATGAGGAACAGGTAATTTGTACCACAAAATAGCTAAGCCCGATCGGTAGCAATAACGAAGATAGCCTAACAAACAGCACACCAAATAGAAAATGAGGACATTGCAGCGAACTGCATACAGCGAACTAGCACCAGAAGTGTTACTTGTGTTTGTCTATTCTGAAGAAGACATATTATTTTGTATGTCGTCCTTTGCTTGAGACACCTCTGTGTAATTGTATTTGTGGATGATCATGTTTAAAGAGACTTCAAGAATTCTCAGATCAATGTTAAGTATTTGTACTTGTCTTGTTGTAATAAAACTCATTAATACGAGTTGTTTATTTGTCTAGCGAACCGAGTATGCAGGATTCCTTGAAACAACAACATGGCGACGAGATGTACGAATAACATGGTGCCGACGATATAGGATAACACAACAACCTGTTAACGCTTCTAACCCAAAGCTGCACAGATTGTCTGTTTTGTTTTGTCGTGGACTTTTGTGTTTTGCTGGCGCCTTAATTTTACCTTGCCTTTTCTTTGCAGGGGTGTGTTTACATGTTTTAACAGTGATTCTTATGTTTTTTCTATTCAGTGTTTTCAGATGGGCGTTGCAGAAATTTTCTTTGCTTGTATGCTTATTTTTATTGCTTGCATTGTCAGTTTATTGCATTTGTCTATTCCAAAATGAGCAACCCACCTTTCCCACCCCATGCTCAGGCGCCTCAGCTGCAGACAGCTGTTTCTTTCAGACGCAAAAAATTGCAATCCTTCTAAATACGGAACAGCAGTTGCTGGCCAATCAACCAACAAATGCAGTGAGACCACCTGACCAACATGCAACAACGGTAGCTCCAAGTGCCATCCTGCATTTTCACCAGTTAAACGAAAAAGAGGAATGGCTCGCGTGGTTGCAACAGTATGAAGGCCACATCATTACTCACAAAATATCAGGTACTGCGAAACTACATTACTTTTTGTCAACAGTAGGAAGTGCAGTCTTTCACCTCATTCAGAAGTTGTTCCCTAACGCCACTCCGAATGTACTTTCTTATGATCAGGTTGCAGGTTCTCTAACTATGACCAACAAGTAAATGTGATGACAGCTAGGTACCAATTCTTTCATTGCAAGAAAAGGTCAGAACAAACTTATCGCGAGTGGGTAACAGATTTGCAGGTTATGATGAGGAAATGCAAATTGAAATGTGCTTGTGGTACTTTATATTCAGATGATACGTTGCATGATGTGATTGTGTACCATGTAACTGTCAAACTTAGAGAACAGATTTTGAAACAGTCAGATACATCATTTCATCATGTGGTGTAAACTCTAGATCAGTATAATTCAGGTGCCATAGCGGCCGATATATTTGAGCAGCCACCAATTTGTCGGGTTAAATCATAGATTGCTCGCGACCAGTCCAGTAGGCAGCAACAGCATGCGCGCGCCAAACCTAGTAAACAGTTTTCTAAACAGGCGGCTACAGAGTGAATAGAATTAAGTCATGCTCTTGGTGCTATTCAAGGCACAAACGCCAAGATTGCCCGTCCAGACAAACACAGTGTTGCGCTTGTATCAAGAAAGGTCACATACAATCCGTATGTTTGCAAAGGAACAAACATAAGAAATTTGGCCACTCACAAAAATCTAGTCACAAGGCCCATGTAATAAATGCAGTGTACTCAAAGCCTGCTGCAGCCATTAGCAAAACTAGCACCACCTGACTGCTTATAATGGACAAGACATTCCCGTTTTCGGAAAATGTACTTTGCCTGTCATGTATCGCTCGCATACGTGAACTGTGGCTTTCACTGTGCTACAATCACGCGATTGTGAGAACATATTTGGTCTTGATTCGTTTGATTTGTTTGGCTTTCAAATTTAGGACAATGTGTTGTCACTGACTGCATTCAATGTCAAAGACAGTGTAGCTAGCTTGCTGAGAGAATTCCTGAACTCTTTCCTGAAGCTTTAGGTTCAAATGGTTCTAAGCACTATGGGACTTAAGGAGACCACACCCTGCCTATCTAACCCATGTTAATTTAAGCAAGTATTTGACCCATTTCTGAAAAAAAACTATTTGATGCGGGACCTTAATATTTTTACTGCATGTTACATGACGCTATTAGTCAACTGTACTAAAATCTACTTTATCATTTTACAGTTTTTAAGAAATACTTTTTTAAATTTATTAACAAAATATTAAGCTTTTTCTGCAGAAAATATTTTTATGAACTTCCTAATGGGGGAATATTAATGAATGTAGTACCATAGGTGGCTTTTATGCAGAATCTCTGAAAATTTCATTCATTTATCTATGATAGTTTCTGATATAATGGGGCATATGTACTGAAAATTTTAGTTTGTGGGAAATTGACTTTAAAGAAACTTTTGAAATTTGTTACTTACAGTTAATTAAAACTGTCCTGCTGCTTCTTTGGCCTCTAGCAGGTCTTCTAGCTTCTTTGTCACCTTCCTGGATGTTTGTCTTGCTTTCTTGGCCGTATTAGATGCAGACCTATCTGCATCGGCTATCCTCATTTTATCGCAATGTTGCAGCCCAGTGATCACATTTTCACCAGGATTAATTCCCAGCTTTTACCGTACCCCACACTTTCCAGTATTACAACTGAATATAATAACAGCATCATTAACTCCTAGTTTTATTGTATGCATGCCTACAAATACAGGTTTAGGAAGCCGGTTCCAAAATTATTCATTTGGGTTCTGTCTGCCCATGCAGACATTTCCTTAGGTCAGGATGAACCAAGTCCCTGAAAATAGGTTTAATTGCTGTAATAACAGCAGCAGGAAGATAATGCTGGTGAGAATAAGATTCTCCAGTTGCCTGAGCCCTATTGTATTTGCACCACGAATTTTCTCCTATGCACACAATCCATGACATGGTTTATCATCAGTAGAGGACTTATGGAAGAATATGGCCCAAACATCTCTCTTCATTACCTCCAGAATTTCTTTTTCTCCTAATTGCCTGCCTATAGTATACCTGCAGGTTTTCTATTTCATTTTGTTAACCGATCCTGTCCGCTCAACAATTTTCCGTCTTCTAATTTTTTTTTCCTCTAGTATCAAGTTAGTTTCTCAGCCTTGTTCCTGAACTTTTTTGAACATGGGCTACACATTCTATTTTGCTAATAATGGAACCTCCATATGGCTTAGAGTTCATCACATTGTTGTATGCCTTACTGTCACCATCGCCCAAATATTTGGTGTACCGTAAGCTTCTTGTTTCTACAGAGCGATGAAATATATGTTGTACTCCATGAACTTCCATACCACCACTTGTTCCTCTAAAATTACCCACACAGTTGTTCTTTATGTACACTGACTTTACAACATTTGCAATATTTAGACATTATCTCCACATCTAACACTTTATCGGTGTCTACACTCTTGGCAGTCACTACTCCATTCAGAGAAGTATGTCCTCTTTTCTGCCAACTTCCATCAAGTGCAACTGCAATATCCGAACAGCCATCATTTCCTTCCACTGCTTCCCTAGCAGCCAGTTTCATGCTTTCTCACTGACATCACATACAGCTTTCTCTAATATTGCAGTCAGCTTTTCAAATTTATTAGGTGGTTGATGTAAGTTCATCATTGAACAAAATGTTCTTCCTGCAGGCATGCCCTTGCCAATGGATCGTAAGGCATAAACTAATCTAGTATTGATTTCATAAGGGCCACTTGAATCTGGTTTTGAAGAACTCATAAATGAAATAACAGCTGAGGATTTAGTGCAAATTAAATCCAAAACCATTGCTAGGCCTTTTCTCCCACTGGCACTCTCACAAATTTTCACACTCTGTGACTCACCACACATTCTACATTGTACAAATTTAGAAATTACATCTGATAATATTCTCAAATTTATGATAATGTTACTGCACCCCTTGTCACTTACAGTAATTTCGTTGTAACTCTCTTGAAATGGTGAGAACTTCTTTGATGATGCACTTGTTGAAGAATTACAATTAGAAATATCGTTGCCAGGCGTCTTGTACAGAAAGCTTTCTAAACTTGTTTCCTCTAAACTGTCGTTTCTTGAAAATGCCTTTAAGTAGTTCTAACTAACCTAAGGACATCACACACATCCATGCCCAAGGCAGGATTCGAACCTGCGACCGTAGCAGCAGCGCGGTTCCGGACTGCTCGGCCACCGCGGCCGGCGAAGGTTTAGGCAATGGTAACAATGTTCCACATATTACTATGAAAGACAATGCTCAGCCGAAATTTTGCCGGGCCAGAATCGTTCCCATTGCATTACGGGACAATGTGGCAGCTGAACTTGAAGAATTGCAAGATAGCGAAGCTATTGCGACCGTGCAAGCTAATCAATGGGAAAGTCCACTGGTTTTGCTTCCCAAGCCTTCAGGTCGCATTCGCCTCTGTGTTGACTTTGTCACAAACTGTGACTGACACTTACTTATTGCGACGCACAGAAGATCTCATGGACAGATTAGGCGCTGGTCGCTACCTGTCAAAAACTGATTTGCGCGACGCATATCTTCAAATACTGCTAGATGAAGAATGTCAAACTGTGTGTGTTGTGAACACTCATTTCAGCTTGTTTAAATATTTGCGTTTGCATTTTAGCAGTGCTTCCACAGTCGCCATTTTCTAGCTGTATTTGGAACAGCTGACGGCTCAAGTACCAAACTGTTCAAACTATTTGGACGATATTGTCGTAGCAGGTCGTATACCTGAAGAACACATTGCAAATTTGCGTACATTGTTTCGTGTGTTATCTGATGCAGTATTAAAGTGTAAACTGGACAAGTGTGTGTGTGTTTTTTAAAGCCTGAGTTTAAGTATCTTGGTCATGCCATAAACAGTCAAGTTGTACATCCTCTTCAGTCATATTTGTTAGCCGTACGTGACCTGCCAGTTCCTCACAATGTCACAGAGCTGCAGTCAGTCTTAAGGAAAATAAACTATTATATTCGGTCCGTACCGAATGCTGCACAAATCGCAGTTCCATTGCATCGCTTGCGTTACAAGAACGCCCCCATTTTTTGGACAGATGAGTGCCAAGAAGCTTCTCAAAAACTTAGATGCACTGCTCAGTGATCGATGCTTGGTTCACTTTGATCCTGACAAACCAGTTGTATTGCAAGTTAACGCTTCCTCTTACGCACAGATTTGGTGATAAAAACAGGCCTGTTGCTTTCGCATCAAAAGTGTTGTCCAAAGCTCAGTGTAACTATTCACACATAGACAAAGAGGCATTGGCGACTGTGTATGATGTCACCAAATTCCACCACTATTTGTATGGCAGAAAATTCAACTCAGTAACGGATCACAAGCCATTGCAGTCTGTTTCATCCGATGAAGCCAGTTCCTGTATGAGCTGCCCAAAAATTGCAAATATGGGCTTTGTTGTTGTAGTACGAGATTGTGTATCGTCTGACAGCTCAACATGGTAATGCAGACGCACTTCCATACCTTCCGATTGGCCCTGATGCAGACTTTGACGCTTCTTCTGCATCTGGTCACATCGATGCTCACGATTCTGAATTGCTTCAATCCTTTCCGCTGGATTATAGGAAAATTGCACAGGCCACGGAAGCTGATTCAGATTTGAACATGTTAAAATACATTCCCACATCTTGACCTCGCTCATTGCATAGCATAAAGAACTCTGTACTGCGCCGATACTTTGTACGTCGGCGTAGCCTCGCTATACAGCAAGGGGTGAGTCTTGTTCAAAATGACGGTGGACAGTCACATGTGCTGATCCCAAAGCTTTGCAAAAAGAAGTGTTGCAGTTACTTCACCAAAGACACTGGGGATTGTTCGTCAGAAACAGTTAGCGCAGCAACACTGTACCTGGCAGGATGTGGACACCCAGATAGAACAGATGACATCAGTGTCACACATGTGCGGAAAAATCAGTCCGCTCCACCACAGCAGCCTCCTCATTAGCAGTCTCTGCATAGCACAGTTAGAAATCAGCAGTCTCTGTAGTCAATTGACAGACTTTTGTCAGAAGCGGTCGCTAGGACCAGAAATGTTACTTCCGTTTGTCTATTCTGAAGAAGACTGATTATTTTGTATGTCACCCTTTGCTTGTGACACATCTGTGTAATTGCCCTTGTAGATAGTCATGTATAAAGGACTATAACAATTCTCAGATCAAAGTTATTTGTACTTGTCTTGTTGTAATAAAACTCACAAATAAGAGTTGTTTGCCTAGCGAACCCAGTATGCAGGATTCCTAGACGCAACAAGTCATGAGAGGAGAAATAGAATTTTGAGGTCTTTTGCACAGTGGGAGCAAAATGTCAGTGACACTGAGACCACTTAGACAGCTGCACAGAAAACAACTGGTCTGTATTATTGTTAAGAAAGACTACAATTAAATCTGCCAAATTGTGGAAAATTACGGAAGTAAACCGACAAGTGAGGCTTGATCTGGTGTGTCAGAGACACGCGGATAGCAAATTTTGTTGTGGTTCCTAAACTAGCGACTGACCTGATTATTGGTATGGACTTCCTCAGTGACTACATAACATTGTTTGATCTAGAATCTGGCGAAGTCGTTTTACAAAGGAGTGTTTATTTTGAAGAAGAAATCATTGTGGTACAGATATCGGCAAGCTGTTTGGAATTCTGCATGGAACAAAAAGAATGTGAGGGTATGACTATAAATCAGAAACGGGAAGAAATGGAGACTGAGGATGTAGAAAAGTCAATAAAACAAGAAATCTGACAAGCCATCAATAAACGAGTGGGGTAGGTTGTAGACATTGATGCTAAATATGGGGAACAATTTCGGGAAATATTCCTTGAGAAGAAAGATGTATTTCTGCCGAATCAGTAATTTCCAGTGCACATTAAAGTTGAAGAATGACTGCAAACTCTTTGTACCTCTTTATGCCATTCGCCACGTACATAGGTCTAAGCTGACTCAAGAAACAGGATGAATGTTAAGAAGAGATGGGTCTGTGCTCCTCGTACTAGATTCAGTGCAACTTAATACCATTTAATATATAAGGAACTCAGCCTCGATTGCGGTACCGCAATGGAGCCTGATAGTTTGTTGTTGTTGTTGTCTTCAGTCCAGAGACTGGTTTCATACAGCTCTCCATGCTACTCTATCCTGTGCAAGATTCATCTCCCAGTACCTACTGCAACCTACACCCTTCTGAATCTGCTTGGTGTATTCATCTCTTGGTCTCCCTCTATGATTTTTACCCTCCACGCTGCCCTCCAATACCAAATTGGTGATCCCTCTATACCTCACAATATGTCCTACCAACCGGTCCCTTCTTCTGGTCAACTTGGGCCACGGATTTCTCTTCTCTCTAATTCTATTCAATACCTCCTCATTAGTTATGTGATCTACCCTTCTAATCTTCAGCATTCTTCTGTAGCACCACATTTCGAAAGCTTCTCTTCTTGTCTAAACAATTTATCGTCCACGGTTCACTTCCATACATGGCTACACTCCACACAAATACTTTCAGAAACGACTTCCTGATACTTAAATCTATACTCGAAGTTAAAAATTTCTCTTCTTCAGAACGCTTTCCTAGCCATTGCCAGTCTACATTTTATATCCTCTCTACTTCGACCATCATCAGTTATTTTGCTCCCCAAATAGCAAAACTCATTTACTACTCTAAGCGTCTCATTTCCTAATCCAATTCCCGCAGCATCACCCGATTTAATTCCACTACATTCCTTTCAAGACACTGTCCATTGCATTCAACTGCTCTTCCAAGTCCTTTGCTGTCTCTGACAGAATTAGAATGTCATCGACAAACCTCAAAGTTTTTTTTTCTTCTCCATAGATTTCAATTCCTACACCAATTTTTCTTTTGTTTCCTTTACTGCATGCTCAATATACAGATTGAATAACATTGGGGCTAGGCTACAACCTTGTCTCACTCCCTTCCCAACCACTGCTTCTCTTTCATGACCCTCAACTCTTATAACTGCCATCTGCAAACATTTCTACAGAATCCAAACTGATCTTCCCCGAGGTCGGCTTCTACCAGTTTTTCCATTCGTCTGTAAAGAATTCGCATTAGTATTTTGCAGCCGTGACTTATTAAACTGATAGTTCGGCAATTTTCACATCTGTCAACACCTGATTTCTTTGAAATTGGAATTATTATATTCTTCTTGAAGTCTGGGAGTATCTCGCCTGTCTCATACATTTTGCTCACCAGATGGTAGAGGTTTGTCAGGACTGGCTCTCCCAAGGCTGTCAGTAGTTCTAATGGAGTGTTGTCTGCTCCCGGGGCATTGTTTCAACTTAGGTCTTCCAGTGCTCTGTCAAAGTCTTCACGCAGTATCATATCTCCCATTTAATTTTCATCTACATCTACATCTACATCTTCTTCCATTTCCATAATATTGCCCTCAAGTACACTGCCCTTGTATAGACCCTCTATATACTCCTTCCACCTTTCTGCTTTCCCTTCTTTGCTTAGAACTGGGTTTCCATCTGAGCTCTTAATATACAAGTGGCTCTCTTTTCTCCAAAGGTCTCTTTAATTTTCCTGTAGGCTGTATCTATCTTACCCCTAGTGAGCTAAGCCTCTACATCCTTACATTTGTCTTCTAGCCATGCCTGCTTAGCCATTTTGCACTTCCTGTCGATCTCGTTTTTGAGACGTTTGTATTCCTTTTTGCCTGCTTCATTTACTGCATTTTTATATTTTCTCCTTTCATCAATTAAATTCAATATTCCTTCTGTTACCCAAGGATTTCTACTAGCCCTCGTCTTTTTACCTACTTGTTCCTCTGCTGCCTTCACTACTTCATCCCTCAAAGCTACCCATTCTTCTTCTACTGTATTTCTTTCCCCCCATTCTTCTCAATTGTTCCCTTATACCCTCCCTGAAACTCTGTACAACCTCTAGTTTAGTCAGTTTATCCAGGTCCTATCTCCTTAAATTCCCACCTTTTGCAGTTTCTTCAGTTTTAACCTACAGTTCATAACCAATAGATTGTGGTCAGAGTCCACATCCGCCCCTGGAAATGTCTTACAATTTAAAACCTGGTTCCTAAATCTGTCTTACCATTATATAATCTGTCTGAAACCTGTCAGTATCTCCAGGTTTCTTCCACGTATACAACCTTCTTTTATGATTCTTGAACCAAGTGTTAGCTAAGATTAAGTTATGCTCTGTGCAAAATTCTACCAGAAGGCTTCCTCTTTCATTTCTTATCCCCAATCCATATTCACCTACTACGTTTCCTTCTCTTCCTTTTCCTACTATCGAATTCCAGTCACCCATGACTATTAAATTTTCGTCTCGCTTCACTATCTGAATAATTTCTTTTGTCCCATCATACATTTCTTCAATTTCTACGTCATCTGCAGAGCTAGTTGGCATATAAACTTGTACTACTGTAGTAGGCGTGGGCTTCGTGTCTATCTTGGCCACAATAACGCGTACACTATGCTGTTTGTAGGAGCTTACCCGCACACCTATATTTTTTATTCATTATTAAACCTACTCCTGCATTACGCCTATTTGATTTTGTATTTATAGCCCTGTATTCACATGACCAGAAGTCTTGTTCCTCCTGCCACCGAACTTCGCTAATTCCCACTATATTTAACTTTAACCTATCCATTTCCCTGCCCAATTAAGGGATCTGACATTCCACGCTCCGATCCATAGAACGCCAGTTTACTTTCTCCTGATAACGACGTCGTCTTGAGTAGTCCCCGCCCGGAGATCCGAATGGGGGACTATTTTACCTCTGGAATATTTTACCAAAGAGGACGCCATCATCATTTAACCATACAGTAAAGCTGCATGCCCTTGGGAAAAAGTACGGCCGTAGTTTCCCCTTGCTTTCAGCCGTTCGCAGTACCAGCACAGCAGCACAGTAAGGCCATAATGGTTAACGTTACAAGGCCAGGTCAGTCAATCATCCAGACTGTTGCCCCTGCAACTACTGAAAAGGCTGCTGCCCCTATTCAGTAACCACTCGTTTGTGTGGTCTCTCAGCAGATACCCCTCCGTTGTGGTTGCACCTACGGTACGGCTATCTGTATCACTGAGGTACGCAAGCCTCCCCACCAACGGCAAAGTCCATTGTTCATTGGGCCGGCCGCGGTGGCCGTGCGGTTCTGGCGCTGCAGTCCGGAACCGCGGGACTGCTGCGGTCGCAGGTTCGAATCCTGCCTCGGGCATGGGTGTGTGTGATGTCCTTAGGATAGTTAGGTTTAAGTAGTTCTAAGTTCTAGGGGACTTATGACCTAAGATGTTGAGTCCCATAGTGCTCAGAGCCATTTGAACCATTGTTCATTGGGGGGGGGGGGGGGGGGATAGTTTCTTACATATTAGATTATCACGATTGCTGACTGGGCTGCAATGTTGAAAGTACAAATACCATTTACACATGAGATGGACAGGCTGGAGAAACTTAAGAGCTGCTGCAAAGATTTCATGGGATAAATAACTTCTCATCAGTAGATACAAGATAAAGTTTCTGGCAAATAGAACCGCAACCTATTAGCCACATTTCTCGCATTTGGCCAATATTACTATTAGTTCCTGTGCCTACCATTTGGACTGAATGTATCTTTGGCTGCATTTATTTGGGTTTAGATGGAATACTTGAAGAGTCTATGGATCAAGAGATAATGATTACCTACTGATTGTAAAAGAAATATTGAAAGACCATAATAGAGCCTTACAGGCCTTATCAATGCTCTGAAGAATCAGAGTGATCAACTTAGATAAATGTTTTAGGACAAGCAAGGTGGAATTCGTAGAATATATCATTGCAGTGGAGGGAATATCACAAAACCCAGAAAAAAAAGAGGCCATCGTTCTATTCCTGACGCCACAAACCAGAAAATATCTGACGGGATTTCTTGGGATCATTAATTTCTACAAAAATTCATCAGGATGGATACTCTGGCATTACCGAGACTATATCCATTAACAGACAAGAAAATACCACAGGTACGGATTGTAGCCACTGTGAGTAAATTTCATTGAAAAGTACAGTGGTAACAGCGCCGATACTGTCACATCCCGTCTTGTCAGCCGATTTTTGTATGGCCACGGACAGAACAAAGATGGGCATCGGAGATACGATCTTTCAAGAGGTTGAGGAGAATGGAGTGTGTAAAAAAGACCATAACGTTTGTTAGTCATATGCTGGCAAAGAATGAGACATTATTTAATTATGAAACTTGATGTTTTTGGGCATGGTTTGGGACTTTAAGAAGTTCTGGTACTTCCTCTTCAGACATAAAACCAGAGTTTACACAAACGACAGAGTGCTGTAGTTCCTACTGATAGCTAAATTAACCCATGGTGGACTGATGAAATCAGTCCTATTCCTTCAAAAATTTGACTTCTCAGTTACTCATGTGGCAGGCAAAACGAATGTGAGAGTAGATGCATTGTCTCGTTCACCAGTAGGATTTAAAGAAAAAATAACTGAAGACTTCAACGACAATTATTCTATTTGAGGAACATGACCTTTGAAAATTACATTACAGTGTTTGAGTGATACTGAGAAGAGCGGGCAGAAACGTTGCTGATTCGCTGTAGGCCCTCTGTATACCATAAGAATTAGTGAACAATGTGAAATGGCAAACTTACATGAGCTGCATGCATGTTGGATTGTAGAAAGGTGCCTTAAAATTGAAAAATTGTATCACTTCCACATCATGGTGTGCGAGATATGGCATGCCCCTTCCATTTGCAAAGCGTGTCTCTATCTGACTGTACGTAATAAAATGCGACCGCCGCGTCATGGCTTTCGTTACATATTAGTCATAGTGGATCTCCCATCAAACTTTGTGACTCTCGCAACACTGCACAGAGCTATGGCGCTCATCATACCGAAGGACTGTGCGAGGACTATCTGGAACAATCGTTGATAAGATTATCATGGCCAGTTCAAATCAAAAGGCAGAGAGCTACACTGAGAAGACACCAGAGGCAGCCATTTACATCCCAGCGTACCACCAGAGGTTGAACCATGCGGTATGCATCATGAGATGTTGGTAATTTGTGCCCATTGCACTTTCACAAACAACATGCACCAGGTGACATATTGTCCAGGAAGTTCCGAAACATAACATGCGAGACGTCGCACAGTTGGACACTATCGCCACTTTGAACTGTGCTAAGGAATCGGACACCGCCAGAGAGATTGGTGGAAGTGGTTAACTATCCACCAAGAACGAGAACTGGTTTATCAGGCTCTAGACAGAGGAAAGAGAAAGCAAATCGCCAATAAGAAGACGTGAGTGACAGAAAATCAGGTGGGTAGGAAGTCCTTGTCAAATCCTTCTGAGTTTCAAAGGAGCAGAAGAGGATGTGTTATAAGTTTTTCTCAGTACACAATGGGCCATTAAGAATTGGATGATTTGTACATGTGTACGCATTTGAGTTAGACCATCAAGTCCAAGAAATCAGTTCGTGTGCATCACCTCAGTCACATCAACACTTTCTTAGAATAGACGAAATGAAAAATATAAAAAGCAGGGAAGGCGAGAGGAGTTTTGGAAAAGGTTGCTGTTCCACTGTGCATGAACATACAGTAATGAAAGCAACATCACTGCGTAATGTAGGTAGATGATCAGAGCCTGTACTGAAGAGCAGTGTTCAGCGAGAATCACAAGGAAAAAAAAACACGTAAACATGTGTTGTACTTCAACATGCTGAAATTCTCATAGAGAGTTATATTGGATTCAAAAGAGCTATGTGTGTTGATGAGACGCGCCAACGTCTGGCATATATGAATTTGCAATATAAGTGTTACAGGGGAAGGACTGCCGAAATAGCTGCATGAGATACATTAGGAACCGGATTTGTACCTCATATCGGGTGACTGTTGCATGGGGTAAGAAATGAAGACATTTATACTGATCCTTAAATGACGCTTTGTATTTCCAAGTTAGGAGTGTCTTGTCATAGACAGTGTCAGATTACATGCTCTTGTATTTCGTTCATCCCAACGAAGCGCTGGAGGTTATTGTTTGATGAATATCTGTTGAGGTCTTCGCCAGAGATGCGACAGAACGTTAATTTTGATGGATATTTGTATGGTTATAGTTGTTCAATGTCAGAAGGTTTGAATGAAATGTTTGTTCAGTAGTTGTTCGATGTCAGAAGGTTTGAATGAAATGTTTGTTCAGTATGAATAGGTTCTTTATACACAGGGCTATTACAAATGATTGAAGCGATTTCATAAATTCACTGTAGCTCCATTCATTGACATATGGTCACGACACACTACAGATACGTAGAAAAACTCATAAAGTTTTGTTCGGTTGAAGCCGCACTTCAGGTTTCTGCCGCCAGAGCGCTCGAGAGCGCAGTGAGACAAAATGGCGACAGGAGACGAGAAAGCGTATGTCGTGCTTGAAATGCACTCACATCAGTCAGTCATAATAGTGCAACGACACTTCAGGACGAAGTTCAACAAAGATCCACCAACTGCTAACTCCATTCGGCGGTGGTATGCGCAGTTTAAAGCTTCTGGATGCCTCTGTAAGGGGAAATCAACGGGTCGGCCTGCAGTGAGCGAAGAAACGGTTGAACGCGTGCGGGCTAGTTTCACGCGTAGCCCGCGGAAGTCGACGAATAAAGCAAGCAGGGAGCTAAACGTACCACAGCCGACGGTTTGGAAAATCTTACGGAAAAGGCTAAAGCAGAAGCCTTACCGTTTCGAACTCATTGATGGGGACATGCTGCGCCGAGTGTGGGAGGAACTTGATTATCGGCTTGATGTCTGCCGAATCACTAAAGGGGCACATATCGAACATTTGTGAATGCCTAAAAAAACTTTTTGAGTTTTTGTATGTGTGTGCAAAGCATTGTGAAAATATCTAAAATAATAAAGTTATTGTAGAGCTGTGAAATCGCTTCAATCATTTGTAATAACCCTGTATATATATATATATATATAGAAGCGTGATCGTCACAAATTTAACGTGGCAGTCAGCGTTGTTCGTCTTAACGACGGATGACATGTACGAGCCACGACTACGGGGATAATTGTTGCGTTACGATACATTCAGATGTTAACCAATCCACAACAATCCTACCTCCAGCAGCAGCATATGATTAGATATGGCATATACTGGTTACTAAAGTTGTCTTTTGTTTTTTAGAATAGCAACAGGTGAGAGGAAGCTCGGTGGATAACGAATCCTTAATAAAAAAGAATTGACAGACAGATACAGAGTGAAGAGAATGCTGGGCTTAGGTTCCAAGGAGGAAGGACAAGCAAAGTATACATTACACATGTATAGATACGTACTTCATGAGGGATACAGCGTAACATCGTGAGCATCTTAGTTAAGCTTCACAAGCAGTATTTTTAAAAGGGATAGTGATGTTCGTGTTGCGCTATTTTTGTCAAAGGGTAAACCTTGGAGCATATGAAGTTCTAGTGAAGGAGATTTTGTAAGAAGAAAGAAAAGAAAGATAAACAATGGTGGATTGGTATGTAATTACGGTACCACTCAAGAGCGGAAAAACCTCAGTTCGTATAATAGTATCTGAATTTGTTTCAGTAATTTCTATACCTTCTAGTATATTTTCATGATCTATATGAAAAGTTTAATACGCTTCAAATTAACAGTGGTCGTTAAAGTTAATGCATGGAATGAGTGGAATGCTGACTAATATTAACAAACTAACAACCCATAACATTGTGCTAAACCCTAACTGCAACTGTGATAAACTTTCGTGGTACAAATTATGCAAGGATCGTGTTGACATCAGTGGCAATCTCATCGAGTTGTAAACTCAATAACAAAAATGTTTTTGTGAAAATAACGCAATTTTTTATATTACAAAGAACTCTGTGTATTTTATACTGCTTATCGTTAAACTTGGACATAAATTCGTGGTCATTATTTTGATTTACTGCTTGCTATCAGTCACTCCATATTTGTAAAGTCATTCTCGTGGAGATATTTGTTAGGTTGTTTTTAATATTGTAATAGATTTGTGTACTGAGCCTAGTCCTCAATCACGCGGAGGCGAGGCATGGGGTGGGAGGGCAGTAGCTCCACCGCCTGGCGCAACTGGCGAGATAAGTGGCAGGCGCTCACCCCAGTTGGCGGCGGCTGCCTGCGGTCAAAGTCGCCCAGCTATGGCGGGCAGAGCCCTTTCGCCGCAGCGCTGACATGAACGATGTACAGCCTGTTTGAAGACTCAGCAGGGGGCTCCCCGGAGACTAGAGGAGGGTAACACAGATGACTTCAACGTAACGACAGTAGCGAGCCGCAGTCTGGAATGACGGAGCGACCAATGCACATAAGAGATTACCGTGCCTGACTGACACACTAATGACTGGTAATGCTGGGGTTACTCCACAATAAATGAACGTTTTACCTTCGAGAATTCATGGCTGGAAGAGTCTTCGTTTTGATGATGTCAACTTATCTTTTTCTCATGCTTGGGATTTTTATCCATTAGCCAGTACTGTGCTACATAATCATTACCCATTACAATATTTCTTTTCTCACAGCTAGAATGTCCTGGTACTGTCTGCTGTCACACTCGGTACCAATCAGCACAACCTTTTCAAATTAAACCCTTGGAAAGTGAGAAAGATTGTCCAAGCTGCTCCACATTTAGCTACTGGTCAGCTCTAGCGAGCGGGTTAGCTACACATTGGCACGTTACAGTCGATTTGGCAAATAGACGACTGACACCACCAACAGCACCATGAACGTTGGAGACAACACAGGTTAAATATTCCAGCCACCTGTTGACACTGGACTGATTCAATGGGATAAGGTTGGCCACGTAATCATGAGCGAGGTGACGTCACACCCAGCGTCACTGTTAGCCCTCTCAGGGCTATGCCTGGCCAGACTGGAAGGCGAGCTACCTTTTTCTATGCAACATTGTGTACAAACATACTATAGAGACCTCTTATGGATTTATGTGATTGTCACTTCTACACTTCTATAAGATTTTTCTATATTTCCAAAACACGATTAATATTCACGTATTTTGTAAATGACATGTATTTTCCGTATACTGTGAATTACTACAGATCTTTGTTAGGTATGTGGTATGAGTAGATCTTCTGTCAGAAATTTTTCTTGTAATGTTGACTCTGACATTAATAAAGAGATTCTTGTGTTTCATCAGCTGGTACATGAGTCTTAGTTTGCTGTTGTGTATATTCAAACATTTACAAACGACCTGCATTCAGCATTTAGTACAACACTAAATAAAGATTAAGATTGTTTCCTTGACGATGTATGCGATTGTCTCTGTCTGTCAATTGGTTTCTGCCTACGTCATGTGGTTGTCAGGATTACTTGTTCTATGCTATTGGCAGTTGTTAACGCTGATTGTCAGTTGGGCAAACTTGGAATTCTAGCGAAATCTGCCTCATTGTGGTTAGCAAAATTTTGCTTGTTCCTGCTGGTCTACCTCCCTTTAAAGGGTCACCTCCGCCGCAAAATTTTTATGGCTAGGGGGATGTTATGGAAAGCGGGTAGCATTTCGCATGTCCCTTTCCATTTAATATGAAAATAACACATTAATTAGAGGCTAATGATGGAGTGGAATACGATAATAAAGTTTCATTAAAGCGAACTGGATTACAGGGACTGTACATACTGACTTCTAACTTGAGCTCAAATATATTTAACATGGTGCAGGTCTTTCTTGTTTTTCCCTATGCTTTCTGTGAATGTACTTGAATGGGAAGCATGTTGGATCTGGGACGGGCAAGGCAGCGAAAGCGTAACGAAAATAAAAATGGCGCTTGGTTTCGGCACATGTGGACAGCCTCTGTGTTAACTCCATGAAAGCTGTCACGCGTGGCCAGCCACAAGAGGTGTCAGCTAGTGCGCATTCATGATCTAACCCTATCCTGTGGCTGAGCTTAGGGCAGGGAAGGAACTCTGTCAGCAGGAGACCAGCGCTTTCTCATGTTCTGAAGACTACCTTCAGGATATAACAATCTTCCACTTTCCTAAAGAGACACAGCTTGCTCAGCTTTGAGTGCAATTTTTACTTTCAGAGAATCTCTAATGTGAGGCTAGTTGTTGGGCGTGGAAACTGCGATTGGTAAAAATGATTGTGACGTCAGGGACAGAGATCAGAAGCGGCAGGTTTCTGAAAGAAGCCAATGACGTTTTTTTCATGTCGCGTTTTTCTTGGCGGGCTTGTTGTGCATGAAGGAACCTCGCCATTGGCAAGCTGAATGTTCATATTCTGCGACTGGCAGGAAGGAATAAAAGGCTGTACAGTTCAGTTAAAAATCTTTGAGTTTGCTGGGACATGGAGAGGTATGCGCATCTTATGCACATCAGTAGCGTCCGTTTGGAGAAGGAGAGGTGTGAGCATTTGGCGCGCATCGATTGGGGTCCAGAGTTTGTGTCAATGTGTACTGTACTGTAGAGCCACACCCATGACTGCGGCGTTCTGCATGTCTCACTCTGATCAATTACGGTGAGTTTAATTACCAGCACCGCCATTGTGGTACAACTCTTGGTCAGCATAAGCTCAAATCATTGCGAACATCGAAGTCCACAATTGCTTTAATAGAATTATAAATAACGATCAAGTCAACAGCCAACGTATTTGTTTAAATATAAGTTCGTGAATAATTTTCAGAATGTCAGTTGCGTCTAAGAGGTAAATTTTCTTGTTCGCCCAAGAAACGCTGAAAACCAATAATTTTTGTTGGTAGAATTCATACAGGGGACATTGTAAAGTCAACTAATATTTTTTCAGAGTCAGGGACATTTAATGTGTGTTTTAATTGGATACATTGATGTGTTGATCCAAAGCTTGTTTCCGTCAAAACCTTCCATCCATATCAAATTTATTTCTTTGCAATTCTCCACTTTAGAACCCACAGCCAGGGGCGTAAAAATCTTCGCGTTATCCATTTCTCTTGTGCACAATAATTACAACTTGGATCTTAAAGGTGAGTTTGGCTCTTAATTAACTTTCTGGGTCAGGGTAAACATTTTTATATGCAAGGAGTTTTACAGTCTTGCAGGTAGTTTCATCTCGTTTCAGTACAGTCGTTTGGCTATACAAGATGGTTAATACAAGAGACGACTAGGGAACTTTTTTCTTTACCGCAGTCAGTCCAGAATCAAATTAACTGCTCGCTAACGAATGTACCAGGAAACATGTTATTAGAGATGACACAGCCTTTAACGCTTGAAAAGTAATACTTATTACAATAAATAACATTTTAAAAACCCGTTCAAATTACGTGACGTTGATTTTGTACTGGATCTGCAACCGTTCTCACTGTTAACTAATCATTTAACATTAAATGTGGTTTCAGGCACAAATAACAAAGTTTGCACATCTTTAAACTTGGAAAGATGTGGCATAAATATTTGTGTTCAACAGAAATTCGGACCCAGCACCTAATTGATTGTTAAATAAGCGCTATCAAATGTTAGATGAAAAATCGTTTGGTGGGAAAAAGGAAGAAAGGATGATTAATGTTAAACATCGCACAGACAACGGGTCATTAGAAACGAGGTAGAAACTACGATTGGGAAGGTGGGGGAAGGAAATCGACTGTGCCCTTTCAAACGAAATGTCTGCATTTACCTTATCGATTTAAGGAAATAACGGAAAACTAATAAGGATGACCAGATCGGCATTTGAACCACCATGTGTTAACGTCAGAGAAAGAAAATAAAAGGTGGCTCTAACAAAAAATGACTGAAGCGACGGCAACGTGAATTCGCATATTGTAATACTATGCATATGGTGGTTTTTCACAAACTGGATGTCAGGGGTGTGTCAGTCGCAGTTGGTATCTGTTACCAACAACTGAGATGCCTTATGGCTTCCATAAAAGAGAAGCATCCAAAGAAACTGGAAGAGTTGCCACTGGAAGAGAACGGCTGCTACTGGACGAGAACGGCGGTCTGCAATCTACTGATTTCACTAATAAACCTATCCAGGAGCGTGGATGGAAAGCAGTATCAAACTGACTCTTGTGTCCTCAAAAGTTTATGTTTCTCGCTCTGTATCGCACAACCGCCAAGAAAATTTCTTTGCGGATAAAAATGCGCTTTAAACTTATATTGACAATATCTTTCTCTGTGAACGAGTTGCATTCTTTAGGCGTGGAACGCAAAATTGCCTGAGCGTTATCGGACTATTTTTGTTAATATGGGAGAACATATCGTTGATGATTACTTTCTCTCTTATGTTTTTCTGTTATAGTCAGTTATCAACGACAAGCTCTATAAAATACACACCTATGTGAAAGAAATGAATTACATCTTACCAGGATGACCTAACAGCTAAAGTCTAATTTAATAACAAGAATGTTATCTGCGATACCATTCTGCCCGAAACTTCATGCGTTAGTAAGATGTTACGGACTTTCCACCTCAATATGGTCTTGTCTATTTGGAGTCCTGTGTGTTACCGAAGAAGCATATTAGGACTAGCACGAAAATAAATAAATCTACGATTGCGAGTACACAAAAAAAAAAAAAACAGTCAGAAAATTATGTGCTGCAACACATAAATTAGTCAGATAGTACATTCACAAAAAATATAAATTAAGTCGGTATAAGCACAAAAACAGAAGCTTTAACAAAGGTAAAATGCCGCAGTTTCTTAAATTTTTCTCTTGTAGATCAAGGGGGTACTAAATCAAGGTCACGAGAAGACTTAACGTGGAGAAATTAAGATTTTCTTACTGATTTCCGTAGTAAAATCTTGTAGTTTCGTAAGAGTAAAGGGGAAAAATCTGACAAATTATCTACATCTCTGGATATCTTAGAACTGGATGCAAAGGTATGTCTCCTTCAGATGCATGCTGCATTACCACTTAGCTAGTGAGCTAGTACTGCCTGCGGTACATTCTTATTACACTACTGGCCATTAAAATTGCTACACCACGAAGATAACGTGCTACAGACGCGAAATTTAATCGACAGGAATAAGATGCTGTGATATGCAAATGATTAGCTTTTCAGAGCATTCACACGAGGTTGGCGCCGGTGGCGACACCTACAACGTGTTGACATGAGGAAAGTTTCCAAGCGATTTCTTATACAAAAGCAGCAGTTGACCGGCGTTGCCTGGTGAAACGTTGTTGTGATGCCTCGTGTAAGGAGGAGAAATGCGTACCATCACGTTTCCGACTTTGATATAGGTCGGATTGTAGCCTATCCCGATTGCTGTTTATCGTATCGCGACATTTGCTGCTCGCATTGGTCGAGATCCAATGACTGTTAACAGAATATGTAATCGGTGGGTTCAGGAGGGTAATACGGAACGCCGTGGTGGATCCCAACGGCCTCGTATCACTAGCAGTCGATATGACAGGCATCTTATGCTCATGGCTGTAACGAATCGTGCAGCCACGTCTCGATCCCTGAGTCAACAGATGGGGACGGTTGCAAGACGACAACCATCTGCACGAACAGTTCGACGACGTTTGCAGCAGCATGGACTATCAGCACGGAGACCCTGGTTGCGGTTACCCTTGACGCTGCATCACAGACAGGAGCGCCTGCGATTGTGTACTCAACGACGAACCTGGGTGCACGAATGGCAAAACATCATTTTTTCGGATGAATCCAGGTTCTGTTTACAGCATCATGATGGTCGCATCCGTGTTTGGCGACATCGCGGTGAACGCGCATTGGAAGCGTGTATTCGTCATCGCCATACTGGCGTATCACCCGTCGTGATGGTATGGGGTGCCATTGCTTACACGTGTCGGTCACCTCTTGTTCGCATTGACGGCGCTTTGAACAGTGGATGTTCCATTTCAGAAGTGTTACGACCCGTGGATCTACCCTTCATTCGATCCCTGCGAAACCCTACATTTCAGCAGGATAATGCATGACCGCATGTTACAGGTCCTGTACGGGCCTTTCTGGATACAGAAAATGTTCGACTGCTGCCCTGGCCAGCACATTCTCCAGATCTCTCACGAATTGAAAACGTCTGGTCAATGGTGGCCGAGCAACTGGCTCGTCACAATCCGCCAGTCACTACTCTTGATGAACTGTGGTATCGTGTTGAAGCTGCATGGGCAGCTGTAGCTATACAGGCCATCCAAACTCTGTTTGACTCAATGCCCAGGCGTATCAAGGCCGTTATTACGGCCAGAGGTGGTTGGTTGTTCTGGGTACTGATTTCTCAGGATCTATGCACCCAAACTGCGTGAAAATGTAATCATATGTCAGTTCTAGTATAATATATTTGTCCAATGAATACCCGTTTATCATCTGCATTTCTTCTTGGAGTAGCAGTTTTAATGGTCAGTAGTGTATCATTATAATTCGCAACCCAGATAATTTCTCAATGTAAAATGTGAGATTGGTGTAGATTCTACATGTAACGATCTCTCTGAATTCAAATCATAATGTGGTAACCAAACATTACACATTAAGTGAGAATCATTCAAATTATTTATTCGATATGACAACAAAATATCGAGTGAATTTAGCAGGTTAATTCTGTACCATTCCAGAAAATAAATCGATGGCCATACACATGCAAAACGTATTCCACAATTCTGCATTAGACTAGTGACATGTAAGACAAGTTTGCTCAGCCAACGTGTTTCTTGAGCTGGCTATAAGCTTGTGCTTAGAAAACGCGGCGGTGCCAGCTGCCACCTCAACGCTAAGTAGCCGAAATACCTTAAATACATGACTAACTGAAACCCTCAGCTGCCGACAGGTGTTGTTAATATACCTCGATGTGGACAAGGTCAATGGCTGGGTAACCTTTATCTATATGTATGAAGACAGTAGCTGTTCTCGAAAGAACAGAATACTGTTGATGACCGTGCAGCTTTTTCCTGGAATACATGACTAACTGTGACCTTCAGCTGCCGACAGGTGTTGTTAATATACCTCGATGTGGACAGCTGAAAATGTGTGCCCCGACCGGGACTCGAACCCGGGATCTCCTGCTTACATGGCAGACGCTCTATCCATATGAGCCACCGAGGACACAGATGAATAGCGCGACTGCAGGGACTTATCCCTTGCACGCTTCCCGTGAGTCTCACATTCCCAACTGTCCACAATTCTACATATATAATGTACCTTATAGACATTTGCCCATTCACTCATACTCGCGCACGCTTTGGCGATTCCCGTAAGAGTTTGGGCAACCTGTGCGCATTCGCACAGACGAAGGTCAATGGCTGGGTAACCTTTAACTACACTCCTGGAAATTGAAATAAGAGCACCGTGAATTCGTTGTCCCAGGAAGGGGAAACTTTATTGACACAGTCCTGGGGTCAGATACATCACATGATCACACTGACAGAACCACAGGCACATAGACACAGGCAACAGAGCATGCACAATGTCGGCACTAGTACAGTGTATATCCACCTTTCGCAGCAATGCAGGCTGCTATTCTCCCATGGAGACGATCGTAGAGATGCTGGATGTAGTCCTGTAGAACGGCTTGCCATGCCATTTCCACCTGGCGCCTCAGTTGGACCAGCGTTCGTGCTGGACGTGCAGACCGCGTGAGACGACACTTCATCCAGTCCCAAACATGCTCAATGGGGGACAGATCCGGAGATCTTGCTGGCCAGGGTAGTTGACTTACACCTTCTAGAGCACGTTGAGTGGCACGGGATCCACGCGGACGTGCATTGTCCTGTTGGAACAGCAAGTTCCCTTGCCGGTCTAGGAATGGTAGAACGATGGGTTCTATGACGGTTTGGATGTACCGTGCACTATTCAGTGTCCCCTCGACGATCTCCAGTGGTGTACGGCCAGTGTAGGAGATCGCTCCCCACACCATGATGCCGGGTGTTGGCCCTGTGTGCCTCGGTCGTATGCAGTCCTGATTGTGGCGCTCACCTGCACGGCGCACAACACGCATACGACCATCATTGGCACCAAGGCAGAAGCGACTCTCATCGCTGAAGACGACACGTCTCCATTCGTCCCTCCATTCACGCCTGTCGCGACACCACTGGAGGCGGGCTGCACGATGTTGGGGCGTGAGCGGAAGACGGCCTAACGGTGTGCGGGACCGTAGCCCAGCTTCATGGAGACGGTTGCGAATGGTCCTCGCCGATACCCCAGGAGCAACAGTGTCCCTAATTTGCTGGGAAGTGGCAGTGCGGTCCCCTACGGCACTGCGTAGGATCCTACGGTCTTGGCGTGCATCCGTGCGTCGCTGCGGTCCGGTCCCAGGTCGATGGGCACATGCACCTTCCGCCGACCACTGGCGACAACATCGATGTACTGTGGAGACCTCACGCCCCACGTGTTGAGCAATTCGGCAGTACGTCCACCCGGCCTCCCGCATGCCCACTATACGCCCTCGCTCAAAGTCCGTCAACTGCACATACGGTTCACGTCCACGCTGTCGCGGCATGCTACCAGTGTTAAAGACTGCGATGGAGCTCCGTATGCCACGGCAAACTGGCTGACACTGACGGCGGCGGTGCACAAATGCTGCGCAGCTAGCGACATTCGACGGCCAACACCACGGTTCCTGGTGTGTCCGCTGTGCCGTGCGTGTGATCATTGCTTGTACAGCCCTCTCGCAGTGTCCGGAGCAAGTATGGTGGGTCTGACACACCGGTGTCAATGTGTTCTTTTTTCCATTTCCAGGAGTGTATATATATGAAGACAGTAGCTGTTCTCGAAGGTACAGAATACTGTGATGACCGTGCAGCTTTTTCCTGGAATAAATGACTAACTGAAACCCTCAGCTGCCGACAGGTGTTGTTAATATACCTCGATGTGGACAGCTGAAAATGTGTGCCCCGACGGGGACTCGAACCCGGGATCTCCTGCTTACATGGCAGACGCTCTATCCATATGAGCCACCGAGGCGGTGGCTCATATGGATAGAGCGTCTGCCATGTAAGCAGGAGATCCCGTGTTCGAGTCCCGGTCGGGGCACACATTTTCAGCTGTCCACATCGATGTATATTAACAACACCTGTCGGCAGCTGAGGGTTTCAGTTAGTCATTTATTCCAGGAAAAAGCTGCACGGTCATCAACAGTATTCTGTACTTTCGAGAACAGCTACTGTCTTCATATATATAGTTAAAGGTTACCCAGCCATTGACCTTCGTCTGTGCGAATGCGCACAGGTTGCCCAAACTCTTACGGAATCGCCAAAGCGTGCGCGAGTAAAGAGTGAATGGGCAAATGTCTATAAGGTACATTATATATGTAGAATTGTGGACAGTTGGGAATGTGAGTCTCACGGGAAGCGTGCAAGGGATTAGTCTCTGCAGCCGCGCTATTCATCTGTGTCCTCGGTGGCTCAGATGGATAGAGCGTCTGCCATGTAAGCAGGAGGTCCCGGTCGGGGCACACATTTTCAGCTGTCCACATCGAGGTATATTAACAACACCTGTCGGCAGCTGAGGGTTTCAGTTAGTCATTTATTCCAGGAAAAAGCTGCACGGTCATCAACAGTATTCTGTTCTTTAGAGAACAGCTACTGTCTTCATACATATAGTTAAAGGTTACCCAGCCATTGACCTTCGTCTGTGCGAATGCGCACAGGTTGCCCAAACTCTTACGGGAATCGCCAAAGCGTGCGCGAGTAATGAGTGAATGGGCAAATGTCTATGAGGTACATTATATATGTAGAATTGTGGGCAGTTGGGAATGTGAGTGTCACGGGAAGCGTGCAAGGGATAAGTCCCTGCAGTCGCGCTATTCATCTGTGTCCTCGGTGGCTCAGATGGATAGAGCGTCTGCCATGTAAGCAGAATGTCCTGGTCAGGGCACACATTTTCAGCTGTCCACATCGAGGTATATTAACAACACCTGTCGGCAGCTGAGGGTTTCAGTTAGTCATTTATTCCAGGAAAAAGCTGCACGGTCATCAACAGTACTCTGTTCTTTCGAGAACAGCTACTGTCTTCATACATATAGTTAAAGGTTACCCAGCCATTGACCTTCGTCTGTGCGAATGCGCACAGGTTGCCCAAACTCTTATGGGAATCGCCAAAGCGTGCGCGAGTAATGAGTGAGTGGGCATATGTCTATAAGGTATATTATATATGTAGAATTGTGGACAGTTGGGAATGTGAGTCTCACGGGAAGCGTGCAAGGGATTAGTCTCTGCAGCCGCGCTATTCATCTGTGTCCTCGGTGGCTCAGATGGATAGAGCGTCTGCCATGCAAGCAGGAGGTCCTGGTCGGGGCACACATTTTCAGCTGTCCACATCGAGGTATATTAACAACACCTGTCGGCAGCTGAGGGTTTCAGTTAGTCATTTATTCCAGGAAAAAGCTGCACGGTCATCAACAGTACTCTGTTCTTTCGAGAACAGCTACTGTCTTCATACATATAGTTAAAGGTTACCCAGCCATTGACCTTCGTCTGTGCGAATGCGCACAGGTTGCCCAAACTCTTATGGGAATCGCCAAAGCGTGCGCGAGTAATGAGTGAGTGGGCATATGTCTATAAGGTATATTATATATGTAGAATTGTGGACAGTTGGGAATGTGAGTCTCACGGGAAGCGTGCAAGGGATTAGTCTCTGCAGCCGCGCTATTCATCTGTGTCCTCGGTGGCTCAGATGGATAGAGCGTCTGCCATGCAAGCAGGAGGTCCTGGTCGGGGCACACATTTTCAGCTGTCCACATCGAGGTATATTAACAACACCTGTCGGCAGCTGAGGGTTTCAGTTAGTCATTTATTCCAGGAAAAAGCTGCACGGTCATCAACAGTATTCTGTTCTTTCGAGAACAGCTACTGTCTTCATATATAAACCTTAAATACAGCCGAACGAGCTTTATTCGCATTTCTATGACTATGACTTGGGTCTAAAGTGTAGTTACGAGTCATATCTACATCCGCCGACTGAAACTGAAAAACTGAAGATAAAGAGACGGGGGATTATCTGAGCAGCCCTCTTCTTCAGTAACCTTCATGGCTGGTTTTGTTTCTCTGCCTTAAGTGTACTGCAAACGAAACAGTATATTCACCGAAAGAGATTTTTTTGTTTTTTTTTTTTAGCACCACCTGACAATATTAACAGTGTGATAAGAAACAATCATTTTAATACTTGCACAGTCATTTATATCCGTATGATTATTCTGCAATTCACAATTAAGTGTCTGGCAGCCTGCTCTATCGTTCCACTCTCGAACAGCGCTTGGGAAAGACGAAAACTAAAATCTTTCGTTTGAAATATGATTCCTCTTATTTTATTTTATTATATAGATCATTTCTCCTTATGTGGGTGGGAGCCAACAAAATATTCTCTCACCCTGAGGAGGAAGTTGGTGACGGAAATTTTATAAGGTGGTCCTGCACAGCGAAAAACACTTTTGTTTTAATGTCTACCGCCTCAGTTCGTGTATATATCCGTGACACTCTCTTCCCTATTTTGCTACAATAAAAAACCAGCTACCCTTCTTTGAACTTTTTCGATGTCCTCCGTCAGTCCTATCTGATGCGGATCGCACACCGTACAGCAGTACTCCAGAAGAGGGCGGACAGGCGTAGTGTAAGCAGTCTTTTTAGTAGACCTGTTGCATTCTCCAAGTGTTCTGCCAGTAAAGTGCAAACTTTGGTTTGCTTTCCCCACAACATTGTCTATGTGATTCTTCTAGTTTAAGTTATTCATAACTGTAGTCCCTAAGTATTTAGTTGAATTTACAGCCTTTAGATTTTTGTGATTTATCGTGGAACTGAAATTTACTGGATCCTTTTTTATGCTCATTTCGATAACTTCACACTTTTGATGATTCAGAGTCAATTGCCACTTTTTGCACCATACCTGTATCTTGTCTGAATCATTTTGGAATTATATACTTAGATGGATATGATGTCTGTAATCTCGGACATGTCCGAAAGAACAGGCACCTTATCCATATTAAGTATACAGGGTGTTACAAAAAGGTACGGCCAAACTTTCAGGAAACATTCCTCACACACAAATAAAGAAAAGATGTTATGTGAACATGTGTCCGGAACCGCTTAATTTCCATGTTAGAGCTCATTTTAGTTTGTTCTTCCACCTACGCTCAATGGAGCACGTTATCATGATTTCATACGGGATACTCTACCTGTGCTGCTAGAACATGTGCCTTTACGAGTACGACACAACATGTGGTTCATGCACATTTCAGTCGAAGTGTTCGTACGCTTCTCAACAACAGATTCGGTGACTGATGGATTGGTAGAGGCGGACCAATTCCATGGCCTCCACGCTCTCCTGACCTCAACCCTCTTGACTTTCATTTATGAGGGCATTTGAAAGCTCTTGTCTGCGCAACCCCGGTACCAAATGTAGAGACTCTTCGTGCTCGTATTGTAGACGGCTGTGATACAATACGCCAATCTCCGGGGCTGCATCAGCGCATCAGGGATTCCATGCGACGGAGGGTGGATGCATGTATCCTCGCTAACGTAGGACATTTTGAACATTTCCTGTAACAAAGTGTTTGAAGTCACGCTGGTACGTTCTGTTGCTGTGTGTTTCCATTCCATGATTAAAGTGATTTGAAGGGAAGTAATAAACGGGCTCTAACATGGAAAGTAAGCGTTTCCGCACACATGTCCACATAACATATTTTCTTTCTTTGTGTGTGAGGAATGTTTCCTGAAAGTTTGGCCGTACCTTTTTGTAATACCCTGTATAGTTCTGGCACTACCGACCATGACCTTCTTCTTCTGTGCGGATGCACACATATTACCCGAACTCTTACGAGACTTGGTAAGAATGTCTTCCTCGAGTAATGAGTGTGTTGGGTAGGGACACTACGAATGTGGTGTGTGGACATACAAGGTGAGAATGTGGGTATCGCGGGAGGCGTGCTCAAGATAGTCCGTGCAATCACACTGTCCTCTGTGTCCTCGGTGGCTCAGCTGGATAGAGCGTCTGCCATGAAAGCAGGAGATCCCGCATTCGATTCCCGGTCGGGGCACACATTTTCACCTGTCCCTGTTGCTATATACATCAACGCCCGTCAGCAGCTGAAGGTATTAATATATAATTCTAATTTCATTTTGGAATTCGTTTCGGTCTTCTGACGACGTTACATGACGGTTAATGACAGGATCATCTGCATACAATCTAAGAGGACTGCTCAATTTGCTCCTAAATCTTTTATGTAGATCAGGAACAACAGAGGGCCTATTACACTTCCCTGTGGAACGCCAGATATTACTTCTGTTTTACTCGATGACTTTCCGCCAGTTCCTACGAATTGTGTGATTGCTGACAGGAAATCACGAATTCAGTCACACAGTTGAGGCGACACTCTATAGGCACGTAATTTGATTAGAAGTCGCTTGAGAGGAACGCTGTTAAAAGCTTTCTGACAATCTAAAAACATGGAATCAATTTGAGATCCCCTGTCGATAGTAATCATTACTTCGTGAGAATAAAGAGTTAGCTGTGTTTCAAAAGAACGATATTTCCTGATTCCATGTTGGCTGTTTGTCAATAAGTCGTTTTGTTCCAGGTGATTCATACTGTTCGAGAACAGTGCATGTTGCAAAGTCCTACTGCAAATTGACATTTATGATACGGTTCTGTAATTCACCGGATTACTCCCATTTCCTTTCTTTGGTACTGGTGTCGCTTGTGCAACTTTCCAGTCTCTAGGTACGGATCTTTCTACGACGGAGGGGTTGCATATGATTGCTAAGTACGGAGCTATCGTGTCAGTACACTCTGAAAGGAACCTGACTTATATACAATCTGGACAGGAAGCCTTGCCTTACTTGGGTGTTTTAAGCTACTTCGTTACGCCAATTGCCTTCATTGGTATCACCTGTAATACATAATAATACAACGGAAAAAAGCAACATTGGCTACAAAACACGAACATCAGCAAAGGACTTTCATGAGCTCTGAATAACAGTCTCAAACCAGAAAAGCAAACTTTGAGAGAAAATATTGCACAATGACTAATAAAAGTGCCCATTCAGCAGTGAAGAAAATGAAATACGTGAATGAGTGCTTGGTTCAAGGGCTCTTCAATAAAGAACGATCATAATTTTTTATGGTCGTAATTTCTCGCGCTAAAATTTAATCTTATGATATTCCGTTAGTTTAATGTGCAACAAACACGCCGTAGCTGTTTCATTGTTGGGACTCCTGGTTCCCGCGTGTAATAGATAGGCAGGCAAGGTCAGACATGTTCAATATGCAATGGAGAGGTAACACACGAGGAACAATATGCGGCTTTGAAATTCTGTTTTCGTCTCAACAAATCTTCAGTGAGGCCTGTACAATGTTACAGGAGGCCTATGGAGAGATTGTTCTTCCCTACAGCACAGCTCGAAAGTGGTTTAAAATGTTTCAGGAGGGGACACAATCAGTTTCAAAGGAGGCTGGACCCGGTGCTCGAGTTACTGCTCTTACGGAAGGAAAAAACAACACTGCTGTCATTGTGAGAGAGGGTCGATGAATTATCGTAAGATCGCATTCTGAAATACTGAACATTTCATTGGGTACCACCCACATGTTGGCGACAGAAAGATTACACATGACACGTGTTTGTGCGCGATGTGTTCCAAGACTGTTGATTTCCGAACAAAAGGACATTCGCGTGCAGGTCTGCATGCAGTTAAAGTATTTAGAGGAAGATGCGAAGTTTCTTTCAAATGTAATCACTGCTGATGAAAACTGGCTACTTCATTTTGATCCTGAGAGCCAACAGCAAAGCTCAGTGTGGTAATCTCCTTCATCACCAACCCCCAAAAAAGCAAAAGTGGTTGCTTCTGCTGGGAAAGTTATGGTTATCTCATCTCATTGTTTGATTTTCATGGAATGATTTCTCAGCATGTTGAACCTGCACTCACATCGGTAACTGGACAATACTACAGGGATGTGCTGAAAACCTTGCAAGTCCATATCAGGCGCAAAAGACCACATTTCCGCGAAGCAGGCTGGAAGCTGCACCACGATAATGCGCTGCCGCATATTGCCAATATTGTTGCTGAATATCTTGCAAAAAGTCAACATGAAGTGCACCCTTCACCCTCCCTATAGTCCGGATTTAGCCCCATGTGACTTTTTTGTATTCCCTAACATGAAGAAACGCCTTAGTGGGAGGCATTATCAATCATCAGATGGCTGCGGAGGCGATTTTGAAGGACCTCTCAAAAAATGGTTTCCAGCATGTATTAAAAGACTGGCAGAAACGCTGGACAAGTGCATCGCACTCATGGGAGACTACTTTGAGAAGGACCATCAAAATTATGAGGACGAGTAAAGGTATGTAATCAAAAATGCTATGATCATTCTTTATTGAACAGCTCTCGTAAGTTCGATTCCAGCTTTTGATAAAATTAAAGGAGAAGAATATAGAACAATTAACACATGTGGACACTAATGACTCGATTACGTCATTCATACTAAAACGACAAAAGGATCGAGAAGTAACATCCACTCACAATGATTACTGTATAAATACTGGTGTTGCTTTATCAATAGAAGCGAAAATTCGTCTGATGAATGAGCTTTTCAATTTTCAGGGAGCGTAACAGAGAGAAACCAAATTAAGAGAAAGAATTTCATCTAGGTGGGCGTGGAACGGAACTTCTGTGCATATTCTCTCAGATGGCGCATTGTGCTCATAGCTTATTTCCTGGTTGTTTCATATTAACGACGCCTCTACGCTGTCAGAACATTCATATGAGAATTGTCGAATGTAATTGTTAGGACAGCCAGCTACATTAAACACTACTGTACCTGTGGCCAAATCTTTCTCAGTGGACAAAGCTAACTGTAATTTCATTTAATTTGTAGACTGTTCAAAAGGCTTAACAACACTTTCAAGGTAGCCTCTACGTCCATCTACTTAACTCCTGATACTATTGCTCATCGGCTCTTGCTTAACTAATAAAAGGTTGGAGATCATATAAGTAGGGCAAAACAGAAAAACGAATAAATGTGGAGACTGGAGACCTCATTCTTGAGTTCACCGTGAAAAACTTGAAAAAATCAAAATTTATTATGTCAGCGAACTTGGAATAGATGTTGATGAAATAAATTAAACATTTCGAGATCAAACATAATCCATAGCTTCCATAAATATTACTGTTTCAAAATCGACTATACACGGTGAACAGATGCGTAATACGTGTTACGGGGAGACCTGTTCGACTCATAGACACTTTGGTAACTTGAGGTCACGGTGTGATGTATCGGCTACTACCGTCATCGCAGTTCCGGTACGAAGTAGTACGCTATCTCACTACCCGACGCAATGATGCCATTATTGGAAAAATTTGCCTGTAGATCCATGTCACCTCCTGAGTTCCAACTTCGTACTACTACACCAGAAACATACGTCGCTTCCAGTTTACACATTACCCCTTGTCATCGCCTTACAGTTTCACTGGAAAACTCAGCAATGACATAGCTCAAGAAGCAAGTGAAAAAGAGAGAATAGAATGATGCACAAACCACAGGATATGAACGTTAGTTCCCTTGGAAACATTATGATTTAATCTTACTTTGACAACGCTAATATCGTCATCACAGTTCCGAGAGACGAAGGACATATTGATTAATTTCAACAGCATGTTAGTTTTTGAAGACAGGTATCTGGGATCTGATGAAATTGACCGAGCTATGTTTCCGTTGTGTAAAGGACCTCATGTTCCATTCGCAGGTGTGAAATTACACCAGCAGTTTCCTTAAACTGTATCTTTGCTCCGCTTTCTGATGAAATTCCTGGGTGTTAGTTGGGTGTTGTGTGGAGACTGGAAGCATTGCATGTTCCCGGTTTTGTGGCACATATTTGGAACTTAGCTGAAGGTAATCCAACTACCACAGAGATGGCAGTGGTGTAGACCTGATGAAGGGAGAAGAAAGAAAGATTAGAGCTAAACGTCCCATTGACAGCGCGCTCATTACAGATGAAGCACAAGCAAAAGGATTGTGAAGGAAACTGGCCGTGGCCTTTCAAAGAAACCATCCTGGCATTGGCCTGGAGCGATTTAGGGAAATCACTAGAACTTATGACTTGTTTACCCTTGCCTCGTGGGTCAAGGTGAGACTAGTGAGCTTTACCTGAACTACTTCATTGGTACAAAAGATCTAAACTACATCATTAGCACAAAAGCGAAGGAAATTGTACCTAGTATGCCGACAAATTATTCCCATCATGGAATAACTAGGTTGCGTAATTGGAGAGCATACTGAATCGCACAGAGGTTGCGATGATGACTGTAGTGGGTGGTAAACAATCCCCAAAGTAAATGTCTAAAAGTTGAAGAGATCTTCAATGACACTTACTTCGCATTTGTTCACCGTGTTGGGGCCCCCGGTAGCTGAATGGTCAGCGCGGCAGACTGTCAATCCTAAGGGCCCGGGTTCGATTCCCGGCCGGGTCGGAGATATTCTCCACTCAGGGACTGGGTGTTAATCATCATCATTTCATCCCCATCGACGCACAAGTCACCAAAGTGGCGTCAAATTGAAAGACTTGCACCAGGCGAACAGCCTACCCGACGGGAGGCCCTCGACACACGCCATTATTATTACCGTGCTGGGGCCGTTTAAACATGGAAATCCTTACATAAGCAATGAATTAAATTTGCTCTCGAAATGTTTCATGTATTTCTTAAATCTCATGTCAACTAAAACGATTGCCTTACCAATCTTTTACTTTTTCAAGTTACTACACGGTGATGTCAAGAGTGAAGTCTCTAGTCTTCATGTCTATTTGACTTTCTGGTTTTGGTGTATGTATGAGATCCACAATTTCTTTGGTTAAGCATGAGCCGATGAGCAATAGTGTTAAAACACAAGTACGAAGGTCATTCAATAAGTAAGCCAACACATTCCTTTCCTTGTAGCATCTTGGTTTTATATAGTATGCTAATACACCACATTATTCCCCACTCTTCTGGCTAAAAAACCCTATTTTTCAACATAATCTCCTTTCAATACGATGGTCTTACGCCACCTTAATGGGAGGGGCGGCATGCCCGCATGGGACCACTCTACTGGTTGACGCCGGAGCCAATGTCTAGCTGCATCAATAACCTACCCATCATCCACTCACTGCTTCCCGCGGAGTGCATCGTTCATTAGGCCAAACAAATGGAAGTCCATAGGCGCGGTTCCGAGCTGTAGGGTGAATGAGGTAGAACAATCCAATAAAGTTTTGTATGTTCCTCTCCGGTTTGCAGACTTCTGTGAGTCCTTGCGTTGTTATAGAGAAGTCCGTTTGCATGTTTGTGGCGACGAACACGGTAAAGTCGTTTGTTCAATTTCCAGAGTGTAGCGCAATACACTTCAGAGTTGATCGTTGCACCATTAGGGAGGACATCGAACAGGGTAATCCCTTCAGAGTCCCAGAAGACCGTGCCTTGCCTTTACCTGCTGAGGGTGCGGCTTTGAACTTTTTCATTGGAGAGTAGGTGATGTGGCGCCAAGTGATGAACTAATGTTTCATCGCCTGTGACGATGTTCGACAGAAAATTGTCACGATCAGCCTCGTGAAGAACAAGCGATTACGCACAGAGAGTCTTCCGTTGCTCTTCACAGTCCACTGTTGGCGGCAAGGAACCCATCTGACACACACATCAGAGTATCCCAACTGGTGGACGAGTCCGGCAGAGACGTCCAGTTGAGCAGCGAGGTGTTTGATTGTGATCCGTCGATCATCTCGAAAGAGAGTGTCGACACGTTCCAGCATTGCAGGAGTCACAGCTGTGTGCGGCCGGCCGGCCTGCGGAAGGTCGGACAGGTTTGCGCGACCTTGTTGCGATCGTGACAGATGCCTCGCCAACGACTCACCGTGGTTTTGTTCACTGCAGGTCTCCGCAGACATTCTGCAAGCGCCTATGAACATCTGCGATGCCCTTGTTTTCTGGCAAAATAAGGTCAATGACAGCTCTCTACTCTGAATGCCCCACCATTACAGTCATTTTGAAGGTTACATTTAGCGCCGCCACCAATTGAAACCCCATGAAACTATAGGGGCTGAAGCGGTAATATTCCATGATGACCCGCAAAAAATTCCATATTTTTGAACCGAAACTGACAGAAAAAAATGTGCTGCACTACTTATTGAACCGCGCTCGTAGATACGCTCAGTGGTTACCTTGAAAGAGCTAGTAATCGTTTCCAATGCCTCCAAGATGAAATAAAATTACAGATAGAGCTTTATAACGACTAAGATGCTATCACGTGTGCCACAGCATTTGAAACAGCAGTCTGTTCTAATAATTACATTCGATATTTCTCACGTGAATGTTCTGGCAGGTTAAAGGCGTCGTCAGTAGTTTTAGAGGTTGAAGAGATAAATTATACTACTAGCAAAACGCGCCACCTGCGAGAAAATGCACGGATATTCTGTCCTACACTCAGGTGAACTTCTTGCTGTCAGTATGGTTTTCCTCTGTCTTAAGGTCTTTGAAAACTGAAAAGCTCATTCATCAGGCGAATTTCGCTTTTATTGATAAAGCATCACCAGCAGTTATTTTGTAATCATTACGAGTGGGTGATAGTTTTCGTTCCTTTGGGTCCTTATAGACTGAATGACAGATTGGCTAAAGCATCTACATCTACATCTACATGTACATCCATACTCCGCAAGCCACCTGACGGTGTGTGGCGGAGGGTACCTTGAGTACCTCTATCGGTTCTCCTTTCTATTCCAGATTCGTATTGTTCGTGGAAAGAAAGATTGTCGGTATGCCCTAGCGTGGGCTCTAATCTCTCTGATTTTATCCTCATGGTCTCTTCGCGAGATATACGTAGGAGGGAGCAATATACTGCTCGACTCCTCGGTGAAGGTATGTTCTCGAAACTTCAACAAAAGCCCGTACCGAGCTACTGAGCGTCTCTCCTGCAGAGTCCTCCACTGGAGTCTATCTATCATCTCCGTAACGCTTTCGCGATTACTAAATGATCCTGTAACGAAGCGCGCTGCTCTCCATTGGATCTTCTCTATCTCTTCTATCAACCCTATCTGGTACGGATCCCACACTGGTGAGCAATATTCAAGCAGTGGGCGAACAAGTGAACTGTAAGCTACTTCCTTTGTTTTCGGATTGCATTTCCTTAGGATTCTTCCAATGAATCTGTCTGGCATCTGCTTTACCGACGATCAACTTTATATGATCATTCCATTTTAAATCACTCCTAATGCCTACTCCCAGGTAATTTATGGAATTAACTGTTTCCAGTTGCTGACCTGCTATATTGTAGCTAAATGATAAGGGGTCTTTCTTTCTTTGTATTCGCAGCACACTACACTTGTCTACATTGAGATTCAATTGCCATTCCCTGCACCATGTGTCAATTCGCTGCAGATCCTCCTGCATTTCAGTACAATTTACCATTGTTACAACCTCTCGATGTACCACAGCATCATCCGCAAAAAGCCTCAGTGAACTTCCGATGTTATCGACACGCATGATATTGTCGAGACATTACTGTCAGCGTGTTGCGTTCCTCTTTCCATAGTCTCATTACTACTTCTCCTTTAATTTTATCAAAAGCTGGAATCGAACTTACACTGCTTTCACACGTAAATTTGCTTTTTACATCGCTTTCTGAGTATTTTTTAAGTCTCTGTGCGAGATTTCCTGGCACAGTTTGCTTTGCTGACTTGAAACTGTCATTTTTAGTTTCTGAAATTCCTTCGTTGATGTTTGCGTTTTGTAATTATGATATTTTTGCAATTGCATTATTATGTATTTTAGGTTGTGCTAGTGAAAGCATACTTAATGAAAATAATTTTTACGAGTATGACATTAAAAATGAATGTTACTTCCTCATACTGTTAATAGTGTCCGGTGATGCTAAAAAGGCGAGTCGCTTCTGGTGAATGAGCTTTTTAGTTTGCAGTACGCTTAAGACAGAAACAAAAATAGTTACGATATTAAATTTATGATTTTATTCCAGTAAGGTAGTTACATGCAGAATCTGCACCAGTCTCAAACGAGAGGCGTACAGTAAGTAATGCAACACATATTTTTCTCAGCTAATCGCTGTTGAAAGAATGCGGAATTTGTTGCGAAACATCGTGGAATATTCCCGCGTCGGCCCCTGTAGTTTCACGAAGTTCCAATACGTCACGGAATTATACGTAGCCTTCAAAGTGAAGTCTGTAATGGAGGTGCATTCCAAGCAAGAAGTTGTTATTGAGGTTCCTTTGGCGTAAAACGAGAGCATCGCAGATATCCATAGGCTCTTGCAGAATCTCTACAAGGACCTAGCAGTGAACAAAAGCACGGCGAGTCTTTGGGCGAGGCAACTGTCATCATCGCAACAAGTTCGTGCAAACCTCTCCGATCTCCCGGATGCCGGCCGGCTGCGGGTAACATCGACTCCTGCAATTTTGGAACGTGCGGATGCTCTCATTCGAGGTGTTCGACGGATCAGAATCAAATGGTTCAAATGGCTCTGAGCACTATGGGACTTAACATCTATGGTCATCAGTCTCCTAGAACTTAGAACTACTTAAACCTAACTAACCTAAGAACATCACACACATCCATGCCCGAGGTAGGATTCGAACCTGCGACCGTAGTGGTCACGCGGTTCCAGACTGAAGCGCTTAGAACCGCACGGCCACACCGGCCGGCGGATCAGAATCAATCACCTCACTGCACAACTGGACGTCTCTGTTGGTAGTATTAATGCACTCGTCCACAAAACTTCATTCGACTGTTCTTCCTCATCCACTCAACAATCCGGATCTCTAGTCTATCGACTTCCATGTCTTTGGCCCAATGAAGCTCCACGGTGAGCAAAACATGGATGATGGGGGCTCCGACGTCAACCAGTTGAGTGGTACCATGCGGGCATATGGGCCCTCCCAGTAAGGGAGCGTAATACCATTGCATTGAACAGAGATTATGTTGAAAAGTAGGGTTTTGTAGCCAAAAGAGTGGGGGGTAATATGGTGTATTGGAATCCTAAATACGATCGACCTACTTTCACAAAAAAATGTGATGCTTTGCTTACTGAACGCCACTCGTATTTTGCATTCCGAATTACCTGCTTTGGGAATCATGATGGCAAACAGAGTGTACTGCAGGCAGTACTAGCTCGCTATCTAAGTAGTAATGCAGCCCGCTTGTGATGTTGAAGACGCCTTAGCTCGTAGTTCCACACAGAAGTAGATAATTTGTCAAACTTTTCCGTTTTCTCTTATAGAACTACAAGCTTCCATATCGAAAATCAGTAACAAAATCTTAATTCCTCCAACTGAAGTCTTTTCGTGATCTTGATTTATACCCCCTTGATCTGAAGGAGGAGAACTTAAGAAATTGCGATATTTGCACCGTTGGGGGGGGGGGGGGGGGTACTGTCTCTCCTTGATTTATATATTTTTGTGGTAGCACACAGAACTTGAAGTAGACAACTGCCACATAGAGTTCTAAAGTCCGTAGCATCTTGTTAATGCATGACCCTTCGAGCAGGATAATATAACAGATATCATTTCCGATATTAGACTTTAGTCGTAAGGTCACCCTGGTAAGATGTAATTCATTTCCTTCAGATAAGTGTGTATTTAATAGAGCTTAACGTTGATTTATTGACCATAACAGAAAAACATAAGAGAGAAATTAATCATCCACTATATGTTCTCTTATATTACCGAAAACAACCCGATAACGCTCAGGCAATTTTTGCACTTCGTGGCTGTGGAAAGCAAGTGGTTCAGATAAAAAGACGTTGTTAATATAAGTTTAATGTGCATTTTCATCCACAAAGAAACTTTCTTGATGGTTGTAAGATATGGAGCGAGAAATGAAAACGTTTGAGGGTAGTGTGACGGAATCGATTTGAATCAAGTGATGAACTTAGGATAAAATATGATATCTACATGTACGAATTGAGTTCTTTGGGATACTTTTTGTGACGTATGCTGCTTGTATGTGCTCTGAAGAAAGCGTATAACAAATCGCTGAAAGTTCGGTATATTTAATAGTGTTTATTCAGTGGTATTACGTAGCACACTTAAAGTGGTGACCCTGATACAGAGCGAGATTGCTGCATTTTTTGTGTAATGGATACCGTCACAAACATGGCCGTGAAGCCGAAGCCTTCGCCCACAGCCACATCTAGCAACACTGTTTCACCAATTCCTAGTGACTCCAATAGGAATTTTGACATCAAGTTGCCTGCTTTTTGGCCTACAAGGGCACAATTATGGCTTACCCAGGTTGAAGCTATTTTTAAGCTGCGTGGCCTCATGTCAGGCTTGGACCAGTTTACCTTGGACATTTCGCAACTGAATTTTAACGTAATTGAACAGGTCGCTGATATTCGGCACCTACAGCCTTCCCGTGTGTTTAGAGACAGCACTCCAACGCTTTGTTTTCACGGCAGAAGTTCGGCTGCAGATAATCGCTGATGGTGATTCCCCTACTCAATTGGTTCGCTCACTTCGTGCGCTCCCAGCTTACGAACTCCTAACTGACACTTCATTAAAAATCTTTTCGGTGTGCAGGCTCCCATAAAATGTCAGGACGGTTCTATCGGCTTTTACATGTCTGTCTAAGGCAGCTAACGCAATTGCTTTTGTATGTGCCGATATTAACAAGACTGCTGCCGTTAAAGAGGTTACGGACAGCGGCCTCGAATTGTGCATGTACCAAGCCCTGCTCGTACACTATCTTGACCGACGAGTGCCAGTAGACCTACGTACCTGCTCGTCGATCTCGGTTACGGCGCCTATAATACTGCTCAGGTGCCACTGTTATTGATGTTTCTGGTTGTGCAAGACTGTTCATTAAAGACAAGTAATTCACTGTGGTAAACAAACGTTCACAATGGCTTTGAAGAATGATTTTTCGCCTGCTTCGACTTTTGTTGTTGCCGGTGTTTCTGAAACTATTATTGGGGCTGATTTCTTGCGCAGTTTTTCTCTGCTACCAGACTTGGTGATAAGTATCTTATTAAAGGACTTTCATGTGCTCAACTCCCTACCGCGTCGGATCGCGACTGACGTCATGGACCGAGCGAAGATTTCCGGATCAACAGCGTCTCCCGCGACGGCACAAGGAATCTCGCAGCTACATTCGTCCGTATGCGGGACGCACACGCATGCATTACGCGAGAAGACATCGCTTTCTTCTGCGTGCTTCGCGGAGCAAATTGAATCTACAGTGCTCCACATTTAGGGCACAAATTGAAGAACGTTAGGAAATTTGTCATCAAGAAAACGACACAACGACCTATTTATGAGAGCAAAGCAAAAGTTTTGAGAGCTCTTAAAAAGACACACTCCTGTGCCTGTCTGAGTACTACATAATCACAGGGTTAGATAAATTACGCATAGAAGATTACTCTATAGTAGCTTACTCATACAGAATTAATATGGGGAAAGGAGTTCTTACAGATATTAAGACAGGACAGAAGTTCAAAAACATAGGACAAATAGATTTTGTAGTGATCAGCACAACGAAGTGTGTGCTTGTGTGTTAATACAGAAAAATATTTCGCTTATAATTGTAACTGTATATAGATCCCATCTGGGAAATTTTGAACTGTTTACGAGGAGTCTGGATTCCTTACTGTGCTATCTGTCAGACGGCAGCTAAGCAATTAATAGTCAGTGGTGATTTCGTTGTAGATTTTCTAAAGTATTCTGATAGGAAAAAATGATTTGGAAACCTTATTTGGATCCCACAATTTGAACTCAGTGATAAAGACAATAGGACCCTGATTGATAATGTTTTCTTTTGTGAACCTCAGAGCAAGAAAAATAACTTATTAACAATAAGAACGCTGCCTAAGTTCAGAGCAAGAAAATAACTCTAATGGTTCAAATGGCTCTGAGCACTATGGGACTCAACTGCTGAGGTCATAAGTTCCCTAGAACTTAGAACTACTTAAACCTAACTAACCTAAGGACAACACACACATCCATGCCCGAGGCAGGATTCGAACCTGCGACCGTAGCGGTCGCGCGGTTCCAGACTGTAGCGCCAGAACCGCTCGGCCACCAGCGGCCGGCAAATAACTCTTTAACAATAACAAATGCTGCCTAAGTTCAGAGTAAGAAAATAACTCTTTAACAGTAACAAACGCTGCATCTGAACATGATACATAGTTAGGATAAGGAACATTGTGCCTTACAGTATGGATACTCCTCAGCAGAAATCAGTTAGAATAATTAATGACTCTAGAACAATTGTTTTTAAGAATAGTTTACTGGAGATGACCTGGGACGAAACCAAATGCTAGCACACTATTTAATGTATTCCAACATAAACTGACATCGTTATTTGAAAATAGCTTTCTACATAAGCGAATCACAAATTACACCAAACAGCTATGTAAAAGCCATTGATCGCTAGAGGGATTAAAATATCTTCTGAAAGGAAACGGGAAATGCATTTTTGGCAAAAACAAGTAGGGATCCTGCAGTAGTTCCACACAAAAAAACTACTCAAAATGACTAAGAAAAGTTATTAAAAATCGACGAACATACTCACAACATCAGAAATCAGTAATTCCGACAGCAGACCTAAGGCTGTTCGGAATTAGTGAAACGAAAGACAGGACAACCAGCCACAGAAGGAGATAACATCACTACTGAACTGAACGGAAGGGCTGTAAATGAATCACAAGTAGAAAATTATTTAATAATCATTTTATAAATATACACACATCAGAAAAAGTTTTGTATCACCCCGGTTTCCAGAACTCCTGAAGATAGACGTTGACTGTGGATATTGTATCACAGACACAGTCCCTTTGACTGTTAAGAGATGTCACTAAACACGCCCAAAGACTTAAATAACCATGCATGAACAGCGCCTATTAGACGGAGCGGGTCCGACAACCGATCAGTTCCAGTCATTCCACCTGGAAGGAGGTACACGGTTCGTGTTGTCTGTAGTTCAACCATGCCTAGACGGTCAATACCGCGGTTCGATTGTGTCCGCATTGTTACTTTGTGCCATGAACGGCTCACAACAAGGGTAGTATCTAGGCGTCTCGGAGGGAGCCAAAACGATGTTGTTCGGACATAGAAACGATGTTGTTCGGACATAGAGGAGATACAGAGAGACAGGAACTGTCGATGACATGCCTCGCTCAGGTCGCCCAAGGGCTACTTACTACTGCAGTGGATGACCGCTACCTGCGGATTATGGCTCGGAGGAACCCTGACAGCAACACAACCATGTTGAATAATGCTTTTCGTGCAGCCACAGGACGTCATGTTACGACTCAAACTGTGCGCAATAGGCTGCATCATGCGCAACTTCACTCCCGACGTCCATGACAAGGTCCATCTTCGCAACCACGACACCATGCAGCGCGGTACAGATGGGCCCAACAACATGCCGAATGGACCGCTCAGGATTGGCATCACGTTCTCTTCACCAATGAGTGTCGCATATGCCTTCAACCAATAATCGTAGGAGATGTGTTTGTAGGCAACCTGGTCAGGCTGAATGCCTTAGACACACTGTCCAGCGAGTGCAGCAAGGCGGAGGTTCCCTGCTGTTTTGGAGTGGCATTATGTGGGGCCGACATACGCCGCTGGTAGTCATGGAAGGCGCTGTAACGGCTGTACCATACATGAACGCCATCCTCCGACCGATAGTGTAACCATATCGGCAGCATATTGGCGAGGCATTCGTCTTCGTCGACGACAATTCGCTCCCCTAGCTTGCATATCTCGTGAATGACTTCCTTCAGGATAACGACATCGCACGACTAGAGTGGCCAGCATGTTCTGCTGACATGAACCCCATCAAACACGCCTAGGATAGATTGAAAAGGGCTGTTTATGGACGCTCTACTGATTATGCCATTTGCGTATTCATCACCAATTTTTTTTTTACAATCATCAAATAATAAAATAGCGCTGGTCGGTATTTTCTGTACCTTGTCTAAGGCATATGACTGTGTGAACCACAGTATTCTCCTAGATAAATTGATGTTTTATGGGACTGGTGGTATAGCCAACCAACGGATAATGTAATATCCAACCAGAAGAATGCCGAAAGTTGTGCTTAGTATTTCAATCAATATGGTCCAGGGACATAATTCTGATTCAGGAAAAATCACATACATGGTTCCTCAAAACTCAATCGTATATCCACTATTGTTCCTCATTTGTGTAAACTACCTTCTGTGTAATATACATCAAGCAGAATTAGTTCTTTTTGCAGATGACGCTGGTATTGCAATCAATGTGGGCATACATGCAAAAACAGAAGAAATGGTAAACAAAGTTTCTAAGAGTATCATTGACTGGTTTTCTGTGAATGGTCTGACCCTCAGTTTTAATAAGACACAACATATTCTGTTCTGCACATCTAGGGATGCTACTCCAATTATAACTGTAAAAAATGGCGAGAAAATAATAAATAAGGTGAAAACTTCAAAATTCTTAGTTATCCACATTAATAAAAGTTTAAATTGGAAAATGCACGTCCTGGAACTCCTAAAACAACTTAGTTCAGATAAATTTGAACTTGGACTCGTTGCAAATCTTCAGGAGAGAGAAATCAGTAAGTTGAAAATTTTGCATATTTTCATTCAATAGCCGGCCGGAGTGGCCGAGCGGTTAAAGGCGCTACAGTCTGGAACCGCACGACCGCTACGGTCGCAGGTTCGAATCCTGCCTCGGGCATGGATGTGTGTGATGTCCTTAGGTTAGTTAGGTTTAAGTAGTTCTAAGTTCTAGGGGACTTATGACCATAGCAGTTGAGTCCCATAGTGCTCAGAGCCATTTGAACCTTTTTTTTTCATTCAATAAAGATGTATGAAATGATGTTCTGGGGTAACTCGTCTTTATGAAAGGAAGACTTCATTGTGTTAAAACCTGCTGTAAGAGCAATATGTGGTGCTCACTCAAGATCTGTTTAGGAGTTGGGAGTTCTGGTTGTTTCTTCGCGGTATATTTATTCCCTCATGAAGCCTGCTATAATAATCCAATACACTTCAAAAGGAACAAGGATGTGCATAATCACAGTACCAGAAGAAAAATGTCATTCATTATTCCACACTAAGGTTGCCCTTAGCGCAAAAAGGCTTGCACAAACCTGCAACAAATATTTTTGATCGCTTACCCAGTGATATAAAATGTCTGACAGAGAGCAAAGTAAAATATGAAGACAAACTGGGACAGTTTATCCTTGACCCTTATATACTATAGAAGAGTTTCTATTACTGTAAGGTGTAAATGGCCGTGGATACGAATTACTAACTCACATCTGCATATCTTTTTTTCTTTTTGTCGTATTAAAAGAAAACTAAGAAATATTCAGGATGTAACCCTATTTTCAAATTAATTTGTAATGTGAATGAAAAGTGACTCGTTCCACATAATTATGATCTATCTTGCAAAACGATCCATGGGACATGTAACTAACTAACACCTGCGAGATCGGACGGAGCAGGTCCACATGGTCTGGGAAAGGGCTCGCTGGAAATTACGACAGTTACGCGAAGAGGCTGCCGTGTAGATCGAAGGCCTACCATCCCCCCTCCCATGCCAGAGGCCGATCAGGCGGCGGATAATGACCTCGGTCAGTTATTACCGAAGGATTTTCCAGCGCTGACCGGCTGAGCACTGGAAACGGAGAGGCGTCGCCATTCTATTCGCCATCTTTCTTCCTTACAGATGGTAAAAAAAGGGACGGAAATTGGAGAAACTGCGGTGATTACAGAGCTCTGAAGTCTCGTAGAGTCCCTGATAGGTACACAGTGCCTATGAGTAATTTGTCGGGTGAACATTTTTTTTTTTTTTTTACCAAACGCAAAATGAAGACTGCTATTACTCCTTTTGGGTTATTCGAACGTAATATTATGCCTTTTGTACTGCGTAACGCAGCCCAAACATGGCATGGTTCATGCACGAAGTTCTTTCTATTTGTTTTTTGCTATGTCGATGATATTTTAATTTTCTCTGCTACGTATGAGGACCATCTGAGTGCTCCGAAGGTTTGAGAACTACGTTGTCACTATTCCTTTCTTTGGCCACAAAGTGTATAACAAAGGCATTTCTCCTGTGCCTGATAAGGTTCCGATATTCGAAACATGCCAGTCCTCGAATTTTTCAGAAGTCTCCGCCGTTTCTTATGCACGATAAGTTATTATCGCAAACACCTTAGTAGCCCCCTAAAAGGAAATAACACTACTGGCAACAGAAACATTTCTTGGAATGACAGGGCCATCAAAGTCTTCGAGGACTTAAAATCAAAGCTTGCTCAGGCTACTTTGCTGGCTCATCCCAATGCTTATGCTCCCACTGCTCTTTCCGTTGACGCTAGTCAAGTCACTGTGCTGCAACAATATACACTGTGTGATCAAAAGTATCCGAACACCTCGTCGAAAATGACTTACAAATTCCTTGCGCCCTCCATCGGTAATGCTGGAATTCAGTATGGTGTTGGCCCACCCTCAGCCTTGATGACAGCTTCCACTCTCCCAGGCATACATTCATTCAGGTGTTGGAAGGTTTCCTGGGGAATGGCAGCCCATTTTTCATGGGGTGCTGCACTGAAGAGAGGTATCGACGTCGGTCGGTGAGGCCTGGCACGAAGTCGGCGTTCCAAAACGCACCAAAGGCGTTCTATAGGATTCAGGTCAGCACTCTGTGCAGGCCAGTCCATTACAGTGATGTTATTGTCGTGTAATCACTCAGCTACAGGCCGCGCATTTTGAAGAGGTGCTCAATCGTGTTGAAAAATGCGATTGCCATCCTCGAATTGCTCTTCAACAGTGGGAACCAAAAAGGTGCTTAAAACATAAGTGTAGGCCTGTGCTGTGACAGTGCCACGCAAAACAACGTGGGGTGCAAGCCTCCTCCATGAGAAACGCGATCACACCGTACACCACCCCCTCCGAATTTTACTGATGGCACTACACACGCTGGCAGATGACGTTCACCGGTCATTCGCCATACCCACATCCTGCCATAGGATCTCCACATTGTGTAACGTGATTCGTCAATCCACACAACGTTCTTCCACTGTTCAATCGTCCAATGTTTATGACCCTTACACCAAACGAGGCGTCGTTTGGCATTTACCAGCGTGATGCGTGCCTCGACCATGAAATCCAAGTTTTCTCACCTCCCGCGTAACTGTCATAGTACTTGCAGTGGATCCTGATGCAGTTCGAAATTCCTGTGTGATGGTCTGTATAGATGTCTGCCTATTACAAATTACGACCTTCTTCAACTGTAGGCGTTCTCCGTCAGTCAACAGACGAGGTTGGCCTGTACGCCCTTGTGCTGTACGTGTCCCTTCACGTTTCCACTTCACTACCACATCGGAAATAGTGGATCTAGGGATGTTTAGGAGTGTCGAACTCTCGCGTACAGAAGTATGACACAAGTGACACCCAATCACCTGACCACGGTCGAAGTCCGTGAGTTCGGCGGAGCGCCCCATTCTGCTCTCTCAAGATGCCTAATGACTACTGAAGTACCTGGTAGGAGGTGGCAGCACAATTCACCTAATATAAAAAACATATGTTTTGAGGGGGAAGGGGGTCCGGATACTTTTGATCACTTAGTGTACTTCTCAAGCATGGCAACCTCTGGCTTTCTTCTCTAAAAGATCGTCAAGAGAGCATCACTCTTGGAATGCTTTTGAAAGGGAATTGGTAGCCATTTTTCTTGCTGTAAAACATTTTAGTCTTTGACGTGAAGGCCAGACTTTAATTAACTTCAGTTTTCAAAAATATCACAGAGGTAAATTCTCCACGACATATGCGCCATGATGATTTCATAGCTCAGTTTTCTAGAGATGTTCAGCACATTTCTGGGCAGGACAACGCGATGGCAGATTGCTCGTTTCGCAACTGTGTGGCGATTAATGTTATTGATTGGATAAAAGAGGCTGCGGATGAGAACACAAACCAACTCTTCCTCCAATATCAGCTGTGTCCAGTTTATGTCTGAAAATGCCTACTCCTGAATGGTTCCACAAATGGCATACTTCTGGACTAAAAGTACGTCCATTTACCCCTGAAGTGGTGTCGAATTGTTTTTAATTCAGTTCACTCTTTGGCACACCCAGGGGTAAGAGCGACTGTGCGTTTAGTTACAGAGTAGTTTGGTCTCTGATACGGAAGTATTGCTGCAGCTGGGCTAGGGAATGCTCCAAGTGCCAAACGTTCCACATTAGTTGACTTATTGCTGCTCCTACTGCTAATTTCCCACCCCCTCCGGGATATTTTCTCACTTGTACATTGACATTGTTGGCCCCCCTACTGAAGGATACCCTTTTTTAGCCACGATGATAGACTGATTTACTCGTTGGCTAGAGACTGTATCTGTTCAGGACATTTCTTCAATACCTGTTGCTCGTATTTCAGTATCTGTGTCGCTCGCTCATTTGGTTATTTTGCGGGCCATTACTTCAGATAGAGGTCCCCAGTTTGAATACCAGTTATTCACTGAACAACTGCATATTTGTGGTTTAAAATAAAAATCAATCTGGTACTGAGTCATTGTAATTATGTATTTTAATTAATCCGCTTCTTCCATGACTGCGTTTCAGTGCTGATGCTGTGATATCTGAGGGCAACGTTGTAAATAAAATGTGAGAGAAAAAGAACACCTGTAGTGCGCAGGCCTACCTCAAGGTACGCTTCTTGGTCGGTGGAAAACAATTAGACAAGCGCCCTGGGAAATATAATCTGCTTGTAGGACACGAAATGCGACCAAAAGAACATTTTTACGCACACATTTTGTTTGAAGTGTTTGCTGCACACATACACTGATTAGCCAAAACATAATGACGACCTGCCTAATAGCCAGTATGTCCGCCTTTGCTTTGGATAACAACAGTGATGTGTCATGTCATGGAAGCAATAAGGCCTTGGTAGGTCACTGGAGGGAGCTGGGATTGTTTGGGGGAAGAGACCAAACTGCGAGGTCATCGGTCTCATCGGAGTAGGGAAAAACGGGGAAGGAAGTCGGCCGTGCCCTTTCAAAGGAACCATCCTGGCACTCGCCTGGAGCGATTTAGGGAAATTACGAGAGAGCTGGCACCACATCTGCACGCACAAATCACCTATTTCCCGTAAATTCCGGGGAGGGGGGCAATGAGACCTGGTGCCACATGCATTTACATCCCAGACGTGTTTGATTGGTGCAGATCTGGCGAGCTGGGAGGGCGGCACATCAATTGGAACTCGCCACTGTGTTCCTCGAACCACTCCATCACACTCCTGCCATTGTGGCATGGCTCATTATCTTGAAAAATACTGCTGCCATCAGGAAACATGATCGTCATGAAGGGGTATACATGATCTGCAACCGGCGTACGATACTCCTTGGTCGTCATGGTGCTTTGGACGAGCTCCACTGGACCTATGGATGCCCATGTGAATATTCTCCAGAGCTTAATGGAGCCACTGCCAGCTTGTCTCTGTCCTGTAGTACAGTTGTTAAGAAGCTGTTCCCCTGGAAGACGAGGTATTCACGCCTCCCCATCAGCGTGACGAAGAAGGTATCGTGATTCATCAGACCATGCAACGCTCTGCCACTGCGCCCCAGTACCGATGGTCACGTGCCCATTTCAGTCGTAGTTGCCAATGTCGTGGTGTTAACATTAGCACATGCATTAGTCGGTAGCTGCGGAGGACCATCGTTAGGAGTGTTCGGTGCATTGTGTGTTCAGACACACTTGTTCTCTGCCCAGCATTAAAGTCTTTCCCACGTGTTGAAGACACTCACCACACCAGTCCTCGAACCCGACAAGTAGTGCGTTTTCCGAAATGCCATTTCCGAGCCTCAGGGCCATCACAAGCTGCCCTCGATCAAACTCAGATAGCTCGCACTCCTTTCCCCTTCTGCACACAGACAGCACGCTCTCTGATACTACAAGCACTGTGCGTGTGTCTGACTAGCAGTCATTCCTAGCCAAGTGACGCTGCTATCGCTTGGACGGGTTTATATCGATAGTGTGTCAGTGGTCATAATGTTCTGGCTGATCATATATATATATATATATATATATATATATATATATATATATATATATATTGTGTCAATTCTTTTCCTGTTATTATGGCAGTAGCCCAGTTCTTTTTACGCACAGCCCCAAAGTGCACTCTGTGCAGCTGAATCGACGGATTTTCATACTCCGTTCACTTAGGAACACAGCAATTTTCTTTCTCATGTTTACTTTTGGGTTTCTGCCGCACATAACAGTCATAGTCCATTCCTGTCTTCGCACGTTTAAGTTTTGACACGTCTGGGCCACCTCAGTAGCCCTCCTCACACAGGACGGGGCAGCTAAAGTTGAAAGGGACGCGACGGGACACCCGACTTCTAGAGGGACAGCGCCGCCTGCACACTGGTGATCTGGTTAACATCATATACGCTCTCAGCGCTCCCCAGCAGCTGTCGTCGGCTTTATTTGGTTCGCAAACCACACATTTTCCTTATGAAAGTGGATTCGCTTAAAATATCTGGCTTAACTCTTTTAGCGAATGTCGAAGAAGGGCGGAGAAAATCACAAAGAGTATTCTGGTCTCGTCGATGGCCTGAACAGCGAATTGTTGGTAGAAAAACACTATATAATTTTTGATGCTGATAACGAACTGAGGTACATGTTAGTATAAGTTATTCGTTAACTAAATTGAATTTTCATGCCATTTTCGGGTTTAATTGGGTAGAGTGTCTAATGTCAGTTTGCGCATTTATAATATCCATATTTTCGATCTTACATTGACTACTAGCACTCTGAAATAACGCGCTTCATTACGTAGATTTCAAGCTCGAGATCCGTTTCGTAATTTCTTTCGAAAGGAAGAGCAGATTTTTTTCGAATCTACTCACCGCCGTGGAAAAAAATTCTAGCCGGCAAGATATAAACATAAGCCAGTCCATAAACCAAGAGATAGGAATATACTGTATATTTTGCAGAAACCTCCACAATAGCAAAAACTTTCAGTGTGTAAGTTGTGTTTACTTTATGACGTAAGCTGGCAGTTACGTTAAGATTTCGTTGACCATTGCTACATTATTTGTAATAAATAACACCAACTTTTGTGATAATACTTTTATTAAATGAACAAGAAAGACCCAGAATCTTTTAGAAAACAAAAGGTGAAAGAAACTGGAAGATGGTGGACACAAACACTCCCTCTCTCTTCACAGGTCACAGCTTGCGATGCTAGCAACTATGCTACAACATGGACTTCAGCGGCAGGCTTCCGTGTATGGACATACGACTACATGCACAAACAGTAACATGCTTCCATACAGTTTATTATTTTAAGCTAATAAGCTACTATGGTGATTATCATTCATCGGCTAGGTATATGTCGGGTAACACGTTGCTTTATCAAAACTGATACGTTACCCCACGATCACTGTTCTCTTTCAAAACATTTGTATAGCCCAGTGCAGAATACAGTGCTCTTCGTTCAAACTATCTTCTACATCTACCACATCGAAAGCAAATAGAAAAACTTCTTGCTTTCTTAACTTCCCCATCCTTGGCTGTTATAAAATGTCACCTAGCTTGGAGTAGTCCTATTGTTTGTGTGCTAATATCGGATTTCTTTGAAACACCCTTTTGAAATAGTATAGCCACAAGAATGTTCTTACATTAATTTTTAAAAGAACGTTTCTTCAAATAGCAGTTTAAACTTCTTACTTCATCATACTTGTTTGTGTGGTGATGCTGTAAGCGGTATCCATACAGTTTAAAGTATTGCATTGAATAATTATATAAAACAAAAAAATAGCATACAGCAAAAAATCCGGCAAATAAAATTCAGAGCTTCAAGTCCGTCACTTAGAGAGATTTTGTGTTCACATGTCACTTTTTCCTTGCATTTCCATACGTTTAACAATTTATTTTGAGTAATTCAAATAAACATTCAAATTGTTCAAATGGCTCTGAGCACTATGGGACTTAACATCTGAGGTCATCAGTCCCCTAGAACTTAGAACTACTTAAACCTAACTAACCTAAAGACATCACACACATCCATGCCCGAGGTAGGATTCGAACCTGCGACTGTAGCAGTTGCGTGGTTCCAGACTGAAGCGCCTAGAACCGCTGCGCCACTGCGGCCGGCTGAGTGATTACAAATGGGTTTACAGACACCAACAAATCTACCAAAATAGCTCACTGGATGTATGTTGCTTTTTTTCTGTCTTCAAGAGAGACATGTTACTGCCTCCTTCGTTACACACGGAGAAAACTTTCGCTGATATTCTTCTGAATTAGGCGGCTGTGTATTAACATTACGTACCACTTGGGTCACATTACATTTAATACATAATAGCAAGTTACTGCCACCATTTACACTTATTAGCGTGGAAATGTTTTTTTAAATGTGATAAAATTGCATATTGATCATATTGTTTTATAATTTATTGCTGCACTATACAGGGTGAGGCAAAAGACTGAATACATCCCCATAAAAGTCGAACAGTGTGAGGAATGATAATGACGCCTGGTAAGTGCTGTCTTTAGGTAGGGGCGCAAATTTTAGGAGCTATGGAGACAGCAGTGGCCATCTTGAAATCCGCCTTCTTGCATTTGGGTTTAGTGTATCAAATGGGAAGGAGGTCATGTGGCACACGATGTTGAACTGCGTCTTTCGTAGGAGTACACATGTGAAATCTGTTTTGAGATATTTTTATTTATGTAGGAATTATGACCTGTTAAAATTTAGGACACTTGTCAGAGTCGGCATACAGAATATGCTCAATATGACCTCTACTGCACTGGACTCATAATCGGAGTCTTTTTTGCCAGTCCTGCTGCACACATCACAGTATCTTTTTGTCAACAGAGGCACACGCCTCCTCAATAAACTGGCAAAGATGGGCTACATTGTTAATTTTTACCTCATACACGATTGAATTCAAATATCCCCACAGATAAATGCCAAATGGTATAAGGTCAGGGGACCATGGTGGCCATTCAGTAGTGTACCTCCTACGTATCCAGTGACCTCCAAGCTGTTCATCCAGAAAGTGTCTGACTTCAGTAGCAGAGTGGGGAGAAAGGAGGGTAATCACCTTAAGGATTCAACAGCTTTGGAAGCACATAATAACGGAGCATGTTAGGGATACCTCCCCTCATTCAAGGTTCCATCAATAAAGTTCAGGTCCACGATCCTTGTGTCCCAAATGCCGCAACAAACCAACACTTTTTCACTACCAGCATCCTTACAGGGATCCACCCACGAGAGATTTGCATCCAACCAGTAATGATGATTCTGTTTGCTTACTTCTCCTTGTACATGAAAATAGCTTCATCACTGAACAGCACCTCAATATCAAGTCTGGATTCCTGCTACACTGATACAGAGCCCATTCTGCAAACTACAAATGCTGACCTGGGACATCCGCTGAGAGATAATGTTGCAACTGTAACTTGTACAGGTGTCACTGGTGTGTGTGCAACATGCACATGATTGAACACTGACTGACACCGTATTTTGCTGATAACCAGTGCATACTGCAATGAGGACTTTTTCACAAACGATCCCACAATTGCTGTTGCAGTCTCCCTGTTGGTTGTTGTTCTTGGACATCTGGCACTTGTACAACACACACCTGCACAACATACTGGCCACATGCAACATGCATGGAACTTCATCCCCAAACTGACATCTGGCACCTGTACAACACAGTGCATGCAGTTTTACATGGTTACAGTCAACATTCTGTGATTACATCGGTTATTAATGTACAAGCATTTCACATTTGCAAAGGCTTTACTCGCACTTACATTAAAATGCAACCTTGCAGAGTTAATCACTTAAATATGTTACCCAAACAAATGTACTCCCAAAATTTCATTACCCTAAAATTAATTATTTTTTGATGTTACGATTTTTTTTCCGTTGGGGTTCAAATAATGTTTCTACAAGCGCACACACTGAGCAGTCGTGTACAAGGTACATGTAATAATATATACTCTTCACATACATACGCACACACACATCCACAAAACTATGACAAACGCTTCATCTATCCATTCCACACACATATGCACACACAGACACACACATACATACACACACACACACACACACACACACACACACACACACACACACACAATCACTTGAGAAAATAGTGTGAGAACAGGAAGGTTCCGATCCCATCTGCGTAGATGAAGTGTTTGTCATCGTGGTGCAACAGTCCGACTTTCAGTTGCAGTGTAGTGTGTACCTCATTGTCCTGTGACTGAACGAGTACTTGCTGCATCATGTGAGATTTATCATCATAAAACGGGCACTGCTTATAATCTTCGATAGTGAACGCCTGTGATGCCGCATGATACACACCCTTAGCCTATCTCTGGGTGGCTCCTGGATCTACACGATTTGTGTGCATCTTTCATCTGAGCCCTACAAGCTCCACGATCTGAGAGCCATTTTCCTCCATCAATCTGATAACCTTCTTTTTCTAAGGTGTTATGCCATATGGATTATCGGTTGCAAATGCAGACTGACGAATTCGTCGGGAATGCAACTAGTTACTTCGTATGAATTGCAGCCTTTCGACCTGTAAATGAAACAGTCTGTATCCTTATAAAGTGACTTGACATTAGTGATGTTCAATTTCGCAAATTTGCAACGGAATCAGTGCGTGTGAAGTTTGGAGGAGTTAAGACCGCACATACCGATGTAGGCAGACTGTGTGAACGCCACTGAAACTTTATCCATCTCCACAGCCACTAGTCCTTCATTGAAGATTGCAGCCTGATTAAAATTTAACCTCGTGACAAAATCTTTCGCACCATAACGCTCATGCCAACGGTAAACTAAATGAACATCGTGACGACTTCTAACTTCCTCCATTATTTTGCCGAAAAATGAATTATTCATGAACTTATAAAAATCTTTTTCAAAATCGCATGTCACAAGAGCCTTCTCTTCGGCTTTTAAATCGGTATACTCCTTCAGATATGTAGGCTGGTCGAAGGAGACGTCGTGGGTGATTCTAAGAAGTCGCATCCCCAACATGAAATTTTGCTGGATATTTCTATAGTGTACAATGGATCTGTGCTTATTGCTCAGCATTGTCCGCCTGTTTAGCTGCGTGTCTACCATGCAGCAAGCACGGGTTCGATTTCTGGCCAGGTTAGAGTATTTCTCCAACCGTGGACTGGGTGCTGTGTTGTCCTCATCATCATCTCATCATCACCGACAAGCAAGTCGCCCAGTGTGACGTCACCTGCAATAAGACATGCAATTCGGTGACTGAACTTCCCCAGATGGGGCTCCCTCCCTGCTATCAGTGCCACGCGATCATTTCATTTCCTCAACATTTTCATCAGCTTGTGGATGGAACCATTTCATGGGACTAAGCACTTGGGACATAATGGTAGGACACTGAGCGCATCGTGTAAATTGTGCAGGTCTGCCTCCAGGACATATTCCTTACCAGCATCAGCAACCACAATTAAAATCTTCGTCTTTGGACAGCGATCAGACCTCTCTAAACAGTAGAGTTTCTTACCATTATTAAGTATATGTCTTTCCATCCTTATTTTATCACTAAGGGAGGAAGTCAAATAAAATGAAGTAGAAAGACGCTCTATGTTAGACATAACATTATTTCCTTTCCTTATAGTTACAAAATGAAATACCTTTGCCACATAATTAACAACTAATTTTGTATTAAGTTTTACATTGTAAGTTGGAAAATCTGTACCATCAGCTCCAATATTATTGAACCTCATGTAAAACTGAGTATGATTAGGATGAAGCCATCCACTGCCTATATTTATGGTAATTTCTATGTCCTTGTTAAGAACATTTAGATTTTTTTTTTAGTTCTAATTGAAAGGGAATGAGCAGAATTGATAGTTCTCAATCTTGGTCATTTAATAAAGATAAAATTTTATTAAGAGATTGATAAATTAAGTGTCACACAAGCTCCTCTGAAGTCAATTAAACTATCATTTTCACCAGTTATAGTTATTTAAAATTGCTGTATAGTATCAGAAATTGGATTATACACAGAAAAATGTGGTTCATGAATTATTGGTCCACCAAATTCAGCATTAGGCTTCAATGAAACAATAACATAAGTTTTTCAATGAAAATAATCAGTATGCTTCACAAACGTTCCGTCAGCCAGGTTAAATTTTATGTTGATGAATCTGAATTGAAAAACATCATTAGCAACAGCTTTTTCATTAGCTTCAATAGCTTGCCTGCTAAAACTAAGTGCACATCCAATATGAGCTCTTCTATCCATATACCATTTAACATCACTCTCAATAATAATTCTATTTAAAATTTCATCTGCTTTAACACAAATATTTGGCTTTCTTGAATAAATAATTTTTTACAAGCTTTTCAAACTGTATTGAATTACAGGAATTCCTCTTGTTTCTCCATCACAACACAATTTATTATTTTTTGGTGTAATATTTAGAGTCAGCAATGTTGTGTAAAAAACAACTAGTGCAACATTATTAAGACTTTCTCACAGTGATACAGTCAATCGTTTTTTGTGAATAGATGACTTATCGCCAAACTGAATATGTGATTCATTTAATGTTAATAAAATTTTGTTTAGTTAAATGAAAACAGATTGGGAAGCTAAAATGAGAATTCCAGAGAAGAAATCAAAAAATATACAAGGTAAGTTGTTACCATATTGCATGTGATGTGCAGTAATGGGACCAAGCTTATGTGGATAAACAGCATTAATGATTAACAGTTATATTTTAGATCCAGGATGGTTCAACTGGAATTAAATTAATCACTTGTATGTTTAGTCAAAATGTTTGGATCAACTAGAATATCAAGAATTTATAAAAATGTGTAAAAAAGTAAAAATAATGAGGAGATTACTACTTTTATTGAGAATAATGATGAAATTATACCACTGGATCAATGCCAAGTTAATTCACTTGTAGTTTTTGATGATTTCATTCTTGAAAACCAAGTTGTAGTTAGAGAATGGTTTACTAGAGGAAGACATACAGGAATAGATTATTTTTACTAAGAAGACTTATTCTAAACACCTAAAAAATTATTTAGAGATAATCTAATTTTTTTAATATTTTCAGCCAAGATGATCCAAATTTAAATCATCTAAAGTTTTTATGTTTGAGACATAGTTTCCTTCCTTGTGGCAGGAAGTTCCCAATGATTGAGACAAGAAAGAAAGTGCCAGAAGTTTTGGTTTTTTACAATGGAAGACCTCTCTCAATCTTTCAAAACCGACCTTTCAGGAGATGACAATGGAAGACTTCAAGGGCATACGATCCAATGAGTTGGCTTCCAAAACGCCACCTGCTTTGAAAATTACTGGTGTGCTGTACCTAAAGGTTAAAATATGCCATTGTCAAGCCTCTCCACAAATCAGGGGACACCACAGATGTCAATAACTACTAGCCAGTATCCTTGTTTACAGCCTTTTCAAAAATTGTGACAAAGTAATGTACTCAAGAGTGGTTAGCCCACTCAACAGTGATGGGACACTTAGTAAATCACAGTTCAGATTTCAAAATTGCTGCTCCACTGAGACAGGATTATACAATTTCATTGACCACATAATAGAGTGTTTAAATAGTAAATGTCACCAATAGGAATTTTCTATGACTTATCCAAGGCATTTGATATTGTGAACCATGACATTATGTTACAGAAATTACAATTCTGTGGTATAAATCGAACAGCATATGAGTGATTTAAGGCACATCTACAGAACAAGGAGCAAGAAGTTTCTTTATATGGTTTAATTGATTTGAAGGAGTTTGCCACTTCATTTAACTGGGGTGACATTACATTTGGTGCTCCACAGGATTCGCCACGGGTCCCCTTACATTCTTGATATATGTGAATGACCTCCCTTCTTATCTGAAACAAGAAGCTAAACAGACACTGTTTGCTGATGATACAAGCATAATTACTAATCCAGTAAAAGAAACTTCAATAGAAAATTATACTAAAATATGTCTTTGGAAAAATTATATTTTTTGTGAATGGGCTTGCTCTTTGAAAAAACACAGTACACCCAATTTTCTGCTGCAAGGAGTACAGTTCCTTCAATAAATGCAACACATTGAGGGAATATGGTATAGTTGTAGGTAAACAACTAGAATTCTCTCATATACAGATTTATTCACACTTAGCGTCTACACAGATACAAGTCCGGAGGCTAACTACCGTTAGCGTCCAACATGCTCTCCAAAGCCCTCTCCTCAAAGATAGCACACTTACGCACAGAACAAATATCAATTTTTATGGCGCTCTACGCCACATAGCCCCCCCCCCCCCCGCGCAGTATGGAGTATGTCCCTGTGAAAGGGGGGGGTGAGAAGTTAGGAAGGTAACACACAGTTCTTCTGCGTCAGGCGGAAGCGGTCCACACTGGTAGGAGACCGGGGGGTGAAGCCCGGTACGTCGACGGTGAAGTCAGCAAGCGACGCCAGCGGCTGAAGACGACGTCCCGTCCTGGAGTGAAGGTGTAGCACTTCGTCAGCCGGCATGCGGAGAATCACCTTGCCTGAAGGCCTAACAAAGGCACGCAAATTGCCACACGCAGCACTTCTGCTCAATTTAAAGCGGCGCACCACACGAGATTCTGCACTTCCTCCCTCAATATTGTCACACGCGAGTACCACACACACTGTATCGCCATCTACGCCAACAGATAATTTATGTATGTCATTAGGGAGCACATGTGTTGTGAATTCTTGGATGGCACCTGTACGAGCAATGGTAGGGAGGCTGGGAGGTGTGGGAAAGCCATGGCAGGGGGAAGCATCTGCTAAGAGGGGGGTGGCAGGTGCACTAGACTGTGCAGGAGACAACCTCGGGCGATCAGCTGACAGACAAGGGAGCATGACCGAAGGCAACGAGGAGCCAGCGTGGGTTGAACGGCGTGACAAAGAGCTGTCACACGAAGATGGTAACACAATGGTAGAATCCGAGTGGTTGGCAGTTCGACTGAGAGGGCTGTGAGGAGTGAAGCCCCGAAAAGATTGGCCACTCGAATTAGATGAACGCGGAGAAGGAGCAGTGCTCGGCAGAGAAGCACGCTGTGGAAAATCAATACCCAAATGCATGGTGTGGGAAGATGGATGGCCGCTCGAAGCAGGAGTGGGAGAAATAGGGGCAGAATCAGGGAGGTTCACCTGAGGCTCAATGAAAGCTGGTTTCACTCGGTTGAGTGAGACCGTGGTTACAGAGTCTTTTATGAGGAGATCCATGTTATTCACAGAGCGTTTGACGACCTTGTAAGGACCTGTGTAGGGCGACTGAAGCGGGGCTTTGACTGAGTTGTCTCTGAGAAACACGTACTCACAAGAGTCTAGCGTGCGCGGTACGTACGCGCGCGGAGGTGTATGAGCAGCTGGAGGTGGCGGCTGAATTTTGCTGCAGTGCAAGCGCACCCGCTCGAGAAGTGAAGGGAGTTCAGAGGGCCGTGGAAGTGGGGTCGGAGTGACTAATTCTCCAGGCAAAACCAGAGGTTGGCCATATACAAACTCGGCTACGGACCCCTTGAGGTCTTCCTTGAAAGTCGCACGTAGGCCAAGAAGCACGAAGGGCAGTGCCTCTGTCCATAGTGAGTCATGGCAACGCAGGGCAGACTTCAGGGTGTGATGCCATCGCTCGACAAGCCCATTGCTTTGGGGGTGGTATGCAGAAGTATGAATTTTGACAATACCACACATTTTACATAAGTCAGAGAAAACTGAAGACTCGAATTGTCGCCCCTGGTCAGTGGTGAGGTAAACAGGTGAACCAAATCTAGAGATCCACGAATCTAAGAATGCTCGACTTACTGTCTCAGAGGTAATGTTCGGAATAGGCACAGCCTCAGCCCACCGAGTCATCCTGTCAATAGCTGTAAACAGGTAATGAAAACCCTCGGAGGGGGGCAAAGGGCCTATTAGGTCGACTTGAACATGGTGAAACCGGCCTGGAGGTTGGGCAAAACAGCCAAGGTGTGGAAAAGTGTGCCTGGAAACTTTGTTCTGTTGACACACCATGCATGCCCTTGCCCAAGACTGACAGTCACGGCGCATGTTTCTCTAGACAAACCGTTCAGCTACCAAACGGGTGGAGGCTTTGACACCGGGGTGTGCTAATGTGTGTAGTTTGTCAAAGACCTGGCGTTGAAGGGGCTTAGGAATGAGTGGCCGCAACGTACCAGTCGATTCATCACACCACACTAAGTCAAGTATGCCAGGGAAAGTAGAGCGTACCCGTTGGAGAGAGGAGCTGTGGTCTGAAATTAACTGCATGGTATCGGGGTCTACCGATTGCAACCAAGGTAGGTCCGTTAAGTCAATTAAGGTTGTGACAGCACCAACACGCGAGAGAAAATCAGCGACCACATTGTCCGCTCCTCGGATGTAGCGAATGTCATTTGTAAATTGCAAGATGTAATCGATGTAACGAAAGAGTCGTGGGGGCGGATCAGCCGCAGGATTTTTTATGGCAGGAACCAACGGCTTGTGATCAGTGAGCACATAGAAATCTCGTCCCTCAACATCAGTTCTGAAGTGTCTTATGGCCTCGTAAACTGCAAGTAGTTCTCTGTCGAATGCTGAGTATTTCTTCTGCGCATTGTTTAGCTTTTTTGAGAAAAACTGCAGGGGGGCGTAACATCGTTGTATGTCTGACTCAGTACTGCGCCGATAGCATTGTCACTAGCGTCAGTAGTGATAAACATTGTGGCGTCCGCCCGTGGGTGAGCAATAGTGACAGCGGAGGCCAACAGCTGTTTGAGTTCATTAAATGCCTTGTCCATGTCTGGTGTCCATGGTACCTGGCGGGTGCCAGAAGTTTGTGGGCCAGCGAGAGCATCTGTGAGAGGAGCCTGCACCGCAGAAGCGGCTGGCAAATGTTTCCGGTAATAATTAACTGTTCTGATGAACCTGCGTAATTCCCTGTAGGTCTGAGGGCGTAGCATCTCGAGAACAGGCTTGATCTTGTCCTGTGGTGGTGTCAGACCGTCCGATGACACAACATAACTTAGGAATGTGACGGATGACTGGTGCAATTGAGTCTTTTTATTGTTCAGTTCAATACCAGCGGCTGCTAAAATATCTGTCACGACTTGAACGCGCTCCTCACTCTGTTCTAAAGTAGAAGCAAAAACCAATATGTCGTCCATATATACGAAACAAAAGTCTAGATGGGATAAAGTTTGATTGATGAAACGCTGCCACGTTTGGGGTGCATTTTTCAACCCAAACGGCATAAATTTGTATTGGAACAGCCCGAAGGGAGTGGTTATGGCAGTCTTTTCAATGTCCCCCGGAGCCATAGGAATCTGATGAAATGCGTGCTTACAATCCAAAACAGAGAAGTACTTTGCACCTGCGAGCGCATGATTGAAGTCTGCGATGTGTGGGACCGGATATTTATCAATGATGGTGCGGGCATTTAAACGCCTATAGTCTCCGACCATATGCCAAGTACCGTCTTTCTTTTGGTCAAACAGGATAGGACTAGCCCAGCAACCGGAAGAAGGTTCAATTATTCCCTTTTGTAACAGATCGTCCAATTGTTCTTTTGCAATTTTCATAAATTCCGGCTTGAGGCGGCGTGGACGTTGCGATATGGGCGGCCCATCGGTTAGACGTAACCGATGAACTGTGCTGTTAGTGACTATTGCAATACGTGGCGCGGCACGATAGTCAGATGTCCGTGAAGCGGAGCAGGCAGTGGCGGACGGGCCAAGCTGTGGCGCTGAGGGCACGGAAGTACAGTTGTGCCACCCGCTCGTAGGCTGCGTAAAGGCCGCACACGTGTTAACATGGGCGAGGTTGGTACACTGGTTCTTGGTAGCGGGCCGTGCCGCTACGAGCGCTGTAGGCACGAGTGGGCGTGGCCGGACAGCAGATGGCCGTAGTTCATTGCCACAAGCTTGGCAAGTTAATTTTCCATTCAGAACGCAAGGAGCATGAGCATTCGGGCATACCCTATCATTACAAAAGGGGGTGCTGACACAGTTTACAGAGTTCACAACATTGTCGTTAGCGTGCGCGGGCACGGGAACACCAGATTGGCACGGACTGTAGCCGACGAGTCGTCTGCTTGTAGTGCCGCGAGGCGTTGTTGTGTGGAGGCCAACTCGTGGTGTATGTCGCGGAGATGCAGCAGCATTTCCATACGTTACATCCGCAACTTAGAAGACTTGGCGCACTCCACTAGCTACTTGTTTGTCCAAGATTGCAGCTCCAAGGATAGGTTTACACACTTCTTAGCACAGCACACATCTTTGGTGTTAACCGAATTGTCACTCGGCGAAGCGAAAGGAATATGTTTGTTAAGGGAGGGGTAAAACACAGTATCTTGCACAAAATCTAGTGACAACTGATAGTGCTTGAGGAAATCAATTCCGAGAATAGGTTCTTCAATTGTTGACACTAGAAACGTCCACTCCAGCTTGTACTCGGGCGAAAGTTTCACTGTATACAAAGTGGAACCCGAACACTGTAGGGTAGACAAGTTCACTGCACGAAGTACTGTTTTGTGTGGTTGCACTTTATTGGTTACTAGGCGAACCGGCAGCAAAGAGACGTCTGCGCCAGTGTCTACCAGAAAACATACACCTGATCGTAAATCGCGAACATAGACTCGACCACACTTACTGTTATTGTCCGAAACGGAGTGCAACGTGGGATGGTGCCCATTGTTTACATCGCAGGAGGTGGCACCGTAGCCTACCTGCGGTTGGAGTTTGGGTAAGAACACGGTGACTGGCATTTGCGAGCTTGCTCCCCGAATCTCGCGTGGAAGAAACAGTAAGGTTGGGCGGGCCTGTGCCCTTGTGGGTAGTTGCTAGGTGATGGAGTATGTGCCCCAGAGTCTTCCACAGAAGCCGATGCACTGTCGTTGCGAGGAGTTGAAGGTGCAGGCAGGGCGGCTACTTTAAAAAACTTGTTATCAGCAGCACCAGACAAGGGCGTGGCGTCAGAAATCGTCTTAGTGCGGTCACGTCCAGAATGCAGTGCACGGAGCTCACGTTGCCTGGCGGAGTATGCTCTGTCGGCGGCGCGTAAACGTTCATTTACTGGCCTATCTTCATACGCAGAGATTGCAGTCTGGACAGGCAAAGGCAGCTTTTCAGTCCAGATTTCTGCGAGCGTGTCATCAGGCATTACTTGCTCATCGACGAGAAGACGGATGCACCGCCACACCTGGGATGGAGACCTGTCGCCGAGACGCTCTTCGTAGATGAGCTGTCGCACATTTTCTCTCCTGGTTTTAGAGACGCGATCCAGTATCGTTTGTTTCGCCACAGCGTACTTCCCTGCTAGGGGGGGTGCTTTGACCAGATCATAAATTAAATCGACGCGGTCGTGAAGATGGTTCATGAGGCAGGCGAAGCGTGCGTCGTCGTCCAAAGCACAGACATTGAATGTTTGCTCAACCAGGTTAAACCAGAACTCCGGGTGAGCGGGTTTGAAGTCTGGTAATTTCGGCAGATTCGGCACTGCAGTCACTGCGGAGGTGCGCCTATTACTTCGGACGGAAGTAGAGCATGCAGAAGATTGCGAGTCCGGATTATTGGCATCCCGTAATGCGGGAATCGCGAAATTCACTTGACGCCGGGGGAGGGGGCGGCTGAGAAGCGACGGACGCTCGAACAGTGTGAGGATCGTAGTCAAAATGTGCATTCTCATTGACGTGGTAGCTCGGAGAGAAGCCACAAGTGCTTAAGTATGCCGGTGAATGTCCGTTATGCACACAGTATTCACTCGACCTTGAGTGGTGGGGCTGGTTGTCGATGTCAGAGTAATTACTATCCAGCACAGAATTGTTGACCTGATTAGAAGCAACACAAGGATCCCACACACGTCCACTAGGATGCACACTCAGTGTGATATTTGCTGTTTGGCGAGCATTGAACATCTGTTGACTAGCCGGCGCGGAAGGATACACACGTGGCGGGGACTGATTCGAGTTTGAATTTACTACTGTATTTTCCAAAGTAGCAAAACCTCGCTCGACGCCACGAACTGTATTGAATTGTGTGTTCGACACAGGAGTAGAAATGTTCCGACCAGCACTCTGTGGAGAACACGTGGGAAGGTCCAGGTTAACAAAGCCAGAGTCCACGACCGTTGGCGGTTGGAAGAAACTGGCGGCACTCGATGAATTCCACTGCATGTTCTGGCTGAAGGATTCCGAAGATTCTTGCGGCATGTCCACTACGACGGCAGGAGTACTGGAGAGATGTTGCTGGAATCCGGGCGGCGGTGAATGCTGAAAGGCCATTGTCTGGAGCTGAACAAAGGCCCTCGCGATCGCGGAGAAACCCGACGCAGTAGGCGCGTAAATAACCTTCAGGCGGTAACTCGAACGCATATTACACAAAAGCGGGGTCACCAGTGAGGGAATATGGTATAGTTGTAGGTAAGCAACTAGAATTCTCTCATATACAGATTTATTCACACTTAGCATCTACACAGATACAAGTCCGGAGGCTAACTACCGTGACCGTCCAACATGCTCTCCAAAGCCCTCTCCTCAAAGATAGCACACTTACGCACAGAAGAAATATCGATTTTTATGGCGCTCTACGCCACAACATCAACAGAAGTCAGTAGCCAGGGTGTAGCATATAAATGAGAATCTTAGTTGGAAAATTCATGTTTTGGATCTCTAGGTTCAGAAACTTTTGCAGTCAGAGTAATTGCCAGTTTTATGATATAGAAATTAGTAAGCTAACATACTTTGCATACTTTCACTCTCTGATGTCGTATGGCATAATATTTTGGGGTAACTTAACACTAAAGCAAAAAGTATTCACTACTCAAAAGAAAGTGGCTAGAATTATGTGTGGGGCTCAAAGTCGCACGAACGTAGGCATCTATTTAAAAGACTATGAATTCTTTCAACACCCTCACAGAACATTTACTCAGTAATGAAACTCATGCTCAACAACATGGACCAGTTTAAAAACAACAGTGACATTCACATTTATAATACCAGAATAAAGAAAGTCTTACCCTATCCTTTACTTAATCTCTCTTTGGCACAGAAAGGGGTAAAATATACTGCTGTAAAGCTTTTCGATAAATTACCAAATGAAAAAATGTCTGACAGACAGCAGTAATAGTTTCAAAACTAAATTGAAATCATATCTCCTTGACAACTCCTATTCTTGAACAGGAATAAATAAAAGTATAGATATAATATATGCATCTTGTGCCATTTAACAGAATGGTGTAAATAATAAAAATTTTAAGCTTTAAAAGAAAAAACCTTGAATCATGGGTGCACTTCTTATGCGCTTGACACATTCCAAATCAGAATGGTTACTGTGAGATAGATCAATGGAACATGTAACTAACTAACTGTCGTGTATTTGTTGGTGGTGATTTAAAATTTGATGATTTTAAAGAAATGTGTACTAAATGTTGGAATGAGGATCAGTTCTGATTTTTTACAGTAGATACAACTTTGAAGTCTAATGAAAGTAAACTGAGATGTCGTATAAAAGATTTCCTAACACAATGCTCTTTTATCCTTATTAAATGAGCAGTTTTAAAGATGATATTTCATATCTATTAGACCATGATGATGGTATTTTACTCCAATGTCTAAATTAATTTAAAGAAGCTCTTGATTATAAAATAGAATATGAAAAATTAGAGAAAATTGGTTGACATTATATTAATTGTTCATGGGCTGGTAAAGAAGGCAGATGTGAGCCAGATACAGGTGGTTGCTATTTTTTTAAGAGTAAAGGTGGAAAGTATTATCCTATGAATTTTTTAAATCCATACATAAATGTTCAATATTGAAAATAGATTTCATTAATGTTTTCATCCTAGGTGATTTTTTTTCGAAATATCACCCAGGGATTGTCAAAAAAGCTAAACGAATTAGAAAAAAATTGAAGAATTGAAAGGATTCAAGATTTGAAAACAAGACAAGAACAGAACATGAAAAACATAAGAAAGAAGATCAGTTACTGATGCAGTATATAAAGTTAAGGAAGGAATCGAAAGTTTTCTTGGTGATAATGTACTCAAAGCTATTGAAGAAATTACCAAGACTGAAAAACAAATGGTTTTGTACCATCATCAAAAAGATTTATCAGGATACAAAAATCCAAAACATAATTGGACTGATGGCCATCCAGCTTTGTATGAGTGCACATCACATTAATCAGAAATACCAGATGGACTGAAGAAGTATGAACTAGGGATTAAAGATAGAAAATAGATAGTTCAAGCTGAAGTTGAAAGTAGAAAAATAAATATAAGTGAAAGAAAGTAGTATATTAAACATAGTGAAGACAAAATTTTCGATTGAAACATTTTGGTGTATTTAAATATATTGGTATATTACCAGTAAAAATGTGGGAGATAAATTTACTATTCATGGAAAAGAATATGAAGATACAGAAGGATTAATGAATCTATTAACTGAAAAACAGAGTACTATGGATAATATGTACAAAAAATTTGATGCTGTTGATTTCTCAAATTATGCAGATATATTATTCCATTCAGGAGCATTATACTCAGATAAGGATTAAATAAAATAGGATCGAGTAAAGGTAAAAAAAAATATAAAAGTTTGCCGGCCGGTGTGGCCATGCGGTTCCAGGCCCTTCAGTCTGGAACCACGTGACCGCTACAGTCGCAGGTTCGAATGCTGCCTCGGGCATGGATGTGTGTGATGTCCTAAGGTTAGTTAGGTTTAAGTAGTTCTAAGTTCTAGGCGACTGATGACCACAGATGTTAAGTCCCATAGTGCTCAGAGCCATTTGAGTCATTATAAAAGTTTAATAAAAGAATTTGCTGAAGATTATTTTCAAAAATTTAGATAAGCACCTTCAAGTTCAGATTTTTCAGTTGCAAAAGAAGGTGAAGGCTCAATAAAAAATATACAGAAAAGTCAATTGAATATATATGGATGAATGATGTTAGAGATTCAATCAATAGATCAGCAGTTACTCATGAAGAAGAACTAGCAGAAAATAAAAATTATCACACTGAAGAAGTTGGAATGACAAATATGTTAACGAATAAATTTAGTGTTTTCACTATCAACAATGCAAAAGGAATTACATACTTGATTTTATGTTTAGATAGCTTAGCACACACATTTTGTAAAAACGAAAAGCATGGGAAAGGATTAGTAAACTGTACTGTAAATAATTTACCAGTGCAGCAGCTGCTACATGTCCAGCAGACCTTTTACCAAACTAGGCAAAAGATTAGCTTATGACGATAAAGGCACAAATCCATTAGATAAAGTTTGCACGAAAGTGATATTGCATACATAGGTAATAAATATTTAAAAAAATACATGAAGCAGATAAAGAACTTCAGTTACCTGCAATAGAAAGAATGCATGCTTTTGATGTTTCATTAGCAGAAAAATTAGCTGCAACAGCAGTTAGAGGAATAATGTATGGTGTAAGAAAATAAGGAATAGGTATTAATCTTGTGCCAGCTGAAGCAGGCTCTAGACTACAACCTGATGATAATTGGTGGGGGCTAAAAAATGTTAATCGTTATAAAATTTTTTACCTTGTATCTTCAGCATTGATTATACTTTGCAACCCAGTAGCAAAACTAAACCAAAATCAAATAAAAATTAAATTCAATAATGAACAAGTAAATACTATTGAGAATGTTTTAACTGATGAACAAAAAAGAAAGAGACATAAAGAAAACTGGTGGTAATTTGCTCATAACTTAGGTACACAATTTGTGAAAAAGGTTATTGAATATCTAACAGAAAAAAGGAAGGTTATGTACTAAAAAACATGAATGAGGACTTCTTCATTTATTATTGGTAGTATTACCATATCTAGCAATTACTGGTTCATGATCTGGTGGAGCAGCTGGTATTGCAAAAGCAGTAATGGACAAGAAAAAGATGATAAAAAATTAGAAGGAAAAGGAAGACAATAATTTAGCAGTGGAGAAGAAATCTGGCACTGGAATAAAAAGATTTGCAAAAAATAATCCATATGCATCCTAATGCATTTACTAATTTTTATACAGAAAAACTTGCTAAACAATTACAAATCAAATACTTTCATGGTGTTTTATGATTTCTGAATTATCTAATATACCAAAAAAATTGACTCGGGAATAGTTAATTTAGATACGTCTGATCATGTTGTCACAGATTGGATATGCTACTACAAAGAATAAAGATAAAAAAATGTATCAGATTTGTTTGGAAGAAATATTCCTGAAGAACTGGTTAAATATCTTGGCTCAAGTGTGTTGTAATGTAATAGACAGTGAATAAAAAATTTTGCAGTGAAGTAATTTGTGGTCATTTCTGTATGTTTATTTTAAAACTGATGTCAAATAGTTATAAGTTAATTAAATTTTGAATCTAGTAAGTGGACATTTTTGGGAATAATCTGCAGTCTAAAGTGTATGACTAAACTCCAATGAAACTGATAAAAAATAGAAAATCTAATCAAACAATTTCACAAAGCATTACATACCGTTTTTAAGGTAACTAAAGGATATATAGATATTCAAGGTAGAAGATTAGTAGATATAAAACGCCCAATAAGCGGTTATGATGTTGTTAGCAAACAATATTTAGAAAAAATACGTTACAAATCCTGAATGTACAAGTATTGTAACACAACTTAATAACTAGATCACTACAACACATCTTAATGAAAAATTAATGAATTTCATAGTGATAACTGTAACACTATAAAAATAAGTTAACACAAAAGAAGGCAGAAAAACATTTTACAGATTATTTCTCAAAGTCACATTTAACACCATCCTTCACCCACTTAAGCTATCTTCAAGCTAGAGCATGTGACAAACATAAACTGAAATTTAAATTTGTAACTGGTGATGAAGCATTAAAATACATGTTTGGGTATGATGTGAAAATCAAGAGAGCTATTTTATTTGGAGCAAATATAAATGGTAATCTGGCACCTACTGATTTTAAAAGGGCAATAAAAAGATATAACGTTCATGAACTGGAAATTTTATGTACAACACAATTCAATAATCCATGACTTGAAATAAAATGAAAGATAAAGTATTTATATCCCTAAATAAATAGGTTTAAACTGTGCTTGTGTGTTACTCTTGTATGTTGAATTGTTTTTAGAAACAACTGATGGCAATAGGATGGAACAATGAATTTAAATCTTATTGATTTTTTAATCTATCTTAATTGCCACTCACATCTGTTGCTAGAAATGCAGAAAACATAATCCTCAAACAGTAAAAAATAAAATTGAAAGATATAACTTTATGAAGATGATGCAACACAGTCCAAAGACTGCTTCAGTAGTTGGACTGAATACATGTGAAGAAATTATTAATGAATTATATACACCAATGAGAAAAGTTTTAAAAGAAGAAGTGTTACTTTTGGTATAGATGATTCATGCCAAACTGATCTCATAAAAATGTATTCTGGAAACCTAAAAGTAATTTCAGAAATAAATCAAGGATATAAATATATATCAACTGCAATTGACGTTTTCTTTCAAAATATTCTTTGGTTACTCCAATTAAAAATAAACTAGTTAAAATATTTGAAAAAGTTTTGAGAAAATTTTGAAGCAAATATGTACAAGAATTTTACAGACAGATAATGGTAGAGAATGCAATAATAAAGATTTTCAAGAACTTATGAAGAAATAATATATTAATGATTATTCAACTTTTACTCAATTAAAAGCATACATTGTTGTTGAAAGGTTTAAAAGAACACTTAAAGAATAGATGTGAAAAAATTGACTTACAAGGAAATTTAAATAGCTTGAACTGGTTGATAAATTCGTTGATGAATATAACAATATATACTATTCGACAACAAATGTCAAGTCAATAGAAGTTAATGAAAAAAATTATGAGTCAACCATCTTTGTACCTAATGATAAAATAAAATTTAAGATAGAAGCTAAAGTTCAAATCAGCAAACTTAAAGGAGATAAATGCTATAAAGCTAATTGGTCAAGATGGTAGTCATTCTAATCCAATCACATATAAATTAAAGGCACTGGATGAAGAAAAAAATCCGAAATTTTTATGTATATGAGTCACAGAAGACAAACTTTCCAATGTATATCTAGTTGAGAAAGTTTTGAGAAAGAAAGGCGATCGAGCTATTTTAAATGGTTGGGATTTGATAAGTCACATAACAGCTGGATAAGGAAAAACAAAATAGTTATTTGTAAAAATTTTATGGGAGAACAGATTATTTTTATACTACATCAACCTGATGGAGATATATTATATCAAATGGTTCTGAGCACTATGGGACTTAACAGCTGTGGTCATCAGTCCCCTATAACTTAGAACTACTTAAACCTAACTAACCTAAGGACATCACACACATCCACGCTCGAGGCAGGATTCGTACCTGCGACCATAGCAGTCATGCGGTTCCGGACTGCGTGCCTAGAACCGCGAGACCACCGCGGCCGGCGATTATATCATTAATCATTTGTTCTTGTGTGTAACGATCCAAAATATTGAAATAATTATGACAGTAGACAATTCCCAAATTATTTACGTTCTCTGGTGCAAGAGTATTGAATTGGGATCATAACTAATTCTTAACATTTCTTCACAGTCTGATTGTCTATCACAAATAATGAGTAATCGTTTTTGCAAATTTATTCTTTGTATTCTGATGACATAATAATCATATTCACACTCAGCATCAAATAATCTTAAAAAAAGAAAAATATGCCTCATATTACAATCTTTAGTTGGCATAACTACATGTTCTCCAAGCACTTCCTCCTGTCTTTTTAAGTTCTGAATTTCTTCTGTTCTTTTCTTCAGCGCATATAAATTTTAAAACTTCAATTTGTTTTTGTAAGTCTTCAATTGTTGGTTGTAGTTTATCTTGACCAAGTTTTCTAATTAAAGATAAAACTTCTTTAGTTACCCATAAAGTAAATCTTTCAGCAAAACTTATATTTGATCTAAATATCAACTTCTATGGTCCAGATTCATTGATAAATATGGCTCTTTTTTATTATAAGTTAGACAAGGTGAATCGCCAGGTCTCGATATATTTTCGCATTGTCCCTTATCATCACCATCCACATGTTTTCGAACTGCATCATCAGTTTCTTTGTACTCCAGTATTTTTGCAACATCCTTGGCTGCAAACCAAGGATTATTCTCTTTTTTCACTTATCACAAACACTTCTTTATTATAATAAACAATCCTGTTGTTATTATGAAATACATTCATTAACAGGGCTTCTGATCTAGTGACAGATGAAGCAGATGTACTTGGGGGTCTTTCCATTTAACACAAATCAATTGTTAGTAGATTTTTTATTTTTATTAATAAAATTTTTTGCATATAAATGTATCACACAGTACAAATAAGAAAATTAACACTTTCATGCTTTCTATTTATGTGTAATCCTGATAATGATCTATCCACATTTGTATGTCAATTATCTGATGACAATGTGAATTATTTGTACAATCTAAATGGAGAGAAATATGTATTATTTATGGATATCACAAAAAACACACAGGCAACAGCTAAAATTTCTTTATCAGTTGTTCAAGAAATGGGTAGTCATCCAATACAGTATTGTAATATGTTACTACATCTTCAAATTAATTTTCATTTTTATGTAGAACTGTCTTATAATTAATTATATATCTTGGGAAACATATGTTACCGTAAGGCTCAATCTTTTGCCACCTGAAAATACACATAAGGAGAGCATCTTTGAGGTTGCAATTATTTAAAGATTTAATAAAATTTGACTTGTTGTAATAAATTTTTCAGGTCCTACAATGGTAGGGCATATATAATAGGTTAAACAATACGAAATAAAACATAAAATACCTTTTTTGTTCAAATATCTCTTTTCTATAAAAAGTTTGTTTAATATTTTTTATAAAAATAAATCTTGTAAATGGAGAGCCTAAAAGTAAGCGAATTAAAAGGTAGAGCAAAAAACTAGGCATAAAATATTACTAAATATGAGAAAACAACAACTTATTGATTTTATTAACAATAACAACATCAATAATAATAATAACAATGAAATAACAGCTAAAGAATAACAACTTAGTCAAATGATTCATCTTACATTTAAAAACTAAAATTTTGGACGATTATATGATTTGTATTACATTTGGAGATATAGTTGTTGATTATACAAAAAAGAAAAATCCATTTACTGAATTTGATTGGACATATGTGTCAAAGAAAGAAAATTATCTGGAGATTTTGTGAGAAAATTCAGATTAAAGTAAACTGGTTATACACTGAAGCACCGTATAAACTGGTATAGGCATGCATATTCAAATACAGAGATATGTAAACAGGCAGAATACGCCACTGCGATCAGCAACGCCTTTTAACACAACTAGTGTTTGATGAAGTTGTTAGATTGGTTTCTGCTGCTACAACGGCAGGTTATTAAGATTTAAGTAAGTTTGAATATGATGTTATAGTCAGCGATGGAAATCAGCATCTCTGAGATAGTAATGAAGTAGGGATTCTCCCATATGACCATTTCACAAGTGTACTGTGAATATTAGAAATCTGGCAAAACCTCAAATCTCTGACAGCGCTGCAATTAGGAAAAGATACAGGACCAATGACAAATAAAGAGAATCGTTCAACATGACAGAAGGCAGAAGTTCAACCCTTCTGCACATTGCTACAAATTTCAATGCTGGGCCATCAACAAGTGTCAGCATGTGAGCCATTCAAAGAAACATCATTGATATGGGATTTCGGAGTCGAAGGCTCACTCATGTGCCTTAGATGACTGCGCGAAACAAAGCTTTATGCATCGCCTGAGCCTGGCAACACCGACATTGGACTATTGATGACTGGAAACATGTTGCCTGGTCAGATGAGTCTTGTTTCAAATTGTATCGAGTGAATGGATGTGTATGGGTATGGAGACCACATTATGAATGCATGGATCCTGTATGTCAGCAGGGTACTGTTCAAGCTGGTGGAGGCTCTGTAATGGTGTGGGGTGCATGCAGTTGGAGTGATATGGGACCCCTAATACTTTTAGATACGACTCTGATAGATGGCAAGTACGTAAGCATCCTGTCTAATCACATGCATCCATTGATGTTTTTTTCTAATTCCCACGGACTTGGGCAATTCCAGCAGGACAATGCTTCACCCCACACGTCCTGAACTGCTACAGAGTGGCTCCAGGAACACTCTTCTGAGTTTAAATGCTTTCACTGGCCACCAAACTCCTTAGACATCAACATTATTAAGCATACCTAGGTTGCCTCACAATGTGTTGTTCAGAAGAGATCTCGACCTCCTCGTACTCTTACGGATCTGTGGACAGCCCTGCAGGATTTGAGGTGTCAGTTCCCTCAAGCACTACTTCAGCCATTAGTCAAGTCCATGTCATATCATGTTGCAGCACTTCTGTTTGCTCATGGGGGCCCTACACTATATTAGGCAGGTGAACTAGTTTCTTTGGTCCTTCATTGTATATATCAGTGTATCAGAGATAATCTGAAGGTTTTATTGAGTATTTCGAGATTAAATAACTTTGGATAGTTTATCAAGTGACCAGGTATTGTCTGAGACTTTATAACAGAATTTAAGAATAAACATAATTGGAAAAATATTTTAAGCTGTCAAAATTTGTTAGAATCTTTCATAGAAAAAATAATGAAACCTTATGAAGTAATGGAACAGACTGAAGATAGCGATTGTCCTGCATTTTTAACTGATCAAAATAGTCAGTTTGTAAAACCAAATATAGTTGTGTGTCTCATAAAGAATATTTTGATAAATGGCCAGTAGAGCATTCTTCTCGTCCAGTGTGTAGAAGTGTTGTTAAAAAATTTGTAGGATGACTCAATTTGGATGCAGTGACAGCTGGAGCAGTCTCCGCATTGCATGCAGTCTAAGACTGTTTCAAAGGCTGTATATATCATTAATCAATTGTTCTCGAGTGTAGTCATCCGAAATATTGAAATAATTACACCACAAAACAATTCATTCTGCGATATAAATTTACCGAATTAGGATTATAATTAATTTTCTTCGCAGTTTGGATGTCTGTCTCCAATTCTATACAGCTGCCTTTGTAAATTTCTTCTTTGCACTCTAATGGCATATTAGGTGGAAGGTGAGAAAATGTGGATTTCATGGTCGAGTGGCTGCTCATAAGTCACACATCAATCTCTGTAAAAGCCAAACGACACCTTGCTTGGTGTAACGGGTGTAAACATTGCACGACTTAACAGTGGAAAAACGTTGTGTGGAGTGACGAATCACGGTACACAATGTGACGATCCGATGGCAGGATGTGGGTATGGCGAATACCCGGTGAACGTCATCTGCCAGCGTGTATAGTGCCAACAGTAAAATTCGGAGACGGTGGTGTTATGGTGTGGTCGTGTTTTTTATGGAGGGAGCTTGCACCCCTAGTTGTTTTGCGTGGCACTGTCACAGCGCAGGCCTACATTAATGTTTTAAGCACCCTCTTGCTTCCCACTGTTGAAGAGCAATTCGGGGATGGCGATTGCATCTTCCAACATGATCGAGCACCTGTTCGTAATGCACGAACTGTGGCGGAGTGGTTACACCACAATAACATCCCTGTAATGGACTGGCCGGCACAGAGTTCTGACTTGGATACTATAGAACACCTTTGGGATGTTTTGGAACGCCGACTTCGTGCCATGCCTCACCGACCGACATCGATGCCTTTCTTCAGTGCAGCACTCCGTGAAGAATGGGCTGCCATTCCCCAAGAAACCTTTCAGCACTTAACGCCTGCAGCACGTATGCCTGCGAGAGTGGAAGCTGTCACCAAGCCTGAGAATAGGCCAACACCATATTGAATTCCAGCATTACTGACAGAGGGCGCCACGAACTTATAAGTCATTTTCAGCCAGGTGACCGGATACTTTTGATCACATAGTGTAGTATTATAAAGTTTCTACTTAATAGGTATTGCAAGTAACAAAGGCAGCATTTCATTTATGGCCAAAGTATATTGAGATAATAACAATCCTGATATTTTAACTGTGAATAAAAGACGAGTAAATAGTTATAAAATAGCTGGTCACCGTTGTCCAAAGGATATTGTTCTGTATTGGAGCAACGTGCCACAAGGGCGCAGCAGCGGCTGGACACTCGCTGCAGGAAAAATTTTTTTCTGGTCGATGTAAGTAAAATTTTTTTCTGGTCGATCGCCACACAAAGCACGGCCGGAACTGGCGGGGACGGGGGAGACGGGTCGTGACCGACGAGCAGCGCGCACGCATCTGTAACTGTCTCTCGCAATGTAATCTCAGTCCACTTTTGCGAATCATGTACTTTCATTTCAACCGCCTTTCCTTTGCAACGAGTGCATACGTTCATTTGGACTGTGGAAAGAGCGAGGCAGCGCAGAATTTACCGCGCGTTTTGCGGCTGCGCGGATACAACTGTTCAAACATGTTCCAATACAAAAATTATGTGCTTTGATGTGCACGTACCGCGAATTACGAGTATCCGGTAATCGTGGCTTTCTGTGTGAATCTCCGAGATTAGTATACGCTCCGATTTCTCTCAAGTATCAGCAGTGACAGACGTCCGCACTAGAGCTCTCCAGGGTACAAACGCCCCGAGAATCGTGTTGTGAAGTGCATCTCATGCCAGCAGACGGCGTAACACAGCCAAACAGTACCGACAACACGACTCCAGTGCATCAGTGAGCGCCGTCCGTCGCCGTCTCTGCCAGCAGCTGCAGTCCGGTCAGCGCTTTACATGTACCGTCATCCTACTCTGTGAACAACCTGGCTCTATCTTCTTGATCTACTATCCTTTGTGCTAATCTCCTGTAGCATGGATCCTGTTGAGAAACTAAATTCAATTAAGAAAAGAGCAGTAATCAAGTCACGAGTGACTAGATGGTGGTGGTTAGTGTTTAACGTCCCGTCGACAACGAGGTCATTAGAGACGGAGCGCAAGCTCGGGTTATGGAAGGATTGGGAAGGAAATCGGCCGTGCCCTTTCAAAGGAACCATCCCGGCATTTGCCTGAAACGATTTAGGGAAATCACGGAAAACCTAAATCAGGATGGCCGGAGACGGGATTGAACCGTCGTCCTCCCGAATGCGAGTCCAGTGTGCTAACCACTGCGCCACCTCGCTCGGTACGAGTGACTAGACTCTCCACATTTGCTAATAACTTTCATTAAGGATCCAATCTCAAGGACATCAGAGTAAGGCAATCACTGCTAAATACAAGCAAAAATGAAAACAACGACATCCAAACTCAGTTACAGATTAACGATGTCGAGGAATCTCATGAAGCAGACTGGGAGCTGTTTGAAGACTTGTGCTTAGATTTAGAATCAAAGATAGCGACACTTCTCCATCAGATGTTGTGTTACCACATAAAGTCTGCAAGAACATGCAGTCCACTTGAAATAAAGCTCCCAGCAATTCATTACCAAAATTCAATCGTGACATAGCAGAATTCATTCATTTCTTCGATACCTTTAAGGCTCTAGTTATTAACAATGAAGCCTTAACTGATGTCCAGCGATATTATTATTTATTGTCATATATGTCTGGTGAATCTCGTAAGCTGGATGAAAACTTACCGGTTACAGAAAGTAACTTTGAGATTGCATGGGCTTTTATTGTTCAAAGGTATAACAATCCCAAGTTAATTGTTGATTTAAAATAACTTCTGAATCTGCCCAACGTCAAAGTTGAATCTACTAAGGACTTATGGGTGTTAATTAATCAGCTAATGAGAAAACCGATCGCGACTGAGGTAATGCACGTCGGCATTCCGTTGCATGAAATATTGCCCTCTCACATTTTGTTGGATCACATTGGTGTGACTCTGAGGAAACAGCGGTAATTTAAAACAACTGACATCACATTTCCTCGTCTGAAAGATCTGATGGCATTTCTAGAAACCAGCTGTCAGACGTTAGAGCTCATTCATCCAGACAAAATGCTGCCCCAGTCCCAGCATCCGGCCCTGAATCATAATAAGCCAGAAGGACGTACATTTCTCGCTACTGCTCCCGACTGTGCGTTCTGCAACTCAACGCATAAGCTAAGTAGTTGTCCTAAGTTCAAAGAGAGCGGCACTGCTAGCAGAATGGACTTCGTGAATAGACAAAAACTTTGTTTTTTCAGCTGTCAAGGCTCGAATCATAGGCAAAAGGAATGCCGTGCTGGCAACTGCCACATTTGTAACAAGCACCACAACACATTACTGCACAAGGAACAAGCCAGTGGTAGTGACAGTAGAAACCAAGAAACGGATGTACGACGACAGCAAACATACTGCACAGTGAAAGCAGACCACCAACGTGCAGAAGTATTATTATCTACTGCACTTTGTGAACATCGCCGACAAAAACGGGAAGGTGTACAAATGCAGGGCACTTCTTGACAGTGCCACACAAATGAACTACATGTCTAGGAGCTTAGCAGATCGGATGGGACTACAGCTCAGTCGGCATCCGATACCAATAAGTGCGTCAGCGATGTTCAAGCGGTGGAATCATCGCACGTTTTCAATGTGTACATTTCCTCAAGAGTTGCTGACTACGACACACATGCTGTCTGTGGATTACTACCACATATAACAGGGCCACTCCCAACAGCTTCCCTTGAAACCTCCACCTGGCAGCTTTCTAAGCACGTAAGGTTAGCAGACCCATCATTTAACAAACCGGGTGAGATTGGCCTTCTTCTTGGAGTATCGATCTTTTCTGATATATTGCAGCCTGGACAACTGGAAAGTGATAATCACCCAATCTTACAGGAAACATCATTCGGTTGGATTGTGTCAGGAAAGATACATCCTCAGTCAGTTACGTCCAATGCTCGTAGAGTACTGTCATGCCTTGCGCGCAGTACCAGCCTTAACATTCAGGTCGAAAGGTTCTGGCAGCAAGAAGAAATGAAGCCTGTTTCTGTGCACACAAAAGAAGAGCGAGTATGTGAGGAGCAATTTGCGAAAACCATTCAGAGGAATACAAATGGCAGATTCGTGGTGAAACTATCAGTGAAAGATAATCGTGCAGTACTGGGAGAGTCCGTAAATAATTCTACATGCCGCTTGCAATGCTTAGAGAGACGGTTACAGCGACAGCCAGAATTAAGGGCACAGTATGTCAGTTTCATGAGAGAAAATGAAGACTTGGGTTATATGGAACTGGTGACCACAGATACGGAGAACTGCACGTATTACATGCCACATCACGCAGTGCTTAAAGAATCAAGCAGTACGACTAAATTTTGAGTAGTGTTTAGTACCTCAGACATCATCGAATACTTCTCTCAATGACATCTTGATGGTTGGACCAACAGTACAAGATGACTTATATTCAATTGTCCTGCGGTTCCGAACACACAGATATGCCATCACTGCTGACATTACAAAAACATACCGACAGGTTGAAGTCAGAAACGTAGATCAAGACCTTCAAAGTATTGTATGGACTGAGTCTCCCAACGAACCAATCAAGGCTTATTGTTTAACTACAGTCACTTATGGTATAGCATGAGCGCCCATTTCAGCAACAAGATGACTATTACAACTAGAAGAATATGAGAGAACAACATACCCAAGAGCTGCAAACACGTTAGAAAGGGATTTCTAGGTAGTATTCTGGAGACACGCACATTTCTAAATTTCTTGAAAACAGGAAATCTTCTCATGGCCTTTGACGTAAACTATGCTGTCTCTATGGTCATACACTCGGAGTGACGAAACTGTATCTTCACACGCCATCCCTTCATTATCCCAGCGAGTTGCGTGGTAAAATCGGGTCAACCACGCCGCCATTTTTAGAGGTTTACCACACTACACTCAGCTAAACGGTTTAGGTGATGGAGCAATCATTGAACACCTAATTAGTACGTAGCCAACGTCAGAGAATGCAAGGAACACCGCATCTTTGAACACAAATCGTCCACATTAATCGTAAAATCCTTGTGTGCGTGCAACTGTATTTGCTCTTTGAGACGTCGCTGTATTGCCTCTACATTTTTGCCATGTACTGTACAATTCCTTTTAGCGGCGAGTTTAAATACAAAACGTCCACATTAATCGTAAAAGCCTTGTGTGCCTGCGACTGTCTTTGCTCTTTGAGGCATCGTTGTATAATGCATTTTGTGTTGTGTTTTTACTGCACGGGCCGGCCGCGGTGGTCTAGCGGTTCTAGGCGCTCATTCCGGAGCCGCGCGACTGCTACGGTCGCAGGTTCGAATCCTACCTCGAGCATGGATGTGTGCGATGTCCTTAGGTTAGTTAGGTTTAAGTAGTTCTAAGTTCTAGTGGACTGATGACCATAGATGTTAAGTCTCATAGTGCTCAGAGCCATTTGCATCATTCCATTTTACTGCACGTTGTACATTTAATTTTAGTGGCGAGTTGTTTACGAGACGGTCGCATTGTATTAACGCATATGCTACAGTGCCTGAAGGAAAGTTTTCAGATGATTCGAATTCTATATGTACTTCCACAATTCTAGTCTTCACCACCTTGCACTCTTTTGAATAATCTACCATCACTATGGGCGATAATTTCTTAAACTTCTGCGAGCTAAATGGTTCAAATGGCTCTGAGCACTATGGGACTCAACTGCTGTGGTCATAAGTCCCCTAGAACTCAGAACTACTTAAACCTAACTAACCTAAGGACATCACACACATCCATGCCCGAGGCTCTGCGAGCTAAGTATGCATTTAAAACCACGGTCACTTTCGTAACATGACACGTAAAATCTTGCAAACATGTCATAGAACAGTCCAGTCGAACTGTAAATTATCATATGGAAAAACTGAGACTTTAGGTAAAGTCTTGCACTGGTTAGATAACAGTTGTCAAATATGCTCGAATCCTGTTCAGGACTGCCCTTCCTGCCTATTTGCAGTGCTAAAATAGTAAAGCAAGGTGTTTCTAGCTAGACAGAAGTCTTATGAGTTCATGCTTACCGAGATGCCTTTGAAAGGATTGGGTATTCAAACAATTCCCACGAACGGAAAGTTGAGGGCAGTTGCACTCCTGAACTCAGAACACCTAAAAGTTTCAGATTCTCTTCATCTGACAGTTACATATAAACTTATCCAGCACCATTTTATGCTATTCTTCTCCTTGCCCTATAATCTACGAGTTCTTACCTGTGCCGTTCAGAACTAGAATCAGCTCCTACTTAGCGCTCACGAAATTTCAATTACCGTCTTCAAAGAGGCCCATTAACATTTTGAGTGGAATACACACATTAAAGGAGTTATCTATCAACTGTCTATGAACCATCTTGCGTTTTGTAGAGCATTCAGATCCAGTGCTAATGTAGAGACGTATTCTTTGAGTGTAGATGTGATCCCCACGTTTCTGGTACGGTCGATTTCGGTTCCATTAAGCTCGTTCTTGTTTCTTAAAATCGAAAGATGAAGCGCGAAGTTACTGATTGTGCTGCGGATTTCTTAGATGTGAATCCCCCTCCAAGTACAGAAAGCTCTTTCCTGGAAGTGCAAATCCATCGTCATGCTGAATAAGTCGAACCTCATCAGTAAACGCCTTGAGGGAATAATATTATCGGATAATAATAGCTCACGGCATTGAACTGCAGCCGTTACTTCAAGTGATGTCATTGCAAAGTTTCAATCCAATGAATTTAATTTATTCATAATTCTCACGTGTTATCGTATCCTGCTTGTGTTGCAAAATGGTCTTCTGATGGGTAGGTAAGCCGTATTTGTGCTTAATAGCCATAATTTTGCTTCTGATGAAGAAGTACTATATTTCCTCACTGTGAAAATCGACTAGATTCACATTATCATCTATTCAGCTCGAGATGGTCTGATGTCTGAACAGTCAGAGGGAGATGTATCGGATTACTGGTAACCGGGGCCCATTGTGGGAAAGAACGCATAAATAGTATGGGCTAATCTGTTGTTAAAGTACGAAATCGTTGCCATATTACACTCTACATGAATCGTACTGACTGGCAGTATGTCCATGGGCTGATTCGACCAGTAAATTTTGTCAATATTGTATTACAGCACATGTCCCCCTGAGAAACATAGTAGCGAGCCTACTGAATCTTCTATTCTGCAGTTTTTGTCTGTTAACGTTTACATGTAACTCAAATGCTTTTATAAATCGTTTAAACACGAATTTAAATGGTCAATGTCGTGGCAGCCAGGAGGTATTACCGAAACTTCCCCACTTCCTACATGCAATTTGTTATTTACCTCAGTGACATTAACTATGCCGTTGTATGTTCCCAGACCGACCAGTGCAGTACTCCACTCCCGCCGTCTCGGATCTATTGGAGGAAAGTAGTTCACTTATAATTTAGACGAACGTTATTTTTGAATTAGAGTGAACGACATCACATCTGAACCTCAAGTGATGCAATAACGTGGGTAGTACTTGTTTTTATGTAATTGTCAGGAGAAACATTTGTCAGAAGTGTCCACAGAGGTATGAATTGAAGTCTTGTTGGCATCAGAAGTTGTACAACACCTGGTTTCTGTCGGTGAAATAATGACACAATTCTTCAGATGGCCTTAATCCGCTGAATGAGTCAAAGAAGTGGCTGGTATTCCATTTTTTTAACGTACGCAACCCAGTGAGTTCCAAACCCTCCCACAGCATCTAACAGGGAGACGGCACGACCGTGGGGTCGGGGATTTGTCCGAAATTTTGAGTGGCGAAAGAGGACCCCTAAGACCTCAAGTGGTTAAAATATTAGGACGCACTACTCGGAAAATCCCGGGAAAATCAATCCAAAGTTTCTTAGGTGCCTTATGAGTATAAAATGTTAGTCCATTGCCGACCCGCCGTCTGGCCTACATGGTCAGCGCTCGGACCCTTACGCCAGAGGTCTTGGGTTCGATTCCTCCTGTGGCACTTTTTTTTCTTCTGTTGCTTGCAAAATTGCAGCGCATTGTTACAGAAGAATCGTGAAATTAATTCCAGGGAAGATTGCATAAAAATTCATTACATAATTCACCGTCAATTATCGTCACCAATATTCTGAGACATGATTCAATATGCCTGGTTTGCCTCAAAATAATCAGAAACTCAAAACATTTTCGTAATTTTAATGGTGCATGTTTTTGTACAGATTTATTGCAAACGCCCTGTGATTAAAAAATATCCGCCTTTATATGTTGCGCAAGATGTCGCAAAAATTATAGCTTTGTTTGTTTTTACGATAATTTGCATTGCGGTTCTTGTCTTATTTATTATATGTACAAAAACTAAATGTTATTCTGATTAAAAACACAATGTTTCCGCTCATATAATTAGCAATTAAAAATGGAAAACCCACCTCCATGAATTGTGTTGTTGGACAAAAAGAAATTAATTTTTACTCAATAATGTAACTAATTTGTTAAAGATAAGAATTATTGGTGGAATAACAAAAGAAAATGAAAGAGATGAAAAAAAAGTGCCAGAGAAGGAATGGAACCCGAGACCTCTGGCGTAAGACTTCGAGGCCTAAACATCTACGCGAGACGGCGGCTCGACACTGGACTAACATTTTATACTCATAAGGCAGATAAGAAACTTTGGATCGATTTTTCCCGGGATTTTCCGGGTAGTGCGTCCTAATACTTTAACCACGTGAGGTGTTAGAGGTCCTCTTTCACCACACAAAATTTCGGACAAATCCCCGACCCCACGGTCGTGCCGTCTCCTTGTAAGCTGAGAATCCCACATTCTTTGGATTTCCGCATTGCCCTGGGCAATGTATCCTACATAAACACATCGGGAAATCTCGGGATTTTGAGTTTTCTTACGAGTTTAAGCAGTTCTATATTTGTAAGCAGTCTGTTCACTAGTTTGCTATGGCCTTTTGTTTTTTGTTTATGTACGACTCAAGTCCTTTCCTGCATGGTTTTAAATGTGAACCTTTGTAACGTCACGTGTATGTAGGCGAGTTATTCGTTCACCTAGGGCTGGTGTCGAGCAGAGCTGAATTTGCTTGCTAGGCTGGGTAGAGTAGGTGGGATGAGGACGCCGCACGACCGCAGCAGGCGAGGCCAGACGAACAGACACGGGGCGCTTAGCTGGGAAGCGGGAAAATCCCAAAGACGGGAATTTTGACGTATGTTACTCCCATGGCCTTTGTGCAGGAGATGCTCCAGGAAATGGCGGAGTGTCTGACTATCTTAAAGACGGCTAAGTTACAGCTCTTTGAGATTAGACGATAACTCACAGTAAAGTACTAAAGCAAAGTTGAATATATCAGTAGTCTCAGATGAATGAGGCGCATCCAATGACACAACAATATTTCAATATCTTTAAACTACAGTAATTAACGTTACACACTTGCGCCATAAACCTCTGAATTAATAACTTTTAAGCGCTACATACTATTTCAACAAACGATGCCTCAGGTGGCAGCACTGCACTCTAGCTGCCATCCCTGAAAGCATCTTATTTGTTTTATTTACGAAGTGTTTTATCTCTTTCCCATTGTGCAAATTTGAACGGCCGCTAGAATATTCAAACTTTTGAAGGGATTTCATATTTCGAGAGATCTGAATATGCTCCAGAGTAGGACACTAGCTTTTCCCGATCGATTTACGGAACTGAGACTAGAGAGAGTATGAGTTTACGGTTCTTCATGTCGTGTGTGTTAATTTTTTAAATCTTCATGTTGAACTCTAGACTATTCTGAGCTGGAGAATCTTCCGTGTAGTGTGATAACGAATGGGTTTAGTTTTTGCGAGCCTTTGATGACTATTTTAAGGATTTTGCTACCGTTCTCGTAGCGCTTTCAATGTAACTTCATTGTATTTGGTAATAGTATTTCTTGTATGCATTTTAACTGAATATTGTAGGACCACTTCCCGTTTATTTGAGATGTCCTTTCTTGAATAAACATTATTCAACATAATTCTCTGTCTTCTTCATCAGTTACAGACGTTAGAACCTTTTTTTATTAAATGAGTTATTCATCTTTTATTTTGTATTTCTGTGTATTTTATTAACTCGAAATTCTAGCCAATGCATACACTATTTGACTACAGGATCACTGCGAGCCGGCCGCTGTGGCCGAGCGGTTCTAGGCGCTTCAGTCTAGAACCGCGCTGCTGCTACGGTCGCAGGTTCGAATCCTGTCTTGGGCATGGGCGTGTGTGATGTCCTTACGTTAGTTAGGTTTAAGTAGTTCTAAGTTCTAGGGGACTGATGACCTCAGATGTTAAGTCCCATAGTGCTCAGAGCCATTAGAACCATTTTGATCACTGCGACAGGTTATTGTTTGCCGTGAATTAGCTGTCGGGAATGAAATCAAAAGCGTGCGGCTCGACTCTCTGCCTACATCCAGCTATTCTTTTTAAACAGAGCCGTGCATAGACCAATCACCTAAAGTACGAGTTACAGACGCAAATGGTTTTTCACGTGGGATGTTGTTTGAGGAGCAATTAGCCGACTGCTCAGCAGCAACAGTTAGGTAGCGTCGCGACTGGGGTTATCTCCTCTGGGATATGAGTCTAATCCCTTTGATTGCAATTATAATTCTAACACTTTACAATATTCTCTGATCCAGATCCCAAATCTATCATATAATAGGCAGCTTGCTTGGGGGCTCTGAGCATAAGATTTTGCAGCAGTTGCGTGCGTGACAATTGGTAGCGAAAGCTGGATGTGAGGTAGTTTGCCATATAACTTCACGCAGAGGCGTGCTGAGCTCTAGTCTGCAGCGGCCTCCACCACTGGAGACCTCGACGGCGGCGTAGCGGCATTGGTGGCCACGGCAACGCATGCCACCGGCGGCGATCGAGTTCATCACCATCGACACTTCGGGCAGCACTGTACAGGAGAAGCAGCTAACATGAATGGCAATTTAACTACCTACGCCGATAGTATTAAAATATGTGGATCTGCAGTCATCGTCAGTGATGGAGATTCCAACGATTGGGCAGTCACCCAGCATAAGTGGTTCAAATAATGCTATTGGATCAGTCGTCCAAAATCTGAACGTTCTGATGTTTATAGGGACGATATTAGTGGGACATATAGTCTGAAATCAGAGAAGGGATGCATAATTCCGAGCGATTCAATGGCGTTGATAAGGGAAATTCCGACAAATTTGAACTCTAAAAGGGGGTATTGGGTACGGAAATGGGTTCAGTAAAAACAGAGTTAGGTTCAGTAGAGACAAGAGTAGCAGAAAGTGTCAAATCTGAGGCGAAGAAAATTAAATCTGAAATGGAAGACATGATTGATTCAAAAATATGGGCTATGAGGGCAGATGTAGGCAAAGTTTCTGATGAGGTTGGCTCGGTTAACACCAGAGTCGACACAATGGAAAAGATTTTTGGGACAAGTTGGAAAAGATACAGGACGAACAAGGCGGCGAAGCGAAAATTTGTGTGCAGAGGCAAAATGCGCTTGAGGATGTGAGCAATAAATATGTTAACAACTTGTCTAGTAGAGTGGTAGAATGCGAAAAAGAGGTAGTGAAAAATAGACAACAGTTGTAAGGGGAGATTAATAACGAAGTTTTACGGTGGGGACAGCAGGTTAAAGATGTATGGGCATAATTAAATACTTTAGCAAAGAATCGGGCGACTACGCTGATAGCTGATCCATGGGGAAATTCAGAAACGAGAAAGTGTTTTGCACATAATGGAAAACACAATCCAGTTGGTTTAATTTCAACATGCAGAGATAGTCTGGGGAGAGGAAACTCGGAAGAGGGAAAAATGAAATTAGTTAGAAGACATCTTGTGGGCAATGCACAATCACAGGCAAATTTAATGTGTGATTCATGAACTACTTCTGAAGTGTTTGAGAATTGTTTCCTGAACAAATTCTGGAGAGAGGCGAAACAAATTCAACTTCAGAATGAGTTCCAAAACGGACCAAGTTTTATACACGGAAATGGGTCGATGCAGAATTTTTGTGTGCGTGAATTTGCCAAGTTGACGCATGTACTATATCGTCCATTTGGAGTGCTGACGAAGATTGTGACGCTCAAGAGAAGACTACCGGACTATTTACAATCAAATCTTGTCTACAGTTTGACAAATTAGATTGACGAGTTTTTACATTTTATTGAGAAAATTGAACAGGCGTTGAAATTCAAGCCACATAATGGGAAAGTTATGTAACCTCCCCACAATAAAATAATGTAAATAATATTCACATTTAGCGTAACTACCCAACAGTGAAATTCTGTATAGCATTGACATTTAGTGTAACCTAGCAACAGTTTATTATTCCGTAACCTACCAAGAATAACGTGACTAATATCTCAATAAAATTGTGGCTCACTTATAACCTTACAGTAATTGACTGTGAATTTAAACTGGTAAATTTTGGATGTCAGCAGTGCTGCGTCATGGCCCTGAAGGATCATACTGAATAAATAGAAAAATCTTACCTCAATGAAGTCGCCGGATAACGCATATATATCTGCTCATATAAGAAATTTTGTTACTTTTTGTGAAAAAGATTATTATTAAGAGATTTTTTAAAAACATTTAAATGGGACTTGATATAACAATACTACATATGTGCGAGGCTGCTTTTACCTTATACTACAACGCTCAGGCTCCGCCATCGCTCCCCACGACCAACCCAGCCAACTCGATACACATGACTACTAGCAGCTACTTACTCCTACTGACGCTATTCTTACTGCAGTCAACACTGGTCTTTGGTCTGAGATTCTCTTATAGATTATATATCGCAGACAGCACATGAGCAATCCATCGAAATTAGATCTGCTTGAGTGCGCTAGCAACAAATTCTTTAATCATGGACCTCTTACATAACCCTCCACTGGGGGGGGGGGGGGGGGGAGGGCAAAAATTTGGCAGCAATGGTGATTCAATTGGACTTTCCATGAGCAACAAATTGTTCTATAATCTATTTAGTTTACTAAGTCTACAGTCACAGAATATATATATATATATATATATATATATATATATATATATAACATTGTTGATAAATAATGTAAGTACAGAACATATTAAGAAATGACAAAGTGTATACGCAATGAGTACAAAATATATTAACAAATGACATAAAGTGCCCACGCACTGTATAAGTCTTTAGCGTTTTTTACAAGAACTGAATACATTAAGAAATGAAATAAAGTGCACATGCACTGGACAAGTTTTCAACATTTTTACATGAACTGATCACATTAAGAGATGAAATAAAGTACCCATGTATAAGTCTTCAACATTTTTACATGAACTGATCACATTAAGAGATGAAATAAAGTGCATACACACTGTACAATTCTCCAACATTTTTACATGAACTGATCACATTAAGAGATGAAATAAAGTGCACACACATTGTAAAAGTCTTTAGCATATTTAGGAGAACTGATCATATTAACAAATTAAGTGAAGTGCACACACACTGTAGAGGTCTTTAGCATTTTTCAAGAACTAGGAAAGGAATGGGAAGGATAGCATCATGGTTGTAGCACAGTGGGTTGCACATAGCTGCACTGAAAGTCCATATCTTTCTACAGAAGCACAACACCAAATGAGACAATCTGAAGTTCTCTTCCCTGAAGTATTTATCAGTGTAGCCAGGACACTGAAATTTTGAATTAATATTGTATGTTATCATTTTAGTAGTACATTAGGTACACCAAACAGTAGGACCATAACAACATCTCCATCGTTCAAGGCGGTGGACAGCTTGGTATGTCAACACCACATTCTTGTATAATCCATACTCTTACATCAAAGTAGAATTAGTGCAAAAACCAAATATAGTGCTCCATGATCATGTGGATGGACAGGACATACGGATATTGCAGTAATTGCTGGTAATTAGGTCAGAAGGTGAAGGATACATTAAGTCTTATGCTAGTCATCATTCAGAATTACACTAGTGTATCAACCGATATGAATAATTACTGGCACTCATTAGCTACTTACTAAACATTTATGTACTATGTATGGAGTGTTACAGAACATTAATCATAAGTCATCTTATTACAGTACTTATTGGCATAGCATTTATGCATTATTACAAAACATCATTCAGTATTACTCAGAAGTCATCATTCAAAACAAGAGTTACTGCATGTGGCATCAAGCTGTTAGTGTTTATATATGATATCTTGCAAGTGACGTGAGACATATTTAAAATGTAACACATCGTAACTATTACTCAAGGTCTGTAGTCCAATAATACATAGATATAATGGATTCAATACAACAGAGAAATTTGCATTATATTTAGGACTAGAAATTTATCTTAAACTGGTAGCATTATTTAGTTGTACACTTGTAAGTTGGGACTGGTAATAATTTTTTTTGTGCTAGCAATGAATTGCATTGGGATCGATAGTCAATTTCTGGGGCATGAAAATATTTGCTTTGACCTATTGCTGGAAATAAGGATTAATAACGTCATTCATCATAAGTCAGCCGTAGCAAGGTTATGAAACAAGTAGAGTATATGTGATCACATTCATGAATGATATGCGCAAATGGGTAAAACATGCAAGTATTAGAACAGGTTTCATAACTAAGTGTTTATAGCATATTAATATCATGAAAAGCTTCTTCTGGAAAAAATACAAAATGTATTATTGAGCTAAAAGAAGAAATGCATATTATGCTGAAAAGTAGTGAACTTCATATTAAGAGGTAATGAAACGTGTACTCAATATGTATGTACTCTAGCTCTCTTTCCCAAAACATTCAGTCATTATACTATGCAATATAAGACATACTGTCAAAAGGAACTGCAACAAATACTTAAATAACTACATAGCAGTTCTTAACTGATAGAAAATATATAAATTTCATCATTATCATCATCTGCAAAGAAAAACTTCATTATTCATATTACCATAATTTCATCATTATCATCATCTGCAAAGTAAAACGTCATTATTCATATTACCATATTCTTCATATAACTATTCATCATCATTTATTATCATCTGCAAAAAATACACACTTCATTATTCATATTCATATTACCATTTATTTCATACAACTATTCATTATCATTCATTACTTCATATAGTATAGAGTTTCTTACTTCTAGTATATTTCATCACTAAAATTAACAAGTGTAGTTCTGTCTGACAGCCCGCATCAATTGCCTCATATTCTGAAAGAAAAGTAATTAGTCAAAACTGCTATCACATGATGTGCATAGTATATTCTTGTTAATGTTTGTTAATTCTGATCCATTTACTCTTCATGACAATGTATTGCGTTTTCTTTCTTCCTTTCATTCTGATGGTGAAATTTCTATTTCATAGTAAGGCACTGTGGTTTGTTTAATTTATTTCTTTTACACATTATTACTTTCTCAAAATGACGAATAAGGATTAATACCTTGCATTTAAATCATATACCCATTAAATAAAAACTTGTTTCTAGTGACATAACTAAGCATACAGCATAACATGACAGAAAATGTATTATGTCAAAAACATAATGAAGTAGCAAAAAAATGTAGAATAGTCGAGATATTGAGATATCATAAGGAAAATGTCAAAGTCAACTGGTGTTTGCTATATCTTAAAAATTTTATAGAGCATACAGACAAAAATTCTACTTTCGATAAGAAAACAATCATACATACACAAAAAAATATGAAAAATGAGCATGGTCTGATGTGTAACGACAAGAAAAGCGACCTGCTAACCTTACCTTGCCTGGCACTTGCCAAGAAAAAATATGATCATCATCAGTAGGTAGTCACGTAGATAAAATTGCATAAGTGTTCATGCAAATATCAGGAAATGGCATTACAGTGTGATAAATCATAAAGTATGTTCATTCAATAAAGGGTTTAATATTGGAAATATGGTGATTGCCCTTGCTTTTTCTCGTTCTCAAAGTTTCGACGTGTACTACATTGGGATGAGGAATGCTGCGAATTCTATATGGACCTGCGTATAGAAGCTCAAATTTACTGCACCTACATTTTCCTCTGTTGGATAAATAGTGTGTGCGTACTAATACCTTCTGTCCAATGTGAAAGTCACGGTGTGTACAAACCTGTTTTTGCTTTCTTCTCCGGCACTCTGTGGCACATTTGATGTTGCTGAGTGCAATGTCAGTTATTTCATGGTGGCGTAGTCGATGAGATGTAGGAAAGGATACTAATTCTTTAATTTTGTTAGGTGATTCAACATTTTTCAATATAACAGTCGGAGATAGCATAGTAGATTCATTTGGTATGGAGTTAATTACATCCTGGAATGAGAGTATGTGTGTATCCCAAACAATATGTATTTTATGGCAGTATATTCTACACAGTTTCTTGTTCGTAACATACGTGTCCATATAGCAGATCGAAATTGTAGTCCATTGTCGGAAATTACTTTCCATACATTCCCTACATGAAATAAAAAATCTTTTGCAAATGCATTAGAAATAGATTTAGCAATAGCTTTGCGTAATGGAGTGAAGGTAACAAATTTCGAAGTGAGTGCAACAGCGACAAAGATGTAACGAAAACCCCTACTAGATCTGGGAATCGGACCAAAATATCTACAGCGGCCATATGTCTCAATTTAATTGGTACAATAGGATGTAACGGAGGAATATGTGAAGTCGTGTCTGATTTAGCTTTCTGGCAGATTTTATATGACACTAAAACTTATCGAATATGTTTCTCCATGTTCGCAAAATAACAGTTCTGTCTCAGTATAAGAAAACATTTTCTGGCTCCATAATGTGCATAACTTAAATGAGTATACCAAATTAATTTGTTAACAAGCTCGTCAGGAATACATAATAACCAGTTGTTGCTGTCAGGGTGAGAGCGGCGAAACAGAATGTTCTTGCGTACAGTATAATGGTTTCTAATGGGAACGTTATTCGTATATTGCCAAAGGTGTTTAATTTCTTTCCACACGTTGTCTTTGCTCTGCTCTTGTGCTATGTCTCGTAATGAAGACGAAATGAAATTTTCAAATGCAACTTGTTGAATATACACGACGCTAAAATTTGCTTGGCAGAAGTTGGTTGCGATGTCTTGCTGATTGTTGCTGAGAGAACGGGATAGTGCGTCTGCTACAATATTTTGTGTACCGGGAATATGAACAATTATAAAATTAAATTCCTGTAAATAAAGTTTCCATCTGCTTAACCTGTCATGTGTAAATTTAGCGGAAAGTAAAAACTGTATAGCTCTATGATCTGCATAAACGGTAGTATGGCTTCCATAAAGAAAATGCCTAAATCTGGTAAATGCCCATACAACACATGATGTTTCAAGTTCTGTAACAGAATAATTGCGTTCAGCAGTTGACAGAATTCGACTTGCAAAAGCGATGTTTTTGATTACTGTAGTACCGTATTCTTCAATTTCCTGAAAAATGTGTACGCCTAAAGCGGTGTTAGAACTGTCGGTGGAAATGGAAAAATTTCTGGTAAGATCTAGGTGTGATAAAAGTGGTGCGTTCAACAAAGCTTGTTTCAAATGGTTCAAATGGCTCTGAGCACTATGGGACTCAACTGCTGTGGTCATCAGTCCCCTAGAACTCAGAACTACTTAAACCTAACTAACCTAAGGACATTACAAACATCCATGCCCAAAGCAGGATTCGAACCTGCGACCGTAGCAGTCGCACGCTTGTTTCAGACTGACAAATTCTGACTACTGGTTTTTCATGTAAAAGTGTGTCTCGGATTTCGTCAAAAGTAATAACATTTTCGTGAACAAGATTCTGTGTATCAAAAGTATTGCTTACTTCGCTGGAAGATGCAACCAGTACTGTATGTAGTCAAATTCCTTCTGACGTACTGTTATTTGCGGGAGGATGCTGTGGCATTTCTACTATTTGTACTGTTCTGTTATTTCGTCCTGACGTATTAGGTTCGGGATGACATCGACTGTCTGGTTCATTCATGGTAATCTGTGGTTGTGGATGATTCTGCTGCTGATAAAACCTACTGTTATTATACATGCGCTGAAAAGTGTGCTCATTACTTTTACGTCTGTCATAATAATCATTACTATACGGCGCGTTGCAATACGAGTTGAGATGATGTGTTTTCTGTACGTAGTAATTTCCTTGTTGCTATGAGTTACTATTTGTTGGAGCCGACGCTATATGTGTAGGCAGCGAAACATTAAAGCTTGGTTGACCTTGCACATTTCATTGTTGGTTAGGTATGCTAACTGGCTGGTTTTGTTGTTGTGGGGAAAATCCTCTATTGTTGTCAAAATATGTTTGCTGTTGCTGATAATTTTGACGATACTGATAATTAAAATTTTGTCTGTTATTAAAATTCTGGTGGTTGTCATTCCTGGAGCGTCTATAACCTTTCCTATTGAAATAGTGTGGCTGATCGTAATTACTTTATGTTTGTTGGCCTTGGTTATGACGTGAAAAATTTTTGTTTATGAAAGAATAATCTGATTGTTGAACTTCCAAAAGCTGTAACAGATATCTAAATGCCGAAATATTTTCTTTCTGATGTCCTGTTAAAAGTGATACTCTTAACGATATGGTAATTTAGAAATACACAATAGGATAAGTGCTGATTCACTGTATGGCTCACTTAAGTGTTGGTTTTGTTGGACCATGTGTTCAAAAAATTGCGTGACAGTGGGAATATTTGAGTTCTCATAATTCTGTAAGCTAATTAATTGATCCTTTATTCCGCGCTGTGTCGTCTTCGACCAATACGCTGACAGAAAAGCATTCTGAAATTCTTCTATCGAGTAGCATTGCCCTGCGATCGGTCTCATACGAGTTGCCGGTTCGCCTGCCAAAAAACTGCAAATAAATTCAAGTTTGTGTGTTACGGGCCAAGTTGGTGGAAAAGCAAAGCTAAATTGTTGTATCCAGTCCAAGGGGTGAATCTGTGTTCTGTAATTTTTAAATACCTTAAATTTCCTAACAGACAGAAAGTGCTTGTAATCAAAATTATCGTCTCTGAATGTATGAGCAGATTCATGATTGCATAAGAATCTATTTGTCTGTGTCTGTTTCGTATCTAAGTCATGTGCTCTCTGTGGATTACCTAAGTTACACTGGTTGTGTGAGTGTGACAAATGTTCGGAATGTGGCGTATGCTGTTTCGTGTTAGGGGTTGAAATATTTTTCATCTCTGTCACTTCTTGCTGTAAAGATGGCAATTTTCTACGTAATGTATTACTGGACGAACCTATCTCACTGATTGTCTGCTGTAAGTTTTGGGATTCGGGTGTTTGATTGAACGAAATTGGTGACGTATTGTCTGATTTGGTGTCATTGTTATTTTCGATAACATCAATACAACTGGCCAATTCATCGATTTTTTCAGTCAGTGCTTTTACCTGATCGATATGTTTAGTGTCACAAGTATTAATTTGTTTTTGCATTTTACCTGTGGTTTTGTTCAATTTCTTAAAGTCTGCTTTGATGGCATCAGGATCCTGTATTAATTCTAATTATTCAAGTCTGTTGGTCAATGTCTGAAAGTCTACTGTGTGTGTGTGTCTGTTTTTGTTTTAAGATCTGAGATTTCGTCATGCAATTCGGTTTTCTATTGTTTGATTTCGTCTGATACTGTAGCAATGTTGTTGTCTACGAATGTTTTTGCTTTCATAAACAATTAACGCTTATCTTCCTGTCTCGGTGCAGTAAATGTTTCCATGACTTGTTTCTTTACTTAGTTATGTTCCTGTATGAATTTATGGTCACACGTTTTACTGTTTTGTAAATGGTAATTAAAACGTTCGTCAATTTGGCTGTTCTGTTGTTCCAATTTCTTGTCGACTTTCGCATCCAGTGTGAGTGAAAGTTCTGCTGATAATAATTTAAACTGGTCGCATAACTGTGCTGCGTTTTCTGAACGTTGTCTAGCGGCTGCACTGATTTCATCGCCAAGTAATTTTGTTGTGTCTGCATGTGTATTACGTAATTCCTGTGCAACGGATCTAATTTCCTCACTACTATTCCTAGCACAAGCCTTGATTTCCTCGCATAATTGTTCTTTAGTATCATGACATTGTACGGCAACGGCTGTAATCTGTTCACTAAGTTGTTTGTTCTGTTCATTAAGGTTGTCGTGTTTTTCATTCAACTGCTTAAGATTTTCAGTAAGTTGTTTGAAGTTCTTGTCTTGTTTTTCATTCGACTGTTTGAGGTTTTCATTAAGTTGTTTGAGATTTTCATTAAGTTGTTGTTTGAGATTTTCATTAAGTTGTAGCAATAATGCCATAACTCGATCCATGCCAAAATTAGCTGCTGTATTCTCTGTGCTGTGTGATGGTGTATCTGCATGTGTCACGTTTTGTGTAACCGTTTGGTCATTGTCTGATTCACAAAAAGGTTTGCCAATCGGATGTGCACTGTTGGTCACTACATCGGAATCAAATAAATCTGACATATTTTGACTACATAGTTCACCTTCATTAGAAACATTTATTTGGTCTCTACGTAAATTTTGCTTGTCCAACTGGGCGGCGTTCATTGTAGCGGAACGTGCCACGTCATCAATTGTTGACAAATTTAGTGTGGACATAATTGAATTTGTTTGTTCATCATTTGAAATAAAATCATTACTGGTGGTCGGTATGCACTGATTATCTGTAATTAGAGGATTATCATTATGACACTGAGTGTCACTAGTACTATCGGTCAAATTATTCGAGTCGGCTTTTTTTACTCATTGCACATCGCAATGTACTGTTAGCAGTTTTTCGCGGCATTTTCACAAATCAAAGTTAAGCACAAAATCAAACAAAGACAAAGCAAAAATGGAACAAATACAATAATAGTAAAGAGCAATAAATTGCCGATGATCTGTGAAGGAAAGAGTGACAAATTAATAAGTGCGTTGCGGCAGATGAAAACTACATCTAACATTAAGTAAATAAGAGCAGATACATAACTGACTACTTCTCAGAAATTCACAAAAAATATGATCTTGGCCGGTTGTCGCCAAGTGTAACCTCCCCACAATAAAATAATATTCACATTTACGGTAACTACCCAACAGTGAAAATATGTATAGCATTGACATTTAGTGTAACCTAGCCACATTTTATTATTCCGTAACCTACCAATAATAACGTGACTAATTTCTCAATAAAATTGTGGCTCATGTATAACCTTTCAATAATTGACTGTGAATTTAAACTGGTAAATTTTGGACGTCAGCAGTGCTGCGTCATGGCCCTGAAAGATCATACTGAATAAATTGGAAACTCTTACCTCAATGAAGTCGCCGGATAACGCATATATATCTGCTCCTATAAGAAATTTTGAGGCACAGCCCAGTACAATGCTGGCCGATAGATTTGTCATGTATAAAAAGAAACAACTGATTTTTCTTTACAAAAATCAGGATGACTATGGATTGGAGAAATTAGTAAATTCTTTAAATTGAAATGAATGATTGTCAAAAGTTACTTTTTATGAGAAAGATTATTATTAAGAGATTTTTTAAAACATTTACATGGGACTTGATATAACAATACTACATATGCGTGAGGCTGCTTTTACCTTACACTACAACGCTCAGGCTCCGCCATCGCTCCCCACGACCAGCCCAGCCAACTCGATACACACGACTACTAGCAACTACTTACTCCTACTGATGCTGTTCTAACTGCAGTCAACACTGCTCTTTGGTCTGAGATTCTCTTATAGATTACATATCGCAAGCAGCGCGTGAGCAATCCATCAAAATTACATCTGTTCGAGTGCGCTAGCAACAAATTCTTTAATCATGTAGCTCTTACAAGTAGACAGGGAAATGTGTAACAGAACGGGAATTGTAATATCACCTAAATAGTTATCACCGTAATAATAATTTTCACAAGTGAAATGGGAACTTTCATAATGGATATGAGACCAGGAGTGAAACACTGAAGGGCAGGGGCTACACAAAATGCAATGCCAAAATACGACGTAGGGAAACTAGAGATCGCCGCATCTCAGATGAGAAGGCGGCGAAATAAACTGGCAATGAAAAGGACAAGTTATCTTAAAAATGCTATGGGTTTCGAAAATTCGGAAAAGAAGGCACAAATGTTGGAGATGGAGGTTATAAGAAATAAAAGTGGGGAATAATAATCATGAAGATAGAGCAAGAAATATTGTAAAAGAAGGTTGATAATAACGACATCAGGCTCGAGAATTTATTTTGTTGAAGAGAAGTGAATTTTGGAATGAATATGAGGGAAAATTCTGTGATCAGAAGAGAGGGCGAGATGGATCTGAATGTATGACAATTTCTAAACAGGCACTAGTCCGTAGCAACAACTGTAGTAGTGTAGGTGAATGTAATATACTCATAGAAAAATTTGTGTCAGAGGAAGCAGGTGAAGCTATCTGTAAAGGCGGCGAAGCTGTTGTCTCGTCAGCTGAAGACGAATTTTGCGGTGTATCGTCGGATGTATGCGAAGGTTTTGTGAAGGCGTCATAGCAATAGTCTCATCAGCTGGTGATGAATTTTGTTATCTATCGGCAGAAGTGGATGATTATTGTTAAAGGGAAGCAAAGGTGATGTTTTAGAGGCTGAAGTTGAAGCTACTGATTTAGATATCTCGGAGGAAGGAGTTTCTGCATTTATTTCTGTTGATGGAAGTGAAAAGTGAACCCATGGCTTTTGATGAAAGCATGAACTATGGGTGAATGTGGAAGTATGAATGTGAAAGTAATGCGTTAGGTAGGGGTCAAAATGCAAAGTGTTGGAGAAACCCGAAAGGAGGGAAAATGTTGCACAGGTTGTTCCAAATTCGGAGCAAATCAAGTGAACGGTGTGATGTAGTATCGTCAATGTATACGATCTATTGACGGAGGCTGAAAGAGGTATTGGTGGTGAATTGTGTAATGTATCAACGAATGCATTGGATGTTTTAAGTAAAAAAGCTTATGAGTTATCGGTGGATATTGATGGTGTTAATTGTTACAAAGGTCGAAGTGTTTTTCAGAAATAAGTAGCTTAGTTAATTGTGAGAATATTGCAGCTACTGATATCGTTAATTCGGAGGAAGAGAATAGTATATTGCATGCATACAAGGATGATGAGACTAGGGTTTTCAGGGTGATTTAAATCCTGCAGATGAGTTGGAGATACATAAGGTGAATTTAGGAGTGGATTACGAGATTGATGGTTGTTCTAAAATTATAATGTGTCCTATAAATAAGGAAGAAAAAAAAGGGACGCTGAAAATGACCTTTTGAGGGAGTAGTATTTAACGAGGGGAAAATCAGAGATGTGCATCGTCTAAGTGAAATGGAGGATTTCCAGAATGAGATTTTCACTCTGCAGTGGAGTGTGCGCACATGAGAAATTTCCTGGCAGATTAAAACTGTGTGCCGGACCGAGACTCGAACTTGGGACCTTTCTTCCAGAAGTGCTAGTTCTGCAAGGTTCGCAGAAGATCGTCTGTGAAGTTTGGAAGGTAGGAGACGAGATACTGGCAGAATTAAAGCTGTGAGGACAGGGCGTGAGTCGCGCTTGGGTAGCTCAGGATATGGAGAATGCAGATGAAGAAAGAAAGTATGTGTTTCTCAAATCTGAAAGTGGTTTTCCAGTGGCAGTCACATATTTTGTCAGTAAACATAAGAGTTCGTTGATGAACAATGAACAGGGCCCGAATTTTAGTGAAAAAAGCGTAACAAAGTGAGATTCAAGAGATACTCAGACTGGTTGGATAAATGTAAACACCAACAAGGGCAGTGTTGAACAGTGTAAAAGAAGAACGGCGTGAGTGTTAATGTAAGTGTGTAAATAAGTGTGTTTCATGTGTAGTTTTTAAAAATTTTAGCAGATTTCTGTTACGTGTAAAAGGTCAAGTTGGTGAATTTAAGTTATATACAAGATATATGGAGGCACAGCTTAGTGCAAGGAGTGTGTCGACATTTCCCGCACAACTCTTGGTGCACAGAGATTGGAAGAACATAATTCACTTAGTTTTTTGCGAAAGAGTGGACTGTGAATTGTTTGTACTTAAAATTTGGGGCGAAATTTCAAGCTGCTTTTTATATGTGCTACTCGCATTACTTTGTGTGGGTTGCTTGTGTAATGTGAATAGTTTATTTGTAATTTTTTTCGCATGAAATTAGGTGCATTGAGATCATCAGACCCCATTATAATTTTAATTGCTTGTGAAAGTAGAACGTTGAGCCACATGCAAAGTATAAGCTATGTTTTTGGGGGTATATTATGCATATGAATTATATAATTTTTGTTATTTTGGAATAGTTTTGAGTAGATTTATGTATGTAAAGTTATGGGGGTATGTTCGTAGTTCGTTTATGAGAATAACGTCTGGGACTAAGTGGTAATTTAGTGCAAATATGAGTGAACAGTTGCAGAATGTATAATGTTGTTATCTACTGAGTTAAAGTTGAAAGTCAAAGGGGCGATTTCTGCACAGGGTACTATTAGTTTTAAAGTTTCTAATTAGACGCTGAAAAATTGAAGTCAAATGATAAAATGTTAGTTGATTTATGGTCACGAACAAATTTCATAGCACAAAGTCGTGTTTCCTACTGGGAACACGGAGAGAGAGTTCGAAATGTTAATCTGGATCAAGTGTTTTGCCTCTGCTATAAATAAGTTTTTTTTCTGTCCTGTTTGTCAATACATCGTTTCCACTGGGAAGGCCGTTCAGTGCCTGATCTAAAGGGAATGGGACGTCATATGATTATTTATAAGTAAACTACAGTCATATTTTGACAGTTGCCATCATTCAGCACTGACGATGACTGCGGAATGACGCATGTTTCGGCGCAGTACGTGGCCAAGGCGGCTGGACTGAGCAATCTGAACTTAGACTTCAGAAAACCGATCACATGCTATGTGTGTTCTTGTGAAGCGCTTTGATGAGGTTGAAAAAAGTTCAATCAAATGATCGTAAAAGCGCTAATCACTTTTGAAAAAATCCAGGTGTCTTGGAAGTTACATAAAAGTTACATGTTTATTTGGGTATTTAGTTATTTATTAAGTTATGTATGTATTTATTATGTTACTAAGTATAACCAATTTGGTGCGGCTTTGTGCGCCAAATTAGCGAGCTAATGTGCCCCACTTAAAGTGCAGGTGTGTAGTACTACGTGTAGTGCTGGTACTGAGGAGAACTGAATTTGATTGCTAGGCTGAGTGTGAGGCGGTGGGACGAGGACGTCGCACAGCCATGAGAGCGCAGTTGCAGAGACAAGGAGCGCGTAGTAGGAAATGGAGAAAATACCTAACATCGGAATTTTGACGGCTGCTTATCGCACGTCCTTTGTGCAAGAGAGCCCAAAGAAATGGTAGAGTATCAGACAATCTTAAGGATGGCTAAGTCATAGCTCTTTGAGATGCGACAGTAACTCACAGTAAAGCACGAAAGCAAATGTGAATATATCGGTGATCTCAGATAAATGAGGCACATTCTGTGACACACCGACATTACAGTATCTTTAAAACTACAGAAGTTAATACTTCACAGTGAATAAACATTTACACAATAACCTCTGAATTAATAACTTTAAGTACTTCATGCGATTTCAACAAACTGTGTCTCAGATGGTAGTGTTGCACTATAGCTATTATTCTTGAAAGCTACATATCCGTATCTATTTTATTTGTTGTTTTACGATGTCTTTTACGTCTTCCCCATTGTGTAAGTGTTTGTCACAACATTGTATTCTCCACATTTACACAGCAAATTGAAAACTCAAGATACAGGTTTGGAATAGGAAAAGAATCGATTGGGAGGATGGGTCCACAATTCTTGCGTCATTTGTCCTTTGAATTATCTCAGTTCTTTACAGTGTACCAAATAAAATACAATAATCACCAAATATCTCTGAACATAAGAGGTTGTTAAATGAAAATAAGTCTTTCTACATTTTAACCACAAATTGATATGACTAAACTTTCAACTCTTGCTACCCCATGAAATCAGTGCCAGCAACAAATAAAAAATAAATCACAATAAAAGGTCTCCCAAACAAGAAATAAGTAAAGAATAACTATTGCACAATACTCTTAAACAGTCACAGTTATTAGGTGGAGAACCAGTAATTTGGAATAAACACCCCAAGCATGGCAGATCTGACAAATTTTCTTACATCCATAGAATGGATACAATGATAAATCAAGCTCAGGCAAAGAATACTGAGTTATAATTAAAAACAGAATTCTAAGGAGATGGCAATCAGAATGGAAATTACATTAAGATTTTCATCAGCACGCCAAATCATATACTCCAATATTTGAACAGGCAGAGGAACTAGCTAAAAATTTAATTACAGCCTCGTTCAGATATAGGCCTTTGGGCTGAATATTTAGAAGTTAAAGCAAGTACATCAGAGCCTTAAGAAGGAAAAGGCGAAACTTAACTTATAGAAGTCAAGCCACCAAGGTGAACAGTTCCACTATAGCTACAGCGGACACGCTTCAAACACAGCCAGAAGGCACGTGTATGGGCATAACAGCAACAGGCCTTTGCGGCCGGCAGGTGCCGAATGGTCTGGTTTGCGCTTCATGAGGCTATGAGACGCTGCTAACAAACACCACATAGGTGAGATATAGGCTACAGAAATACAAATCATATGAACAACAATCGCCAGATTCTTAAGAGATCGTAGCTATAAGCCCAAAATGTCCCTCATGAAATAAGGTAGCAAATATTACTTCCAAAACAACTGCCTAAAGGAAATACATCGTAAATCACTGTTCAGAGAGTATAAAAACATAATAATTAACATCTCGTCAAACAATTTAGGTAAACTTTACACCAACATTGCATGGCTGGGTGCCTACTTGAATCAAACAGATGGAACAAATAAATGACTAAGCTTAGCCCTCCAGGGGAATACTTAGTGACTAAACATTACAAACATTGTTTCCTTGAATCTGTCCTCAGGACTAAGAACCATCTAGAACCTAGTTTCAAAACACATATATTAATACAGGGAATTTCCGTTAAAACAATTAAAAGGTAAGTTTACAAACCATAAAAAAACCAAAAAAATCTCCAACTCAGTGAACAGGAATTATGCCACATGGCTCGTGCCAAAATTAATAAAACTGAGTCAAGAACTTAATTAAACACTAAAGCTCCAACATCAAACTGCCATACACATGAGGCGAAAGTTAAGTGTCTCTAATAAACCACTGAATTTTGAAGTGATGCATGGCTTATGGTCTTGGTAATCCTTAGCAAGCAAAGGTCTCAGTGGTACACTTTATCATCAATGCAGGAACAGTCACTAACTTACACCCAACATTTCCACCAATGAAATGACTGCAAAGGTACAACATTGTTGCGGCCAAGATTAATCACAATATATTAAAACGTTCCAGTGATCTATTAGACACCAACAGCACAGCCATAGATATCAGAGCGCGAGCAGTACTGACCGCAGAATTTTCCAGTAACGGTTCACGCCTATATGGAAACGATGAGGGCATAACTGCAAACAGCCGGATCCGCACAGCATCGATAAACAGGGAAGTGCAAACCTACTGGAGGCCATAGGAGGACACTGTCGATACAGCAATGTGATTGTCATAACCTAAATGAGTGACAAGTCGATCTCAACACAAACAGAACTAACGGCCGAAGGAACCGTTTCGCGCGAAAATTCTCGCATGGTAGACCTGACACTGCGCCTTTCCTGCCCGTTCTCACTTCACAACTCTCTAGGTAGCGATCATCTACGAAAACTACAAGTTAGATTCGTGCCGCCTGTCGGGGCGCCAGTGAAAGAAGGCACTGGGAAGTCAGAGATAAAATGAACTGGAACAGCCACTGCTCACAAATAAACACAACATTAATTCCTCATATTTTGTCATACTCAGGTTTTATTTAATGAATAGTTTACTATTTTGCCAGTAACTTTATTTAAATGTTGGTTCAAGTGCTTTTAAAAAACTTCGCTAATTTAAAAGTGGTCAGTTGCAAGTGTTAGCAGAACAAAAAGGCACTTCCGTCAAGAAGGCATGAATAATTGTTCACAAAAATGTTTGACGAAAATCTGTCATGTATTGTGAGCACACTGGTGCAAGAATGTTGGCTTGTTAATTTATGAACCAGGCTATTACGCTACTTGTATTTATTGTAAATTGTCTGAGTGAAACTGAATATTTATGACATTTCTTTATTTACATATTGTTATAACAAATTAGTTTAGTTCAGGAGGTGGTCAAGATGAGTCAAACCATATCTAGAACGATATATTTTTTGTGGGGATGGCCCTCGGACAATGGAAAAGCAGACAGTTGCAGAACACTACGGGAATCAAGTGGAGACTGGGTCTTTCCGAGTGAAGAGCTTAAGGGAGCGATTTGGGATACTTTGTGCCGAGTTGTGGAAGAAGATAGACCTATCTAGAGTAACGTGTGATTGTTTCTAGGTAGTGAACGGCCGCTACGATACTTTAACTTTTGAAGGGGCTTTATATTTCGAGAGGTCTGATTGTGCTCCAGAGCAGTACTCTAACTTTTGCCACTTGATTTACGGAACTGAGAGTAGAAAGAGTGTCAGCTATTATTTTTCATCTAGTGTGTGTTAATTTGTGGATCATCATGATGAACTCTGAACTATTCTGAGTTGAAGAATCTTTCATGTATTGTGAGAACGAAATGGACTTAGTTTTTGAGAGTCTTTGATGACTATTTAGTTTGGGGATTTTGCTACCATGAACTCAACATAACTTTACTGCATTTTCTGTCTATATTTGAAGACATGAACGGAAAAACAGGTGAACCCACAGTTTTTAGAAATGGGGAAAAACGGGGTTGTTTAAATGAGACTGAAAAAGAATATATGAAATTATTTTATTCTCATTTTTTGACGGAATTCCATACAGTATGGACCAGTTATTGTTTCTGATCTGTCATACCCTTTATATTTGAATGTAACATAAAAAATAATAATTAATACAGAAGAACAATAATATGTGAAGATTTGTTTTGCACATTATCAAACATCCACAGCCACAAATTACCATTAATTGTAGTAAAAAAGCCTGTAAAATGTAAAATTGGTAATAACACATCACATATGGTTCAAATGAAATCTAGCCAATGTCCACTATCATAGTCTGAGATCGCAAAAAAGGGATCCATTGGTGAAAGCAATAACCATAACAGAATTATAAGTATTTTAATATTCTGAGTCCGTTTTTAGATTTTCAGGGGCAGTACTAGCCTTTTTAACATGGAAGTTAAGTTTTCCTTCTAGTTGTTTCTTTTTCTGACCGTTTTTCTCACATTAAATTTGCATCATAAGGCGATAACAAACTTGACAGGTGCCGCTACTTGGTTTTGCAAAGCTAATATTGAAAAACTGATAAAATGTCTCGCAATAGTTGCTGTCTTTGCACTTATCTTGATAAAGATACTTATCTTGTTAACATTTCGATCTGCACACATGTAGGCCAAGTTGGGAACCTTTTTCTGGAGTAGTGACTTGACTACATAGGAGAACTATTTACTTGTACATGAACCCATGCAAATTCCTGATCCTCTTCACTGCATTTATTTGGGTGATTGTTAAGTCTCCGCCGCTCATCCACCTTAAATAAGATATTTAGCCTTTAATGTCATGTTACTCACAAATCTATCATAGCGAACGTACGTCTAGTGTTTTGTTGCATAATAAAACACTGAAACTAACCTCAGGCGTTCCAGGTGTTTTGTTTTGTTGAATCACACGGGATAGGCGTCCATTCTGTACACCGAAGATTGCTAGACAAGCTTCCTTACAAATCTGAACCTCTACTTCACCCACAGTATCGTTATAGATGGAGTCATATTCATACATCCAAAAATATAAAAATTTTGAAGATCATTGTTACTTAAATTTGGGAAGTCATGAAACAACTTCTCCCATGTACCTGCAGGTGCAAACTCGAACATTTTCTCCCATAAGCTCAATCTGAACCTTGTGATTTTGCCTTTTACACTGCACACTTATAATTACTTTACTCTTTACCACTGTTCGCTTGTTATTCTCAATTTCTTTGCGCGAATTATGTGTATTACAACGCCTCTTTCGATAATTTCCACTGATTTTTCACACTTTCGTCAAGCTTTCCTATTCCCACATCCGTCTTCTACACAACCGGTATTCTTATTCTGTACTGAATGTGCCAACTGAACGCTTCAAACACCCTTAACTAAGTTCATAAAGCAATTAATAATACATATTACACAAGGATTATATTTTATGATTACACTTTTATCAATTTTTATATGATCTACCTCAGCCCCCACACCTTTTCAAATTGCGCTTAATTATCTGTTGTCTGGTTATCATATGGCACTGTATTGGCTCTCCTGCTACTCAGCTATTCAGCCTCTTTCCACCGGAGGGAAGCAGGAGTGCAACAAAAGGTTAGCCCATTTTTGACATTACAAAAATCATGAAACGCAAGAAATTCTCTGCTTTTTATTACACCCTAATGTTACGTTTAGGTGTGAAAACAATCTGAATTTTGGTAGTTCCTGTACCCAGCAACAGATGGCAGAACTTACCTCTAAGTTTTTAGATTTGAGGGTTAGCCCATGTTTCCGAGCATGTCTTCATTTTAACTGAATATTGTAGGATACAAACGTGGATTCTCGAGTATACCGCATCCACCTATGTTGATATGTTTTCTTGCACTCATCTCAAATTACTGCATGGGTTGAGATTTGCGTTTCCTGTTACATAACAAATTGCGAGCGTTGGCCCAACTGTTGCACTTTGATGAGAAGCCGAGGCATTTCACCAGTTCCCTTGACGTCTTATGGCTCACTCTATGATGAACACGTTCGGTTCAGAGCTTTTCTGTAATTCCTCTGTGTACAAACTCCCTGCTACTTCTTCACCATCACTGTTATTTAAGATGTGTGTTCTCGGGTTTGTGTGCCACATCTTGGAAACTGTAAATATCTCTGTTGACCAGTTCAGTGGGTAACACTTCTCACACATGGCTTTGTGTTTCGAAATATGTACCAAATCACATACGCTGAACTTCTGCTTGTGTGGCTCCACAATCTTAATATGATTGTCCACTGTATTTAGATGTAATAAAATGGAACGCCTGCAGCTGTCATTCGATATTATTTATTATATACTACCAGTTAGTAATTGACAGTTGCACACACAACATCACTGTTACAGTAGTCGATGGAAAACGGTTCATAGATGGGGGGCACTGATGGCCTCATGTACATGATTGAAGTTCATTCCCAGCGTCCGCTAAGGCCTGAAGGTGTTGTACAGAATCACTAAAACTGGTAGCTATATGATAAAGAATACAGAAAGGATGGCTGCAGGAGTTCCACTTTATTACATAAGTAAACGACCAAATCCCTCAGATCTTTAATCAGAAGGATGTGCATACAAAAACTTTATTTAGAAGTCCATTATCACAGACATCAATAGGTCTCTTCTTGATTCTGTGGTGAGTAGCGCGATTATACTCGTCAATGATTTGTCGTAGGATGTTTGGCTACTTGTATGTCCCTTGGATGTTAAATTGTTTCTACATCTGATTATTGATCATACTGTTTAACCGTTCAACAACAATAGCATTTAAATGGGAGAATGTTGAATAGTGATTTATCTCACATCTTTCCATAACAGCTTTGAAACGCCTATTGTAAAATTCACCTCCATGGTTTGTATGAAGGTTGTTGCGACACCGATTCATTTCATCTGCAACAATTGTTCAAAACCTCCGTAACCTCCTTAACTGTCTTTACCTCCACAGTTAGGGCCTAAGTAAATTTTGAGTATGCGTCTATGTCCATTAGAATGTCTTGAAACCATTATTTGACCGTGAGCAGTCTCTCATATCCACAAGATAAGCGTGCATAAAGCATTAAGTTCTTATATTATCACATGTCTGCACAGAAATTTGCTGTGTGCTGGTCAGTGAAGTTCAGGAGCAACTGCGTTCATAATTACTCAATGAAGCATCTTTCTCGAATCTACGATATGACTGATAATAATTAATTCATATGACCTGTATTCCATGCGGATTTGATTCTATTAAGTAGTCGTAATCGATCTGTTATTTCATTCAGGTCATCATAATATATATACTCAAGAGGTATATTGTTCAACTTTAATCCATTTACCTGCGCTATATGCAGCTGCTGTCACTTCTTTAATTATATTGTTGTATTTGTCACAGTATAAGACTTTTATTCATCTTTTTGGAGTCCTATGAGAACTGATTACGCATAATATTTCATCATATGCTTTTACATCTTTTGGGATATAATTTTTGATGTTCAACGTTTTTAAAAATATTAGCTCTAATAAACTCAGCGTTCTTTTTAATTTCTTATCACCAGATCTTCTTGCATTCTCGGTTAAACATAGTGGGTGCTTACCTAACAAATATGTTTTCATCCTGTTGACCACATATGGTCTACCTCAGCATTACTGTAACTATTAATCAAGTCAGTAACAACATTTCCTTCCTCATCTTCTGATTCTTCTACATCTTTTCTGCCTCCTTCCATAGTGTGTGATAGCCCTTTCAGGCTGTTGGTTACTGGCTTAAACATTTCCGAAAGATGGAGATTTCGTTGCAACTCTTCTAACTTTATCAGTCGTACGTTTTGGCAAATAGCCTTTCATCCATCGATAACTTTACATTTTGTCAACGATATGCTACTGTATATATATTAACCTGTTTTTGAGATAGTTTATAACTTATACATACACTATTTGATCAAAAGCATCCGGACACCTGGCTGAAAATGACTTGCAATTTTGCGGCGCCCTCCATCAGTAACGCTAGAATTCAATAGGGTGTTGGCTCACCCTAAGCCTTGATGACAGCCTCCACTCTCGCAGGAATATGTTCAATCAGGTGATGGAATGTTTCTTGGGGACTGGCAGCCCATTCTTTATGGAGTGCTGCACTGAGGAGAGGTATCGATGTCAGTCGGTGAGGCCTGGCAGGAAGTCGGCGTTCCAAAACATCCCAAAGGTTCTCTATACTAGTCAGGTTAGGACTCTGTGCAGTTCAGTCCATTAAAGGAATGTTATTTTCGTGTAACCACCCCGCTGCATGCCGTGCATTATGAACAGGTGCTCAATCATGCTGAAAGATGCAATCGTGTTCCCCGAATAGCTCTTCCACAGTGGGAAGCAGGAAGATGCTTAAAACAGCAATCTAGACCTGTGCTGTGATAATGCCACGCAAAACAACAAGGGTGTAAGCCCCTCCATGAAAAACACGACCACACCATAACACCACCGCCTCCGAATTTTACTGTTGTGAATACACACGCTGGCAGATGACGTTCGCCGGGCATTTGCCATACCCACGCCCAGCCATTGGATCGCCACATTGTGTACCGTGATTCGTCACTCCACACAAAGTTCTTCCACTGTTCAATTGACCAATGTTTACGCTCCTTACACCAAGCGAGGCTTTCTTTGGCATTTACTGGCGTGATGTGTGGTTTATGAGTAGTTGCTCGACCATGAAATCCAAGTTTTCTCACCTCCCGCCTGTCATAGCACTTGCAGTGGATCTGATGCAGTTTGGAATTGCTGTGTGATAGCCTGGATAGATGTCTGCCTATTACGCTTTAAGACCCTCTTCAACTGTCAGTGGTCTCTGTCAGTCAACAGACGAGGTCGGTCTATACGCTTTGTGCTGTACGTGTCACTTCACGTTTCCACTTCACTATCACTTCGGAAAAAGTGGACCTAGGGATGTTTAGGAGTGTGGAAGTATGACACAAGTGCCATCCTATCACCTGACGACGTTCGAAGCCCGTGACTTCTGCGGAGCGCCCCATTCTGCTCTTTCAAGATGTCTAATGACTACTGAGATTGCTGATATGGAGTACTTGGTAGTAGATGGCAGCACAATACATTTAACGTGAAAAACGTATGTTTTTGGGGATGTCCGGATTCTTTTGATCACATAGTGTACTTTGAGACTACTGGTGATGTTGGGTGTCAAGTGTCTTAGCTATTGTCTTGATATATCCACAGATATCTGTTAGACTCACATTGACTTCTTCAGTTTTCTCATTGCTGTCTTCTAGCATTCAACACCACAACATTTATAGCCCCCACCTCGATACACATTCTAGTTTCATTAATTTAGCGTTGACTGACTTGATTTTTCCATTAAACGGACATTTGTTCTCTGTGCTTTCTGAACGAGTGTGCAACACATGTGTAAATTTGTCCATAGTTTACAATGCACTGTAACAACTACATTTTGATACACTGCCCTTTATGCAGAAACTCATTCAAGTTTCGTCTACATCCGCCCTCATTCAGTTTCCTAGTTTTATCTATGACCAGAAATCCATACTGCGAATTATTCCAGCAATCTCCACATGTGGTAACGAATTCATTGAATTACATCTAGTTGCTGCATATGGTTGATAAATATGCTTAAATTCATATTGTCCTGTTTGAAAGCAATGATAAGGTTTGCATTGTCCCAGACCAACTGCTTCAAGATCCTTGAATATGTCTACCTGAAATAAAATATGTTGACTTGCACGTGGTGACCAAACCACCAATATCAGCATATCTCATCGTGATTTCATGCATCGTATTTGCAGGAATCTCCTGACCAGATGCTGTGATTTGCCTATGGACACGTTGTTGGTACTCACAGATATGAGCAATTTTGCCCAAACCCCCAATGTCAGCTTCCAAGTTAGCATACAACTCATATCTGCATAGATCTTATATCTGCTTGCAAACAAATATTGTGTTGTTTGGGACTTAATGTGTGTACAGACGATGCCATATATCTGATCAACTTTGTGTGTGTGCTTTAATTTCCAACAATGCAGCTACCAATGCACATTTGTGCATCCATAATTTCCTGGAAGTGGAGGCTGTGCACTTAGTGCCTTGCATCATGCTTCAGTGAGCATTGTCAAGCTTTTTAGCAGATGACAGGCAGTTGGGGATCATGTGTTTTCATTGTGTAATTGGTGAGGCTACGCTGTGAAGCGATTTATGAACAATAATGTCTTTTGACTCCAAAGGAAGCACACTTAAATTTATAGATAATTACAGAAGTCATTTGGAATGCCAATTCTAAAGATTATTTTATTAAAAATTTGAGATGTGATGCCCCAAGTGTCAAGTATTAGATAAAAAGTCTGTGACCATATTACTGTAAAGAAAAAGATACCTTGAGTTTCGAAGTAGGAAAACAGAGAAGAGTAAGCCAGAAATTTGTGAAAAGTTTATATGAAAACTGTAGATGAATATTTATGCTATGGTGACTTAACAGCACAGTAACTAAGGAACCTGACATCTTTATGTAAGAAGTGATGAAATTTGTGAGGCTCCTTAACAAAGTATCAGAAATAAAATCGAAGGACACTGGTGTTGCAAAAAATACTAAATTTTAAAACACAACTACCATTGTAATGGGTTCTGGAGTCTATGAAATTACCAAGTTTGTTCAGTCCAACAACGTTAAACGACATATAATCTTTCATATTAAAGTTGTGTAAGTAACTTTTTTTATAAAATAATATACATATGACATATTGAAAATTAGTTAACCTAAGAACGACTAGGAATCTCCCTTAAGTATTTCTCAGATTTAGCAATAATCACTGAAATGCTCTGTTATGAAATGTAGAATACATAGTTCAAACTGTTGTTTTACTCGCCAGTTACTGACTAATGAAATGTTGTTGCCAGCCTCGTCATTGCAATTTCCCAAACATAAAACCTATCTTGATGCAATCTCGTCCTGCAACTTGTAAACAAAAAGTTGTCACTTTACTTTTCCCGTATCTCTGATACTTACTTACTTCTTTAATTACAGTGGCTTTTGCGGTTTCTTTTTGTGTTACATATGCTCCCAAACAAACAAGAGGATTCGCAGCAGACTATTTGTACAATGAGGCAATGTGTGGGCATGATAACGCCCATCTGTTCTTTCTACAAATTTTTGTGCTTGCCCTATTATTCACGTGTGTCTGCAATTGCACATGAGGGAAGGGGCATCATGGGAACATACCTTTATAGTTTGGACCAAAGACTATAAACCAAAGAGTTTTTGCAGTATATAGAGACTCTGGGTCTCCAACATAATGGATAATTTAATCTAGGAGCTCATTGAAGCATTTGCAAAGAGAAAACAAGGACTCTATTTGTGGATGCAAATCAAATCATTTTTGGGTATCAAATAACCTAAATAACAGAATTATTTGCCAATGACGAAAAACAGTTTAAAAACTAATATTGAATTTCCTTCAAGGCGTACCTGAATTGTATTTCCAGTTCAATACAGTAGTGAGATTTTCATCTATGTTATGGAATACTGTAGTCTGATTAAAATTACTTGGTAAGTGACATATCTGGAGTAGGAGCTGTTTTCCTCCAATCAGAGTGCTGAATGTCAAATTGTTCAAATGGCTCTGAGCACTATGGGACTTAACATCTGAGGTCATCAGTCCCCTATAACTTAGAACTACTTAAACCTAACTAACCTAAGGACATCCCACACATCCATGTCCGAGGCAGGATTCAAACCTATGACCGTAGCAGTCGCATGCTTCCAGACTGAAGTGCCTAGAACCGCTCGGCCACACTGGCCGGCTGCTGAATGTCACACTCGAACTCCTGCCATTGTCGAACTGCCACAACAATTAGTAAGTTCAACTCAAATTTCTTGTCTGGTTTTCTTCCTCGATACGTTTGGACGTTTGGATCTCAAATCCTGGATCTGGCCCTCTAATTTTGTATTTTAACATACATGATAACTAAACACACACACACACACACACACACACACACACACACACACACACACACACACAAAACACACACACACTCACACACGCAAACGCGCGCGCGCTCGCGCACGCACACACACACAATGACGCTAACGAAATACACACATTTCATACGATTTCATACGAAACATCTAATTAAACACTGCTGGATCCTTCCACATAAGATTCAGTTTGACATCACATATACAGTTAGTACACTACTGGCCTTTAAAATTGCTACATCAAGAAGAAATGCAGATGATAAACGGGTATTCATTGGACAAATGTATTATACTAGAACTGACATGTGATTACATTGTCACGCAATTTGGGTGCATAGATCCTGAGAAATCAGTACCCAGAACAACCACCTTTGGCCATAATAACGGCCTTGATATACCTGGGCATCGAGTCAAACAGAGCTTGGATGGCGTTTACAGGTACAGCTGCCCATGCAGCTTCAACACGATACCACAGTTCATCAAGAGTAGTGACTGGCGTCTTGTGGCGATCCAGTTGCTCGGCCACCATTGATCAGACGTTTTCAATTGGTGAGAGATCTGGAGAATGTGCTGGCCAGGGCAGCAGTCGAACATTTTCTGTATCCAGAAGGGCCCGTACAGGACCTGCAACATGCGGTCGTGCATTATCCTGCTGAAATGTAGGGTTTCGCAGGGATCGGATGAAGGGCAGAGCCACAGGTCGTAACACATCTGAAATGTAACGTCCGCTAAAGTGCCGTCAATGAACAAGAGGTGACCGAGACGTGTAACCAATGGCATCCCATACCATCACGCCGGGTGATACGCCAGTATGGCGATGACGAATACACACTTCCAATGTGTGTTCACTGTGATGTCGCCAAATACGGATGCGACCATCATGATGCTGTAAACAGAACCAGGACTCATCCGAAAAAATGACGTTTTGCCATTCGTGCACCCAGGTTCGTCGTTGAGTGCACCATCGCAGGCGCTCCTGTCTGTGATGCAGCATCAAGGGTAAGCGCAGCCATGGTCTCCGAGCTGATAGTCCATGCTGCTTCAAACGTCGTCGAACTGTTCGTGTAGATGGTTGTTGTCTTGCAAACGTCCATATCTGTTGACTCAGGGATCGAGACGTGGCTGCCCGATCCATTGCAGCCATGCGGATAAGATGACTGTCATCTCAACTGCTAGTGATACGAGGCTGTTGGGATCCAGCACGGCGTTCTGTGTTACCCTCTTGAACCCACCAATTCCATATTCTGATAACAGTCATTGGATCTCGACCAACGCGAGCAGCAATGTCGCGATATGATAAACCGCAATCGCGATAGGCTATAAACGGACCTTTACCAAAGTCGGAAACGTGATGGTACGCATTTCTCCTCCTTACATCAGGCATCACAACAACGATTCACTAGACAACGCCGGTCAACTGCTTTTTGTGTATGAGAAATCGGTTGGAAACTTTCCCCATGTCAGCACGTTGTAGGTGTCGCCACCGGCGCCAACGTTGTGTGAATGCTCTGAAAAGCTAATCATTTGCATATCACAGCATCTTCTTCCTGTCGGTTAAATATCGCGTCTGTAGCTCGTCATCTTCGTGGTGTAGCAATTTTAATGGCCAGTAGTGTGTAATCATGGAGATTGACTTACACTTGGTAAGCTTGAGACAACACTGCATGAAGCCGAATTTTGTAAGGCTGCAATTCATCATTGTGACTGGTCTGCAGCTCGTGGGCTTGTGGTAGCGTTCTCGCTTCCGGGATCGATTCCCGGCAGGGTCAGGGATTTTCTCCGCCTCGAGATGACTGGGTGTTGTGCTTTCTTCATCATAATTGACTCGCAAGTCGCAGAAGTGGCGTCAACTAAAAAGGACTTGCCGGCCAACAATGTCATACGATCATTTCATTTCATCATTGTGACTCAGTCACCAATAGCAGCTTAGTGGTGTAGCACAGTAGTTAGAATTTTAATATGACATGCAGAAGATGGCAGATTTGAATCTCATAAAATGCGACAATTTTTTTATTTTTAAATTTAATGGAAAGACTTTGATTATTATTTTTAGTCAGTTACTTGGTTTAAATGTATTTTTTTATTTCACATCGACTTTTTTATTTGCTCTGATTTTTCTTCCTTTCATTATTTTTCATTTGCAATCTGCCTGTGTTTTCTATAGTTTGCAACCAAGTCCTGACCAGGACTGTTCATTGTTTGGTAACATGGCACCTTTTGTAGCGAGTGTGGGGATAGTTTTCGGCAACCAATCAGAGTGGTAAATTGCAGTCTGCTTTTAGCACTGAAACTGATATTTTCCGGCCTTGAATTTTCTCACTAGAGGTTTGCTTAAATCTCCATGAATAAAGCAGTCATGATTTTAGTTCTGCTGAAGAATGGTTTTCAGATACATTGCACATCAGAAGGTTATGTGTAGGGTAAGACAGGACATGATATTACATTACATTAGTACTTCTTCCATATAAGATCAATATAGCATTTCATTATGATGTGGAACGTGTCAGCTTAACATAAGTTTTCTTTACACAATATAATATTTTTTCCTACTTCATATGTAAAAATTCATATCTCTCTCTCTCTCCCTCTGTCTCTTTCTTTATAATGCCTACTTCATATCTAAAAATGCATGTATTGACTAGAAGTCGTTGTCGTTCAGAACTTCTTTGAATTTGTTTTCAAATGATGGTTGGCTATCTGTCAGATTTTTAATGGTTTTATTTTGATTGCACACTTCTGTGATTATGATGAATTACCTCAAAATATGATGCTGTATGAAAGCAGTGAATGAAAACAGGCATAGGAGGCTAATTTGCTAATATGTTTATCACCAAAATTTTGCAATAACCCTGCAGCATAAGTAACTGAACCGAACAGTGTCAGCTGGTCATCAATGTGTTTCTTCCAATTCAATTTATCATCGATGCACAGAGCCAGAAATTTTGAATAAACTTCTGTTCAAATTCTATATTTATCAATGATGTTAGGCCATTTACCATACAAAATTGTATAGAGGATGAGTCGCCTAACATTATTACTGGAAACACCTCCCAAACCACAACAAACACTGAATAACCAATTCCGCAGATCGAAAGTGAGGAGATGGGCGGCTGTAACTGGTTAATACAAACCATTAAGAAATGCATGGAGGTCTAGTTCTCAACACATACCTATGTTTTTTAAAAATGGAAACCTGTTATTATTTTTAACACAACTGAAAACAGAAACAAATACTAAACCAATGCCGTTTGTTAAATTGTAAAATGTTAATTACATCCATAATAACTTGTAACATGAAGTTGACACTTGAAACCACAGACATTCAGTCACATATTGTAACAAAGATCTGTAGGAGTATTTTTACAAAGACTACAGTGTTTACGAGTTTGGCTCTCTGTGTCTGCATGTAGTACTTGATGAATTAGTTCTTGTACTCAGAATAACTGTAGTACACTGTGTTACCAGACATCTGTGATAACGTACTGTACACGAGTGAGAACAGAAGTACGCACAGTAGGAACGTGAGAAGATCGCAAGTACGGCAATGTGTACAGTGTTGTAAGAACGGTGCAAATGGTTTATTCTGACTCTGAAAAGGCAGAAATGATACTCATCTATGGCGAGTGTAGACGAAATGCAGCTGCAGCCTGCAGATTGTATGCAGAAAGGTACTTGGACAGAGATCATCCAACGTGCTGCTCATTTGAAAACATCTACAAACAATTGTATGCAACAGGTATGGTCATAACACGCAAACGGGTCCATATCAAACCCATCACAGGAGGAGCAGGTGCAGTTGGTGTGTTAGCTGCTTTTGCTATAAGCCCACACATGAGTTCACATGACGTCACTACAGGCAGTGCAATGAGTCAAAGTACTGTAATGCACATACTTCACCATTACAAATTTCATCTGTATCGTGTGTCGCTGCATCAGCAATTACATGGAGACGACATTAATAATCGAGTGAATTTCTGTCAATGGGCCTTAACAGTGAATGCATTACAGTTCTACCTGTTTACCGATGAAGCAGGTTGCAAAAACCATGGTGCGGTGAATTTACGAGTCGTACATTACTGGTCCTTGAACAATCCTCACTGGCTTTGTCAGGATATAAATTGTTAATAATCACTTGATTGAAACAAGACATATATATGCCCAATAATTAAAAAAGTGGATACACAAGGTTCAATAATTCCAATAAAGGTACCTTATGTAGAAACCCCTTACTGCTGTAATAATCATTATAAGACATAAATACAACAGCAAGCTTGCCACTAAAACCTCTCAGGATTATCACCCAAATCCTTCTCAATGATGTCTGTGTTGTTACAGTTGGAAACTTTTTAAAGACCAACTATTTCACAAAGGAGACAGCATTTCAAAATTGCTTTTATATTACACATCTACTTAGACTGTGGCTTCCTTCCATTGACAACTTTATCAAATTGTAAATTTCATTGTACACAACTTGGAATTTACATTCCATGTATTAGGTGTCAGTGATCTGTAGCCTCGGCTAGCCTTTTTGGCATAATTTTTATGTTTCTTTCTTTGGGGAGGGGGGGGGGAGAGTAATCGGTCATCTGTTGTAGCTGCTCTGTCAATCTGTGTGAAGTTGTTTATGAATGGAGGCTGTTGCATATTTTTCCCTATACTTTATTGTGAAATCTAGAAAGATCTCTTACTGGTCAAACAACAAACACCTGATCCTTTAACTAATTTTATGATGGATTGTTATACTGTTACATGCAAGTACACTACAGATATAATTATATGTTTTGCACTAATGTTTTCATTGGATGAGACCACAGAGGTTTTCGTATTTTCTGCTACACTGTTGAACTCGTCTACAGTATCTACCAGCCTTAAAATGTTGTCAAACAAACAATTTTGCGATCTGGAACGCTTATCGCTCATGTTAGACACGATATTTGTGCAGACAGCGACTGAGGTAAATATAAAATGATGTACACAAAAGTACCCAGAGTGCCCTTAAGTTGTTGTCAACTTACCTGGATAGGAACGCTATTCCAGAAATAACTAAACTGGTAATAAAATGGTGTTACGCAATTTGAGCTCCAAGTTAACCTGTGGTTAGCGTATTCCTCAGTTAGCTACCCCTGGATTTAGCCAAAGACTATACAAGTGCCCTAAAGGACCCAAGACTGAGCCCTGTGGGACATCATTCTTGATACCTTCCCAGTTAGAGAACTTGGTGATTTTTCCACAATACCTGTACTATTAATTCTGACCTCCTGTTTTCTTCCAGTTAAATTTGATATAAGCCATTTGTGCACTGCTCCACTCATACGACGTAAGTTTAAATTCAGGGCTACAAAACGTTTACATTTGTTGGTCATCTAAAATTAACTGGCGACTGAGTACCTTGCATTTCCGTTATATCACGCGACAGACTCCTCCAGCATCAGTCTGCATTACCCATTAACAGCATTTGTAGAGTCACCCACCCTCTTTGTGTGACACCTACAATGAGCTGAAAGCTGTTGGTCGCCTGCTACTGAGCGCAGAGTGATAGCTGGCACCTGATGTGTCAACCATGTGGGTTTAACTCACATAGGAATTTCTGGTAACATGCCCATGGCTTGCTGCCACGCTGCAAGTTTATCACTTCACCATCTTGCTTTCTTACTAGCTGATTTTTAGTCTTCCATGTTTGTTTTCGTTTCATAGTAAACAGAAGTGTGATTCTGATTACTTATCATGGGTTTAACTGAGTTGTGTAGTAAATATGTTACTCATATTCTGATTACGTTCCTCTCGCATCCATAATGTCAGATGGGGTAAGTGATTGCACATTTGCCTTTGTTTCATATAAAACAGAAACTGCTTTTATTGCCTGGTGTTCTGAGGACTTAAGGACCGATTCTACAATCTTTGGTTAGCAGCTGGTTAACCACTATTCTCGGAATAGCACGAGAAACTCATTGTAGAAATCTGGAACAACTTCTAACCAGAGAATAAACTCAGGATAACTTAACTGGCGATTTTTGGCCACTAAGCGAGTTTAATCGGGGAATGAGTTATCAAGATGGCAAAAATAGTGACAGATGCAGTCACAGACAGCAATGACGAGATTTTGTCTAAACTGTTCGTGAGAATGAGGAAGAAGAAAAAAGTGAGACGACACCAATTCCGAATTTATATCCACATTTCGCATAGCGAAGGCAGCTGTACTTCATATTTTCAGTCTTTTACATGAGAAACTGGAACATATATGATGGACGGTACCAGTTATGGATACTATTTCTATTAACAGCTGTTTCAGTTTTAGACAAAAACATTGATTTCTCGTGGAGCATAACGTTTTGATAAAATAGGAGTGTTCCAGTTTCATTCTCTATTCTCTCATTCATTTTCTATTAGGATTTCCCTTTCTGTAAACACCGCAGCAGTGTCAGAACAACTTCTGCCTTTTAGTGAAAATATTAGGATTACAGGCCCACTAATTCTTCAGAACAACAACATTAGTTCCCACCTACCATTATTCGCTGAAGGCTGTGAACTATCTGTGCTTACTCTAGCTAAGTTTAACCCAGTGAGAGTAACAGGAAAGTTAGTATTAAAAAAACAGCGATGCCTCCTCAATTACAGAACATAGCTGTTGCGTTTCTCAGTTGTCAGTATTATCCACATAAGCCCATCCATATTCATAATCAAATAATAGCTATATGTGTGTGTTATAGGGACAGAACAGAAATCTAGTTAATGAATAAATGTAGTTGTAGCATGTGGAAGAAATTCTTGGAATGATATGTTTTCATATTTCATTGAATAACAAGTTATTTTCAGGACGTCCTTTATGTCAGATTGTAGCACACTGAAGGTAACCTAAATTTAAATGACCTATACCGCACTACTGGGTATTACCTATATATATATATATATATATATATATATATATAGGTGTGTGTGTGTGTGTGTGTGTGTGTGTGTGTGTGTGTGTGTGTGTGTGCATACACCTAGAGTTATACATCTAAATTAAGCTAAGTTAAACACAGCGAAATTAACAATGAATTCAGTCCTTTTAAGAAAGCTGTAGAATATAGCTGGTGTTTTTCACAGTTATTAATGTTATTCAAATAACCACATCCATATTTATCATAAAGTAATTGTTATTTTTGTGTTATAAGCTAACAGAGAATCTTTAGTTATTGAATCTATATGACCATAACAGTGGAAGGAGTGGCTTGCTACTTGTGTTTTCAAATTGATCTTAAATTGTCAAACAAATTCTCTCTTGTCATTCTTTTTCTTTCAGAAATGTTCCACCAATGAAGCAGCTACTACTGACACTTAAATATTTTGCCTCTGATGATATCCCTGTCCATAGGACACTTCATTGATATTGGCAAAGGGACAACAAGCAGAATTATGAAAAAATTGTGTATCACACTGGACAACATATGTAAGATACTGTTTTGTTAATTATTTCAGTTCTGATGTAATTAAGTGAAATTAAAATAAACACATAAATTTGAAATAATGTGCTTCGATTCTAAAATCATTTGTTTACTTTATATTTTCTGATCCTAATTTTGAGCTTCATGCTCTTTTTTTTAACCAATACAGTTCTTCCTCCCTCCTCCAGTTCTTGTCATACTACTTTTGAAGCAGCATCATCTGCAACTCTGCTGATTCTATCACATGTGAGAACAGGTATTTTTATTCTGGAAACAAAAACGACTGTTTTAAGCTGACATGACTAGAAAAGGAAGTACACAGTGAAGGTGTCACGCCTCCAGTTACTTCCCCTTGCCTCCCAGATTACGTATAGCTGCTAAAGATTGAAAAAGCCAAAATTATATATGAAATAGCTACTGTTCCTCAAAGATTTAGAATGAAATACGATAACAGCTTCCAGTCCAGTTTGGATATGTGGCATAGGTACATTTCTACTCTGGAATAGAAAAAAGATTATGATTGTTTATTGTAAATGTTTTATTCCTCATATATATATATATATATATATATATATATATATATATATAATCACATCATAGACACAAGATTCATATATACTCAATAACCGCAAAAGTCGGTGGATAATGTTCAATAATTCAGTAAAGGTACTTCATGTAGAAACCCCTTGCTGCTGTAATAAATTAATCATTCTAAGATATAAATACAGCAGCAAGCTAGCCAGTAACACGATTGCCAGCCAAATCAGTCACAATGACATCTGTGTTGTCACAGTTGGAAAATCTGAAAAGACCAACTATTAGCAGCCCGTTTTTCACAGTTGCTTTTATATTGTGATTTCTGATATTTTCCCAGCGTATTTCTTCTTCCAGTAATTTTCGGGTTTGCAGCCAGATCCCATCAACATTTTGCCACGATATTTCGGCCCAGAGACCTCCAGCCATCCTCAGGTGAGTAGATGAAGTACTGAAGAGACCTGATGCAGTCTTGGTATTTATAGTGAACCCCGCGCAGGCGAACCTTACTGGTGGTTTACGGTGACATGTGCAAAGGAGCCAAGTTGTATGTGTCGCCCTCAGTGGTGAAGTAAGAACAATCTAATCGCTGAATATGTCGATTCCGTTGTGATGGCATAATTTTAATAATTGGCTTCCAGATTTTATCCAGCTGATAGCCATACCACGAATCATTAAATTATCAGTAAGATATATTTACACCACAAATTCTCTGATTACACAGTCCCAGAAGCTGGAAACTGGTGCCAAAATTTAGGTATTATTTATGCCATTGAGTGTCCCATGGAAATGCAATATTCTGCTTCTGCTGATTTTAAAGGTTGCTGCAGATGGGTGTGTGTTTCGTGTTCTATACAGTGTTCCTGGACCATTCATGTCGTCTGACCTATATATGCAGAGTGACACTCACAAAGAACTTTATAAGCACCCACCTTCTTCAATTGTAAATTGTCTTTAACGGGTCTGACAAAGACCATGCTCTTTGCTGGTGGACAGAGGATGACATTAATATTATTCTTCCTAAGCAATCTGCCTGTTTTAGAAGACATGTTCCCGGCATATGGAAGGCACGCAGCTGATTTATAGTCGTCATCAGTTTCCTCAGAGCATTGCTTCTTGTTATTATAATTGTGCATAGCCTTCCATATTTGACGCAAAGTATAGCTATTCTCTTTAGAAACTTTCTCAAGATGCACTAATTCTTCGTGATGGCTATCAGCATCTGATATTAGACGCGCCCGTTGAATTAAAGTACTAAGAACACCAGCGGTTTGTGCGGGGCGATGGCGGCTGGACACCTGAAGATGTAGATTTGTATGTGTGGGTTTGTTGTACACCGAATGTCCCAAAGACGCATCATTCTTACGGTGTAATAACACGTCTAGAAAGGGTAAAAATTCCATCTTTCTCAATCTCCATAGTAAACTTGATGTTCTCATGTAAAGAGTTCAAATGACAAAGGAAGTTTTCCAGTTCTTGTCTACCATAAGTCCATACAACGAAAGTATAAGCTACATAACGGCAGAAAACTGTAGGCCTTGACACGGCAGACTCAAGAGCTTTCTCCGCAAAGTCTTCCATAAAAAGATTGGCCACCTCAGGGGACAAGGAACTCCTCATGACGACACCAGCAGTTTGTTCAAAAAATTCGTTATTAAATAAAAAAGAAGTTGAGAGAGTATGTTCAAATAAAGCTGTCGAATCATCACTACTTCACTACTTGAAATGGCTTCCTTCCCTTGACAACTTTATCAAATCGTAAATTTCATTGTACACAAATTGGAACCTAATGCCATGCATAGGGCGCCACTAATCTGTGGCTCTGGTATCTTTCCTAGGCATAATATTTAGGTACTTCTTTCTTGGGGTGAAAGAATCGTATGTGTGCTGTAGCTGCTCTGTCGATCTGTGTGAAGTTCTTTGTGAAAGGAAACGGTTGTGTGTTTTTCCGGGAAATTTAGAAAGATCTCTGAATGGTCAAACAACAAATGTCTAATCCTTTAACTAATTTTACAGTGGATCATTATACTGTTACACATGCAAGCACCCTACAAACTTAGTTAAATGTTTTTGCACTAATGTTTTCAATGAATGATATCCAAGAAGTTTTGTGTTTTCTATCACACTCTTGAACTCGTCTATAGTACCTACCAGCCTCAAAATATCCTCAAAAAAAATAATTTTGCTGTCTGGAACACTCACCTTAAACACGTTATTTCTGTGGATGACAACTAAAGTAAATATTAAATGACATACACAAAAAATACCCAGTATACTCTTAAGTTGTTGCCAAACTAATTGGACAGGTACGCTATTCCAGGAACAGCTAACCGAGAAATAAAATGGTATCGCACAACGCGCGCTGTAAGTTAACCTGTGATTAGCCTATTCCTCGGTTAGCTAGCCCTGGATTTAACGCGAGATTGTACAACCGACCCGAAGTGTATCTGTTATTGCTTACGAATTTGAGTGTGGACTGCTCGATTTAAATGCTCTGTAAGTTTATTGCTCGTATTCCAAGTTATTTTTGTTTGCGTTCATTTTCCGTATTTTCTCGCATTACCGGAGAACTGCATGTTAGCAGGTTTTGACGGAACTGGTATTCAACCTCATTACATATTGTCGCGGAATGTGTATGTAATTCTACCACAGTCTAACAAAGCAGTCGCGACACTTCGCCTCGATTTTGTTGCCTACTGCGCCAGCAGCGCGGCAAGTGGCCAGTAAGTAAAGCTGTTGAACTCGGCGCGGTGGTAGCTGTTTATTTTGGTTTGCACAATGGTTTTTACAAATGGGAGCGTCTGTAGCCCAATAAATTGCAGCAAAAACAAGAAGAAGACATCACATATGTCCTAAGGACCCTAAGAGGTATGGCATCATGTTACCTGTATCGTCAGGATTCGCTTGCAAACTACGGGTGTATTTATAATTGTTGTTTCGTTTTGGGAGCAGAAAATGGCTAGTAAATAGCAGACGACAAGATCATATGAAAAAAAGACCCTTTTTACCTTTATAATAATTTAAGTTTTGTTCACTACACTTCGAACCAAACCAGTTCATGAATGCAAACAATAATAAACTCGTATGGAATGCAGTACCGACACTGACATCCCGCATAAGCTACCTCAAATGACGATGAAGAGGCAATTGCCACAAACCTTCCATAATCCGTCTAAAGCTGCAAAACAGTCCTATGGCACAGAAGCAGCCAGTTCAACTCTCCATATATCAGTGCCAGATTCATTTGAATCGCCAACACAGACGTGCTGTAACGACGAAGTGGTGCTGTCATTCGTGTCTTGCAAATAGGGTGTGAAGTGTGCAAAACTATTACGGGACAAGAAAGATGCCTATCATTTTAAGTACAGACAACAACAGAAACTGCATCAGAAAGATCCAGTGAAAAAGGACACACAAACTTTGAAAACTATAGGATCGCTCCATTTAAAAAAAAAAAAGGATGCCCTTGACTTGTTGTTAAGCCAGATTAGAATGGCATTGAAGGAGAAATGTGCTGCAAGATGGAAAGACGAAAATAAGCTGTTAGCTCTAAATTTATGACATTAAAGCACTCAGGCATACAGGTCTTGTTACAATGTTTTATGCTTCCATCAGTGTGTGCATTACAGAGAGATTTGGGAAGTATACAGATACAATGTGGGATAAGTGACAATGTATTTCACCTGTTAAAGCAGAAGGTGCAGCATTTCTCCGATACTTATAAACTAGTGAATATGCCATTGGATGAAGTGTCTCTAATGGCAAATTTAACATACAACTGGAATTCTGACAGTGTTATTGACTTTGAGGACTTGAGGATTACACGCACAGCATATTTCTCCCACTTTTTGGCAGTTGCTTACCCCACTTGGAATAATATAATGTGGCGACAGGCGGCAATGACTAGAACACAGTAGCCCTTCGGAACGACAAATAGGGTGTCGATCCCTTTTGCACATAGAGGTAAACGTCTGTGCTTCTTACGTGTGATTCTGTCTGTTTATATTCTTTTTTGATATCAATGTGGTAAGCAGCAACTCTATACAACGTCGCAAGTGTTTCTTCACGAATGTGTTGCAGCTTGTCACTGGATTCATGATTTTTATTTCTACTTGCATTTATTGTATAATCATTTTTAGAAACGTCTATATCTTCTGTTTTCACACAAATTCTTGAAGGCAACAAAATAATGAAAATATTTCGTAAATAACGTAGGAAAGGGATACAAAATAAACATTATGCTTACGACGCATCTGACATTCTTCTTTCTCGCCACTTGGGGCGCTAATGTCGTTCCAGCTGTCATATGGTAACAACTTTTACAGCAGTGAGTGTCGCGCATGTTATGAGTGTTATTCTACTTTGAATTTTGTTACTTCTTGACACAGAATGATAACAGGCACACCGCCGAAATTGCAATTTTGAGTTTTCCAAATAAATACATTTTATCACCAGACCCAACCATAAAGTACCTATAAATGAAACATATAATCTAGTATTTAGAAAAGCTGTAAAACGTATTTCCCTGCCGTCTTTCAGGTATTCAAAGTTCAGTGCCACGCCACTTGTAGCACTGCTGTCATTTTGTTTCAGGGCCTTGCAGTTCTGATATTTTGGTGTTGTGTGGTGGCAAGCCCGTAGCTGCAAGTGACAGACGTCAAGTGTTCAATAATTTTAATCGGGCTATGGATCCAATTACGTTGCCATTCAAGCACAATTTAATATTTATGTGAAAGTCAACAGATTTTGCCCCAATTCTAGTTGCATTTCCATTGAAATCTCTTATTCAAAATTTATTAATACCATCTTCCGCTGCGACTTTATATGCAATAGACTATGAACTACAGTTGGAGACGTGAATACAAGAAACGGACTAATGAAAAATAAACTTTGTGTGTTACGAAACACATGTTAAATCATACAAACAGTTTTATCTCGAGATAGAGAATGAAGAAATGAAAGATTGAAGCTTGACACCAGTGTGATAATGGGTGCTCGACATCATGTTTGTGTCGTTAAATAGGTATTTCTTTAACAGTTAAATTAAATAACGCCAAAATTTTCTATTGCTAATATATTGTAAACAATGCAACGTAGTTCCAGAGTTTTGTGCAATCAGTAACATAGGGCCTGGACTGAAGAGGAAATCCCCTACGTAGTAGGAAAAAAAGACCTTTCATGACTCATTGTCCAGAGTGACGTTATCGTCACGTTTTTGTAATGCGCAGAGCGCTTTGTCAGGAGTCAGAGTGGTGGTAGTCTGCATGCGGGAACGGTTGGGAATCAGTGTGCTGGTTGTCTGCATGAAGGAACGTTTGGAAATCGTGATTGGTAACTACACTATTTATATCCGACATATAACCACCGGTGACAAAAAGCATGCGCTTATGTAGATCTTGTAAACACTTATATTTAATCGATCAAAACAAGTTACACTTTGATAAAATGTACTAAGTATAGCTGAATTCTCGCAGTTGTTTGGTACACAATGAATTGTTTGATTGTTTGTGTGTAGGACACCCTCCCACCTCCGAGTAATCCAGGCGCAGACTGCCCACCAACATGCTGAAGACAGTTTTCAATTTTCTTTCGCTAACAGTTGCATTGTCAGTCACTCAGCAGTTGGAGAACGGTGGCAAGATATGGGCGTTTCTTGCTGCCGGTTCCAATGGTTACGACAACTACAGGCATCAGGTACGCTGTCAATTTCGTTGTTTGAGTTGAATGTTAAGAAATCTGTGTACTACGGTTGCAAAGGTAATTTTTCGTCTTTCAGAATGAACCATGTATTTTAAAACTGGGCAACTTGTGAAGTGTGACCTGGATAATGATGGCAATAAACCGTTGTTTCCAGAACAATGTTTCTCACTCGCAGTGCTAATGGGATAAAATCTCTCTCATTGTTGACTGTCGTAGCAAGAGCGAGAGAAAATATTGTATTCTAAAATAACACATTAAGAAAATGGGTACAACAAACACATTGCATTTATCTATGAATTTTCTTCTACAGGTGCTATACTACTTGCCTACTAAAAAGAAAAGAAATGTAATGGCAAATGACAAACTGAGTCATCAAATTGGTTCACACAAAGGAGTCACGACCATCATAGAGCTCCACAATTAGACCCTCCAGTTTGGGGACTAACTTATTGTCTGTTCAAATTCTGTGCCTTGCACAAATAGTTATATAGAATGCTTTGTAGAACTATATAATTAAAATACAAGAATGAAATATACTTAGAATGTACTATGTGGGCTGCAAGCAAAATCATGCTTTGCATTAGAGGTCAATTGATGATGGGAAAACTGATGATAGATCACAAATTTTAATAACAAAGCATGTGCCATAAATGGTATAATATGAGTTGTATACATCTGTTTATTCATTCATTCATCTAGGGATCATCTTACAAGCAGTTAACATCAACTTCTTATATTACATTGCCTTCTTATTTGCAGTTCTTGCATTGTTCTTAGTTTTTCAAATTTATTGCACTAAAGAATTAGGAGTTCCCACATTCCCCAACTGATACAGAAGAAAATTTGCTACTCTTGCTTGACAGTTGTTTCTGTCCACATGATCAACAGTGTTGTATTCACTCTTGATGATATGATACATGTGTGGTATAAATCATATTCTCTTCATAAGTACAGAAATAGTTTTTACATCATTACATTTTGCCTGGTTTGAAAGTAGTTTCTCTGTGGGTGAACAAATACACATCTCTGATCTTTCTATGTGTAGTACTGCTGATAATGGCTGTACTCTCCCTAAAACTATTTACATTATATTTTCCTTCTTGCTTCCATGTCCTTTCCTTTTTGATATGGGTATAAAATCCATTACTTCACAGTGGACTATGGATGAGTGGTTATTTATTACGGTTTGAAGCTCCAGTAATGACCATTATACTTAACTTTAAAAAATGGCCTTAATATAAAGCATTACCATGTTATGACACTGACTGCAATTTCAATCCACTGTCAATAATTGGCCTGCAAAATTTGTCACATTGGTGATTGTTTTGACTGAGTTACCTGGAAACTGAATATTCTACAGACTGTAAGTAACATCATGATCATGTGATGTTTGCTGTTTGTGACCTTCTGTTTGACTTTAATTGCACCACCTGCTCAGTTCTCTTTCTCTGGGTCCCAGGTCATGTGGGTATCTCAGGGAGTGAATTTGCTGACCGATTGGCTAGAGAAGGAATCACTCACCGTACATTCAATTTGATGATTCCAGGTGCATATTTCTGGGTGCAAATAGATCTTCTGCTCACTTGGTTGGTTGGTTGGTTGTTTTGGGGAAGGAGACCAGACAGCGTGGTCATCGGTCTCATCGGATTAGGGAAGGATGGGGAAGGACGTTGGCCGTGCCCTTTCAGAGGAACCATCCCGGCATTTGCCTGGAGTGATTTAGGGAAATCACGGAAAACCTAAATCAGGATGGCTGGACGCGGGATTGAACCGTCGTCCTCCCGAATGCGAGTCCAGTGTCTAACCACTGCGCCACCTCACTCGACCTGCTCACTTGGAAATCGAACATCGTATGATGGACTACTGTCCCCCCAAGAAATTCCGAACTTCAGGGAGGCTATTGCTGCATGACATTCCTCCTTGCATTCCTCCCGGAAGGAATCCACCATCCTATGTATCTTCTGCATTGATCATACCACAATAACCTGTAGTTTTATTGTATGTAACAAGTCAGCCGCACACTGTGGTTTTGGAGCTGTACAAACAGTAACTCATAGCCTGGTGAAATGTCCCTTTGTTCTGGCCCTCCTTGCCAAGCAAGGTCACCCAAATTCTTTGCCTCCAGTACTGGCTGCCAGTGTATAGACTGTTGAACATGTTCTCCATTTTCTCTGTGAAAGTTGTTTTATTCTTAGGTATAAAGTTTTAACCTACCTGAAAAGAGGGGCGGGGTTGTCGGGGTTGGGGCATCCTTCACTACATTCTGGGTCAGGGGGACCCTCAACTCCTCTCCTTTGCCAGCTGCCACTTTTACTCTGTTTTAATTGCTTTTAGATCTGGTTTGCCTCCTTTTATGCTGCAGCCAATTTCCATTTTAAGAGTAACACTCAGTTGAATAGTGGGTGCTCTGGAACACTTTGACTGTAATGGATCAGGGGTCGGATACGTGTGGTTGTGGCAGCTCCTGTTCCATGCAGAGCCCAGCGGACAACCAGCTGCTGCCTTCCCTATTTGTCTCATCTTGTTTTCATTATTAATGGTCCAGATGATGTTAATTACATTTTTATCATTCTCACTTTTGCTGTTATAAATCACCTGACTAGAAGGCAATCTTTGCTCTGTAACTGTTGGCAGTGGTCAGATGCAGGTGCAGTTTCTTTTGCCATGAGTGAACCATGAGAGAGAACTTGTTTGCCCTGGCCTACATAGTGCACCAATCCATACTCTTCTCCACAACTTAATTCTCAGCTACAGCATCAGTATTTCCTTCTATGCCTCAGTTTTGCCACTCATACTTGTTTTCAACATCAGAACACATTCCTGGCAGATGTCACAAACTCCAGATCAACTAGCCCTGGGCCAAGAGACTGATGACCTTGCTGTTTATTCCCTGAAATCCCTACAAGCCAACCAACCAACCTTTTTGTTGTTGTGGGAATGGTAATTGTAGTATTGCCAACAGTTACCACTGCTTGGAAAGGTACCAAGAAGCTACATAGATCATTCACATAGGCTAACAGTGACAAAATAGTCTATGCATGCATCACTAAGTTACTCTCCTTAAGAGTTAAATAATTTGTTTTCTGTAACTTCCTGGCAGATTAAAACTATGTGCCAGACCAAGACTCGAACTCGGGACCTTTGCCTTTCGAGGGCAAGTGCTCTACCAGCTGAGCTACCCAAGCACTACTCACGCCCTGTCCTCACAGCTTCAATTCTGCCAGTACCTTGTCTACTACCTTTAGTTTTTTAATGGACAAATGAGATTTTAATAATCTCAGACACTGTCCATTATGGATTAATGTTTAAGTTTATTTACAAGAAAATTATGTGATACGTGCCGACAGCTTTCGTTAAATTGACCATTATGGCACATATGTAGTATATTGCTATTGTTCGTATCCCTCTAAGGCTGATCACACAGTATCCTGCACTACATTCATTGTGGACTAACAGTTACGAAGTCCATATTGATTCTTGAAATGTCCATTTAGTTATTTTTTAATTATAACTTCACTGATTTTAGATAATATTGGAACTGTAGCAATAGGGCCATATTTTCTGTTGATTACCTACCCTTCTTTTTACATACAGGTAAAACAACAGTTCTCTTTAATCAGTCAAGAAAGGCAGTTTCCTTGAAACATCCAGTGTATAAGGTAGCTTGGGGGGTGTCTTATGTCTGTAATTTGTTTTACAGTAAAGTTGGAAAGGCCATAATAATCATCATTTGTTGAGTTGCTGAGTCTTGGTACTACATCCACTATATCCTTAGGTGAAACAGTTTCCATTCCAACTCACTGTGACTAACTCTTGACAGTTCCCTGTGAGCTAACTAGAGCAGCTCCTATCACTGCTAGCTACCGTCTCACCACTATGAATGATTTATTTCCCTGAATTAACAAAGCTAAGATTAACTCGGTCTGGGATAAGAGGAATAGGTAGTTTTCTGTTGTGGATTCCAGATTCTGTTTTGATAATATTTTCTGATCTATTTATTTTCCTTCTACAATGTCATTTCATTTTCAGAGAAGCTCTGGCTTGGCTTATATTACTGTTGTTATATGACATGTCATAACTTTGGTAGTATCTTTAGTTAATATAGATAAGAAGTGTACCTCTGAATTGTCCATATTTTCTGTTTTCCATTACACATGTCCCTCTTGGTATTTGTGGTAGGACAGTTTCTGTTAAAGCTGACCATTATAGTGTGTAAGAAGTTTTTGTGTGTTTCACAAAAAGGCTGGTATCTTTTGAGAATGGAACTACAGGCAATACACTCCTGATTATATCTAAGATTTTGTTGTATATATATATATTATGCAATAATTCATATTTGCCACTATTTCTGACTCCACACAGCTTCAGTAGTAGCACATCATGGTCACATGGCAACAGCTTAATGATATCCAAATATCATATTTACATGTATTACAAATTACATTATATAAGCTTGCATTATGTCAGGTAGTTTTTATCATGGTTTGTTTGCTTCCATATCAGTAATTCCAAGAACTTTTGATACAGTGTAGCATGAAATAAATTAACATCACAATATATAGCAAATGACATACATTTTATAAACTTTTCTTCTTTGTTTTTCAATTTACTTACAGAGCTTAATTATTTGTTACCTATCTGTGTCACCATGTTCAGAAATCGAGCACCTTTTGGTGTGAGAATGGAGCTCAATAAATATGTAAAAGCTGTGAGATATGATCTTCAAATAATAGTCTCTGGTATTATAGTCATCGGAGCATGTTATTTATTTTACGTTGTAATTTGCTTCGTGGTACTTCGCTTTTTGGAGCTTTCTGTCAACTTATACTATTTTGAAAATGTAAACTCATTGTATGTTCACTTGTTTGCTGTGACATCCTGCTCTCAGGTGCTATAAATGAGACTTTTTTTTAAAGTAATTGCACTATTTGCTATAGGTGATAGAGAAAGGAAACTTCCTGTTACAAAATGTACCCATCGAAATAATCTCACAAATCATGTTCTGTAGACCCTTGCCTGAAGTAACTCAGGCCACTCAGTAATACTAAGTAATTCCAAGAATACATTGGACAGAGAAGTAACCAGTAGGTATGATTTCAGTGTGCATTGCAAATTACTGATGACCTGTTTATACAGTGTCAATGAAGAGTGTTTGTTTTTCAAATATAATTGAAATGACTGCAAATAAACATAGTTTACAACTTCGCCAGAAGCGTTACGTGGTATAAAAAGTACAGACTTTCTCATTGTACAATTCAGTGACTGTTTATTTACACCTGTTTTTCCTTGACAAGTTCACTTTACTTTTCTCACGTTGCCATGCGAGCTATAGCTGCTCAGTCAGTGAACAAGTTGCTGCACAATTCTTAGAATGCTGCTTAGTAATAAAAATAATAATAGGCTAATAATAATAATAATGATGAAATCACAAACAAGACTCTGAAAGATTTGCAATGGCGTATAAAGAAAAATAAAACATTACAACATAGTGTGAAACTTGTGTGCAGAATAAAAGGAAAAGCTTTGTTAGGGCACACAACTTTTATTCTGTACAAGAATTCCTTGCAGTAATTCAATGTGTTATGTAATTCTTGTTTGTTTGTGACTTGTAATGTCCAAGATCTGTTCCAAAAGTTCGGAACTTTACCCACAAAATTTTTCTATGCTTACTTTTTACTTATTGTGCAGGGTCTTGTTCGAAATACTCTCCTCTACAATTGATACACCAATCCAAGCGCTGCTTCCACTTCCAGAAGCAGTCTTGGTACGCCTATTGGTGGATCACATGGAGTGCTGTCTGCAAATTTTCTTTTACCTTGTCTATGGTTGCAAATTTTCATACTTTCAACAGGGTTTTCAACTTTGGAAATAAAAAAAAGGCCTGCAGGGGCCAAGTCTGGAGAGTATGGAAGATGAGGCAGCTCAGGGATTTGGTTTTTTGTACAGTTGTCATGTGCCAAAACGGATGAATGTGTAGGGGTTTTATCTTGTTGCAAGAGCCATTAACTGTCTCGCCACATTTCAGGCTGTTTCCTTCTTACATTTTCCTTGCAGGCATCGCAGCACGTTCTGATAGTACCATCGATTAACAGTTTGTCCCTGTGGCACAAATTTTGTTGACATTCCCGACATGAGCGTTGTCGGTAGACGTCCTGAATAAGGTTCATCTTTAACTTTCATTTGGCCAGTTTTGAGTCAGGTGAACCATTCATAACACCATGTACGGCTTAAGCACTCATTACTGTAGACTTCCTGCATCATTTGGTGTGTTCTCTGTAAAGTCTTCTTGAGTTTCACACAAAATTTAATGTAGGCATGTTGGCGTGAAACTACAAGTGTTCCAGAATTTTTAGAACAGATCTCATACTTTACAGTGGCTTGTCATGTCAGTTAATGCATAACTTGACTTGTTCCACATTCCTGAAGGCTCATATCATGACAGGACTTATGAAATATGATGTACAAATGAATGAATCATGTTTGTAAATTTTCTTTTTTTATTTTAAAAATTTTGTCAGCATTTTGGGACTTGGTAATTATTTGTTCTATGACAGAGTAGATATGGCTCATGTGATATCTTGGAAACTTAGCAAAAGAAATAATTGTAAGTATAATAGTAAAGGAAATGTAATTATTTCCTGTAGACATTCAGTTGTTTTGTGTCAAATGTTATTAATTAAAGGCACAACTGCAGTGTTAGGCTTATTACAATCATATGTTTGTGTTTATTTTTGTAAGAAGGGATGAACAAATCTGAATTTACTGCATTATATCTGCAGCAGTCTGTTGAGAGCTTTCACACTGAAATGCAAGTCAATCCAAAGTGATGTACAAAGAGCTTTTATGCATTTTATTTTGACTATATAGCTACATTATCATTCATTTGAAACTAGTGTTGTTATTATTAGCCCCAAGTGTCATTAAAAAGTAAAAGTGTGTGTGTGTGTGTGTGTGTGTGTGTGTGTGTGTGTGTGTGTGTGTGTGTGTGTGTGTGTGTGTGTGTGTGTGTAAAGAAGTTGGGTGGGGGGACATATGGTATGCAGCTCACTAGAACAAGTACCATGAGGAAGGAACATTTGCAGCTTGCTTTCTAAGTTAAATATACTAACAGGCTTTATGCAGCATGGAGCAAATAGGTCACTTACAAAGTTTTGTAAGAGAATGGGACTATTGGCTGAAACTAGTTGTGCTATATTTGATTCTTCACCATTCAGAATTAGTTTTATCTGTGTAGTGTTCCTAGGAGAGTAAAGGCCACTGTCAACTCTGCACATATGGTAGTGCGTGGAAATGATTTGGTGTATTTTTCTGGTTTGCTGAAACCTGTCTCTAATACCAAATAAGTAGAGAGCAGAGGACTAAGGCTAGGCCTATATGTTTTTTGTGTCAAGAAACTGCTGCCAGTAGTGATTTAATAATAATAATAATAATAATTATATTATATGAGGCATTTTAGTTATAATAATTATATTATATGAGGCATTTTAGTTACTATTGTATAAGTGTATGTCGTGGTGTGATCTGCTTGTGTATTTTTTCGTAATGATCAAAATGTTAAATGGTTTTGTTGTTGCTGTGTCACTTTTACTTTTGTAGATGCTTGGTACGAAGCACAGAGAATTCATGTAATATCAGTATTTCACACTGCTTTTTTACTTGTGTGTTAATTTGAGCTATACAGGTTCTTCCTGTATCTCCTGTACTTTGTTTTACTAACACTCAAGGAAAGAATAATGTTAAATGGTGATGATTTAAGAAGAATAAATGAAAGACAGCTTGAAAGTCATGAGTATAATTTTAACAGTATTCACTCATAATATAAACTAGTAGAGAGAGAACTGCAGTGATTTTAATGAACTTATTTGTGAGGCAATTAAAGAAAATTACAGCGCTGTTAATAGAAATTTAGAAAGTATCCCCTTTGTTCTCTCCCACACTTGAAATAAATGTTTATGTACACAAACAATGCAAGTTAACTTTTTTTCCTGAGTTTTATTGTGTTAGACTGTGAAATTCAAATTAACGGTGTTTATTCTATTTTTTTAATTTTTTTTCCTGTCAATAGGCTGATGTGTCTCATGCATTCCAAATCCTGCGCAAAAATGGCATCCCGGAAGAAAACATTATAGTTATGATGTATGATGATGTTGCCAACAGTTCTGAGTAAGTATAAAGCTGTCAATGTGTGTTGCGGAAATTTGGCAGTGTTCATCACAGTGACCATCCAATAATAAAACCTGCTGCCACTGAATTTTACACCATGTGTGTATTCATTTGTGTTGAGAAGTAAAGGAAAGGCATTTCTCCATTATTTACTGATTTACTGGTGTACTTTTAATCATTCCTCTTTATTTTTTTCATGTTTGGGGAAATTTTATCCTTCCTTTTCTAACTATGAGATGCAAACTTTCTTTTGTGCTGAAATTTGTACAGGTGAACATCTTTCATGATTCTAGTGTGGGGTGGTTGTCCACTTTGTCTCCACATTGAATATTACAAATTAGCCCGTGTATAAAAGCAGTACATTCTTAATTTTGATGTTATAATCCATTCACCCAAATTTTCAGCATTGTGTTCAAATGTAGCTGATAAAGCATTCATATGTCATTCATGTTCAATACGGGGAGAGGGGAGGTGAAAATGTTGTTACTGACTTGACAGAACAATTGAAATTTATGTGCTCTTTTCATAAGTGCATTTCTCTTCTCAAGGCTCTGGCTTTGTAGCTTGTTGAGCATCTCCATAACATTCTTGTGGCAACCAAATCGAAAACTGGTCAAATAAATCTTCTGTAAGTCACTTCCTTTGTGGACGAATTACAGTTTCTTAAGGTTCTTGCAATGAATCTCAGCTTGGAATCTTCTTTTCTTATAGTTAGTTTTATGTGGTCGTACCACTTTATCACACATGGTCACTCCACGACATTTTACAGTAGTTGCAGTGTGTAGTGATTTGTCGCCAACAGAGTAATTGAACAGTAGTGGAGCTCTTTGACTGTTTATGTGTAGTAGGTTAAATTTATTTACATTTTGGGTAAATGGTCATTCCCAGCACTAGCTGTTGATCCTCTGCATGTCATCCTGTGTTTTCCTGTAGTCTTCTGGTGTATCAGCATTTCTATAAACAGCATAATCTGTCAGCCACTTGGCAGAAGTAACAAATTTATATACTAGATCATGTGTATGTAATGTAAATATGTTGATTATGTAATAGAGGAGAGTTTTCATTCACTTTTCAGTTGTGTGATCGTTGCTAATGTATCTTGCTTGCATCTTCTTTTGTTTATCTATTCCCCTTCAGAGAAATCAAAATTCATCCACACCTTCAGTAGTTTCTTGTCCAAGCATAACACTTATCCAGTCAGCATGCCCACCTGATGCATGTACAGTTACCATAGTTTCCTTTTTGTTTATGTATGTATTAGATCCATTATCTAGTATTCAATTACATTTAGCATTTGTCTCAATTCTTGTCCACTTTTGACCAATAGCACTAAATTTTTAGTGAACTGTACCATGCTGATTTTCTGACCATAGCAAATAAGTGATGCATCAACATTGTTTGTTATTTCTGTCATTTCAATGTACAAATTAAATGAGAGTGATGTCCAAGTAACAGAGTCCTTCTTCTGGCTAATCATGAGGGAGATCTGATGCCCTTAAAAACCTGTGTGATTTACATAATTTAAACTGCTTGTTCTTTCTGTTTATGTACTATATAAAAATATATGTAATACAGATTTATAATTCTCACCTTACTTAATATAGTATATAGTACTTAGTATTGTAATTCGTGTGATCACCAAGGTGGCAGGAACTTAATTTGGTTTCTTTCTCTTAATGAGCTACTTCCAAACTGGGTGAAAACTGAAACACACTCACCAGCAGTTCTAACAAGGGAACCTCCCCATCGCACCCCCCTCAGATTTAGTTATAAGTTGGCACAGTGGCTAGGCCTTGATAAACTGAACACAGATCAATTGAGAAAACAGGAAGAAGTTGTGTGGAACTGTGAAAAAATAAGCAAAATATACAAACTGAGTAGTCCATGGGCAAGATAGGCAGCATCAAGGAGAGTATGAGCTAAGGAGTGCTGTGGTCCTGTGGTAGTGTGAGCAGCTGCAGACGGAGAGGTCCTTGGTTCAAGTCTTCCCTCAAGTGAAAATTTTACTTTCTTTATTTTTGCATAGTTATTATCTGTCCGTTCGTTCATTGACGTCTCTGTTCACTGTAATAAGTTTAGTGACTGTGTTTTGCGACCGCATCACAAAAACGTGCGATTAGTAGACGAAAGGACGTGCCTCTCCAATGGGAACCGAAAACATTTGATCGCAAGGTCATAGGTCAACCGATTCCTCCACAGGAAAACACATCTGATATATTCTATACGACACTGGTGACGGCATGTGCGTCACGTGACAGCAACATGTTGTCGACCCACCTAACTTGTACACTTGGCGAATGGGTAAAAAGATTCTTCTACCTTGCCCGATTTAGGTTTTCATGTGAATGTGATAATCACTCCCAAAAAAGTGAGGAAAACATAAGAGTTTGTCACATAAACTGAAAATAAAAAATTAAACTTTTCACTCGATGGAAGATTTGAACCAAGGACCTTTCGTTCTGCAGCTGCTCACGAGACCACGGCGCTCCTGTGTTTCCAGTTTCCGTGATGTGGCCTATCTTCCCATGAACTACTCAGTTAGTATACTTTGCTTATTTTTTCACAGTTCCACACAACTTCTTCCTGTTTTCTCAGTTGATCTGTGCTCAGTTGTTTAAGGCCTATCCACTGTGCCAACTTATAACTAAATCTGAGGGGGGTGCGATGGGGAGGTTCCCTTGTAAGTAATACTAACAGTGACTGAAGTGTGAACTGTTGTGAAAGGTAAGCCTTATCACCCTCACAAATATTCCCCTCTTGCCAATACAAAGTTCTTAATCATTGAATGTACATGCAATCTGGTGCATAATAATGCTTGACTTACAAATATTGAAGATATTTCAACTGCTTTTATAAGATTGCTGGTATGAATATTCACAATTATATAATAATTAATATCAAATTTCAATGAAGGTGTAAGTGAATAACCTATCCAAAGTGTACCGCTGTGTAATACGGGATGGCAAAATGTAAATAGCAGCTGAACTCACTAGCTACAGATAATACAGTGAGAGCCTTATTTTACATTTTCACGCAGTCCAGACTTCAAAAACACAAAATTTAAGAAAATATAGGATCAAGGAAAATGTTAAAACCCCCAAGATACCAGCAAAAACACATGTAATTGGCATATATGATTAAAAATCTCAGTCCTTTCCAATGCTTTGTATAAAATCTGTCCAAGGAAAGGAAATTAAATGTACAATACAATGATTATGCAGTAATTTGTGGTAATAAATTCATAAGTTCTTAAAAAATCACAGACATGTAACAACAAGCAAAAACTCATTAAAAAATTGAAATTGGTGTCTGGGTGCATGGTAACCTAGCTATTTTCTTATAGTCTATGACAATGAATTATACATTCAAAACCCTTTTTTTTGAGAGGTCATCCTTTGTGCTCACTCATAAAAAAGCAAAAATTGATGAACATGTTGAATTAAACCAAGAATATTACAGCAGGGAAGTGGTTAAACCATTAACATAAATTCGGACATCTGCTTTATTGTTTGATGCTTTTCTTATGAGCCGCACTTCATATGCTCACCACCGTTAAAGTGTTATTCTTAGGTTTGATGAGAGAAGCAGAGACATGAAAAAATGAATTTACTTCCCCAGTTGAACGTTACAAGTGTGTTAGAAGTAGGCTCAGTGAATTTCTGTACACCGTGTAAAATGTAAATTTGAAAGAAAGCTGAGGTGCTGCAGTTTCACTTCATATCCTCTCTCGCTGCTCCCTATCTTTAAGATCTACAGTGTGTGGTACAAAGTATATATGTATGTAGTTGTTACAGCTGTATCATTTCAGATTTGAAGACGAAAGTCTTTAAAATGTGCTATTGTGAAACTCTTGTTCTATTTCCCTGTGACATTTCTGTCATAGCACATCATCTGCATGAAAAATATATTTTCAGCACTTCACAAAATGCTTTCACCCCTACCTGCACTCCCATCATTGAAGGGCCACTCCCCCTCTCCACACATTAGTGTGATGTGGTGGCTGTGCTGCCTGTTGGCTGATTTAACAAGTCACCAGCCAATTAAGAGTTCACTAGATGGAAATGAGCGATGTTTCCTTGATTATGACCGAGCACATTCTCCGAGACTCAGTGTTTGAATTTAATAGGTTGACGATTGGTATTGTTGCGGAATACAGCACATCGGAAAAACATGTGAAAAGGTGAGACTGGCACAAGAAATGGTAGTGGCTGGGCAGCTTCATCTGATATTGGTGTGGTTCTGAACACTTCACGTAAACTGTCTGGTTTTTCCATAACTGCTACAACCTAGCAGTAGTTGTATCATAATTGCGTAGTGGAGCTAAATGTTGCAAGTTGTGTTAGCAACACCGATCGTGGATTACATGAGTATTTCCTCTCTTTGGCTCCAATCTCCACAGTGGCATAAAATATTTCCTTAACTCCACCACCGACCTTGGTGTGAACCATCTGTCTTTTGTGCCACTTATAACTCGAATGTCACATCAAATTTCAATAGGAAGAAAACGGGGAAAATAAAAATCAGAGAATGTAAAGTCAAAGTTCAACTGTATAATTTAAATGTGAATTCACAAGTATGTAGCCTCCAATATTGAGCTACAAATATTAAATATCCCATGTAATGGGTAGTGACCTGAAAATATTTTTGTTGAAATTTCCATCAAAACTCTTTTAAAAGTGGGTAGACTTACAAAGTTAAAAGGTTGTCTTGCTAAGTGCCTGAGAACAAAGTATTTGCGTGCTGAAATTGATTGTTAAAAAAGTGGTGATTGGAGAACTTTTTGACCTGAATGTTTGCTTTAGCATGAACTTCAACCATTTTTACTGAAATAGTCTCTTTCTTGTTTTCTTCTTTCAGCTGTATTTCAGCTTCCAACAAAAGATTGTTTATGTTGAGAATCGGCAGCAGTTTTCCTGCTGGTGAACAGAGTGTTTCTCAGATTTAAGGTGTTTCTAGAAATTATTTTTTCATTCCCAAGGCAATTACAAAATTGGCAGAGTATTGATTTTGACCCTTCATGGCCATTTGTAGCCATCCAATCCATACTTGACAGTTTTATAGATAGAACTGATAAAGTGCTTAGTGTAAAAGTTTGCATGTTAGTGGAAGACTTTCGGTGTGGCTGAAATATGTTGACAGGTTTTGTTTTTCACTTGCTATAGTGCAGAATGTGGACACTACAAGCTGACATTCAGTCGCAAGTGTAAAAAAACAAAAATCATGACCACCAGAGCATCAGAAAGGGTCATAGGAGTCACTGATCCCTGCTTTTGTTGTAAGGCTTGTAATCAAACTCTGTGATGGACCAGGATTAAGTTTTTCACTAATTTCTATTTTGAAATGAGTGAAAATAAGAAAGTAAAACAATGAACAAGCAGCAATACAAAATGTTCAGTAATGGCTACCACTTTAATGTTTTTGACGCCGATTTAAAGCGTGAAGTATACGCACAAACTTCTCACTTCTTTTATACAAGGTGATTTACTCGAGATTCACAGCCGATCTTCTTTGCTGGCTAGCTGGCTGCTGGAAAACTCTCTTGACTTCTTCTCTGTAGAATGATGCTAGGTACAGGAATATTTAAGCCTCTTGTGCAATAAGTAGATACGCGAACTTTACTTTTCACCAACCAACAGTATATTTGAACTCCATACAGAATAAAATTCTCACTTTCCACGTACATATATGACTTCCAGTAAGTCACTCGCTCCGTCCAATGTCAGAAACAAATTTAATTGCATTTATAAAAGATTTGGCTTAATGACCATGACTCTACCTCACATAAATCGTAAAATAGGTCTTGCCTCTAACAAGGCTGGATTAAGAGTCCCCAATAGTACCTTTTCTCAACTGTTCTTGTTGTAATTAACAATAGTCCATGACACAATATGTACAGAGGGGCATAAAAACTCCATGGTTCTTCCTCTAAAACATCTATGGATTGCTCAACAAGTACCTGTCGGTGCCGTTTGACCGCCGCGTTTATTTTCTTCCCACGTCTGATTTTAAACCTGCACACACAAACATGTGATGCGCAGTAGGTAGGATTTTACCATCACACACTCGTTTCTAGAATATCGTGTGTTCGAGGTGGAAGAAGACCGAGTGGTTCTAGAATTTACACAGATATTCTTGAATCACTACATATAGACCCCCCCCCCCCCCCCAGTTGGATTGAACACGTGATATTTTATACATAATCATTATGCAAGTAATATCATCCATAACATCATTTCATATCTTAACAGTATGTATTTTTTTACATAGGTTTATATACATATCTTTCCTTTCCATAACAACAATTTTTCTCTTATGGTTACTTTTTTCTTTCCTTATTTTACTTTGTTATTAGAATTTGAGCATTTACTCAAGATTTTAGTCAGCGTTACTAATATTTAGAAATTTGAGGACTTTTTCTCTTTTCTTTATTTTCTTTTTCAATCAAAAACTTAAGGTGTTCGTGACACATGAGTAATCTATTTTCTATTCTTATCTTTTTGTACTACCTTTTTCCTAATATGTACTATTTTCATTAGTTGTAGCTTGGAGGAACTCTGGGCGAAATATAAGTGTTCTTTTGACACTCACTTATATCTACAAAACATAATAATGCTAGTTGTTCATAGAATTTGTACTTTCCAGAATAATTCCTATAAAATTTACGACTTTTGTCACGATACTGCCCCCTTCTCCTAGGATCAGCATCTATTCTTTGCTTGTGGGTTGACCTTATGAGAGCACTTTCTCTTTCCATTCTGGTAGGTATGCCCCTTACAAAACATCTCTATTTTTTAGGCCACAGATCGTCCTATTTCCACATAGGTACGTCTGCCCTTTATACTTAGTGTATGCCGGGAACGCCCCCTTTATTCTTTCTGAGGAGGCCTCATTGTACATTACCCCAGTATACGTTTCTGTGTATGCCATAATTATCTTCTGGTAAAGTTATAAATATATCTTAAACTTCGCATTCATTCTTTAATATATCATTCACTCCATAGAGTCCTCCTCTACTTATCAACTTGTATACTTTCAATAGATATTATGTCTATGTATACTACTTACGTCCCACTATCTTTCAGTTCATCAGAGTTTTTAGTGCACCTACGTTGCTCACGCCTTTTTCTTATATATCCATTACTCATTACTATTTTTTATAGTTGTTCGTTGTGTATGGGCACCACTCCTTATTTATATTCGATGTAGAACCGTCATAACTCCCCATACATGTGCGCATAATTCCCTATGTTCACACCTTTTCCCCTACAACACCTGGCAATTCTCACATCATAACAGGCTTTGTCTTATATAATTTAATGTTTGCGTAGAAGTGTATATTTGTGTATATGTGGATGTGTGTTCGTGTAGTCTGATTCTTCGGCCTTCTTATCTAAAGATAAGATGGAGGTTATTAGTAACCACGGAAATAAGGAAGGACTTCAGCCATAGAATTTTATGAATATGGAAAGAGGGAAAAGATAGATAGATCCTCAAGATGAGAAGTAAGAACGGAAAAAATAGGTGCGGTTGCGAGGATCGAAGAAGGGAAAGAAGATAGCCCCAAAGACAGGAAACCATCCTACCCCTGTTCCCCAGGATCCCTACCTCTCAGTTACTTTTGTGAGACACTGGACGAGGTTTGATGCTAAATCATCTCCTACAGAACGGACTTGTCCCACCTTCACCCTTTGAGGTCCCCGGAGGAAATCCTAGCAATCCTATGGAAACGGCAAATGAAGAAGAATCAGGCACACTTGTTTGTGAGGGTTGTTTGATAGGTGTGATATGTGTTTTGTGTTAGTCATGATTTATTTGTTCGTGTAAATCATGCTCTTATCTACAATACCTACCCCTTTCAAAATTTATACAAACCCTCCCATCTATATCACATCTCATAAAAGGTATAAAATACTCAATACAAATCAGAAAAGCTATACACTTCGGTATAACAATTGTTCAATTAGTTACATCATATTACATTTTCCACAAATATAATACTCCAGGCAATTTATTTCGTCTAGACATCACTTTATTTCTGTGATTCTCTTAAGTTGTTCTCTATTTTATGGTCATATCCAGTTTTTTAAGCAATAAGATTATAGAATAGTTTTAGATTTTAAAGGAATTTGGTGCAAGGAAACTATTTTGGAAGAAACACCAAAAACAACTTGGGATCCTACAGTCATCGCTCGGCCATTGACTCAGAATGTTAATGTCCCTGGGGGATAGGTGACTCTGCCCGGTTCCCATGGATCTGATATTAAATTTTCTTGTGCACTGGCAGACGAGTATTTCTCTTTAAATTTCTTTTGAAAGTCTTCCCAAGACGAAAAATTCTCAATATTGACTGTACCCCTTTCTGAGGCTTCCCCTAGAAGGTACCCCACAACAAATTCAATTTTCTTAGAATCTTCCCAATTTTTTGGTAATGCTTGGTGAAACCATTTTTAAGAAATGGGTCAGATGTACGTCTCCGTCCGGCTTAAATTTAGGGAATTGTCTAGATACGTAGAATATGGCGCCCCATTGTAAATCAGTCACAGCTTCACTAGTTAACACCACATTAGGTGATGTTACCCTTTTTTCTACTTTATCCTGGATAAGCTTGAATTCTCTCCACAAGTTGTCTTTACTCTTCCTGGTATCACTAAGTTCGGAAGACAGAATGGGCGATACGTTTTTGGAGGTTATTCTCTCGGTAACTTTTCGATCTATAATTTCCTCAATTTGTTCCTCCTAACTACCTACATTTATGGTATCAGAGTTCGTCATTTTCTCTTTGGAATTTCTTTCTACATTATCTACTTGTGTGCTAATATTCAATCCCTGCTTTACATTGCACACATTTTCAAAGGATAATAGCTTTTCATTAATTTTGGATTCCACATTATTACATCTGTCCTCAATGTTAAATTCTAACCTTTTTGATAAATAATGGAAATTGTCATTCTGCTTCTGACTAAGATCAGTAAACATTTTATTTACATGAATGGTCAAGGAATTAGTCAATTCAGCCTTTAAATCTATTTTTAAATTCTCTACTGTACTATTTAAGGCATCAAATTCAATCTGAAGAGCACCCATGCCTTCGCATAGATTACTAAATTTGTTGCTTTGTGAGTCAACTTTGGCATTTAGCAAACCTAGATTTGTCACTTGACTATTTAAGAGTTTCACTCTGGGCATTTAGAGTTTCCCTCTGAGCATTCAAAACTTCACTCTGGGTATTTAATTGCGAATCTAACGAGTTTAACTTAAGAATTTGAGCATTTAAAGATTCACTCTGGGTACTTAATTGAGAATTTACCAAGCCTGATTCTTTCCTTAGAGTCTCATTCTGAGCATTTGATTGCAGACCCTGAGCTTTAATTAAATTTATCAATGTAGTTCAGTCTGGCACTTCTTTACTAACTTTCATAGCCATAGCTGGTTCTTGAGTGTCCTCAACTTGTTGTATATTGTCCATGCCTTTATATGCTTTAGCCCTAGTGAGCATTTAAAACTAACTTTAAATACTGTAATTAGACAATAAAAGTTCACTCAACAGTATGTACCACTTCGTACTAAAGTAATGAAGTTTTGTTTCATGCTCACCCAACGTAGAAGTCTCGTTGCATAGATGAGCGAATGTAGAGGCAGGTCAGCACCGATGAACAGCAGCTGGTGCTGGCAGTGTCAGATGTAGGTTGGTTTCCACGTCTGCGTCCCCTCGATGTGTGTGAGGGCTGTATACTCCCCACACTGTATCTTCTTGGTTGAGGTGTTCTATGCGTATTTCTTCTTAGACAAATGTGTTGAAATCTTCTTTGCTGTTTTATAATTGTGAATTTTCCATGTCTTCACCATTTTTCATTCAAATTTTTCTTCATTGGATACTTGAACATATTCCAGTGTCTCAGAGTAAATCCCTTGTCATGTAACGTTTGGTTACTAGGGCAACACGTAACAACTTCTTCTCTAGTTTTTGACTTAAAATTCCCATTTTCTCAGGTCCTTTCTCACAGGTTGCCACATTCTAACATTTTTGACGCCGATTTAAAGCATGAAGTAGACGTACAAACTTCCCACTTCTTTTATATGAGGTGACTTGCTTGGGATTCGCAGCCGATCTTCTTTGCTGGCTGCTGGAAAACTCTCTTGACTTCTTCTCTGTAGAATGATGCTAGGTACAGGAATATTTAAGCCTCTGTCTCTACTTGTGAAATAAGTAGGTACACGAACATTAGTTTTCATCAATCAGCGGTATATTTGAACTCCATACAGAATAAAGTTCTCACTTTCCACATACATATATGAATTCTCACTCACTCTGTCCAATGTCAGAAACAAATTTAATTACATTTATAAAAGATTTGGCATAATAACCATGACTCTACTTCACATGAATCATAAAATGGGTCTTGCCTCTAACAAGGCTGGATTAAGAGTTTCCAATAGTACCCCTGTTCTTGTTGTAATTAACAATAACCAGTGACACAGTAGGTACAGAGCGGCATAAAAACTCCATGGTTCTTCCTCTAAAACATCTATGGATTGCCCAACAAGTACTTGTCGTTCCCGTTCGACCACTGCGTCTACTTTCTTCCCATGACTGATTTTAAACCTGCACACACACAAACATGTGACGCGCAGTAGGTGGGATTTTACCATCACACACTCGTATCTAGAATATTGTGTGTTCGAGATGGTAGAAGGCTGAGTGGTTCTAGAATTTACACAGAAATTCTCGAATCACTACACCATGCACTTGCGTGCAGAGATTGACAATGACGTAATTCAGCCCCGACTTCTGGCAGTTTCTTATGGGTCAATTAAAAAAACCTGCCACATTAAGGTGTCCATATTCACTATATCTACATGGCACTCCTAGAACATAATTTTGTAAACTGATTTTGCAATTCCACTGTTGGTCGGTGTTGTAAACACTTCAGAGAAATAACAATTGCGGAGTTATGGTTGTAGATTCAATTTCCACGATCAATTTTTACTCCCATGTAAACTGTTTTTGAAACATGCTTGAGTTGTCTGGTCATGTCTTCTTGTTAAAAAAATTTTGCTGTTTTTGACAAAATGACTTTCTGTGCCATTTAGGAGCACTATAAATATTAGACTGAATATGAAATTGTCTACCTCTGAATTTAACTGAAGAGAATCTCTCATTATTGTAATTAAATCAGAAACTGGTAAAGCTGATTTCCATACACTTCAGCCCTTAACATGTGAACAAAACACGAAGATGAAAAACAGTTTGCAAAATTTGATTTTTGGCTTTTGGAAGCTGTGTTGCATGTAAATGTAGTGATTAAACCTACTTTTGAACTTAAGCTAGCAAGCGATCGTATTGTTTCTTTGCTCTAAGATGCTAAGTTCCATGGCCGAGACCTACGTTGCATTTCACAGCTTGTATGGAGACATCCACCCCCACAATTGATGTGGCACCGAGGTAGCGTGTTCACTCATCCCATTTTTGCCTGGAAGTGTCCTGTTTGTAAAAAGTCCAGCTGTCCCAAAATTTTTCCGGGGATGCTCAGATGTCCTGCTATTTGGAATTCTGCTTGGCTAAAGTATTTTAAGCTACTAGAGGTTTGATTTGCAATATACTACACTTTGTGCTAGTATATGTGCTGGGAAGCTCCACTTGTACGACTTGCTCTACAACCTTTTCTTTATATGCTGTTAATGTTTTACACTGTTGGTAGTACTGATTGATGTTCACTGTTTTGTGATGCCAAGATAAAAGTATTAAAACAAGAATATAAAAAGTGGGTTTAGTTTTACCATTTTATCACAGATAGTTGATAAATGTATGTTGTGCAAATGAAACTTTGTAGTTGGTCATGGTGGAAGGTCTGACACTGTGAATCATGTTAAGATGAAGAAACATTGCAGTAATGGTCAAACAAAAATGCACATAATGATAAAATACATAAAAGTGAAAAGTATGTGACAGTTCAGCAGAACAATTTTAAAAAATCATTTGAGGTAATAATAATAATAATAATAATAATAATAATAACAATAACATCTTTATTATAATTTCGTGTGGTTTACTGGCCTGTGCAAGTCTTTCAGTTGGACACAACTTTGGTGACTTGCATGTCCCTACCCTACCCTGTTATCCAGCTGGAGAAATGGGACCTAGTTTAATGTGGAATCTGAACCATGTGTTGTTTCTGGTGACTCCTCACGCTGTTAATAGTTGATGGCTAGGTTAAAACACAGACTGAAAAATTCAAGGTCCGTTCTGGGTAATATCACGTGACATCCTGATTTGCGGTCAAGTGCTTTGCATGATGCAAAGGTAAACTTCTGCCTCCATTGAATTTTGTTAATACAGTTTTTGTCCCATTTTTTAGTTGTTCCATGTTTTATCTAAACATATTTTGTCTTGTTTGCTTTTTCTTTTTTTTTTTTTTTTAAATAAAAAATGAGATGAACACCATACACCAGAACATCAACCGCATCAATAAGTCATTGTGTTTGGCCCTTTGTGTTTTGGAAACACTTTCTCACAAATATTTTCTTTTTAACCTGGGCTTTTCTAGATAATGTGTAATAGCAGTAACAGAAAATTCATTGGATTTTTTATATTTGTATGAAGAAAATAAAACTATTTTAAACTTTCTCTGATTAAATGGTTCATGGCAGAATTTGCATCTGTATTCACATTTATCACAAAATACGGAATATTTCAGGCCTCTAGTAATGGGTATACTTATTGCTGTCATAATTTACTTCATATCATAATCAAACTTTTGATGCTTACTTGTACATGACACAACAGTTATATATATCTGACTCTACTTCAAAATAAATTCAAATATTTCACAATGATAAATAGTTATTATATACTGTTCATCAAGATGAGTTAATATAATACATAAAATTTGGATATCATAAGTTACCTCATTAAATACTTATCACCTTTTACTTAAATTTCCGTAGTTTCTTTTGTCTAATGGTTCTTATGTCAAGAAAGCAAAGATCTGCATATTTGCAAAGTCAGAGATATGATATATGTACTGATTTAAAATTGTTAAAATCAACAAGTATATTTTTGCATTGTATCTCCTTCTTTTTAGTGCTCAACATTATTTCATAGCTGTTTTCTTTTACTTGGAAGTAGGTTCAACCTATCCAGTATTTTTCTTTCTTTAATATTCTGAATAACAATTGCATAAAAAATATGCTATTTGAATGTAGAATTCAAATTAGACCTATATCTTTGTATATTCTGTACTAAAGTTACTCTCTCTGGAAATTTCTAATACCTTTCACTTTAACACTTTACACAAAAAAGATAATTTCTTTTCTCTCACATTCTTATGACCTTTTCTTTATTACAGAATATAAGGCATGGGGGATTACTTCAACATAGACAAAATAATGAGCACCAGGAACTTAAATTTTCTTTTTAATGAAAGAAGTTTATTCACAAAAGCTTTCATATACACAACTGCTGCTGTGAACAAGTGTGCTTGTAGCCTCACCTACCAATAAAGACACTCCAAGAGTTGTTGGCTAACTATTGCTTTTAGAGTGTTGCAGCGCTTTACGTTTGACTTGTTATGGCTCGTTATGGGGGGACCGAGGTGCTCTTGTCTGGCCTCATAGGACTCTGCTCAGTCACATACTTCATGTCTGATGTCTGGACTCCAGACATGCGAATAACCAAGTATGACCGGTCATCACTGAAGTCTCACTTCATCTCACCCCACTGCGCTGCACAAAAAAAGCCCCCCCCCCCCCCCCCTCTCTCTCTCTCTCTCTCTCTCTCTCTCTCTCTCTCTCAAATGTTTATGTGATACGGTTAATGTCATACAGTATGCGGAAAATAATGTAAATAATTTAATATTCAGCATAAGCACAGAAAGGAGACTCATTTCCAAATAGAAGATTTATTCTGTGTGTCAGTAATAGCAAACGCATACACTTTAAATAAATACTATCCCTCAAATCTTGGAGACGACTGTCTCTATAAAGAAAATATTTGAGGAACATGATATATTCACAGCTTTGCAGCTATAACTATTCACACTTTTCACTTGAAGTAAATCTAAATCTACGTCATTTTCCACAAGCCACCTAATTATATGTGGCAAAGGGTACTTTTCGTACCATTGACTGAGCCCTCAGACCCTATTCCTCTCGCAATAAGCGTGTGGGAACAATGATTTTCGGTAAAGATCTGTATGGCTGTACTTTCTCGAATTTCCTCCTCACGCTCATTATGTGAGACCGTATGTGAGGAGGGTAGGAGGGGGGGGGGGGGTAATAATATGTTGTCTGACTCTTTCTGGAAACTGCTCTCTCAAAATTTCATAGTAAATAGCTCTGTGATGCACAATATCTCTCTTGTAACATCTGCCACTGAAGTTTGTTGAGCATCTCCATAACATTCCCTCGCATCTCCATAACAATCCCGCGATGAAACGTGCCACTCTTTGTTGGACCTTTTCTCTCGCTCTTCTATCAGTCCTTTCGGGTAGGGATTTTAGATAGATAAACAATACGCAAGAATTGGTCAACGAGTGCCTTATAAGCCTCTTCCTTTCTGGTTGACGAGTGCCTTATAATCCTCTTCTTTTGTGGATGACATACGTTTCCTTAAGATTCTTCCAATAAATCTAAGTCAGGATCTGCTTTTCCCACTATTTGTTTTATGTAGTTATTCCACTTACGGTCACGCAGGATAGTTACTTCTGGATATTTTATCGTAGATATTGTTTCCAGTGGTTTGTCGTCAGTTGTGTTGCTGTACAGTAGCGGATTTCTTTTTTATGTATTTGCAATATGTTACATTTACTTATGTTCAGGGTCGGTTGCCAGAATCTGCACCGTTCGTCAATTCTCTGCAGGTCATTCTGCAATTCATTATTCGTTACTATCTTCTGGCGTCACTGTTGTGTTATAACATCCATGTCATCTGTGAACAGCCTTAAGGAGCATATGATTCTTTCTGCTAGATCATATATATATCTCACACAGTAACAGTCCTATCACATTTCCTTGGGGTACTCAGGAAATTACCTTTACATTTGTTGATTTTACTTTGTTAAGAGCAACATGTTGAGTTCTGTCTACAAGGAAGTCTTGAATCCACTCAAAAATCTGCTACTATACTCGATGAGCTTGTATTTTTTTACCAAACGGCAATGCGGGACATTGTCCTGAAGTCGAGGAACGTGGTATCGATCTGAGCGCCATTGTCTACAGTGCTGTGGATCTCGTCCAGGAACAGAGTGAGCTGAGTTCTGCAGTATCTGTGTTTGCGGAATCCATGTTGTTTTTTTATAGAGGAGATTTTTATTCTCCAAAAACATCATAATTCTTGGAGCATAAAACATGGTCCTTAGTTCTGCAACAGATTGATGTTTGCAATGTAAGTCTCTAATTGTGTGCATCTGTCCTAAGGCCCTTCTTAAGAATGGAAATGACCTGCACTTTCTTCCAGTCGCTAGGTATAGTTATTGTTGATCACCAGTAGATCACTGATGCAGTCTCGTTTTAATTGGCTGTGCCAATTTGTTAATAATGTGCCAGCTTTACTAAAGCACCATTCACTAGGTGTGCTTGTAGCTGGGACATGACAATAAAATATGTGTTGTAACTGCAGTTGTCCCTGGTAGATCCTGTTCGTGTCTAGCACACATTTGTTGCACGCTCTTAAGAATTTCATGTTTATTATTTGTGTCAAACATATTAACATCACAGGAAGATGACCAAAGGAACATAGCAATTTTATGGTTGGAGGTAATTACGACCTTCTAACATAGAAAAGTCAGGGCTCGATTTTTAATCCAATGTATCTCATATCAAAAACTAAATGAGTGTCAGTATACATCAAAAACACTAGTTAATTTACAAATTTATCCTTTCTTTGTATCATAATAAAACAGTACTTGCAACTGCAGTAATGTAATACACCTCACACTATTTGACAAGGTAGATTTCTTGTCAAACCTAAGAAGAACCAACTAGATTATAGGTTCTTCACTTTCTAGGCCATCAATCCCCCCTTTAAATGCTTTCAGGAAGTCCATAATTATTCATTTAAACTCATTGCCACATCCCTGTAACCGAATCATTTTTTGTCATTGAAGCAGCAACTTTGTTGTATTGAGTGTGTATGGACTCGAGCAAAGTGTACTAGCCGTTCTGGCACATACTGACCTCTTGTTTCAAAGATGATTTCTAAGATAATCAGAGACCACTTTTCTTCATGTATTATCTAACGGCAGGCAGACAACGAAACTGATTGTATAAATAAAGTATTTTACCAGCAGTTCACCTCAAGGTGGTAATATGATATTTTTTGAAATATGTAGGAGCTGTGGGGTATCACCTGTTGAAAATGTACATTGTCTTATAGATCCTTTTTAATCTTCACTTCCATCTTCTTAATATGTGGGAATTAAATTATAAATAAAGCATTATTCACAAGAGACCAATCCGTATTTATGTAATGTGCTGCAGGTGTCAAATAATGCACTTGATTGCATGAATTAGTCTGCATACAACTGTTGCAGTACATGTTTTATTAATAACTTCCTTAACAACAGAAGGCATTATTCTGTTTCAAATTGCGTCAACCTGTTCATTGACATGTCTGCTTGTTGGAGAGGGATGTAGTGTGACATCTGAAAAACTGACTTCACTTCATAATTTACATATAGACATCTTAGTACACACACACACACACACACACACACACACACACACACACACACCACGAATGAGAAACCTATGTTGGCAACAGTTGTGCACAGATAAAGACGCATTTAACATACTAGTCTGACATTACTTAAGATTTGGTCACGATTTCTTTGCTTGGCCACAGTAGGTAGTGCAGGCAGCCTATCCACTTAGGCTGTGGCTGCCCCATCTTGCATTTTGTGCTTGCTTACTCAATCACTGAGGGCTGTAACTGCTTTATCCCCACTAGGTAATACAGCACAAGTTGGACATTTGGTACAGTTTTCCCTCAAGTGAATAGTAGCTCTTGGTGTAGTTCAAATTAATGGTTTGTTTTGGAAAATAAATAATGTTGAATTTGAATAAAGGATCATATCATGTTAGGGCAAATAATGCTGTATAACAAATCTCAAGTTCTTTAATTTGCTTCTGGTGCCTGTTACTGCAATACTCTGTACTTGATTCGTACCAACAAACTCAATGCAATTCAGCAACCAGTTCCACACAAAGACAGATACCACACTTCCTCACAAGATGGTTCAGTACAGGCCTACTAGTATAATAACCCAGAACCAAATCAGAACTTTTGCTAATTCCAAATAATCCTCAAGCCACAATACCATTCAACAGAAAATGATTTGTTAACATACAGCCATTCAACTAGTTCAGTCTCTTAATTACTCTTGTACTGATCAAGAACTCAAGTTCTGTTCAGCCTTGAATCATAGTTGAACAGTATCTCAATTAACCATAGGAAGCTATACCAATCTCTTCAGGAATTAGTCCAGTCAGTCTTTTGAACCACAATATTCGTAGGTAGTGACTCTCTTGCTCTTCGTTGCCCAACTTAGTTATGTGAACATGACTTTATATAGATCAAAAGAGCCCCCTGGTCAGACAGTTTTCTCATAGTGCCCATTAAAACCCTGCTAAAATTTTTGTGAACCATTAAAATGAACATTAACATCACTACCACCATTTTTAACAATTATCTTTCATATTTCTTCTGAGCAGCCAACTGCAGCCCAACGTATTCTCTCTGCCATCCAGGCACTGCATGACTGGAAACACCCAGTAGTTTGCAGCATCTTTCTGTTCTCCATCTATCTACAATGCGTTTGCACAACAACAAAACCACCACACATTTTCGCATGTAAGAAATATTGTGCCTAAACCATTTCAATCATTGGCATCACAAAATATTGCATAATAACTACTGCAAACTAAACAAATATTTCTATTCACATTAGACACAGTGTGGATTCCCGAAATGTCACAAATGATCAACTCTGCTGTGCACCTTGCCTGATTTGGCATATTGTTCCTCTGCATCAATGCTAACAACAGCAGTCTGCTTCACATTAAGGGAACAGATTACCCCTCTATCCCTACAATTGATACCACACTACATAGGAATGGAAAACATTTTACTACATTCAGCATCATGAAAAGCCTTGTCCAAATCTGAGAATGCAGTGTCTGTTACCTTAGTTTCCTAAAGTCCCCTCTGTTGTTTTCTGCAGTGCTAAAATTTCTTCTTGGGTGCCACTGCTTCTTGCAAAACCAAACTGGTTATGTCCTCATATGCTTTATATTTTCCCTTCCGTTTTTTTAAATAAAGTGATGTATGAAGTATTTTTTATATATGTAACACTAGACTGTGTGGTTATTTTCTCACATGTCCACACCTGCTTTCTTCAGAATTTTAATAAATCTCATTTATAAGCCGGTGGAGCTTTTGCTTCACTCTTTTGCGAGAGGTCTGTAAGGATTCTGCTGCTATTTCATTAACACCTAAGCATTTGTTCCTTCCGAGTTTGTGCACAGCTTTTTGAAATTCAGAAATAAATGCTGAATCTCCCCCATTGTCTTCTCACACTGTGTCATATATTCATTTGGCCTTAATTCTTCTGGAAAACTATAAAACGTATCCAGGTAATGTTTCCACCTCCTCTCTTTATTACGAGGGCCGTTCAGAAAGTAACCTCCGGTTGATTTAAAAAAATACACCAAGTTAAATAAAAATATTTTAATATATACATCTTACAACTACATCTTTGCACTATTTTTCTACATAGTCTCCATAGCAATTGAGGCACTTATCGTATCTCTTCACAAGCTTTGAAATTCCTTCTGCATAAAAATCACCCGCTTGTGCCTGGAGCCAGCCTTTGACCGCATCTTTGAGCTCTTCGTCGTCATCAAACCGCTGTGACCCGAGCCATTTCTTCAAATGCATGAAGAGGTGATAATCACTTGGTGCCAGGTCTGGGCTGTAAGGTGGATGGTTGATAACGTCCCACTTGAAGGACTCAAGAAGGGCCGTTGTTCTGCGAGCAGAGTGAGGACGGGCGTTATCGTGCAAAAAAACGATACCGGAAGTCAGCATACCACGGCGTTTGTTCTGTATAGCCCGTCGTAACTTTTTTATTGTTTCACAGTACACGTCTTGATTAATGGTCGTACCACATTCCATGAATTCAACCAACAACACCCCTTTGGCATCCCAAAACACCGTTGCCATCAGTTTTCTGGCAGAAAAATCTTGCGAGGCTTTTCTTGGTTTGGTAGGCGAATTTGAATGTGCCCACATCTTTGATTGTTCTTTTGTCTCAGGGTTCACGTACTTAATCCAGGTTTCGTCACCGGTCACGATTCTGTTTAACAATGGTTCTCCTTCGTCCTCATAACGTGACAGAAAGTCTAATGCAGAGGCCATTCTTTGAGTTTTGTGGTGGTCGGTAAGAATTTTGGGCACCCATCGTGCACAGAACTTACGGTAACCCAATCTTGCTGTCACTATCTCGTACAAGAGAGTCTTAGAAATCTGTGGAAAACCAGTAGACAACTCCGACATTGAGAAACGTCGATTTTCACGAACTTTTGCATCAACTGTCTGAACGAGTTCGTCAGTCACCAATGATGGTCTACCACTCCTCTCTTCATCATGAACGTTTTCTCGTCCACTTTTAAATAAACGTACCCATTCACGGACAACTCCTTCACTAATAACTCTTGGTCCGTACACGGCACAAAGCTCACGATGAATAGCTGCTGCAGAATATCCTTTGGCTGTAAAAAACTTTATGACAGCACGCACTTCACATTTGGCGGGGTTTTCTATTGCAGCACACATTTCAAACTGCCACAAAAACTAAACTGGTGCAGATACGACGTTCACTCGACCACGGCTTGATGCCGACTGACCTGTTGAGTGCGTGAACGCACAGATGGCGTCGCTACTCCCCCCACAACCCGCACTGTGACCAATCGGAGGTTACTTTCTGAACCGCCCTCGTACATGTATAGTGACAACGCACATAGTGCAAAATTATTATTATGCAAGGTATTCCAGGCCAGAGGTGTGTAATGTATGTTATTTCGTGTTAACATAACCACTAATGTTGGTTAGTCTTTGTTTTCCCTTGGTTGCTAAGTGTGGCCAGATATATCACTCAGTCGCATTTCTGTATGCTACACTTTTTAAATGTTGGAAATAAATACCTTAGGTCTTACAAAAACATTTATTGGTGACCTTGACATGATCATAAGATAACTGTGCTGGATACAACATGAGTAGCAAGAAACAGCTGTGTCATGCAACATGATCAAGACTCAGCTGTGCTGCATATTACCTGTGTGATGTTCATAACGTACTACACTTTTTCAAATGGCAGCATACAACTGCAGATGAGGTGGCAGCAAGCACGGTAGCTAGCCACATTGCAGTGAAGCCACTTCCATTCTCGTAAAAAGATCCATGGTTGAAAAGCCAGTTTGTGCAGGCATATGTTATTGCCGACAACCATATATGGTTATGTTATCGCAGTACTAGATGAAGAGATGGCCACCAAAGTACAGGACATTCTAGTTGTGATACCAACTACAGAATGGTATACAGTGCTAAAAAATGAACTGATCAATCACTTATTGCAGTCTGAAACTAAGAGATTAGAGAATTTGCTGCAGATGGAAGAACTAGGTGATCGCACACCTTCACTGTTGCTTCATCATGTGTGGACATTGGTGAACAGTGCAGTCACCAATGTCATTGTGATGATGATGATGATTGGTTTGTGGGGCACTCAACTCCACAGCCATCAGCGCCCACATAAAGTCCCAATTTTTACACAATGCAGTTTTTACACAGTCCAATCCTGTCACGAATAATGATAATGATGATGAACTGATAAGGACAACACAAACACCAAGTCCCGGGGCAGAGAAAATCCTGATGTCATTACGAGAAACATTTGGTTGTCTCACTTGTCATCAGAAGCACAAAAAATACTCGCACTCTGTGCACAGGAGCATGGGACGCGCTTGCACAGATGACTGATCAGTTTGTTGAAGTGCATCCATCTGTGAATGTGGTAATTGTCAAGACACAACCAGATACCAGCACCACAATGATGTTTGTATCACTTCAAGCACTTCAGACCGAGGAAGGAGAAGAAACAAGGACATCACACAAATTATGGAAGAATATGACAATTCTAAATTTATATAAAAAATTTCATACTACTACTTTTCTAACTCGTGCTTGAGAAGCTGGAGCGTATGAATGAAATGTGAAACTATTTCCTAATATAAAGGTTTTTGCTTGCAGTAGGCCTAATAGGCATTTGATATTGCTCCTTTGTGATTTATATTCTGCTGTGTTGTAAAAATGATCATTTGTGCCAAGACAGTCTCATTTATTTGGTGTGTGTTACAATTGCTGCAGTATTAGAAAGGCCTATTTCATTTTATCAAGCAGACAGTGACAAAATAGACGTAATCAGATCGAGAAACCACACCAGTATTGGGTACTATTAGTATTAACAGCTTTTTCAGTATTAGACAACAACATTTCGTCTTTTCATGTAGCAAAATGTTTATCGAACTTTGAAGAGGTAATAGAGTCTTTCGCAGAAAGGAAAGCACCTCATCTCTAGCTGTAGTAAGATTAGAGAGAGAGAAATTCTAGGACTTAAAGGATTCAAGAAATGTATATTGTCTTGCTTGTCCCTCGTCTTTACTGGTATACATTATGTATCCTAGATTTAATTTTATGTCACACAGAACAGCAAGTTATTAGCTAATAGGCAAGAAAGAGTGCAAATTTTCTGAAGAGTTCTTGTTCTCCCAGTTACAAATAATCCCATCCGGTATTAATTGCGAGTTTTTTTTAAGAGGGCAAGATTCAATTCAGCTTGGAGCAGGAGAGGCACCACAGGACATTTTAATTTCCACTGTCCTGAATATAGTTGAATGGCAACCATTACAAAATGTATATCTTTGAATCTACAGAGCGAAAAAACAGTGGCATGTGATAGAAGAATGCAGTGTGAAGAGGCATGGCACTGCACTTTGGCACACTTAAGACCAAATAACATATCCTACATTTCCTTGAACATACATGTTTCATGTACCAGACTCTTCAGAAAGATGTGCGCTACAAAATAAACACATTTTTTTTTTTAATTTTTGGTGTCCTGCCTCAAACACTCAAGAAAGAGCGGGGGGGGGGGGGGGGGAGGGGGGGGGGGGGCGCCATGATCTAGTAGTACCCCGGTTCAGAAATATCATAGACGCAGGGCTGTTGGGTAGAGCAATCTGAGTTGTAGGGGAGAGGTGGGTGCTCACCACGTAACCCGCGTTTATTTGTAGTGATTTTGCCGTTTCCTCTTCGTTTACTGCTCTCATGTCAAATGAAAACAAAATTGATTCCTGTGGCCTGGAGCAATCAAGTGAATTAAAATACATTCACATAACTACGGAAGGCGAAAGTATGTTATTAGTTTCAGATTTTATTTTATTTCCACTTTTCTGACAGTAAAGCATTAATCGCCTTGCAGAACATGAAGTTATTTTTGTCAGTTTGCTAAAGAAATTTGGCTTTTATTAATCTTTTCCGCTGAGGCAGTCAATTTGTTTGAAATGAAGTATTTAATTCCACACTATTGGCTGGTATCAACTGTTCGCTGCATTTCAAGGGCACATTTTCATCCTCTATCACGTATGGCATTATGCCATAATAAAGACAGGTACTCCAAGAAAATTTACATCCCAAAAACCACACTGAAAAGCTTAATACAATGTTGAGGCCTTCTTCATTGGGAATCTGGACATATGAGAGAGCACTTTAACCCAAATTATACATTTTAGTCTGGTTCACGACGTTCTGATGCTCTTGGAGTGTCCTCTAAAGTCTTTTTTCTTTTATGGCATAGTGTAAAATCTTTTAATATTTTACACATACGAACGTACGGGCTTTCTGGCTCATCATAGCTGCGCAAGTATGGTGACGTCTGTTAATCTGGTGCTCTGTGGCAACTGTTGAAACAAACCTTTTTCAGACAGGTCACGGGAAAATATTGTGAATGGTGGTTTGAAAAGCGTTACTTTCAAAGGACCTTTCCTTTTACGCAAGGTGAACTGTGTGTGAAATGTATAATGAATTTCTTAAATCACAGAGTGTTTGACTCTCTTTTAAAAATCAACTCATTGTGGATGACAATTAAAAGCATTTCGAGCCCAGAAGATGATATATACGTTGTAATTAAAAATTTTACTGGCACATTTGTGTGATGCATCTTAAAGTGTAACGTGCACAAAAAAGATCAACATTATATGTGAAAGCTTTGCTTTTCTTGTAGCAACACTATGTACATTAATTTAAACCATTTACTTTTCCTATTTGTGTGTTTGAGCTACAACAGTGTTGTTGCTATTGGCTGACTATATCACGTGTCCTATGCTCTGAATATCTGCTGTCATCAGCTGGCTAGATCATGTGATGAGCTATGACTAGCTTACAAGAGCATATCACAGTCTCAATTTCAGTGCTTCAGAAAGTAACATGCAATGTTTGGTGGAATTCAAATTTGTACTTTCATAACATGGAAATATGCAGCGTACATTTTGGTGCACATCAAAGTGCTTTCCAAAACGTGTTTTTTTTCCCCCTGAGTTTCGTTTTCTAAAGTGCCGGGAAATTCTACACTGGTGTATAAAACCATAACCATTCAAAAGACTGATAAGTTTTATGGTTGTGAGGGAAAGTATACTGTCACTTAACATGAAAAGTGTTTTCACCTGGGAGAAAGTGTATTTTTAGCCGGGAAATTTGGGAAAAATCCGGGACTTTTTTCCTTGTCCGCGTATACAGCCTGTACAGAGACAAGGAACAGCCCAGCGGCATGGGAAATGCCTTGAGATGTCAGTAATGATGGAAACTGACTCTCCAGGTAACAGCAGTTAGCTTTTTATTATGAAACGATACAAGAAACAACTGTTCTTGGTGTGGACACAGGCGAGTAAGTGTCAGTTTACCCAGCAACCAGCCTGCTTCACTGTAGTTGTGATGATTAGCATCTGCTTGCTGCCAGCAACTCCACCATTCGGATGTGTGGACGGGTAACATTAGCCCTTTACCTGGGTCTCCAGTATAGATTTGAACAGCAGTTCATATTCTCTAATGTGATGCACCCGATAGGAACAGACTTCTTGTCATTTTTTTGTTCTCAGATCTTCGACATCACCATTTTCTGGATTTGATGACCAGCCAAAGTAACCAAGATTAATTTAGTCACAGTGAGTGTGCTGGATTACATACAATGACAGGAGATTCACCATATCTTACACTTCTTAGACAGTTTCTATAAATTACGGAGCTGTCACTCACACTTGTTCCACTGTAACATTATACAGTGCACCATATCCTATACAGCGCACCATATCCTGAGAGCGCCAGGCCCACTTATTCATGCATGAGCATGACATTTGAAACTCGAGACCTTAAAGAGCAGTGAAACAGAGTATGCCTTCATGCTGGCGCAAGGAATCTACCAAACATCCACTAGCAACTGGGCCTTGTCACTCCATGTAGTGCCAAAGGAAACTAACAGATGGTGCCCCTGCAGTTATTATTGTCAATGAATCTGTTTGAATGTACCTGACCGATATCCTGTGCCGCATATTGAAGACTTTGCAAATAATGTGCACACTGAATGTGTCTTCTCTACAACTGATCTAACGTGTGCATACTACCAAGTACTGGTCGCACCAGAAGACATCCCCAAAATGGCCAGTGCACACCATTTTGCTCTGCGAATCCACCAGGTTTCCACTTGGTCTACATAATGCCGGACAGACTTTTCAAAGATTTGTGGATGAAGTGACTCGCAATTTTGAATTCTGTTTCATTTACATTGATGATGTGTTAATAACGTCCAGTTCAGAGGCAGAACACCTAGAACATTTACACTAGCTTTTTGACCATCTTTGTGTGCGTGGTTTGCTCATTAATCGGGTTTTTTTTTTAAGTGTTTTTGGTGCAACAGAAGTGCCGTTTCTGGGCCACACTATTAACACTCATGGAGTATGGCCGTCACAGAAGAAGGTCAAGGCAATAGTCAATTACCCAAAGCTGGCAACAATATGCAAGTTACGTCAGTTTCTGGGAGTGACAAATTATTTTCGTTGCTTCTTTCAGACCCAGCGCTCTTAGCAGTGCCTCCAAAAGAGTCCCTATGAGGGATGCATAAATCTGGTGGCAAAGTAGAGTGGACTGATGGATTGCTAGCAGCTTTTGTTAAATTGAAATCCGCTGTCACTGATGCGACGCTGTTGGCACATGCAGCTCCGCAAGCACCTGTTGCCTTCATGGTCGACGCTTCAGTGACGGCAGTGGGTGTAATGCAGGAACAGCAGAGAATCAATGCTGGTGGCTGTTATATTCTTTAGTAAGAAGCTTTTTCCAGCACAATAAAACTGGTCCATATATGGTTGTTAACTACAAGCTGTATATGCCACCATTAAAAAGTTTTGATACATGCTTGACGGGCAACAATTCATCCTGGTTACTGACCAAGAAGTCTCACACAAATGCGTTTTGACAAAGGCCCAATAAAACTTTGCCGCACCAGGTCTGTCAAATAGATTAAACTGGGCAGTTCACGACCAACATCATACATGTTGATGGGAAAAGCAAAGTGCCAGCTGATGCCCTATCCTATATCCAAGAGGTCATGTGAACACCATGGATTACGAAGCACTCACAGCAGCACTACTCCTCAATCTGGAGTTACAAAAGATTTGAGCACACCCTTCCAGTCTACAATTATGGCATATCCAGCTACTGATAGCAAGTGTGTGGATATGATATGATATGATGTGTCAACACCAAGAGTATGCTCTTTTGTGACAACTGGTTTCCACCAACAAGCCATCACTTCATTACATCAACTTTCACAGCCATGGCACTATCAAATTGGTCAAATGAGATTTTGGGTGGCGGACTTTAGGCACAGATTGCAAGGCTTAAGTGTGTCAGTGCACAGCCTGCCAGTGCAGTAAAATTAGTTGGCTTATTCATGTGCCACTCAGTACATTTCTGTGATCCAATCAGCGTTTTGAACATATACATCTGGATAAAATAGGACCTTTACCAACATCTGGGGGGGGGGGGGGGGTGTCTACCTACTGTCTTGCAGCAGTTGTTTGATTTACATGCTAGCTGGAGGTTTTCCTCATGGCAGATATTACAGCAGAGACGGTTGCCACCACCCTTTTTCACAGGCGGTATGTATCACCACAGCTCAGGGCAGACAATTCAACTTGTATCTGTTAAAGGCTTTTGTTGTACTGTTGAGCACAAAGAGGATTAGAACCACAGCATACTACCCAGTGGCAAATAGATTGGTTGAATGACTATATATGAGGGTGAAGGCATCGTTAAGTCGGCACAATTCGGTGTTTGATACAAATTCTACCCATCATACCACAGGACATCCACACATCTATAAAAGAGGATTTAGGAACAACAGAGCAAGGCTGATGTGCAAGATAACCAATTCGCATAGCAGGTGAATTCTTCAGCAGCACTCCAAGTGGGATTATTGAAGCATCGGGCTTCATTATTAAGCTGTGATCCCACTTACAGCAACCCCTGCGTCTGGTAGCAACAAGGACACAACAATCTTATCATCTATTTGTTTTCAGTGATTTGTAAAGATGCAAGTAGGTTTTCATTCAACAAGACACCTGACAGTCACCTTATAATGGACCTTAAAACATGTTCAGAAGAGGTGACAAGCAGTTAGACGCTGGAGAAATTCTGACTACAGTTCCAGTGGACAGGTTAAAGTCTGTGTACTACACAACCTACAACAACTGGGATAAGGCATCTGGACAGTTCAACTGGACATGCCAACCCCATTCCCTGCTCTGCTTTCTAGTCCAGTTACACTGCAATTGCTGTCGAGCAGTGATGCCTCACCGGAAGAAACTGAGCAAGTTCTTACGTGATCCGGGCATCACATGAAATTCAGCCGATGATATCATTAATACTGTGGGGAGGGGATAGGGAAGGGAATGGTGTAGTGACAGTGCACATAATGAAAATTATCCTGATGCAAAGTGTTCAAAGTCAAAAATATATAATGCATGTTATTTGATGTTAGCATGACCACTAATGTTGTCTATTCTTTGTTTTTTTCGTGTTTGGTATGTGTTTCCAGATACATCACTCCCTCACATTTCTGTATGCTACACTTGTTAGATGTTGGAAATAAAACTCTCATTATGAGACCCAACATTTGCTTCCAATATCTAGTTAACATTTTCATCCATAATTGCTGTGTTCACCCTGTTCTGTATTCTGTGAGGTGAATATTTATCAATCTGTGTGCACCATCTACACTACTCTTTCATTTTTGTACATACATAAACATCTTTTCTCTATCCATTTTTTATTTCAGATTGCTTTTAATGTTTTTATTTTATTTTATTATATTTTGTCTTTACTAATTCCAGTGTCTCACATTATCCACAGCTGCCATGTTTCTGCATTTGTCAGTCCAACTACCTCTTCTTCTGCCTTTACTACACCTCTTGTAAGGTCATTCTGTTTCTTTTCTATGCCAGTAGCTCCTTGAAGTGTCATTATATTACATGTGTTTTGTAGGCAGTTTGAATGTTTACTTCCTTCATCTTGTCTTTAAAAATTTCAGCTGCCTGGAGATCAAATTGGGGGCAGGTGGGTACTAATTTAGTACCAGAATATTTTGCTCTGGAGGAAACCATGATGAAAGTTTCAACAGAGAGTTGTATTTACTAGGAATGAATAATGTAATGGCATCCATTGCCTTCCACATTGCATAACTTTATCTATTAAAAGTTGTCCTGTCAATGCTGGCTCATAGCTGTTTCCGTATTATGGCCATACTTATAGTTGTCCACTATCAGAGGGTGACAAGGGGCACAGTAAGAGGAAAGTGCTCACTGTGCATACGCACCATGAATAGCTAAGTCATAGAGGCAAATGTCACATCAATCATCTCATTGTCAGTGTTGTAAGTGGGGCAGTGTTTGTAGTTCGGACTGTAATGTCGGCACCAGCTGACATACAAGCTGCTATGTCTTCCCCTGCTACATGTGTTGCAATCTGCTACTGAAGGAACTCACAAGAGTTGTCATCCTGCTGAAACAGAGAAGGTTCATATTGAAATTATGTATAGCAATAATCCCATGTACAAAAAAAGAGAAAGCATTATTTTTCTTTTTTTATATTCAAGACTTAACACATTCATAGTTTTCTGGTGATCAGTTCTGTGCTATTGGTTGATATTGTTTGCTGTTACTTTTGACTCTATATCCAGTGTATTACGATACATTCTGAAGCATTTTCTCTTTAGAGTCTTCTCTGCCTTGCTTACTAGTTTACTCTGAGACCGTAGTTTTTATTTCAGGAGTTTTTAATTTATACTTTTATCCAGACCTTCCTGTTTTAGTGAAGATTCTTTAAATGGAATTATTCATTATTTTTTGTTTAATTTGTTACTGACATTTGATTTATTCAGAGAAAATATACTGTGTTTCACACTTGGACTAATAAGCAATAAAACAATAATTAGCTTACGGGAATTGGTTTGCTTTATTAGTAGTAAGGAGGAATCGCATTGTGTTTCAGGAATCCATGGAAGGGTGTTCTGATCAATGAACCAAATGGAACGAATGTGTATGAAGGTGTTAAAAAGGACTATACACGAGATGTAAGTAAAATATTTTAGAATGTGGGTAACCTAAACAGATGATATAACATTCAAAATTCTAATTTGAAATGGTTTATTTGAGAAACAAGATCATGTTAAAAGAAATTACAATGTTTACACTATATTGCAAATGTTATTTGTCAGATTTGTTAGTACTTCAGGTGCAAACATAGAGTTCAAGTTCAGTATCTGAATTGTGTTATATGTTGGCACTGTTGAACTTTGAGACATGTTTCGTATATTATGTCTTGCTCCGTACTCAAGAGTAAATTTCCAGTCACGTGTCAATAATCTGACCTGCTGTGTTTGAAGTTCAAAGTCAGAATAACCATGTATGTTTTTGTTAATGCTGACTTTGCCCCTATCTGCAACTTGTATGCAGGAAAACTGAAAGGTCTCTCATAGACCTTCATTTTTAAATAAATGATATAGCGGCCTTCATTATTACTATCAACATATTGACTGATTTATTACAACAGTCAAACACTTCATACAATACTTTGACAACGTAGATGTATCAGTATGTGTTCCCAGTGCAATTCCCTTCGATAGTAATTGACATTCATTCTCTCCTGAATGACAGCTGACTGGATGACAGCCAAAAAGCTTCAGCTGTTATGATGTCATTGTGATTTTCATGTCAGTTCTTCTTCCATGGTGTCCACCACATCATGATTGATCACCAGCCAACAGACGTGACATCGTGTCAATGCTTTCATGAGAGTCATACCCCAGCATTACACTTGCAGCAACTTGAGTTTGCAAGGATGCAACTCTGGGGGATGACCACTTGACAGCATTGTTCCTTTGTGGCAAGCATTAGGATCCCATGGACAATGTTGAGTTGATCACGACACACCAAATCTACCCCCTCAAGAGATGCACCTAGTCAATCCACCTTGTCATCTGAAACAATTTCCCAGTAAAGTGAGTCAGCGGCCATGGTGGTTGCGACCTCTCATGCTGTCGACAGAAAATTGGACAGGATGAGCTGCAAAGTGTCGTCCAATGTGACTGTGAGAGCCTCCTGCCAATCAAACCCTACATCAGGCCCCTCTGGTAGCTGTAAAGCACATTGGTGTTGGCATGCTGGGCAGTGGAGCAATAATGAATGTTATAGTGATAGTTGCTGAGAAATAGGGCACACACCTGCACTCAGTGGGCAGTCCATCTTGCAGCTTGAAACGAGGCCTGCATAAGGAAACCAATGGCTTGTGGTCGGTGATAAGAAGGAACCTCATCCCATAGAGGAAAACATGGAACTCTTTAACTCCAAAAATGGTAGCAATCGCCTCCTTTTCCATCTGTGAATAATTATGCTGTGCAGTGGAATACTTCTTGGGGCCTAAGCAATGGGTTGTTTGATGCCATCCGGTTTCCAATGGGGCAGGACTGCACTGATGCCATTTTGGGATGTGTCACAGTCCAGGGTCGAAGGCTTAACAGCTTAAAAGAAGCCAGCCAGGGAACAGGGTACAACTTCTGCTTGAGAGACTGAAAAACCCATTGACAGTTTGCAGACCAGGCAAATTTGATGCCATTTTGCTGAAGCTGGTTAAGAGGATGGCAGATACGCATGTTCCGAAGAATGAACCGAGCGTAATACAAAATCTTTCCCAAAGCAATACTGGAGATCCTCCAGGTTCTTGGGTGCCAGCAGGTTGTGACAATGGCTTTGATGTAGTTGTCCATAGGGAAGAGGCCATCTTTGCTAAGCACATGTCCCAAAAAAATGTACCTTTGTGGAGAAAAAACTGCACTTTTCCAACTTGCAATGAAGGCCATTCTCCAGGAGGTACTTGAAAACTAACTCAAGGTTTCAAAATGCTCCTCCCATCTAGGGTAACAGCAAATGGCCTGAATCAACTGCTCCAAATACCATTGATAAATTCCTCGTGAAAATGAGATTCCAAAAGGCAAGAGATTAAACTGTCAAAATCCAAAGGCAATGTTGAGGACAAAGAAAGTCCAAGGAACTGCATGCGACAGCAACTGCAGGTAGGCATCACACTAGATGATGTGTTTAAAACACTGGCACCCTGACAACTTCACCAAAAATTCTGATAGCTTAGTATTGGATATGAATCCATGACATATTGCGCATTAACCATGTATTTAAAATAGCCACAAAGGCACATAGTGCCGTTGGGGCTTCTGAATGACTGCCAGAGGGGGGCCACTGACTCAACAAAATAGGAGAAACGATACCTTGATCCTGCCAACAGTGGAACTAGGCCTTTACCATGTCACACCCATGGAGAAGGGTATGTAGGGACAGTGACAAAATTTAGATACCGCTGACAGCCTCTAAACTTCCTGCCTGACCCCAGATAGCCTCAAAAAGTAGGATGTATGACTGCTGTAAAGGGTCTAACTTATAAAAGGGAATGAATTTAGACACTAAATGCACATTGTAAACTACATGCAAGCCAAAAACACAAAAAGGTCTCTAGCCAAAAAAATATTTTGCACCGGAAACTAACAATGTAAATTGGTACCCCACATTCTTAGAATTTGTGAATATGGAAAATTGCCCCCACAAGGGAGTGTGCTGTTTACTGTAAGAGACAGCCTGACATAGCAGGTGTTGCAAGCCTGGACAATACAAGAGCTGTATTATTCTTAATTAATAAGGCTGACCATCACTGCTGTGTCTACTTGAATTTTGACCAGTCGTCCATCCTAAACCATCAGCAAAATACACTGGGGGTAACATGTACAGGGTGTCGGAGATGGCTGCAGTGGCCAGCAAAAACATATGGTATCTAACAACTGACTCGACGCTCACTGACTGTCGCAAGCAAATGCCTCAAATGGGGCTGCCATCTGGGGTCAGTCTTGTTGAATATGTGACAAATGACAGTTGGGGCATGACTGCCAGTTTGCCACAAGCAGAAAGAGAACAGTGCTGAGAACCCAAAAACGGGGGCAAGAGTATGACGCTTCAGCAGACTCGAACCTGCTGAGCTCGGTGTTGACGAAGAAGGGCGGTGCCACAATGTTGCAGGGCCACAATGCTGCTGCTTCAGAATTGTCAATGGTGTCAACACATGGTCACTCTGTGGGAGGCAAGGCTACTTGGGGTCCCCACAGGGCATGAGAGGCTGTTTACCATGCACACGTAGTTGAACTACCTACCAATTATCAAAAAGAATGCTCCACACTGATGTTGTCAGCTCATGCAATTCCACAATCTGGACAGTGGTGTAGTCAACATTGTCCGGATAAGCCTTAGTCTGATCCTGGAAATCAGGCGCTAACCGGACAATCATGTATTGAATCAGCGAGTCCACATAAGAGGTAGCACATTAGGGTTACTTAAAATGAAACTTGTGCTGCTGAACAACAACAAAGTGGCCTTATAAACTGGACTGACAATACAACTTACCTGGCAGTGAAACAGGAACCAGTGCAGATAATTCTCCCATCTTTCCCTGATTCATTGAAACCAGTAAACGACAGTGGAATGGGGAAGAAACTTGCACAACGGGCACCTGGTCTGCCTCCGGTGGGGCAAGGGCACAAATCAAATGCGTATTTTGTTCTTCAGCATCTGCATCTGATGCTGGAGTTGCTGTGGTTGTTCCTTCTGCTCCCTTTGTAGGCAAAACTTTAGTGCCATCATTGCAGAACTGCTGGGAACCACAAAATAGGGGTGTCACATGCATAAGAATGGTCTTTGTCGCCACTTCAGTATTTGCACAGGTGCGACAATGCCACTACACTACACTGTCGGTGCAGGTATTTCACGAGCCAATGGTGGCTCAGTATTAACCAGGCAAATGAACATGAGAGTAAATGAAAGTCGCCATTTGAGTCACTCTATGAGAATCGGAAAGTCCAAAACCTCATAGACATTCATGGGGATAACGTCAGCGTGCGGCTGGCACAGGTGGATGATGACAGCCCTCAGCAACAATGCTCAGCACAAGTCATAAGGTGAGGTCTGTGGTGGTTGAACTCAGCGTAAACACAGGTCTGCTTGGCTTATTGCCACACACAGGTACCCACTTCTATCAGTGGGTCTGCCCATACTATATGTTGCCTGTGCCCTCCATGGCAGGTTTCCACCCTATTCCACTGCTCTACCAACACCAGCTCATCTGCCTACATGGTTATGTCAGAGGGTGGGGATACTAAAACACTGGAAGAAATTACAATCATTGCCTGTACCACACCTATAATTTCCAAATGCACAGATTAAAACACAGTTTGTATCATTACATCTTACTCTTTAAGAATGAAATGATCATAGTGTTAACGAATTAGTGTTTGTGGGTTAACCCGCAATAAGTAGTACTCACAAATTTCTAATCAAGACATGTCTGTACCAATTAATATTTATTACATGTGGATTTTTCACAAAGAATACTTAACTACTAATCATAGTCATTACCTGACCTAATGCCCATCTGATCACAGTTACAAGCACATTTTCACAAAATAATCGTTCACTTAATGGGAATATGAATTCTCAAAGTAACTTATATACATGACCATTCTGTCAGTCAACCATTCTTCATTATCTCAAATTCCTTGTGTGTGTAACCTTGCCGCAAAGGAGGTCTATAAAACACCCACCGCTCTCTGTTCATCATAAATACTTTTGTTTTCAGGATGAGTATTAGGCACTTATTGTGACTTGTCTAATGTCAAACGAATATTAAGCTTATTTATAAGTTTTGTTATGCATTAACTACATCCGGAAATGATTAGTGTGTTATCTCTCTGGCAATTGTGTGAAAACATATTTTACTTTAATGAATAAGAGAAGGGTTCCCACAGTGGAAATATTGCATGTGGAAAGATAGCGTAGAAATGGTACTCATTGTGGAGAAGAAAGAAAGAAAAAAAGAGAACTAGGAATATTAGAACCAAAGAAGGCAGACTCCAAAGATAGATACCCATCCCACCCTCCATCCTAAGGATCCCTCCCTCGGAGGTACTTCACAGAAGGAGGGTGACGGTGGGGGCAGAGAATGAAGATGACTGCCAACCCTGCAGAATTATCATCACCCCTGGCTTCACCTTCAAGGTCCCTGAAAATTGGTTCTAAGACCCTACGATTGTTAGCCTACAGAGAACAGTAATTCCATCTGTTTAGTTATTAATTAATAATTTTTTACATAACTCAGGCTTTGCTGGTCATATCCATTGTTTGGTTTATTACTTTCCTTTAATAATTCAACACAGAAAAATTAGCGGAATTACTTGCACTAAATTAAGCTAACCTCCCCTAAAAATTCCTGTATTGCCAACAATGACACTTATCACCAAAAAAGGATAGAAATTCTCTTAAAACAGAACTTTTAACAAACCATATTACTGATTTCTTTAGAAAGAGTATACAAAACTCTAGAAAACAAACAAAACAATATTTGCGTATTAGCTTACCTAATTCAAACAATGGAAAATCCAGGATGGAATGTAACAATGTAATGAAAAGGATAGTTGTTACTCGCCATATAGCGGAGATGCTGAGTCGCAGAAAGGCACACAAAAAGACTGTCGGAAGGTTAGCTTTCGGCTACAAAGGCCTCTGTCAAAAATAGACCACACACAGTCTGCACACTCTGTGCTCCAGTTGCCAGAGACAGTGGTCCTGTGTGTGAGAGAGTTGCGTTTGTGTGAGTGATTGTGAGAGAGAGTGTGTGTGTGTGTGGGGGGGGGGGGGGGGGGAAGGGGGGGGGGGAAGTCTATTTTTGATAAAGGCCTTGTTGGCTGAAAGTTAACTTTCCAGCAGTCTTTCTGTGTGCCATTCTGTGACTCAGCATCTCCATTATATGGTGAGTAGATTACCTAATTCATTATGGAGACAAAATATCCATTATTATTAGGTTAGTTCATCTTCAGACACTTAAAAGCTGCATTAGGGCATGTAGAGATAAGTAATGCTTTTAGTACCTATGGGACTGTCATCGAATCTGAGGAATTGCAAGTTTTGAACCATTAACAACATATTGTTGTTTGACATTCTGTAAGTAATTACTTATTGTTCCATGCTTGAAGAATAGTATTCAAAACTCACACTTATGTCTTTATTATTCGGTCATTAGCTCATCAGACAGTCTAAATTACCAGACTTGGGAGTAGGTTTATCTATTTTTTTACTTGCAGGAAACCTTGAAATCTATTGTATTCTGCTTCTGCAGTAACCATCGAGATACATCTCTTTCCGCAGAAAGATACTTCGTGCACAACCATTTAACTTTCTATATGACTGTGTCCATCTGAATGTCAGCATGTCCTACATATGATTCAGATATAAGGGAATATTTCCCTGCAGTTTGTCACTGTTTTCTGTAGTGAGCTTTACATACATATTATCAATAAAGTCAGACAGATTAATTTCATGTAAAACATACCAGAAAAAATCCCAGTCGTGTATTTTCTAAATGTTAGGCTTACTTAATAGAACAAATTGAATTTGTTTTCTTGCCATGATTCAAGACAGGTTACTTGTCCAAAAAGAAAGAAAGAAAGAAAGAAAGAAAGGCAGACAGTCAGATATATGTCTGCAGAGTATGGTGAAAGAAAGACGCATTCTGCTTTGTAATTCACCTTTAACCAATATGAACTTCTGTTTGTATTTGTAGTGTTATTAAACACTGGGAGAGAGATGTCATAGCTTATATGGTTAACGTATTGTTTCTTACTGTGTTTCTTTTAAGTTTACTGTAAAAATCCAGATATGAATCTAAATGTATGTCATAAGTTACAGACAAGTACTACATTGTGTATTAATTAGTTATGTTAGAGTGTAAAACACATGTAGGCTTTTAAGCCTGGTAATATATGTGTCTCACTCGTGTTCTCATCGAAAGCCTGTGAGCTATCACTCGTAATCTTTTTCTGTAGTCCTATCTATTATGTATTTGCAAGACATAATATAATTAAAAGAAACTATAGTTTTTAAGAAAATTGTGGAAAGGTGAGATATCGCTATATGGAAATTTAACATGGAAAAAATATAACAGACAGCGCGATGCCTAGCAGATGTCAATCCATTTGGTCCACACAGAATGTGAACTTACGAGGCTTGTTTTCTAGAACATATATCTTTTGATCATATCTATCTTATGTAGACCTTTTCCCTTACCACTTGAGGGATCTGTTGGAAAAACAAGCTTCGGGTATGGAATCCTCGTAATTTCATAAGGACTTTTGTCTCTTTCCTCAGTTGTGAACTGCAATGAAATGCTTTTACTAGCACCATGTCATTCAATTTAAATTTGGGGGCACTTGCTTTAAAATTATGTTCTCACACTCGACATTGTGCTTGTTTTAAATGCCTCTCTACATTTACTTGTAAATTACTAGTTGGTACATTGTTTACCTCGAGCCAAGAAAAATTTTGCAGTGATTCTCCAATGAACTTTTTGCTGATCGCTTCTACTGGTGAAAGTCTTGTTGATAAGTAGGGCACCTCATGAAGGATAACGTGGAGCTCGAGGATTATTTGCACCTCGGTAATGCACTTAGTAGATCGATATATGTGACATAATCTTGTAATCTCCTTCATTTCTCTTTCTGATGTGTTGGTTTGTGGGTGATACTTAAAAAGAAGTATGTGTTTTACACCTTCCGATGCTAAAAATGCTTTGAAAGTAATACTTAATTGACTTCCATTATTGGGGAGCAAATGATGAGGTTTGCCCACATCCATGAAGTAACCTCATAACAGTTGATTACAGTAGCTGTATTTGCTAACTTTATGGGATACAGTTCTATGTATTTCAACCAATCTTCTACTAAGACTAAACTATAGGAACCACCAACTTTGCTGTTTGGCAAAGGGCTAAAAAAATCAGCTGCTGTTCAGTCATGTAATGCTTTTGGAATTACTGGATACAGTGTAGAAGTTATTGGCCTATTATCTTCCTTAACTTTTTGACATATATCACAACTTTTTAATTTTCTTTTTACTTCTGTACCCAGATTCTTAAAACAATAAGACTTTGTCATAGGTGTGAAACTCTTCTGTCTACCAAATGTCCATATCCCCTGTGTATGAACCAGATCAAATCGTAGACTAATATTTTAGATGTACTTAACTTCCACTGACATGATTTCTCATGCTTTCTCCAAAACAAAGTGTCTCCCTTGAATAACCATTTGTTCTTATCTGCCCCCTCTAAATTATAGAATTCAATAATTCTTTTAAATTTTCATCAGTTTACGGTCCTTTTATGTTTTTGGCCGGCCGCGGTGGTCTAGCGGTTCTAGGCGCTCAGTCTGGAGCCGCGCGGCCGCTACGGTCGCAGGTTCGAATCCTGCCTCGGGCATGGATGTGTGTGATGTCCTTAGGTTAGTTAGGTTTAAGTAGTTCTAAGTTCTAGGGGACTGATGACCACAGATGTTAAGTCCCATAGTGCTCAGAGCCATTTGAACCATTTATTTTTTTATGTTTTTGGTCGACTTTCTTTCCTCGTTTGTGCTACCAACAGCCAAAAAACTGACTGTAAATGCAACACCGGGCTCTTCTGTTTTAGTTCCTGTATTCCTTCCCATGGGTGATGGTGGTAGGACATCCAGCAATATGTTTTGTAAACTTTCTACATAATTTACTTTTATCTTGAACTCCTGTAAAAAGTGTACTCATTCCATTAATCTACTGTGTAGCAGTCTCCTGGGAACCCCAAATTATGGTTTGTAAATTGTGCAAACCCCAAACTATGGATGAAAATTCCTTATAATTTAATTTGTGTTTGTAAGGTCCTACTGGCAAGAGCTATTGTATTATGTTCTCCCTTATTGTGATCCCACTCTTCTTGAAACAATTCACATCCAAGTCAACATTCTGATCCATGTCCAGATTAAAGGGTTGATGCATTTTAGGATGACTCAAAATTTTGGCCTCCAGTGAAGCCTGATTAATATTATACCAATGCACTCATGGAACTGAAATATTTTGCTTGTTCAAACATAGATTGTAGTTCTTCCATACTAACTGACCTATCTCTTTTTAAAGTCCGAGTGTCTAATACTTAACGAATTTCCCTGTTCAGTTTTTCATTACTAATAATGGATTATTATTTGAACGAGACCAAATTCTATGATTATATAAATATAGTCATCAGTCACTCTAGGTGTGTCCAAAAAAACTTACGTGATACTTAAGTAAGATACCCTGTAATTCCCATTCCCACATTTACGTTAATATGATAGATTCTTGTGGATTGACTAATATAATTTATAGTAGTTCTTCCTCTGCTGGGACTGGGCTGTCCAGTGCTAGTGTATAGGCTGAAGTTACTAAGTTAACATACTTCAATATTTGTAATTCTTGCTTAAAATCTACAGACTTATTTTCAAAAGATACTCAGTAGTTTGATCCCTTTGCCACATTACTATATTTGCATTAAAATTAACAATGGAGGAAATGATAGATAGCTACTTACATAAAGAAGATGCATCAAGTTGCAACAGGTACGACACACACACACACACACACACACACACACACACACACACACAAACAAACAAACGCGCGCGCCCACACACACCAAATCCAGCATCTCGGGCCAAACTGCAACATCATGTGGAATGCAACCAGCAATGTGGAAGGGGAACAGGTAGTAGTGTATGGGTGGAGGGAGAGACGAACACTGGTGGAGTGTGCAGAGACAAGACTGCCGACAGGCGCAGCATCAGGAGTTTGTGAACCAGAGAGGTGGGGAAGAAAGGAACAAAGAACGAGAGGATCAGGGCTTTATTGTACCCTGAAATGAGGAACATCCTTCCCAAGATACTTCCCACCCTTCCTAAAGTGGTGTTCCGTCCCCCACCCAACCTCGACAACATACTAGTCCATCTGTATGCCCCTCCCAGTCCCAACCCCTTTCCACAAGAATCGTATCCCAGTGGAAAACCCAGGTGCAAAACCTGCCCAATCCACCCATCCAACACTTCCTATTCCAGTACTATCACAGGTTCATCCTACCACCTGTGAAAGCAGCTTTGTCATATACCAGCTGTGCTGCAATCATTGCACAGCTGTTTATATTGGTATGTCTGTCAACCAGCTGTCCATCATGATAAACAGCCACCGCCAAACTGTGGCCAAGAGCAAAGTAGACCGCCCTGTAGCACAACAAACAGCCAAATATAGCACACTTGATTTCAACAGCTGCTTCACTATCCAAGCCATCTGGATCCTTCCCTCCACCACCAGCTTTTCTGAACCTCGCAATGGGAGTTATCCAACATATTCTCCGCTTCCGTAACTATCCCAGCCTGAACCTACTGTAACATACTGTTCCCACACCTTCCACCCAGCAGTTTTCAATCCCTCTGTCCTTTCATTTTCTCCCCATTCTCATATCCCACCCCGTTTATTTGCAGCCCTCTACCGATGCATCTGTCTGTCTTTCCCCGCTCCTCTCCTTTTTGTTCCTTTTTTTTCCTACCCCTCTGCCCCACAACCTCCTGATGCTGCGCCTGTTGGCAGTCCAGTCCCTGCACACTCCACCATACAGCATTTCTCTCCCTCCCTCTCTCTCTCTCTCTCTCTCTCTCTCTCTCTACCTGTACTCTACTATTCCTTACCTTTCCACTTCCGCACCACGTACGGATTGCTGCTTGCATTCCATGTGATGTTGCACTCTGACCTGAGATACTGGCGTTGTTGTGTGTGTGTGTGTGTGTGTGTGTGTGTGTGTGTGTACTGATGAAGGCTGTGGCCGAAAGCTATATGTGAGTGTCTTTTAATCATGCCTGTCTGCAACTTGACATGTCTTCTTTATGGTGAATAACAGTCTGGCTTTTCCTACATTGTTGATATTCCTACCTGGAGTTTCCACTGCATTAAAATCGAGTGAGGCTATATTTTAAAGTAGCCAGTCTAAACCAAGTAGTATCTGTATGTTAAGATTTGGTACTGCTGTTAATAAAATCTGTTGAGACAAGAATTTGTTAATGGTTATTGGTAATCTTGTTTCTTCATTATAAGCCTTGCTTTATTTCATGCTATCCCAACCACATAAACTCCATGTGGAGGGAAGGATCCAGATGGCTTGGGTAGTGAAGCAGCTGTTGAAATCAAGTGTGTTATATTCAGCTGTTTTTGCTGTGCTACAGGGTGGTCTACTTTGCTCTTGGGCACAGTTTGGCAGTGTTGGAGAGCTGTATTTGTGATATATATATAATATTTAACATTAGTTCTTGTGATATCAACTATACCTCACTCCTTGTATCTACATGAATACCAACTTTCCTATCAAAATATTTTCTCAGTGTAATAGGTTTAATTTGCTGCTCTTCCATACCTCCTCCCCCCTCTCCCTCAAAGGGGCTCACAACCCTCGAGTACGTGCTTGGCTATCATGGGGTCGCAGCCTTTGCATTGCTACTTCCCTTTCCATGCTGCGTATTTATCCTCCTGCTATTCTTTCCCCTCCCTTGGAGACTGAATCATATGCCTTCTTCAGAAAATTGAAGTTCTTGGTAAAACTGTTCATAGATTGTCCTGTGTCCTGCCCACCCATATTTCTTATCCTGTGCTTCCTTTTTTTACCCTTCCTCTGCTTTGTCATTTGATGTCTCTTTTTGTTTTCTTCTTCTTCTTCTTCTTCTTCTTCCTCCTCCTCCCTGTGCATTCCAGAAGCCCAGCCCACGTGTTTGATGCATAAAAGGTGACTGGGTAACATGTAATAACACATAGTGGTCGGATGTTCCCCCCTCATAAAGGCGCAGCCAAGGGAAGGATGATTACCGGAGCTGGTACCTTCCTCTATGCCGAATGGTCCCTCTGTCTGGAGTCTGGGCGGTGTGACCCGAGATGTTGACAGTCAACTGGGAGGGGGTGGGGGGTGGGGGGGAGGGTCAGCCAGCAGATAAGAGTGCACCATCAGAGAAGCTGGCAATCATGAGGGATTTCTAAATGAGAGTTCCTCATCTCAAAAACGAAAATGGGTTGAGATGAAAGAATCAGTGCCTCTCCCGACTCCACCCCGATACCTCATGGTGCCACACACATCAAGTGGTCACAGTTTCGTAACAGTTAATCCATTTGTTATTCAGAAGGGTGTAGATACCATTGCCATCGTGTGAAATTCTTCCTTCGGTTGTGTAATGGGACCTTGCTTTTGGAGATGGATAGTGCTTTTCAAGCACAGAAACTGCTTAATGTAACACTTCTCCACAGTTACCCTGTTAAAGTAGAGGCCCAGTGCACTCTGAATTCCTCCCATGGTGTCAAATATGCTCAGCTGCTTGATGGCCTGACCGAGACTGATATAGCAGCCTATCTCACTGACCAGGAAGTGACTGCAGTTCACCACATCATGAAAAGGGTTGATTAAGAATTAGTGCCAATCCGCACTCTGTTCCTCAAATTTGACTGTGTGATACTTCCATCAAAAATTAAGGCTGGCTGTGAAGCTGTTAGTGTCAGACTATACACCCCGAATCCCACATGTTTCTATAAATGTCAGCACTACAACCATGCCCATGAATCTTGTGAAAATACAGCGAAATGCGTAACATGTGACAGGGACGCTCATGAGAGTGCGTGTCCACCTCCTTTTCCTCAGTGTATCAACTCTGAGGGTGATCGTGCTGCTTCCTCTCGTGACTGTCCAATGTAGCACAACGAGAGATCTTTTAAGGAGATCCGGGTGAAGGAAAAGGTTCCTACTCACATTCCTCAGAAAATGTTTGCTAGCCACAAACCGTATACACCACCCTCTGACAATTGTAGCATGGTTCTCACTACAACCTGGCCTATGAAGGACATGGCTACACAAACTTGTGACTTCCAGTTTAGTGCCACAATTTTGAAATTGTCCAGCTCCAAGGTCATACCCTCATCTGTACTATGAATGCACACTGTACCAACAAATCTTCACCTGCACCAGTGAAATTGCTTGCATCACAATCAGAAGCAGGAAATCCAAAAAGGAGTACTCCCAAGATGATTTTCTGTGCGCTTCTAGCCAGCCAGTGTGTGGGTCTGCACCTGATAAACACCAAGGTTCTAAGCAGTCAGAGAAAAGCACACAGTCTTCTGCTTCTCCATCTTGGCATTCTTCTTCAGCAGTGTCACCCCAGGCTATACCGTCTCCCAGCCTACCTCCATTTCACCAGGATGCACCACCAACAAGAAGTCTGCTGGCCAACCGAAGGCAAATACTGACACCTCTGTTGAACTAATGAACCAGGATCCTCCAGTCTCTGAACGTGGTCATCGTGCGCGTACGAATTTTGTTACTCGGCAGTGACCACAGTGACTGCTCCCTTGCTTGACCCACCACCTGTCTATCATCGGATATGGTTATTCTCCAGTGGAACATTCACGGCATCGGATCCAATAGTGTTGAATTACAGCTCCTCCTGCATTTGTACTGTCCAGTTGTTTCATGCATCCCGGTAACAAAATTACACCCTCACGATCACTTTCATCTTCCACACTTAACTTACGTCCATTCTGACCTTCTCTATTCTGACCTTCTCCTTGAGTTGGGAACTCTGGCTCATGGGGGAGTCATGTCGCTCATTTGAATGACGTCAATAGTCACATTTCCTTGCATACCCAGCTCAAGCTGTTTCCGCCCATCTTTTCCTTCCTGGTTTCACCTTCTCTCAATGCGAATACTCGCCCTCGTCTTCTGCTGTCAGCAGGGCAGCCATTTTGCGACGTATTGCTGAACTTCCTCCTCCCTTTTTGCTATTCAGAGACTTCAGTGACCACCATCCCCTTTGGGCTCTCCGTGCCCTTGTCTTGGAGGCTCTCTCCTAGTTTATTTCTTCAATCAGCTCAATCTAATTTGTTTGAACACGGGTACACCCACATTTCTTTCTGATTCCACGCGCTCCTCGTCCCACTTGGATCTTTCGATCCGTACTGGTCAGCTCGAGTGGTCCATTCTCTCCAGCACACGCTCGAGTAACCATTTCCCCTGTGCCATTTGTTTGCTAACGCCTATCCCACCTCTGCATCCGTCCAACTGTTAGCTTTCCAAAGCTGAGTGTCAGCTCTACTCCTCACTGGCCACCTTCGGCAAATACCATTTCCCCTGTATTGATAACCAGATAGAATGCCTTACAAATGCTACCCATACTGCTACAGAATGTTCCATACCTGGCACCTCTTACTTACCACAATGTGCGTCGGTCCCCTGATGGACTGAGGCATGCCGTGACACTCTTCACGTGCATAGATGAGCTGTCCATATTTTTAAACACCATCCTGTGATGGCGTGCTGTATCCTTTATAAACAGCTATGTTGCCGTATTTTCAAGGGCTAGCAAAAAAGCTAGTTGGCTTTATTTTCAAAGCCCTTTTAACCCCTCTTCTGTTGTTTGGAGTAATCTCTGTCAGCTTTCAGAAAGTGTGATTCATTCCCTGGTCCCTGGTCTGACTGTAGCGAACAATGTCATTGTAAGCTCTCTTGATATCTCCAGCACCTGGGGCCAATATTTTGCAGACAATTAGAGTTCCACCCACCAACATCCTACCTTCCTCCCTCTGAAAACGCTGGCAGACACAAGGATAATATCTTTCTTCTCCCAGATTCTTGAATGTTGCAATATTGAGGGAGCTTAAACGTGCACACTCGTCATCCCAGTCATCTGCTTCAGGGCTGGATGGCATTCACATTCTGATGTTGCAGCACTTATCTCTTGAGGACCTATGCTTTCTGCTCCATACATATAACAGCCTTTGGACAGATGGCATATTTTTGTCACTGTCCCCCCCCCCATGAACCATGGACCTTGCCGTTGGTGGGGAGGCTTGCGTGCCTCAATGATACAGATAGCCGTACCATAGGTGCAACCTCAACGGACGGGTATCTGTTGAGAGGCCAGACAAACCTGTGGTTCCTGAAGAGGGGCAGCAGCCTTTTCAGTAGTTGCAGGGGCAACAGTCTGGATGATTGACTGATCTGGCCTTGTAACATTAACCAAAACGGCCATGCTGTTGTGGTACTGCGAACGGCTGAAAGCAAGGGGAAACTACAGCCGTAATTTTTCCCGAGGGCATGCAGCTTTACTGTATGGTTAAATGATGATGGCGTCCTCTTGGGTAAAATATTCCGGAGGTAAAATAGTCCCCCATTTGGATCTCCGGGCGGGGAGTACTCAGGAGGACGTCGTTATCAGGAGAAAGAAAACTGGCATTCCACGGATTGGAGCGCGGAATGTCAGATCCCTTAATCGGGCAGGTAGGTTAGAAAATTTAAAAAGGGAAATGGATAGGTTAAAGTTAGATATAGTGGGAATTAGTGAAGTTTGGTGGCAGGAGGAACAAGACTTCTGGTCAGGTGCATACAGGGTTATAAATACAAAATCAAATAGGGGTAATGCAGGAGTAGGTTTAATAATGAATAAAAAAATAGGAGTGTGGGTTAGCTACTACAAACAGCATAGTGAACGTATTATAGTGGCCAAGATAGACACGAAGCCCATGCCTACTATAGTAGTACAAGTTTATATGCCAACTAGCTCTGCAGATGACGAAGAAATTGAAGAAATGTATGATGAGATAAAATAAATTATTCAGGTAGTGAAGGGAGACGAAAATTTAATAGTCATGGGTGACTGGAATTCGACAGTAGGAAAAGGGAGAGAAGGAAACATAGTAGGTGAATATGGATTGGGGCTAAGAAATGAAAGAGGAAGCCGCCTGGTAGAATTTTGCACAGAGCATAACTTAATCATAGCTAACACTTGGTTCAAGAATCATAAAAGAAGGTTGTATACAAGGAAGAATCCTGGAGATACTAGGAAGTATCAGATAGATTATATAATGGTTAGACAGAGATTTAGGAACCAGGTTTTAAATTGTTGGACATTTCCAGGGGCAGACGTGGACTCTGACCACAATCTATTGGTTATGAACTGTAGATTAAAACTGAAGAAACTCCAAAAAGGTGGGAATTTAAGGAGATAAACTGAAAGAACCAGAGGTTGTACAGACTTTCAAGGAGAGCTTAAGGGAACAAGGAATGGGGGAAAGAAATACAGTAGAAGATGAATGGGTAACTCTGAGGGATGAAGTAGTGAAGGCAGCAGAGGAACAAGTAGGTACAAAGACGAGGGCTAGTAGAAATCCTTGGGTAACAGAAGAAATATTGAATTTAATTGATGAAAGGAGAAAATATAAAAATTGCAGTGAATGAAGCAGGCAAAAAGGAATACAAACGTCTCAAAAACGAGATCGACAGGAAGTGCAAAATGGCTAAGCAGGGATGGCTAGAGGACAAATGTAAGGATGTAGAGGCTTGTCTCACTAGGGGTAAGATAGATACTGCCTACAGGAAAATCAAAGAGACCTTTGGAGAGAAGAGAACCACTTTTATGAATATCAAGAGCTCAGATGGAAACCCAGTTCTAAGCAAAGAGGGGAAAGCTGAAAGGTGGAAGGAGTATATAGAGTGTCTATACAAGGGCGATGTACTTGAGGACAATATTATGGAAATGGAAGAGGATGTAGATGAAGATGAAATGGGAGATACGATACTGCGTGAAGAGTTTGACAGAGCACTGAAAGACCTGAGTTGAAACAAGGCCCCGAGAGTAGGCAACATTCCATTAGAACTACTGACGGCCTTGGGCGAGCCAGTCCTGACAAAACTCTACCATCTGGTGAGCAAGATGCACGAGGCAGGCGAAATTCCCTCAGACTTCAAGAAGAATGTAATAATTCCAATCCCAAAGAAAGCAGGTGTTGACAGATGTGAAAATTACCGAACTATAGTTTAATAAGTCACAGCTGCAAAATACTAACGTGAATTATTTAGACGAGTGGAAAAACTGGTAGAAGCCGACCTCGGGGAAGATCAGTTTGGATTCCGTAGAAATGTTGGAATACGTGAGGCAATACTGACCTTACAACTTGTCTTAGAAGGAAGATTAAGGAAAGGCAAACCTATGTTTCTAGCATTTGTAGACTTAGAGAAAGCTTTTGACAATGTTGACTGGAATACTCTCTTTCAAATTCTAAGGTGGCAGGGGTAAAATACAGGGAGCGAAAGGCTATTTACAATTTGTACAGAAACCAGATGGCAGTTATAAGAGTCGAGGGACATGAAAGGGGAGCAGTGGTTGGGAAGGGAGTGAGACAGGGTTGTAGCCTATCCTCGATGTTATTCAATCTGTATATTGAGCAAGCAGTAAAGGAAACAAAAGAAAAATTTGGAGTAGGTATTAAAATCCATGGAGAAGAAATAAAAACTTTGACGTTCGCCGATTACGTAATTCTGTCAGAGACAGCAAAGGACTTGGAAGAGCAATTGAACGGAATGGACAGTGTCTTGAAAGGAGGATATAAGATGAACATCAACAAAAGCAAAACGAGGATCATGGAATGTAGTCGAATTAAGTCGGGTGATGCTGAGGGAATTAGATTAGGAAATGAGGCACTTAAAGTAGTAAAGGAGTTTTGCTATTTGGGGAGCAAAATAACTGATGATGGTTGAAGTAGAGAGGATATAAAATGTAGACTGGCAATGGCAAGGAAAGTGTTTCTGAAGAAGAGAAATTTGTTAACATAGAGTACAGATTTAAGTGTCAGGAAGTCGTTTCTGAAAGTATTTGTATGGAGTGTAGCCATGTATGGAAGTGAAACATGGACGGTTAATAGTTTGGACAAGAAGAGAATAGAAGCTTTCAAAATGTGGTGCTACAGAAGAATGTTGAAGATTAGGTGGGTAGATCACGTAACTAATGAGGAGGTATTGAATAGGATTGGGGAGAAGTTTGTGGCACAACTTGACTAGAAGAAGGGATCGGTTGGTAGGACATGTTCTGAGGCATCAAGGGATCACAAATTTAATATTGGAGGGCACTGTGGAGGGTAAAAATCGTAGAGGGAGACCAAGAGATGAATACACTAAGCAGATTCAGAAGGATGTAGGTTGCAGTAGGTACTGGGTGGGAGATGAAGGAGCTTGCACAGGATAGGTTAGCATGGAGAGCTGCATCAAACCAGTCTCAGGACTGAAGACCACAACAACTACATAAGGTCATTGTTATTTCTATACCTAAGCCTGCTAAGGACAAATACCTACCTTCCAGCTACTGCCCAGTTTCCCTTGCCAGTAGCGTCTGCAAGGTGATGGAACGAATGATTCATGGTTGGCTGGCGTGGTTGTTGGAGTTTTGTAATCTCCTCACTAATACCCAGTGTGGATTGGATTCCATAGGCACCGCTCTACAGTTGATCATCTCATCACATTGTCAGCACATATTATGAACAATTTTTTTGCGGAAGTGCCAAACTGTGGGCGTGTTTTTCGATTTGGGGAAGGCGTATGACACCTGCTGGAGGACAGGTGTCCCCCACATTATGCACTAGTGTAACTTCCAGGGTCAACTGCCATTTTATTTTCTGTTAATTTTTACGATACTGTGTGGGTCCAGCTTTTTCGGACACTTCTGCTCAGGAGAACGGGATGCCTCAGGGTTCTGTGCTCAGTGTTGTCTTACCTGCCATAGCCATTAACCACATTGTGGATTGTCTCCCGCCAGGTATCTCAGGCTCTCTTTTCATTGATGACTTTGCAATATATTGCAGCTCTCTATGAACCTGTCTATTTGAGTGGTGTCTTCAGCAATGTATTGATCATTTTTACTCGTGGAGCATCAGCAATGGCATCTGCTTTTCCACTGGCAAGACTGTCTCTATGAACTTCTGGCAGTGCTGGGAATTTCTTCCCCCGTCCGTATGTCTCAGTCCATTCATTGACATAACGAAATTCTTGGGCCTCACGTTTGATAGGAAGCTCTGTTGGTCTTCCCACGTCTCTTACCTGCCAGCTCATTGTACTCCCTCCCTCACTGTTCTACGTGTTTCATGCAGTACCTCATGGGGAGCGAGTCGGACCATCCTCCTCCATTTCTATTGGTCACTTGTTGTTCGAAACTGGATTATGGATGAATTGTATATTGATCTGCAAGTCCTTCTATCTTAACAACCTCTTAACACCATCCACCATTGCAGGATACATTTAGCCACTGGTGCGTTCCATACTACGAAGGTGGTTTGAAAAGTTCTCGGAATGGAATAGAAAAAAAGTACTTACATCACTGAATCTTTTTTTATTTTTCAATGTAGTTCTCCCTGTAGATTAATGCACTTGGTCCAACAATGTTCCAGTGCCTAGATCCCATCTCAAAAACTTCCTATGCCTTCAGCATAGCTGTCAACTCTGGCTATCACTTCATCGTTTGAAGTGAACCTTCGTCCACCAACAAAAATTTTCAGTTTTGGGAAGAGATGGAAGTCTGATGGAGCCATATCAGGTGAATAAGGCGGGTGTGGCAACAGTTCATACCTTGGTTCGTGTAATTTTGCCATGTTGACGGCACATATGTGCAGATGCGCATTGCCTTGTCACGGCACCCAAATTGCAGATATTTTTTTAATTTCTAATTCTTCAGTTAAAATGTGATATACCCTTTCAGATGACATCTGCCAAGCGTGATCAATTTCATGCACTTTCAATCAGCGATCCTCCATGACCATTTCGTGCACTTTTTCAATTATTTCTGGAGTAGTGACACATGTTGGTCAACCGCTGCGTGGTTCATCATCTAAGCTCTCCTGACCAAACTGAAACTCATTTGTCCACTTGGCAACAGTTGAATATGAAGGAGCAGAGTCCCCCAGTGTATTCTGGAAATCAGCATGAATGTCCTTTGCTTTAATACATTTCTTTACAAAGTATTTAATCACTGCTTGAATCTCGATATTTTTTTTTTTTTTTTTTTTTTTTTTTTCCCCCATCTTCACAAATCACTAAGTGGAGCCACATCACCACCACAGCTTTCTTCCAAGAGCATTAATGCGGCACATGTTTACAGGCAACAGTGCAGTGAATATCATGTGAAAAACTCGTTGTGCTAGTGCTGACCTCTCTTGGTGATTCCGAGAACTTTTCAAACCACCCTCGTAGCATTGCCACCCCTGCCAGTCAGCCCGCACGCGTTCATTCATTACTTTTGACAGTCGACTTGATTAAATCAAGTTATTGAGTAGTTGTGCTTTCCTATGTAGCATGCTCGTCTGTGTCAGCGTATTTTTATTACGATAAAAGTAAAGGTAGCTCAAGACATCTTTAGCGCCCCCTCCTTGAGGTTTTTCTGTATCCACCACAGCATACTAGTCCCATTGAGAGTCTTTATGCTAAGGCTGCTGACTTACCATTGTCCTACGGCAGGATGTTCTTAGTCATTACATTTGCTGTCTGTTTTCTATGCCTGTACATCTGTGTTTGCCATCTACTTTGTCAAATGTCTTAGCAGATGACATTCATTCTGTCAATTGTGTCTTACTTTTTATTCACCAGAGCAGCATGGCAAAGCAAATTTGATTCCCCCCTTAGGGGCCTTTGCCATCTCAATGATGTTTTGAGAATTTTTCCCTTGAGACATCCTTGTCCTGAGCAGATTCTCTTTTATAGTTGCTTGATTGGGTTTTTGCCTTTTTTGCTTTAGGTTTTTATTGAGTACGTGTTTTTTCTTATGTTACGATATGGGCACTTATGATCTTAGCAGTTTTGTGCCCTTAAGCACCAACATACCATCCCCCCCCCCCCCCCACTCACCCCCCACCCCCCCTCCCGCCGCCGCAATTTTTTTCCTCCAGCAACCACTCACGCTTATGCCATACACCTAAGATTTGTTAAGGCTACTGTCTTTTCCAGATGATGGCATATTGTTCGACTGTTGTATCCTTAATCTTGGCCATGGCTCCAGAACTGTTGTTTACCAACAGTCGGTTCAAAATCAAACAGTTGGATGGTGTTTGAGAACCTGAAATATGTGTATTTTACAATATTGCTTGTATTGTTTTTGCTTCTTTTTGCAAAGATTCATTCAGTTTTACATATACAGCTAAAATTAAAAGTCACTGCTACTTACAGTTCTGCTTTTATAAGCTCAAGGGTACATTTCTTGCACAATTCAGTCTATTCATTAAGAAAAAAGTACTTTTTCCCTCAGCATTTGAACTAGGAATAATTCTTAATACAGGATGAATTGCTTTTAGTAAATTTGGAATCTGAACATTTTTAGCTGTCAAGGTACAGAAAACACTAAGCCACCTTCTATTTGTGTTCCCTTCCATGCACAACCCTTGTTTCAAAATATTTTCTGCATCACAATTTTCATCATACAAACAATCTTCAGCTACATCATCTAACCGAAATGAGTCAATTACTTCTTGAAAATGCTTAAATTTTTAGCTTGAACTCTAGACAAAGAGGCATCCAAGATTGTACTGCCATTGGCAAATGATCTTAAGATTTGAAATTCTTTTCAATTAGACTTACAAGTTCATAAGATTATCTTTAAGGTGTTTTCTGAAACAGTTAAGTTATTGAAAACTTTATTTGCTCCAGTATCAAAATATTTCATTTTTTGCTCAGTTTCACTAATCAGAGTCTTGGCTGCATCAAAAGTTTCCATTATACTAGCATCAGAGCATTCTAAAAAGTTAGAACATTGTAAAACAACTGCACCAATATGGAAAAAATGTTGAATAAATAGCCGAGATTAACTGTCTTTCAGAGTCATCAGAATAATTTAAAAATAACTTTAGAGTTTTGCGCCAGTCATAACTATTTCTCATGTGACTTTTAATGGGTTCCCAGTTCGTAATGATTCTGACAACTGCTCGTGTTAAAGAAAGCCTTCTAGCTGATAAATATAGGAGAATTTCACTTCATTCTACATCTACAAATTAAAAAAAAAGGGCTTTAAAACTTCCCTTCACTCTGCAGAAACGGAGAAGTGACCATCCAGTTTTAGGAATGGTTTACTTGTTCACGACAGGGGTGGAGATAGTAGGGAAAGCCTTGGTGTGTCAGGCAAAATAAATTGGTTTAATGACAATTGCAAAAGTTAGAAAAATACAGGATGAGTTCAAAATGATACGGGACATGGCATCTGACCAAAATAATAGCCAAAATTGGACTTTCCTGGGAAATATGGGATAGTTGGCAACCATATGTATATTATAGGTGGGAAATTTCTGGGACTAATTACTCTCTGGATTGTTTCACTTATCATTATTGTTCTTCCTTATTTCACAATATTTATTTTCTTTTTTCTTTGGAATGAGGATGGATAACAATTCTCCTCCTTGTAATGTGACTGTTGAATATCTCCTGGTTTATAATCCCCATGTTCTTTAATGTATTCAGACCTTCAATAAACACCGACAAGTGATTCACTGTCAGTCAACCCCAATTCCAAATCCCCTTCCTTGACTTGTTAAGATAATCCATGGATGAACAATTTAACTCCTCTCTACTGTATCACCAAAGTATTTAGCCCTTGTCAAGTGCCACTCATTATATGAAGAGCATATAATAAGTTATGCAACACATTTTTTGTCCTTGATCAATTTCAGTGGAAAATATGCAGAATTTGTTGTGGAACTTTGTGGAATATTCCCGCTTCAGCCCCTATAGTTTCATGAGTTCCGATAGGTGGCAGCACTACACATAACCTTGAACATTGTGTGTGTAACAGAGGTGCATTCCAAGCAGAGAGCTTCTTTTGGCGGAAAAACAGTGTATCACAGATATTCATAGGCTCTTGCAGATTGTCTAAGGAGACCTGCCAGTTAACAAAAGTATGATGAGTCACTAGGTAAGGTGTCTGTCATCATTGCAACAAGGTTGTGCAAACTGTCTGATCTCCCATGAGCTGGCTGCCTACACACAGCTGTGACTCCTGCATTGTTGGAAACTGAAGAATGATGTCAGTGTGTTAATTAATCATCACAAAAATGTGAATGAACTTCCTTCTCCTTCTCCTTGACAATAGAATGCCTCACACAAGTCTTCACACCCGAGAGGAGCTCACAAAACTTTATTGGGCTGTTCTTTGTAATCCACTCTATGGGCCAGATTTCTCACCTTCAGACTTGCCCCCTGCGGGTCCGGGGGTTAGAATAGGCCTGAGGTATTCCTGCCTGTCATAAGAGGCGACTAAAAGGAGTCCCTCCCCCTCAAGGGGGTAGTTTGCACCTGCGTCCGGAGACGAACGTTTCCATGACTTACATTTGTGGTCATTTTGGTTTTTCGCTTATTCTGGTTTCTTCCTTCCTTTGTTTGGTTCTTTTCTTTGTCCTTCTCCCTCTCTCACTGTCTTCCTTACTTTATTACCTTGCCTTCTTCTCCTTGCCATCTTCTCCTTGCCTTCTTGTCCACCCTATGGTCTCCGTCTCAGTGTTTGAGATAGTCTGTCCTTTCTCTCCCTCTCTCCCTTTTTTTTCCCTCTTCCTCTTTCCTCCCTGTGCGTGCCTGAAGGCTGACCCACGCGTTCGCACGCATAGCTGGTGACGGTGTAACGTGTAATTCCCCGCCCTGGGTAGACAAGTAAGGCAAGCACGTACCCCCTGGTAAAGGCCAGGCCCAGGGAGGGGTGATTGCCTGAGCTGACACCTTCCAACCATGCCGATTGGTCCCTCCGTCCGTTTCTCGGGAGGTGTGATCTGAGGTGTAAACATTCACCTAAGGCGGGAGCGCCCTCAGAGAGGGTCCCCACAAGGAAGAAGCGCGCCATCGGAGACGCTGGCAGTCATGGAGGATTCCTCCGCAATAGATTACTCTTCTTCTTCCCTCTCAACTTCTGCCCAAAAACAGAAACTTGACCAGCCACTAGTGACAAAAGTACTACCGCCTGCCCCAAAGTTCCTCGTAGTGTCTAGATCTGAGGACGGAAAGAATTTTTCATCTGTCAACCCTTTCATTATTCAGAAGGGCGTAGATGCCATAGCCGGACCTGTCAAGTCTTGTACCAGGATGCGTAACGGTACCTTGTTGTTAGAAACTGAGAGCGCCTTTCAGGCACAAAAACTGCTTCGGGCCACACTCCTGTACACGTTCCCTGTCTGGGTGGAGGCTCACTGCACTTTGAATTCATCGCGTGGTGTGATATATACTAGATCACTCGACGGATTGACTGACGAGGAGATTCAGTCTTTCCTCGCTGAGCAGGGCATGACAGCTGTCCGTAGGGTCATGAAAAAGGTCAACAATGACCTTTTACCGACCTGGACACTTTTCTTGACCTTTGATATTGTCCAGCTGCTGTCGCGCATCAAAGCGGGCTATGAGGTTATTTCTGTTCGCCCCTATATCCCGACACCTACGCGCTGCTGCCAGTGTCAGTGTTGTAATCACTCCCACCAGTCTTGTTCTAATGCGACTAAATGCGTCACTTGTGTCAGGGACACCCATGAGGGTGACTGTCCACCTCAGTCTCCTCGTTGCATGAACTGTCAGGGTGACCATGCAGCGTCCTCCTGCGACTGTCCCATCTTCAAGGATGAATGCTGTACACAGGAAATTCGGGTCAAAGAGGATGTGTCCACCTTGGCTGCTCGCAAGCTATTTGCTAGTAGGAAGCCCACGCTGCTCCCAGCAGGGAAATACAGTACTGTCCTCACCTCTCCTCGGACTACCAGGGAGGTGTCGATGCAGACATGCGATCTGACCTTTAGCTCTATGGTCGTCCGTTCGGCCAGTGCTAAGATCACCCGGTCAGTGTCTCCTCTTCCTCCCGTCACCCATAAGACACAAGCACCTTCATCAGCTTCTGCCAAGACTAAGACCCAGAAGTCAGATGCACGGGCCTTCAAGAAGGAACCGTCCCGTGAAGACTTCCTATGTACCTCGAACTCCCAGCCATTGACCAGTACTTCGACTAAATGACCTTCCAAGAAGGCTCATAGGAAGCAAAGTTCTCCTTCTCCGCCGCGGCGCGTTTCTTCTCCTGCGCCACCTAGTGGTTACCGCCCCAGGCCGTCATCCATTTCGCCTGGCCGCACTGCTGGTAGCCAAAGGTCTGGCCGTTCACTGGTGGAGGAAGCTCCCCCTCCCAGCCATCTTAACAAGATGGCCGACAAACCTATTGAACAAATGGACGATGACTCTCCGCCTATTGATAGTGGCGGCAGTGCTCGCTCGAAACCAGGCGCTCAGCGGCCTTCGAGGTGACCCCTTCTTGCTGCTCCTTTTTCTTTTTCTTCTCATGATGGCACTTCTACATTTGAATATTCGCGGCATTCGCTCCAACCGAGAGGACTTAAAGTTGCTGCTACGCTTGCACTGTCCCCTCGTCGTAGCTCTCCAGGAAACGAAGCTACGTCCATGCGATCAAATTGTCTTGGCACACTATACCTCTGTGCATTTTGACCTACCCCCTGTGGCAGGTATTCCAGCTCATGGAGGGGTTATGTTGCTGGTCTGGGATGATATTTACTATGATCCCATCACATTGCACACTGACCTGCAGGCAGTTGCCGTCCGAATTACTCTCCCCACTTTCACATTTTCCATTTGTACTGTTTACACTCCATCGTCGTCTGCCGTTACTAGGACAGACATGATGAAAATTATTGCTCAGCTACCTGCACCATTTTTGTTGACTGGAGACTTCAATGCCCACCATCCCCTTTGGGGCTCTCCAGCATCCTGCCCGAGAGGCTCCCTCAATACTGGTGCCCCTACTTTTCTTTCGGACACAACTCACACCTATTCCCATTTATACCTCTCTATATGTACTACCCAACTTGCATGCCGGTTTGAGTGGTACGCGCTTTCTGATACGTATTTGAGCGACCGCTTCCCTTGTGTTATCCATCTCCTGCATCATACCCCCTCTCCATGCTCAACTAGTTGGAACAGCTCCAAAGCAGACTGGGGGCTCTTCTCTTCCAGGGCGACCTTTCAGGATCAAACCTTCACAAGCTGCAATAGTCAGGTCGCACACCTCACGGAAGTCATTCTCACTGCTGCTGAATATTCCATCCCTCATACTATTTCTTCTCCAAGTCGCGTACCAGTCCCGTGGTGGACCGCAGCATGTAGAGATGCTTGACGTGCTCGTTGATGTGCCTTACGCACCTCTAAATGCCACCCTACGATGGCGAATTGTATCAATTATAAACGATTACACGCGCAGTGTCGTCGTGTTATTAAAGAAAGCAAGAAAGCCAGCTGGGCTGCTTTCACAAGCACTTTCAACAGTTTTCCTCCTTCTTCTGTTGTCTGGAGTAGCCTGCGCCGGCTATCTGTTACTAAGGTCCACTCACCAGTTTCCGGCTTGACGGTCGCAAATGACGTCCTTGTGGCCCCTGAGGATGTCTCCAATGCCTTCGGGCGATTTTTCGTAGAGGTTTCGAGCTCCGCTCATTACCATCCTGCAGAGGAGGCAAGGCCACCTAACCTCCGCTCCTCGAATCGTGAAAGTTATAATTCCCCATTCACCATGCGGGAACTCGAAAATGCGCTTGCCCGGTCACGGTCCTCCGCTCCAGGGCCTGATTCTATTCATATTCAGATGCTGAAGAACATTTCTCCTGTGGGTAAAGGTTTTCTTCTTCGTACTTATATTCACATCTGGATTGGTCATGTTCCCACATGCTGGCGCGAATCTATTGTTGTCCTGATTCCTAAGCCGGGGAAGGACAAGCACTTGCCTTCCAGATATCGACCCATTTCCGTTACCAGCTGTGTCTGTAAGGTGATGGAATGAATGGTTAACTCTCATTTGGTTTGGCTGCTCAAATCTCAACGCCTACTTACCAATGTACAATGTGGATTTCGTAGGCGCCGCTCTGCTGTTGACCATCTGGTTACCTTGTCGACCTTAATTATGAATAACTTCCTGCGGAAGCACCAGACCGTGGCTAATTTTCTTTGATTTGGAGAAGGCTTACTACACCTGTTGGAGGGCGGGCATTCTCCGCACCATGCATACATGGGGCCTTTGCGGTCGCCTCCCTCTTTTTATTCATGCCTTTTTAATGGATCGACAGGTCAGGGTACGTGTGGGTTCTGTCCTGTCAGACACCTTTCGCCAGAAGAATGGGGTGCCTCAGGGCTCTCTTCGCCATAGCGATCAATCCAATAATGGATTGCCTCCCAGCTGATGTATCGGGCTCCCTTTTCGTGGACGATTTTACCATCTATTGCGGTGCGCAGCGTACATGTTTCCTGGAGCACTGTCTTCAGCGTTGTCTTGACCGTCTTTACTCCTGGAGTGTTGCCAGTGGCTTCCGTTTTTCTGCCGAGAAGACGGTCTGTATTAACTTCTGGCGCTACAAAGAGTTTCTTCCACCGACCTTACATCTCGGTCCCGTTGCTCTCCCATTCGTGGAGACAACATAATTTTTAGGTCTTACATTTGACAGGAAACTTAGCTGGTCTCCACATGTGTCATATTTGGTTGCCCGTTGTACCCGTTGTCTAAATGTCCTTCATGTTCTCAGCGGTATGTCGTGGGGAGCGGATCGAACCGTCCTACTTCGCCTATATCAGTCGATCATCCGCTCAAAGCTGGATTATGGGAGCTTTGTATACTCCTCTGCACGGCTGTCCATCTTACGCCACCTCAACTCTATACAACATTGGGGGTTACGTCTTGCGATCGGAGCATTCTATACTAGTCCCGTCGAGAGTCTTCATGCTGAGTCGGTGAATTGCCACTAGCCTACTGGCGTGATATACTGCTTTGTCGGTATGCCTGTCGGCTATTGTCAATGCCCGACCACTTGTCTTATCGTTCCTTTTTTGACGACTGTCTCGACCATCAATACTGGTTGTATGTATTTGCCCTGCTACCCCCAAGAGTTCGCTTTCATCGCCTCCTTCAGCACCTTGATTTTTCACTCCCTGCAACCTTTCGAGTGGGCGAGAGCCAAACGCCACCTTGGCTCCAAGCTCAGGTTGGCGTTCACCTTGACCTCAGCTCGCTCTCAAAGGAGGTTACCCCAGCTTCGGTATACCGCTACCAGTTTGTCGAACTTCGTTCGAAGTTCATTAATACGATCTTTATTTATATAGATGGCTCTAAGACCAATGACGGTGTTGGGTGTTCTTTTTGTCGGGGCACACTGTTTCAAATACTGGCTCCGTGGCCATTGTTCAGTCTTCACAGCTGAACTATTTACCCTCTACCTGGCTGTTCTTTACATCCGCCGCCACCGACATTCTGCTTATGTCATCTGCTCTGATTCCCTGAGCGCCATCCAGAGCCTCAGTGATCCGTATCCGGTTCACCCTTTCATGCACCGAATCCAACACTCTCTTCAGCAGCTGGCGGACAACGGTACTCCGGTTACCTTTATGTGGGTTCCTGGCCATGTCGGTATCCCTGGGAACGAAACTGCAGATGCTGCAGCCAAGGCTGCGGTCCTCCAGCCTCGGACAGCTTCTTGTTGTGTGCCTTCATCTGATTTTAGCAGGTTCATTTGTCAGCGCATTTTATCGCTGTGGCATGCCGATTGGGCTACACTTACTGAAAACAAGCCTCAGGCCTTGAAACCTTTCCCCACGGCTTGGACAACCTCTTCACGCCCTTCTCGGCGGGGGGAGGACGTTTTGGCCCGGTTATGAATTAGATACTGCCGGTTCAGCCATCGCCATCTGCTGACAGCTGTGCCGGCGCCGTTCTGCCCATGTGGGCAATTGCTGATGGTACGCCACATTTTAACATCCTGTCAGAATTTTAATACACTGCGCATTGATCTTGCCCTACCATGTACTCTGGATGCCATTTTAGCGGATGACCCAGGAACAGCTGCTCGCATTCTTCATTTTATCCACTTGACAAACCTGTCTAAGGGCATTTGTATATACTGTTTTCTTTTAATCCCTTGCCTGTTAATGTGCCTTTTATGGTGTTGTCCTTTTTAGTTGCTGTTTTAACTTTGTGCCTCGCAGTGTGTTCATAACTTAGTCTGGGCGCTAATGACCACTGTACTTGTGCGCCCTAAAACCACCAAAAAAAAAGAAAAAAAAAAAACCACTTCCATCTGTTTGGCACAATGAAAGATGCACTCTGCAGGAAGCAATACTTGGATGACAGGGAGGTTAATGATGCAGTGTTACATTGACTCTGATGTTAACCAGTAGACAGCTATGATGCAGTCATATGTTGCCTTCCAGTAAGGTGACATAAGGCTGTCATATTGAATGGATATTGTGTTGAAAAATGGTGTTTTGTAGGCAAAAGAGTTGGTGTATTGAAATCCTGAATAAAACCAACCTGCTTTCAGAAAAAAATATGTCATCTAAATTATTGAATGCCCCTCATATTTTTTATAAGTTCCCCAACTACTATTGTAGTACTTCTGGTCCACTAGCTCAAGTGTCAGTTTTTCTTGGGTATTGGGCCATCAGTACCTCTTTTTAAACTTTTTCTGGAAGTCAAGATGTAAATTCTTTAGAATGAGCAGTTTCCCCTTCAGCAACTTCACCTTCTAAAAAAACCTAGTGCAAATCATTCCATTGCTTTGGTAAAAATTTAGTAAATACTCTTCAGAAGTCTTGGGATGAACTTCCCCATCTGTCTTAAACTTAGCAAATTTTATGGATAAATTAATTCCATTCACAAAATGTGATTCCTCTACCTGCTCTGCAGACCGTCTGTGATTTTCAGTAAACTTTTATTAGTTTAACTCTCTTAATTTTTGGCTAGTTCATACTCTTAGTTCTATCTGTCTCTGTTAGAATGACATGTGCTGACTGGCAATTCAGTCTTTTCAAATACTTTATGGTCAATCAAACATCTACGCTCTCCTACAAAAGTACTTTATCATTAGGAACATCACAATAGTGTTGATATGAACTGAGTCCAAAAATGGTTTATCTTATGTAACAGATACCAGCTGAGGCCATGTATATCAAGTAATTTCTTGTCCCCCATGATGTTGTAGGCTTTGTCACACTCTCACTCTATGGTGCACATGCACATATAGAACATACATCCAAGCAGGAGATTATCTCATTCATTACGAAAATAAACTTATTATAGTGACAATCATCATTTGTCATTTGAAAAAATGCTTATTCAACTCATTACTCCACCAAAGTTGTATGTTCCACTACAAAAGGAACTGTCATTCAACAGAGGATGTGGCCACACAGTAATCAATAGTTTTGTAAGCTTCGTATATACTCCACAAGCCACTTTACAATGTATTGTGGAGTGTACTTTGTACCTGTTTTACCCTGTTTTCTGCCCTGTTCTGTTCATGTGTGAAACAGGAGCTCTGATGTCTAAAAAATGTGACTGGAATGTACTCAGGTCTGAAGACGACTATTAAAGTCAGAGTCAATTACCTGGTGTTATATATTGATATAATCAAATTATTACACACAAAGATGCCCATTTTGTGTTCATAATTTGTGACTGTGTCAATGATAAAATGATCTTAGCCATCATACGGTGCTGAAGAGTTGTAGTGTGGTGTATAAACCGGACACACATGATCTGTCTATGTAAAGATGTGTAGAGCTCATTTGAATTTTATTTTGAATAATGTGACTGATTCATTAAGCCAAACTTTTCTTAACAAATGGTTTTTTTTTTTTTTCATTTGGGGTTTATTGGCTTTCCAGATGTTAATATTTTTATTTTCATTTTGCTCTTAGGATGTTACTCCTGAAAATTTCCTGAAAATTCTCACTGGTGATGCCGAAGGTATGAAAGGAATTGGAACAGGTCGTGTTATACAAAGGTAAGACTAGAATACTGCATAAGAAGCTTCTTTTATAGTATTTTTTATTTTATATGAAATCAAATTACAAATGTGCATAATACCTCTAGTGTATTGTTTTGAGAAACCACTCTTCAGGCTCTTAAACATTTAAATAACAGTGCCACTGACTGTTAGAATGCTGTAAATTATATGATTATTTACTATAACTACTAATATACTCCACTCACCAAGCGGCAGCAGAACACACACATAAGACTGTTGTGATTGGCAAGCTTTTGGAGCCAGTGGCTCATTCTTCAGGCAGAATGGTTGACGAGGAAGGAAGAATGGTGAAGGAAAGGACTGTAGAAGTCTAGGAAAAGGGGTAGATTTTGGGAAAGTAACCCAGAAGCGTGGGTCTGGGTAGACTTACCGTACAGGATGAGAACCCTTCTGCCTGAAGAAGGAGCCACTGTCTCCGAAAGCTTGCCAATCACAACAGCCTTTTATGTGTTCTGCTGCCACATGGTGAATAGATTTTTTATCTGACCAATTAAATAATTTTATCAATTATTGATTGTTTTCGTTGTTATAGTATTATACTCTGGGATCTCAGTTTATATGCCAGAGAAAAATCTGCACAGCAGATTATCTCCGCCCCGCCCCCGCCCCCGCCCCCTACCTCCCCTACTACAGTTGTTGCACATTTTCTCAGTTTGTTGACAATTTCAAAGCTGCACATTGAAAATTGTCTCGAGTCAGTTCTGTTCAAACAGTAACATCAGAGTTAATATTGACATTACATATTTTTGGTTATGTATATCACTAACCATTGGTTTAAAAACTTTGTTTTCATGAACAGACTCATTTCTATGAACTTTTTAACCATTAAGTGTACGTGGTTACATGTTTCTCTTTGTATAAGTAACTCTTTGAAGACACTGATGGTTCTCAAGTATTAATAGGACATATGCATGTACAGTAAACTGATGTACAGAACACTAGTGTTTTACTTAAAGATTCCTTTGCTTAATAAATTCGTGGGACACACAAATCGGTTGGCCAGTAGCCATTAGTTCCCTCCAGGATGCACAACTCCTAGCACATCACACACACACACACACACACACACACACACACACACACACACACACTTGAAGACATTACTACTAACTTTTGGAATAGAAGGTTCCTTTTTCATGCTAGAAAAAGGACAGTAGTTGGGATTGTAGGAAGACACTGCAGAGTATTGGCAGGCAGATCATTCAGAGTCCAGCCTAAGAGGAACTCAGCTTATTCAATGAGGGAGGGAGGCAGGCAAAGATGTAAGAAAAGATATCAAAAAGAGTAGACAGTACATCAGCACTGTATCAGTTTCGCTTCAAAGATGGTAGGAGAGTCAGAAGTAAAGAAGGATCTAGAAGAAAATTAAAACAATAAATGTGGAGAATAAAACCTAATAAATGAATAAAAAGTAGGAACCTGAAGGGACGTATGTATTTTAAACACAAAAAGTTCTGCCAGACATATACGGAGGATGATAGAGTACAGGATAGACCAAATTTTGAGTTCAGGCAGGTAGTGTGAATGAGAGGATGTGCTGGAGAGCAAGCACAGGATGTCCCAAATTCAGACATTTCCATGTCTGTTGTCTTTAATGTTATATGTTTAAAGAAATGGCAGGGTTGAAATGCACACATGATAGTGGTGGAGGAATAGGGCAAGTTTTATAGTGTATCAGATGCAGAACAGCTATCTTGGTATAGGGATGGTAATCTGTTAGTGTCGTCTGGTATGCTAAGGATGTTGCAAAGGAATCAGTAAGGCTTGGTGCTGGATTACAAGGGGGTACTTTTTTTTGTGTGGTGGAGTAGGGGGGGGGGGGGGGGGGGGGGAAAGGAGAGGGAGGTGAGTAGACGGCCCGGATGATTCCCCCCCCCCCCCCCCCCCCCCATCTCAGTAAGGTGGTTGGAGTGGCTGTGACAGAGTAGAGCTTAAGAGAGAGAGGTTATTAATAAAATTGTAGACGCGCTTGTTGCTTTAACAGATATGTTTTCCACATATACTTAACCTGTGCGTAGAGTAGAGTTAATGTGAAAGGGATAGCAGGTGTCTACGCAGATACAGTATATTGTTACACCTTGGGTTTTTTAATGTGAGCTGCATGATAGCCTCAAGGTGACAGAGGTAAACATGCAGAAAGCTCTCTTGGGATTTGAAGGGGGATCAAATAATATTTAGAAAAAGGAGTTGAGCTGTTTGAAGTAGCAGGGTAGTTCTTTTTCGCCATGGCTCCACACCACAAAGATGCCACCAGTGAAACTATATCTCTGAGTGAACTGGGAATACCAGTGTGTGTTGCACAATGCATTATCACTTCGATTTCACACTTCATTACCGAGAAAATGAGTAATGTTTTGAAGCTCCAAGCACAGTTTGGTGATGTTATTCTGTGTAAAACCCAGTTGGGCCAAGAAGTTTTGATATTGTTGTGATAAAGTGGAAAATCAAAGCCTTAAATTGCATTCCTGGACCAGCTTCAATGAAGACAATTCCAAAGCCATGCGTGAGCTTGTGGAAGGCAATTGCTGCATTGCTGGGATTGTATCACAGATGAGAATGTGTTGGAAGGTCCTTACCATTTTAACAGACACATTTGGATATTAAAAATTATTACAAGGTGGATTTCATGCCTTCTCATAGAGGCACATTGGGATCTGTGGAAAGACATATTCAATGACTTCTGAATTGCTTTGAAGGAGGAGAGGCTTTTCTATACCGTATTGTGACCTGTAATGAAACTTGGGCCCATCACTCTACCCCAGAGAGCAAGAGAATGAGTGGAGGAAAGTTGGCAGGGGGGAGGGAGACACCAATCGACGCCAAGATTCAACTATTGGCAGGAAAAGTTTTGACAACTATATTTTGGGACTCACAAGGTGTATCATTAATTGACTACTTGCATGGATGAAGGACATGGGACTGCAAGCTGCCGTACGATGCAGAGACTTCTTATCGCAGCAGATAATGTCATCAACCAATTTGCGGTGTCCTCCTCCTGATTAACAATGCTTGGCCGCATACAGTAGCTCTACCTCATGGAAAACTTGCTAAGCTAAACTGGAACCTTTTGGATACCCATCTTACTTTCCAAGACATTTCCTCCACTGAAGAACGCATTAGGGGCTAAGGTTTTGAAGATGACACTATGGTTGAATAGTACATGTGCACTTGATTAATGTGTCACCAAAATTTGCTCTTCCATAAGGGGTTCTGGTTGCTGTCTGAGTGAGAAAATGCTTTTCTGTTAACAGGAACTATATAGAAAAATAAGGCATTCCATTTGTATTGGTAAGAATCATCAGTAAAAGCATATGGTTTATATTTGAATTCCCCTTGTTCATCTGTGATTGTTGTGATGCTTTGTTGATCTTCTTTCATGTTGGACTGAACTAATTTCCAAAAATTGTCGATGCTACAACATTTATACCCTGTAATAACAGTCCCAAATATACAATGGTTAATGCTAATTTACATTGGACAAGTTGATATTAAAGGGGCTTATTTTTGTGAGACGACTTCTCCCATACATATGATTGGTGACCTTAATACTCTTTTGCTGAGCAAAATGTTAACCAAAACAATGTGATTGGGAATGTATGAAACGAAATGTTCATGGGAGGGTTCCTGTTGACAGTTCTCTTATACATGAAATGCGTACAAGGAAGACAATTGAGTCATGCTAGAAACACAGAACCTGTACTACAGATTGATGAAAATACGCAATTAGATCAGGAAGTCTTCTGTGACAAATATTCATAACTGCAAGATGAGTTTCCATGCAAATAAAGCTGTCCCCAATGCAGATGTTGGTTTGAGCATTGCTGTGCTTTATTATGTGTGGTACTCTTGGAGGTGGCATATGTTCCTATGGCCTTCCAGCCAGTCATAGGGTGCCTATGGTTTAACATGGACTCTGAACCACAGTACTACTCAGTATCTTTAGCAGTTAAAAATATTATCAGGTGAAATAGGGGATAAGTGAGTGATAAAAATCTTACGATTAGCCAGGGATAATATCCCAGACCATTTGATCCTTAATCTGGCACTTAACCACTGAGACTGTTTTATTGGAAATAATATATTTTTTTAATCCAAGGAACATAAGTCTTTTCGGTGAAAGTTTTTATTTTATAACTCATACTTTTTTTATCAAGTTTGGATTTTCTGTTCTTTTGAGATTCATTAATGTATATCTTTGATTTTGGTTGAAGTAAGTTTGTTCAACAGATATGTCATGCAGCAGCACTAAAGTATTTGTTTTTATTTCAGTGGCCCAAATGACCACATTTTTGTTAATTTTGCAGACCATGGTTCTGTAGGATTCCTTGTTTTCCCTAATGGGGAGCTGTATGCTCAAGATCTTGAGAAAGCATTTTTGAAATTGGTGGACAATAAAAAATTTTCAAAGGTTTGTGGTATCTTTATTAGCATAACTTCTAGTAGTTACTAAGCACAAATATTCAAATGGTAATGGAACAGTGCCTCTCATGGTGTTTTTTAACACTTAGTGTTAAGCATCGGAAATAAAAGGATATTCCATTTTTAAAATGTTTGTTTATTGACCTATGTAATTTTTCTGGGTTAAAAAAGGCGTTGTAAATTTTTCAGAAGCTTTTGTTTTGGTATTACATTCTTATGTTCTGTTTTGACTGTGTAGAACAGATTGTTAACATTTTCCCCTCATCATTTTTTAAGTGGCTCTTTATATGTGTCTTATATTCTCTGATAGTTTTCTTTTCTTTTTTGTGTTTGAATTTATTTATTTTCTGTTTTGCTCATTGCTCTGTTGTTGATTTGTCTTCTGACTGTTTGGCCACAGTTGAAGAAACTTTTCGGTACCGTACCTGACATTTTGTCCAGAGCTGTGATGGATGAAACATCAGGAACTGAAAAGTTTCTTCAACCACAGCCATACAGCCCAGAAGACCCATCAGCAACTATGGTATCTGGTTATGAAAGCCTTTATTCTACAATTACTGCTCTGTGCCTGTAAACATTTTGTTTGCCCGTGTCTTGAGTCTTGAGTCTTCAAGATTAATGTTAGGCATACATTTGGATTTTATCGTTTTCCTTGACAATGACACTGCTTGGAATGCATTTCTCCAATTTATCTTACTGATCAAGAAGATGGGCTTATATAAGTTGCTGCAGATTATGAACATTTATATACTGCAATTCAGTTTGTTAATTATAGCTTCTACTTAGAACTCAAATGTCTTTATAGTTCAATGAACATTTGAAGTGCTCTCTCACACAGGAAACAGAAGATGATTGAAATTACTCCTGATGTGAAACTGTATTATATGAAAAGCAGCAATTGACCTAATCAACCTTAGCAAATACAAGTTGACAAAGGCTCATGGACTATTTTTTGTGTTAATAAATCATCTTGAATAATGCTCCTATAGGAGTATGGAGGTACCATAAATCTAAAACTTACCTGTATTTGAACGTCTTGTATTTTCAAAATAAGCAGATCTTTCTAAAACCATTTGAGTTTTTAATCTTACATGCTTTAGTCTCCAAGCTTTGTGTGCAATAATAATGTAATTGGGTATTAATAAAATTTTAATATCTTTCACAGATGGTGGTGTATATAGAGGCTTGTGAATCTGGATCAATGTTTGAACACTTGTTGCCTGACAACGAGAACAGTATGTATTTAAATCGGCCTCTTCATGACTGTGAAACTCATTTTTGCTTTTAAATTTGTGGTTTTAAAAATAGATGCAAGTAGCTACATGCTGTGAGATAACTACTGCTAGATGAGATTATATTGACATTTTGAAACAGTTCTATTTGGCTAATTGAGTGGTAGCTTGTAGACTCTTTCCACAAGTTTAGATGGAAGAAGGATAATTAGTAAGCCTAATCTTTTCAATGACACTGAATTGTTAGAAGCAGAGGATGTATCCTGTTTGTTCTTAATTACCTTTAGTTACGTTGCATTGAAAGACATAGCCAGACTGAAATTTGCCGTTATTTGTGCATCATTATGAAGATGTAAATTGCAGTTAATGCTACTGTTTTTATTAAATAGATTTTACTTTTTCAGTACATAGATAGCAGATAGCATGCTCTAAAATCAGTTAGCTATCAATGTCAATAGATTAGCATTGGTCACAGTATATTCTTAGTATACTTTACAAAATCAGCCTACAGAAAGTTATACATAACTGTATTACATATCTCTTTCATAATGAAAAGCAAAATTGAAGTTGCGAATTAGAGTACCTGCAGAATACTTGTGTGTTCAGTGCCTTCAAAGTAGGACCCACTAATGTTCACCCATGTCTGCAACTGTTTCTTTCTTGCTCAGAATATTTGTACACATCGTTTACTGGGAGACTGCACGAGGGCTGCCCATTTTCGTAGCCTCTGGCTGAGGAAAAATAGTGAGTTAATTAATTTTATGGAACTTGTCATAGAATAAGGCTGCAGTTAAAGATGAAAAATATTCACACAGTAATATGCTGTGACAAAGGAAATGGTCAAAAAAATTTTAGCTTCACTCTCATGCCTTGGTTGGTTTCGTTTCTTTGATTGTAAACATTTTCCTGAATACTCGTTTTGACCACAGGAAGTCATTCTGTTCAGCTATCTCATAAAGGAAGCCTGCATTTTCAGTGCCATTTGGTAGTGCAAGCTCTGTTTCTAATTGTGAATGTGGCACATGTACATTGTTCACTCTGGCGACATGCTTTAAATGGACATTTCAAGCTTAGGGTATGCCTTGTCATTTTACGGTGAAAAGGTTTTTCAGCAAGGGAAGTACTGTACTTACCTAAATATAAGACTACTCTAATTTAAGACCACCCCCTTTTTTCTTCAAGAGGCACCCTGAGAAAAAATTATTTTTACATATTTTGACTAATCAAAATTACAAACTGTTTTACTACGTAAAAAGTTAATGTTATACCTGTTCTAAATTTATGCCATTTATTGATTGTCTGCATTTTGATAACACAATGAGAAATAAAAATAAGCAAAAATAAATTATTTACATTAATTTGCAGACTGCTTTCTTTTCACATTTTTCATTTAGTAATCCTGTGGTCTGTGATATCACTATTTTTAATTATCATCCTAATAGCACAACTGTCAAATTTATTGTCACAGCTTTTTCTTCAGAGTATGTTAAATTTCTGGGTTTCTGGTTACTGTGAGACCTGAGAACACAGCTGCGTTTATTCGAATACATATCAGATTTCGCTACTAGACTGAAATCAGAATGTTGCAATGTCTCTTGCTTCCTTACATATTATCTGCCCACTGCTCTTTCATTGGCTGTGTAGAACCAGCAGTTGACTCACTCCCATATGTTCCTGTCAACACCATTGCAGCACAAAACACATAAGTATGCCACTGGCAACTATCTAGACTTTTTCTGCCTCAACAGAAATGAATACTGTTGTTGGATATTTGTCCAGTTTTAAAATCAGTTCAATTCTGAATGAAAATAGATTCAGGCAAACTCCAATTTAAACACGGTTAAACCTTATATAATTTCTTATACTTTCCCAGCAATTCATTTTCATTTTGCAGAGTTGTGTGTATTGCTGGTGTTCCACTCCTTTCCTTAAACCTCTCCAGTCCTTTTCTTTCACCACTCTTCCTTCCCCTTCAGCTTGTCTGCCAGGAGGAGAAGCCACTGGCTCCGAAAGCTCATACAAGTTAAACTCTTTTGCATGTGTGTGTTCCCCAGATGCCTCTTGGTTAGTAGATTTTTTTTATCCACCCATTTAAATTATATTAAAAAATGATATTTTGACGTCCAAACTGGTATCACTGTTATCCTTGCGAACATTTCGTAGTGCTGTGCTTGAGCAACTGTGAAACACAGACTGCAGTATCTTCACCAGTGCAAGTCATACTTAAAACAGTAACTAATAAGGGTGCAATCACGGTTCAGTCCAATTTTCGAATTTTTGTTCATCCGATGACCTACTGATATCTGTTCGTACTATCTCCATGAAGGGACTTGCTGGCTGTAATTTATTTTGTGACCATAATTAATGCAAAATGATTCATTTCATTTGTTAGATATTTCTTTCTGGATTAATTTTTCTTCTTGTTTCATCTGAATTCATCATCATATTCTAAAGCTGATTAAAAGCTGGTTACGTTTTTACCCGGCATTCTAACATGTGAACAGCAGGTGAATTTCTTATTTATAACCCACTTAGTAAAGCATTACTGTCTCTCACAGTAAAATAAAGACTGTTTGCTGAACAAGTAATGTTTAATGAAGGACTATATTTGTGCTTTTGAGTGTTACCTGTCTTAAAAAGCAGCAATAAGTTTGTACGTGATACCCATACATGTACGAGAATTCTTATTACAGACCTATTCAAATACAATAAGAGTTTGTACTATAAGATGATAGAATGTAGTACTGTTTCCTTCCCTGTTCACAAAATTGCCACATTTTAAACAGAGAAATAGATTGTTGTAGTGGCTAGTTCATGGCCTCCCGCATATCCCTTTCATTAGTGCAGGGTGTATACGGCCTGGGAAATCTGGGAAAAATCCGGGAATTTTTCATTGTTTTTGTTTTCAGTTAAATGTCTGTAATTTTGATTGGTAAGAACCGATACTCTATCAAAGGATATTACTGTATCCTGCTAGTGCAGAATAATAATGCAGCAATAAAACATGAACGAGAGGAAAAATGAAAATAAAACTTAAATTGCAAAGGAAATGCGCCATCTACAACAAGAAAGCAGTGCTCATACAAGTGTCTCCCAACAGCAAAATGTGTCAAGGCTTTAGGAAGACTATGCAATGCTTCGTAACAACAAATAGCCTCCGATGTGCGTGACGTCACAACTGTTTAGATTAGATTCGTTTCAACACTTACGAGCGGGATCATACGCATGCGCAGTTGAGTAGTACCTTCTACCGCTTCTGGCTTCAGAATTGTGGCTGTTGGCTGTGAAAGCAGTCGCAGCAAGCAGCTAGATGCTACCGGGAAAAATGTTTTGCAAAGCGCCTACCATCCACCGCACGTTGGTCTATTGGTTATTCATATGACTTTGAAACGCATCCCTGCCGATTTTTGAACACATTCTAAGTTGATTTCTTAATGAATCATAAGTTGATTTGTGAATGCGTTCATAGAGTACATGCTGTCTCTGTCAAGGGAATCTAGAAACAAACTTTCCTGCAGACAAAAGGGGCTGTATGAGCTGAGCGGAATAAAGCCAAACAGATGAATGCCAAGCGCTGTCTCATTATGTGGTTGATTGGGTTTGCGAATGATCAGCGTTGTTGTAATTACTAGTGAAATCCATAGATTCAGACTACCAGAGTGAAAATAAATGACTAACAGGAATAAGAAATAAGAAAGATTACGTATTATCTTATCGGGGTATCCAAGAAAATGAAATTTTGACAGAAAATTTTTGACTAGGTCGCTGACTAATAAGGGCCAGTTGTGCAGTCCCCAACTAGCAGCCACTTTAAGTTCTATTCTGAAGTAGTGCGGAAAACACGTTGAACGAATATGTAACAACGCCTAACCGGAGAATAGTCGCGGGATAACTAAACCAAGGATTCTGGCAGTTAGTGAAGTTAACCGGCGAATAAGCTTTGACATTGGCAGGAATAGTTACAGAATTAGTGATGACAAGACTGTTTGTTAGAACGCGGAAGGAGAAGAAACGGGAACATCACACAAATTATGGAAGAATATGATGATTCCAAATTTGTATAATAATTTCGTACTACTACTTTTCGATCCCATGATTGAGAAACTAGAGTGTATGAATGAATTGTGAAACTATTTCCTAACGTCACGCTTTTTGCTTGCTGTAGGCCTAATAGGCATTTGATATTGGTACTTTGTGAATTATATTCTGCCGTGTTATAAAAATGATCATTTGTGCCAAAACAGTCTCGTTTATTTGGTGTTTGTTGCAGTAGATAAAGGCCTGTTTTGTTTTATACAGCAGACAGTGACAAAAAGACGTAATCAGATTGAGAAACCACACCAATCTTGTGTCCTATTTGTATTAACAGCTTTTTCAGTATTAGACAATGACATTTCGAGTTTTCATGTAGCAAAATGCTTAACGAACTTTGATGAAGTAATAGATTCTTTCGCAGAAACGAAAGCACCCTATGTAAAGCTGTAGCAAGAATCAAGAAAAAAGAATTCTAGGAGCTAAGGATTGAAGAAATTTGTGCTGTCTTGCTTGTCTTTACTGGTTTTATGTATCCTATATTTAATTTTGTCACACAAAGCAGCAAGCTGTTAGCTAATAGGGAATAAAGAGTGCAACTTTTCTGAATAGTTCTTTTTTAAAAGAAAGAGGGGCAGGGTGTCAAACCGGCCGACTGGGAGCAGGAGAGGCACCACAGGACATTTTAATTTCCTCTGTCCTGAATATAGTTTGATGGCATCCATTACAAAATATACGCGTTTCAATTCCACAAAGCGAAATACAGTGACGTGTGATAGAAGAATGCTGAGGGAAGAGGCGTGGCACTGCACTTTGTCACACTTAAGACCAAATAACGTCTTACATTTCCTCGACCACATATGTTTTATGCATCAGACTTTTCAGAAAGATGTGCGCTACATAATGAACGTATTTTTGAAAATTCGATTTTTTAAAAATTTTGTCGTCCTATCCCAAATGCTCGAGAAATGGGGTGGGGGAGGGGGGGTGGGCCACCACTATCCAGTCTTGCTCCGGTTCGGAAATATCATAGATCTGGGGCTGATGCGCAGAGCAGTCTGACTTAAAGTGGGGAAGTGGGTAGTCTCCACGTGACCCGTTTTTACATTTAGTGGTTTCTCTGTTTCCTCTTCATTTACAGCTCTCACGTCAAATGAAAACAAAATGGTTTTCTGTGACCGGGAGTTATCAAGTGAATTAAAATACATTCACATAATTATGGAAGGCTAAAATATGTTATTAGTTTCAGATTTGATTTTATTTCCATCTTTCTGACAGTCAAGCATTAATTCCTTTGCAGAACAGTAAAGTTATTTTTGTCGATTTGAAAGAAATTTTCTTTTATTAATCTTTTCTGCTGAGGCAGTCAATATATTTGAAATGAAGTGTTTAATTCCACACCATTGGCTAGTTCAACTGTTCACTGCATTTCAAGTGCACATTTTCATAAATGCCATAATAAAGAACCAAACATAATGCAATACTGGCACTCCAAGAAACTTTTACATCCCGAAAACCTCAATGAAAAGCTTAATATCAGTTTGAGGCCTACTGCACTTGGAATCTTGACATACAAATGTGCACTTTAAATGTGCATATTTCAGTATGGGTCACGAAATTCCTATGCTCTTGGAGTACCCTCTGATGTCTTGTTTCTTTTATGATATATTGTAAGATCTTTTACATATTAACACATACGAACATATGGGCCTACTACGTCGTCGTAGCTGGGCAAGCGTGGTGGCACCTGTTACCTGGCGCTATCTGGCAACTGCTGAAACGAACCTATTTCTAACAGGTCGCGGGAAAATATTGCAGATGATGGTTTGAAAAGTGTTACTTTCAAAGTAAATTTCCTTTTACGTAAGTTGAACTATGAGCGAGAATGTTCGATGAATTTCGTAAATCAGAGCGCGTTTGACTCTGATTTAAAAATCAACTCTTTGATGACTAGCCATTTACATGAATTTCGAGCCCAGAAGATCAGACATTTATGTCATTATTGAAATTTTACTGGCACATTTGTGTGATGTATCTTAAAGTGTAATACACGCATAAAAGACCAACATTATATGTGAAAGCTTGGCTTTTCTTGCAATGTATTAACCTTAGAAACCAATATTATATGTGAAAGCTTTGCTTTTCTAGTAGCAACTCTGTGTATATTAATTTAAACCATTAACACTTCCTGTTTGTGTGTTCACGCTACTTAACAGTGATGTTGCTATTGGCTGACTACATCACGTGTCCTAAGCTCTGAATATCCACTGTCATCGGCTGACAGGATCACATAGTGTGAGCTATGACTGGCTTACAAAAGCAGATCGCAATCTCGATTTCAATGCTTCATAAAGTAATATGCGGTGTTTGGTGGAATTCGAATTTATACTTTTGTAATAAGAAAATGTGCAGCGTACACGTTGCTGTACATCTAAGATATTTCCAAAACATGTCTTTTTTCCCCTAAGTTTCGTTTTCTAAAGTGCCAGGAAATTCTACACCCATGTATAAAACCATAACCATTTAAAGGTATGATAAGTTATACAGTTTCGAGAGAAAGTATAGTGTCAGTTAACAGGGAAAAAGTATGTTTTCACCTGGGAGAAAGTGTATTTTTAACCGGGAAATCTGGGAGAAATCTGGGAATTTTTTTTCCTTGTCCGCATATACACCCTGTAGTGCCATGCAAGTCAGGTGTCACGTGATTTTTCGAGCAATGTGGCTACTGTATCAAATGCTTTCGCATATTGGTAAATTGAGAATGTGTTCAAACACTAGTATCGTTTGCCCATTCGTGTCTTTCCGAATTCTTTAAAGTAAATCTACACATGATCTCAATAGCCAATGCTTCTTTTATAAATTTAAGAAGACTCCTGTATACTCTCTTGAACAGTGTAAAAATGTTAACCTCAGCAACAGTAGTTACAAGATGACCTTGTATTTTTCAAATGACGAATTTGGGGAAAAATCTCACCTTATATGTAAATTTGGTATATACATACACCAAAATGACATCAACGTAAAAGTTTCCTGGATATGGTACCATGTCATATTGTATAAAACTACTGCTGTAGAAAACCAACAGAGGTTACACTCTCCCTCCACCACAGTAACCTATTAAAATAAAGTTCCCTCTCCTTCTTCCTTAAGAAACCAATGAGATAAACTGTCTTTTTCAAATTAAGACGTAGTGGCATGTGGAGTAAACAGTAATAACAAAATATAAGGGGCACTGCATAACTAGAACACGCCAGTGGACCCAGAAGGAGGCCGCTGTAACTGTGGCCGAAATATTGGTTTTCTCCAGCAGTAGTTTTATGTAGTGACATGGTACCATACCCAGAAAACTTTTATGCCAACTGACTCTGGCCGTGGAAGCCTACGCAATTACTAAATGACATCATTCATTCACCGGATGTCATGAGACACAAAATGTGAAAAAATATGCCTCGTATTGATCTTCTGCAGATGACACAAGCAGCTGGAGGAAACTGGAAAGGCTGTGTCAAGCCATACAGTAGTCAATTGTCTACATACGAGCAGTTAAACTTGTGGATGTCCATTACAAACAACAGTACAATCAATCATGCACTGTGCTGTATTAGATTAAAGTTTAGTTCCTTCAACTTGTATATGTTTGAACATTTCAGCTGCTTCCTCTTGAACTTCTCTAATTTCAACAGGTATTTCATTAGTACTAAATTGTGACTAATATAATGCCAATGTCTGAATAACGTGCTGTCCTGAACTAGATTCTTAAAGCTTGTACTACGAAAATATAATCTAGTAGATATCTTCTTTGATTCCCTGGCATACTGCAGGCATAGCAAGTAGAAGAGAAAGTGTGTTGACTCTCCTAGTTCACTGGTTCTGCTGCAAGAAGTCAACTGCTCTGTCTGTGACTCATGGAAGTGCATGTTACCAAGGCAGTTGTAGCGCACAAACTGATTCATTCAAGAAATTTGTCTAAAAAAAATGAAAAGTATGTGGACATCAGTTGTCTGCAAGTTCAGACAATTTCCAGGCAGTCTACGAAGTTTGGAAGACTTCAGCTCCTTTCAGATTTGTTTAATGCCCATGAAGGACCAGCATTTCATTTAGTGAAGAATGCTATTCTGTTTCATTTATGTTTTGTGAGCCTCTGCAGGTTTGTACAAAGTATCCTTAGGAAATGAGAAGTTAATTGTGTCCTCTAAATTGGTCATACATCTCGTGAATGATTCCGTTCATTCACTGCCTTTCAATCCTTCCGCTTCAGTTTCCTGAAGAATTTTATTCCATTGGCTACCGACTAACTACAGAGCTAATCTTATGTTCATTCATTGAAATGACGACGGATCCAAGTTAACGTGTAGCAAACTTTTAATTAATTATCTTGTTCATAAACTCTTTGATATAAATTATAGTCAATATCATCATTGAAAAGTGCTTCTGCTTTAGCACAAATATTATTCCTTACACATTTTATTAAATGAATAGCGTCTGAAAATCCCAAATTCTTTTTGTTTTGTCAACTGGATTTTATACAGAGCAAGTAACTTTATTTCTTATGCCACTAATTCCTAGACCTTGCCAGACCTTTTTATTCAGTTGACTGCCATAAGAACAGTAATACTTGTTCCAGCTTGCTCTAGCTGAATAATTAGTTGAATCAGCGTCTGCGAGACGAAGTCATCTGGATTTACCAACGCTTACACAGCAGCAAGTTAGATCCAGTTATGCAGTAGAGGATCTAACAAAAACACCAGAGCATGATTTTCAAGTTTATTCTTATAGTCTTCTGGAGTATAGTTCCCTAAATTGACAAAACTATCAACTTCGAATGAAGTGGTATTGAAATGCAGTTCTTCTTGGAGCTTAACTTCATCAAAAACCAGCACACCTAAGTGTCTGTTTTGATCTCGTTTTCCCCGAAAATAATTCTTAATTGCTTCCACGGCCTGTGTATTGATTCCGTATGAGCATTTGAGATCCTTTACTATGTTTCATAGATGTGTTTCAGAAGGACGTGGCAACAAACCATGCTTCAAACAATCCTTTGGGCAAGATAATTTTTAAGAGCACATTGTCCAGAAGAAACTTGTTATCATGTCACATTCCTGTATTGTTTCTCGATTGGCATTTCATTATCATTGTGTCTACAATGTTTTTCTGTTTCTTGCTGAGTTTAGAATGATCTAGATTTGATTGAAGCGTAGTATTCGTCTGAAAGCTGCTTTCACAGAAAATATATTTCAACATTCAGTGTTCATAATTTATTACTTAACTGCACAACTTCCAGTTTCTTAACTTTAATGTTCTTTTCAATGAAAATACTGCTGCATCTGTACCTTTCTGCTGTGTAAAGTTTCCTTGACAGAAGAAACATAGAGAGACGTCATAACTTCTCATTCAACATTTCCTTTGCAGCGGCTTCTCTCCTGTGGTGTTTCACTGGTGATTTTCTGTTGTGTAATACTGTCAATAAATATTTCAGTGAATTGGGAAAGAAATGAGGAACCACTTCCGGTTTTAGAGACTACATTTGTCTTGGAATTTTAACTTGTTTACTAAAGATGACAAACGAGTCTGCTTTTATGAAAAGTTTGCCACCAAAATGAGAATCTCACACAAAACAATTGTGAATCAGATCACTGTCTTTCCAAGGTATTGCTCTCTCCCATTTGGAAAACTCTACTTCATTTTTTGGAGGTCAAAAAAAAAAAAAGTTTACCCTTCCTTTCTGTGTAGACAGATCTGCATGCTGGAATAAAACACATAGGCATTTCTTCTTCTTCTTCTTTAAATACTAAGAAGTACCTATAACTCTTAACGCCACTTTATCACTAAAGCCTTCATCTCAGCAACATTCACTCACAACACTGTAAACAAAATCGCAAAATAAGTGCAAACACTACCAACACATACCTCCTGACATGGCAGAACCACGTCAGCTTAGGCCTCAACCGACAGTGCAGCTCATAGTTCGCAGGCACATCACGTGTTCTGTGCTACCTGTATTAACGTGTTGGGGGTCAGCACACTTTCTCTTCTACTTGTTGTGTTGCAGGTACACTTCCATTTCAGCAAGTTTTCGGAAAATGTACTTGCAGTGACTGTGATGCAGTGTATCTTGGTGTGCTGCGATCAAACTGTACCACTAATGTCTGTTCCTGCCTTCACAGATGACTGCTTACCGGTCTCCCATTATAGTTAAATTCTCATCTCCTTTGACATATTTTACTAACTCATTAATATTATCACGTACTTTCTCAGTGTCGCTATCATTTGCATATGTTGCTTGTAAGTTCATAATATTTGCTAACTATCCATTCAATTCCACCATCAGTATTTATTCTGTTTGCTTCGGACAACTCTTTTCTTTGTCGACAGTTTCCCTGTCTATTATTATTCTTACTCCTGCCATTCCACTACCTCCAGAGAACTTGCTCTACTAGCTGCCATATCTCACTAATTCCTGAAATAGCTGACTTTTTCCTTTCCATTTTTACCTTCCAATTTTCTATTTTCCTACACTCTTTTAACATCTTAGCATTCTGCACGTCCATCCTAATTAACATTCTTGCACTCTGACAGCTCATATGGGGCGATACTGTTTTCTGTGGTTTCCCTAAACTGCTTAAGGCAGATGCCGGAATGGTTCCTATGAAAGGGCACAGCTTATTTCCTTCCCCATACTTCCTTAACCCGAGCTTGTGTTCTGCCCCTAATGACCTCGATGTCAACAGGATGTTCAATGCTATTCTTCCTTCAGGCGCTACCCTCCTGTAGATCAAATGAGTGGAGTGGATATTTTACCTAGGAGGAAGCCATCAATACATCTTGCGGATTTTCTGTAGAGATCTGCATTTACTAGGGAAGGATAATATGGTGGCTCCTGGTTGCCTTTGACATGAAGCTGTTAAAATTTGTCCTGACTTTTCTTGCTGGTAGCACTACAGTTACAATACAAAGTCTCATTGATTTCTGTCAGTTAATGGCCATTGGAGAAGGTGATGTATTCCTTGAAAATGAAGCTTTTGTTTGTACCAAGTTCAGCAGAAAGGGCTGCTGCTTTCACTCTTTGAGCTGTGTTGCTGATTGTATGATTCTGTTCCCCTCACAGATCATTACAGCTTTCACTGTAGCTCTGGCAAGAGGGAGTTGCAAGGTACAGCCATCTGAGCCAGAAGATATTACTCTCTTCCAGCACTCCCCGACTTGTGAAAAACAGTGCCAGGCTGTGTAATAGACTGATCAGGTTGACAGGGCTGCCCAAAGAGAAAAGAGAGCAAAAAAGAAGCAGCAATTTCAAAAGTATATCCTCTGTGTATTATGCATTCGAACCACAGTCCGGAAACATAAATCCACTATCCTGAAGGATAAATCTCATATTCTCTTGGACAAACATGAGTAGTAAAAAACATCGTCTCTATTAAAAGCAGTGCCAGTGGGAATGCTGGTAAAATTCGGAAAAAAGTAAGAGCCATGAGAGAGAGAGAGAGAGAGAGAGAGAGAGAGAGAGAGAGAGAATTTGGTTATCAACTCAAAATAACGACACTAAACAGAATGTTCAAAAACACAGTGCCCAGACTGACAGGGTTGATACAAGAGACAAAACAAATATATTTTGTAAAGCAACTATAAGCTGGAAATTTATATTGCATTAGCACTGAGCATATGTAGGTTATACACAAGTGGAGCAGATAAAAGTCATTGTGTCTAATGTTATTACACAAGATGTTGGTTTGAGATTTGTAGCATGTTGTGATATCATGCTCTTTGACATTGAGATAGTAAACAATGGGTAGCACTAGTGCCTGCAGGACAATTACGTTTACAGATGAGGCTCAATTTACTCAGGAAGGCATTTACAATAGCCAAAATTCACATGAATGGTCATATGAAAACCCATGTGTTAAAGTTGTGCGATGTCAGAAGAAACATTTTACAGTAAACATGGGGGCTGGTATAATAGGCAACTACTTACTTGGGCCTTACATATTGCTTGCTCGACTCTGGTGGCCAGTATAGTACAGTGTGTTCTTGGAAATACACCTACTGACATTATTGGAGGGGGTACCACTAGATACCTGAATGATGGTGCGGTTTCAGTGTGATGAGACCTCGGGGCACATTGCAAAACCAGTTCAAGCAGTAATAACCAGTAATTCTGGCAGTTTGTGGCTCGGCCAGGGAGGACCTGTACATTGACCTGCAAGATGCCTGGACCTCACCCATTTAGACTTCTTTCTCAGGGGCTGCATGGAGGCTGAGGTGTATTATACCCCTGTTGACTCAGAGGCCTAATTGGTTGCAAGAATTTGTGCAGCAGCCACACAAGTACAGAACACACAATGCATCTTACAGCGAATACACAACTCACTGCTGTGTCAATATTGGCTCTGCGCTGAGCTTAATGGTGCTCGTTTTGAACATGTATTATAATGTAATAGTGATCGGAACAATAAAGCAGTGAAAAACATTTAAAACAGTTTTGTTATTAATCACTTACAGTAACCTCCTGCATACTCAGAACTCCAACAGTATGCATTTCCGACACATGGTTCCTTTATGAAATATATTTGTTTTTGTCTCGGTCATCATCGCTGTTATTTTGGGCACTAAATTTTTGAACATCCTTTATAGTGAATCAGTACGCCTGTATTGTGGGTACTGATGCTACTGTTGTACATAAGAGTAAAAGCCAACAAAGCTTTGTGTGCATAATGTGAATCTACTTGGAAAAATTCATTCGGGACATCTCCTAATGTTTTGCTGTTGTTAATAGACTGAAGTGCTTAAGAAACTTATAGGCAGGTGCATTCAACTACAGAGATATGTAAACAGACAGAATACGGCGCTGCCATCAGCAATGCCAATATAGGACAACAAGCGTCTGGTGCAGTTGTTAGATTCATTACTGCTGCTGCAATGGCAGGTTGTCAAGATTTAAGTGAGTTTGAATGTGGTGTTATAGTTGGCACCTGAGCAATGGGACACAGTGTGTCTGAGGTAGAGATGAAGTGGGGATTTTCCTGTAAGACCATTTCATGTATGTACTGTGAATATCAGGAATCTGGTAAAACATCAAATCTCCAACATTGCTGCGGCTGGAAAAAGGTCCTGCAAGAATGGGATGAATGACAACTGAAGAGAATTGCTCAACGTGACAGAAGTACAACATTTCCTCAGATTGCTGCAGATTTCAATGCTGGGCCATCAACAAGTATCAGCATGTGATCCATTCGATGAAACATCATCGATACGAGCTTTCAGAGCTGAAGGCCCACTCATGTACCCTTGATGAATGCATGACACAAAGCTTTACGCCTTGCTTGTCAACCCCGACATTGGACTGTTGATGACTGGAAACATGTTGTTTTGTCGGACAAGACTCGTTTCAAATATTACCAAGCGGATGGACATGTACAAGTATGGAGATAACCTTACGAATCCATGGACCCTGCATGTCAGCAGGGGACTGTTCAAGCTGGTGGAGGCTCTCGTCTGGAGTGTGTGCAGTTGGGGTGATATGGGACCCCTTATACGTCTAGATACGTATGTAAGCATCCTGTTTGATCACCTTCATCCTTTCATTGCATTGTGCATTCCCACCGACTTGGGCAGCAGTTCAGTACGACAACTCACACGACAAGAATTGTTGCAGAGTGGCTCCAGGAACACTCTTCTGAGCTTAAAAACTTCTGCTGGCCCACCAAACTCCCAAGATATAAACATTATTGAGCATATCTTGGATGCTCTGCAAATTGATGTTCAGAAGAGATCTTCACCCCCTCGTACTCTTACAAATATAAAAACAGCCCTGCAGGATTCATGGTGTCACTTCCCTCCAGCACCACTTCGGACATTAGTTGAGCCCATGCCACATTGTGATCCAGCACTTCTGCATGCTTGCAGGAGCCCCACACGACATACACTGAAGTTGATGGTGAGAGACTGGATTGCCTCTAACTGGAGAGAAAAGGCAAAAGCATTAATAAAATAAACTCAAAAATTATATTATCAGCTGTAAAAGGGTAAAAGGTTGATTCGAACATGATAAAAAATTAGAAAAGATATTCTTGTCAATGGAAATCTGAATTACATCACTGGAGGATCTCTCTTTCCTGTAACTAAGAAGTCTGTCATTTCTGCACCTTGAATTCAGCACAGGTTCAGAATGAAGTGGAAAGCGTTGTCCATAGTGAAAGTGGTTAATATGAGCATTTGTGAAGTTCAGTTTGTGAATAAATTTTGATTGACAATATTAAGTAGCCCATCAGCATCACAAGAATATTAATTTTTTGCAAACCTGAGTAAATTTTGAGTAAAGATTACATAATACAAGAAGATTAAGAAAGTAATATCTCACTGTGTTTCTGCTTTGCCCAATTGGGAGTTTTGAACTGTGGGGTACTTATTTGTACTGATTCATTTTTATTATTATAAAAATTGTCATTAAAATTAATTTTTATAATACAGTGTCAAGCACACTGATTTCAAAATTACACATGTCAATGATAATGATGGAAGCTAAAGATATGAATTAAAATTTGTGCTGTGGCCAAGATTTGAACCCAAGTCTCCTTGCTTTTGTGGCAGGTGTGCTAGTCATTACACTACTGTAGCAGTATAGGTAACACAGCTGTGTGGACCACCCTAGTTAAATGCTCTCCTCAGCACAGACTTCAGTTCACATCATCAGCTTATTTTCCCCTTCTTAAATCGTCACTGTTGCTGAGCCTCTCTGGTATTGAAATTTGGACATTCTGGGGTGCTATTCCAATACCAGAGAGCCTCGGCAATAGTGACAATTTAAGAAGGGGAAAATAAGTTGAAGATTTTAATTGAAGTACGTTTTAATTGGGGGGGGGGGGGGGGCATTGAATTATGGTAGTCTACGCGGCTGTGTTACCTATACTGCTATGGTGGTGTAATGGCTAGCACATCTGCCTAGTACGCAAGGAGACTTGAGGTCAAGTCCAGCCATGGCACAAATTTTAATTAATTTTTCTAGCTTCCATCATTATCATAGATAAAGTGGGGGGCTCATATATCTCAAGGAAAATTTAATTATATTGTCGCAGAAGAAGCTGAGTAGCTCCGTGGTGTAGTGATTGATACTGAACTGTTGGTGTTCATCATTCATCTAATTACACCTTCTTCCCATGTCTGTTAAAAATGTCTGCCTTCAATTTCAAATTTGCGCAAATACTCACAAGGTGGGACGGGGCGGGGGGTGAATACTGGACAGCTTCCAAATTTATTCACAAATTTCAGCCTTGTTACTTCATATTGAAAACTGTACTGGACTTTACTTTCAAGGGATCATAAGAATCACCTAAAAATATTAACAATGTTCTACACCATACATACTGTATGTTAGTTTTTGGCCCCATAAAAAAGTGAAAAAATGGAGTTGGAGTTATCCATCTATGATAAGGAGCTTTTCATTTATTTGATAAGGCTTTTTTATTTTTTAGATGAGATTTTTGAGTGACAACTACTGTTTTTGTGCACCTTCTATGTTTGCCGTTTTTATTTTTAAATTAGACAGACAGCAGATAATCACTGTGAAGCATGTTTTACCAGTGAGAAAGTGTTTACCAGAGCTCTTAAACAACTTTACCTGGGATAAAATAGTTTCCTTGTAGCATGTGCTATTGTTTTGATATCCTGAAAGTGCTGTCTTATCCCACAATGCATTGTCAATATACAATTAAAAAAAGATTGCTATAAAGATGCTGACTGTGTTTCTTTTGACTGCATTCCAGTTTTTGTGGTTACTGCTGCTGACCCTCACGAATCATCCTATGCATGGTGCATGTATGGACCACTGAATACATTTCTTGGTGACGTCTTCAGTGTTAATTGGATGCATGATGTTGAACAGGTAATTTATTATGTTTCAAACACAGTTTATAAGCTACATTGTCTTACTACAGTCTGGCAGACTGAATAGAAGGATATAAAAAAAAGACAGAAGATGGAAAAATTACATATTTATTGAAACACACATTGAAAACAAAGAAAAATATATACCACAGTGTACATCATATGCCCTTTACTTGGTTTTTAATATTACACCATAAATTTGTTGCCATCACTTTGTGTGCACCCTAAAGGTGGTGGTTGAAACTTTCTATCAGCTGATTCAGCATGTTCAGTGAGATCCCGTACACAACTATATGTTTCCTATCCTTGGGTTCAACCACAGTATGAGGATGTGTGGCAATCACTTGACTCTTCAATTATCTCCACAAGAAAAAGTCAGGAAGTGTAAGGTGAAGATTTGTCGGGTAACTTTATCCTGTTCATTTAGTTTCTATACGACCTGCATTTTGTATGGGAGGACATGCAGGTAATTAAAGATCTGGTACTGCAGGGAATGATTTGTCATTGTTAGTGCCAAGGTATGTCTGGCAGCAGAGCAATGAGACTTGCAGATGAGTGCTTGATGTGACTCCTCCACTTGCTCTGCAGTCTGCTGTGACCTGTTTTGCCCTCGACTTTTCTTCTTTGCACAGGATGCGGTAATCCAGAATAGTTCTGTCCACCATACAATCACCTGATGGTTTGGGACTGTCACGACGTTTCAATTTGAAAGAATGACGAAACAGTTACTGTACTGTGATGGGAGACTCGTTATTTTTAAATATGCTTCAGTGGTCAGTGCTTGATACTCTGAACCACACAAGGCCATAATTACAAATGAAACTGGGAAATAATGTTGGTCTTTGTCATATGCCTCTAGCTGGCACTTGTGTAGGTAAAGGGAGATTACTAATATCTTTACAGCAAAGGCAGTTCTGAAAATGTAAATAAGTTAGGATAAAAGAAGACCACTCATTGAATAGAAGTTATTGACAGCCAGACAACAAAGAATAAAAACTTCCCTAGTATTCAGAAGAAGTGCTTCTGGCAGGTGGACTGGTGTGAGGCTTGCGTTGTGTGGAGTAAGTATAGGGAGAAATAGGCAGAAAGCAGGACGGAACAGGTTGGGGACTCATAGGTAGCAGTTTGGAGTGAGGCAGGAGATGTAAAGGCTAGGAATTCAGGAGGGAGGTGCGGCAGATGCACGGGCTAGGCATGCAACTTACAGGCATTGGAGCCGGCGAGGTGTGGCACGTGAAGAAGACAATGTGGAGGTGTGGACTGGAAAGGGCAACTGGAAAGAGGAAGGGGGAACTATTGAGTAGTGTGTGGAAGGGGGGGGGGGGGAAGATGTGGATTAGTGAAGGTTTATCAGTGCAGCATATTTCAGTCTTCTGTAGTATGCATTCTAATGATTCTTACTTGCTCCTTAGTTTTTTCACAGTTTATATTTTGCTTACATTGAATGCAATATTCTAGACATTGTTTCATAGGAGGCTTCCTTGTTTCCGATGCTGATTGTTGTGTTTAAATGAGATTTCTTCTTCACTTGTATCTTTACACTTCCAACATGAAGCCAGCTCTAGTTGGGACATACTGTATGTGTCTCAACCTTAAGGTGCTGTTCATGCTACGCTAAGTGATAAGCTTACATGTGTCACGCTACCATTGTGGAGCAATTTTGTTTGCTGCTGGAACTATCCATGTTTGAAAAACACGGCATTGGCATTTTGCATGGAAGTGTCTGGTTATATTTGGTATTTAGTGGCATGCAAGGCATTTTCCAATAAATTACCCATTTTTGTTTATAATTTGATGATCCAGAATGTGGCATAAGGACCAGTTAAATATTTCTCTTGGGAAAGAAAGCGGCAGTGGAGATAACAATTTTACAGATTTATCTTTTATTTTAAAATTTTACTAAAGTTTTTGTACAGTATTCGTAGAACATGTATTTTAGTTTATCATATTAATAAGAAACCTTCTTTAAAACAGTTTATATTTCTGCAAATGTAAGTATGGAAAATAAATGATAAGCATCTAGAGAAAGATAAGTTGTCCTAGATCCTTGATGTGCAGACTGTTAATGATCTATTGGTCAGTGTTCAATTATGGGCCAGTCTGTCAGTCCCACTTGACATTTTTTGAAAACATCTCCCCTTGTCCTGATTTAAAGGCTAGAGAACTCACTCACATGCCAGTAAAGAAGAAAGCAGCAGTGAGTTCTAATTTCAGTTGCCTTTTACTCCTGTCTGGTGAGATCCTCAATGAATCTTCTACTGAATGGGAGCCTCTTCTAGCCCTCTCTTCTTCCCACGATTCAGCTTGTGGCCCTGGTCAATTGCTTCAACACCTCAGTCCTTCACATTGACAATATCATGTCCAGGTGTTTAACCATATTTGGTACCAAGGCATTTCCCCCTGTCAGTAGATAGAGAGCATTGTGGTTCCTGTTCTCAAGCCTACCAAATATCTGTCATCCCTTGACAGTTACCAGCCAGTGAGGCTGACCGCAGTGTTCCCTGTAAGTCACCAGAATGGATGGTAGCTCATCAGCTCAATTGGGCCGTTGAATCTCGGGACCCTTTATCTCCTTACCAGTGCAGCTTTCTGGAGGGATGGTCTCCGATTGATCATCTGCTTCGATTGGACACCACAGTTCGGTAGGCATTTTCTCAGCACTGTCATCCTGTTGCAGTCTTCTTCGATCTTTGTAAGGCCTACAACACAGCTTTGCACCATCACATCCTCCTATTATTGCGTGAGTGAGGTCTTTGGGGGTCCATTCCAATTTTTTTCCCACTTCCTGTCCCATCGGTTGTTCAGAGTCCGGGTTGTGACACTGTTCTTTATTAAGCGTCCTTCTTTTTCTCATCGCTAGAAATGGACTTGGGGCTTCTGACAGACCATTGGTCACCTCTGCTCTGTATGTAGATGATTTCCATATTTGGAATAACTCCCACTCAGTGCCCTCTGTGGAATGACAGCTGCAGGGTGCCATCCAGTGTGCTTCGATGTGTACACTCTTTCACAGTTTTCAATTCTTACCCCTTAATTGAAAGATGGTGCATTTCTGTCCATGTACTACAGTCCATCCTAATCTGGAGCTCTACCTTGATGCTCGGTGCTTGACCACGGTCTCCCAGATCCATTTCTTGGGTGGTCTTTTTGACAACAAGCTTACTTGGTTGCCCCATATCCATTACCTAAAGGTTGGCTGTTTTTGTAAACTCAATGTTCTTTGCTTCCTTGGCCACATCTCTTTGAGTGGGGATTATTTGACGATTCTCTGTCTATACTGGGCATTATTTCTGTCTCATCTGGGCTATTGTTGTCAAGTTTATGGATCAACTGCCCCTTCCATGCTGCTCCTTTTGGAGCAACTGTTGCATTCCACACTAGCTCTGTCAGTAGTCTTCTGAGTGATGCTGGGATCCCTCCCATTTCAATTCAGCTGTTCTAACTTGTGGTTTCCTATGCCATCACTATCCGCACTTCCCCTGCACACCCCTCCTATTCCAGTCTTTTTGCAGCTTTGGGCAATCACCTGCTCGCTGCCTGCCCTTACGGGAGTTTCAGGATGCTATTGTTTTTTACACCAATGGCTCTAAATCCACCGATCATGTGGGATATGCCATCATGTCTCATGTTGGCATGGAACACCACCTCTTGTCTGTCACGTGCAGGGTGTTTACTATGGAATTGATGGCAGTCTATCAGACCCTCTTCTGCATTAAACGGTCCTCTCTCATCCAAGTTTTGTTTTGTACAGACTCAATGAGTGGCTTTCAGGCTTTTGCATGTTGTTCTTGCCACCACACCTTGGTCTCTGCCATCCACGACACACTTGCTGTTCTTGGTGACGCTGCTTGTTCGATTGATTTCCTTTGGGTTCCTGAGCATTTAGGTATCCTTGGTAATGAACTTTCTGCAATTGTCTGGCTGGTTGTGGTGGGAGGGTGGTGGTGTGGGGTGGGGGGCGGCCACCCATTCTCCATGCCTATACCCCACTGGAGGCGGATTTGCGGTTTTTCATCAAATCCCTTTTTGCTCAATCATGGGTTGACTTTTGGAAGGCTACCCCCCTGTCTAATAAACTTCGCACCATCCAAAAAACTCAACACTACGTGGCGTTCCTAATCTCCACCTCTCCCAGTGGAAATCCACCATTCTCAAACATCTTCGTATTGGCCATATTAGACTGATCCATGGTTTCTTACTCCACAATGGGCCGCCCCCTCCTCCCCCGCCCCCTCTTTGTAGTTGCAGATATCCATTTATCGTTTGACTGTCCCTGCCTTTTTGTCCTTCACACTTAATATGCCCTCCCACCTTTCTTGTCTCAGGTGTTAGTGGACGACCCAGCATGGTTACGTCTGTCCTCAGTTTTCTTCACTAAAGTGGTTTGTCTTTGAATTTTCATCTGGAATTTTAGTCCCTCAATTAGGGTAGGTGTTGGTTATGGAGGCCTTGAGCTAGCCTCCACGCCAGCCAGATTCTCCCTGCCTTTTCCCACAATTTTGTCTGGTCTGTTGTAGTGTTTTGTTTCCCCTTTTCTTGTGTCTTCTTCCTCTGGTGGAACGGGTTGGTGGCGATGCTGGTTATAGTCCCTCACTGTGCATAGCATTTTTGGCGTAGCCCTGCTCACCCCCCCCCCCCCCTCCTGTTCTTCTCCTGCTGCCCTGATGTCCCTTTTTTTTGTTTACATACTATCCCTTCCCCTTAACTGGACTGTGCTGTTTGTGTTGTTGTGCCTTGATTTCTGCCATCTTAGATAATGGGACTGATGACCTCACTGGTGCTGCCCCCTTGACACACACACAAAAAAATAATTAAATAAAAAATCAACCACCCAGTTACATGTTAAGTATTTATGGTTTGTATGGAAAATCGGACATGGCATGGATACTTGAAAGGAGGGAGTCAGGATTGTGTCACGATTCACATACTTAGGACAAGCATTTCACTATCTTTGTCAACGAGTGGACAATAACCACGATGCTGTGTGCACCATTTGATGCGTGTTGTACCACAGTGGCTGCTGCATAATAACTACATGACTAGCTCTGGAGAGCTTGGGAAATGATTAAGCGGCATTTCTTACATTCAGTGGCTAGTGGGACTAAAGAAGCTTTGTTTCAATGAAAGCCACAAACCCATGATGATATTTGTTGTCGGAGCAATGCATAGGGCCAGACTGAAGGAATATGTAATCTCATACCATGGAAACAGTTCATGGATAAGGGTGCTCTTTATAGAAATCATCATGTTTTGATGCAATATCTGTAATTAATGTAATTATTAATGCCTGAAGTTGGTCTGTTGTTTGACTGGAACTGATGATATTTTAATAAAGATTTTTGAAAAATGTTTAAAAGCTGTAATCATTTTCTTCTTAAAATGAAATGTCAGTTTGAAAAAATAAACCTTTAGTGTGCTTGTATGTTGACCAGAAATTGCTCTTGTAGTCATAGGAGGAAGAGTCTTGCATGGACTGTCCTTACTGTGAGCTTACTGTGCTGTGAAATACAAAAATAGAGCAATTAAGGGTTTCTGATATGTAGCTAAGTGATAATTAGTTCAGTTTGTACTTCAGTGTATGCCAGTTTGCAGAATGGAACCACTTTCTTACACAATCTAGTAGTGCATGCATGATTCTTCCTATCAACAATTGATATGCATTCACGAATTCCATTTTTTAAAGTAATGTCTATGCTTGCTAGCATGGGTAACAGTATTTGTCATTAATGTATTGAATTTTTTGCCCTTTTTTAAATTGGTGTTGCCCTCTGATGAAACAGAAGTGATTCTATTGCCTCTTAATCATGAAACTGTGAAACTTTGTGTGTTCAATTTCAATGTAAAGGAAATGAGACAAGACAAGAGAATTTTTAAGCTACCAAAGGATTCTTGGTAATATGAGCTGCAAAGTATATTGCACAATCTAACTTTTGCATAAAAATGCCAAAAACAGCTTATTTAAGTCATTACTGGTGGGAAAGAGAATCTCATGGGACGTTGAGCAGATGTTGGACCAGTAACTGATGTTAATGGAGATGCTGCATCTATTGCTGCCTCAAGACTTTTGTTACAGTCAGCGTTTCTTGAAAATATTTATGAATGCCTTGACTGTTCAGCCATCTCATCACCAAAACTTTTTGTGCAGTAACAGCAACTCCATTTATTAAACAAGATGCAGGCAGTTGAAAACAAGAAAATGGATAGCAACCTATAATAGTGTTAGTACTACTTTCTTCATAGTACACAGCAGAAAACTTTAAAGTTTGGTGCTTTCATTAGAGTATGTACTTACTGTTAAACAGTGTGTGATTTAGCACTATCAATACATGTTCAGAGAGAATTACAGGTTTGTTATTTGTTGTAAGAGACACTGTATGAAGAAGCAAAACTATATTCCACTTAGTTATGAATATGCAAATATATGCAATATATCGACAGGAAGTGCAAAATGGCTAAGCAGGGATGGTTGGAGGACAAATGTAAGGATGTAGAGGCCTATCTCACTAAGGGTAAGATAGATACCGCCTACAGGAAAATTAAAGAGACCTTTGGAGATAAGAGAACGACTTGTATGAATATCAAGAGCTCAGATGGAAACCCAGTTCTAAGCAAAGAAGGGAAAGCAGAAAGGTGGAAGGAGTATATAGAGGGTCTATACAAGGGCGATGTACTTGAGGACAATATTATGGAAATGGAAAAGGATGTAGATGAAGATGAAATGGGAGATATGATACTGCGTGAAGAGATTGACAGAGCACTGAAAGACCTGAGTCGAAACAAGGCCCCCGGAGTAGACAATATTCCATTGGAACTACTGACGGCCGTGGGAGAGCCAGTCCTGACAAAACTCTACCACCTGGTGAGCAAGATGTATGAAACAGGCGAAATACCCTCAGACTTCAAGAAGAATATAATAATTCCAATCCCAAAGAAAGCAGGTGTTGACAGATGTGAAAATTACCGAACTATCAGTTTAATAAGTCACAGCTGCAAAATACTAACACGAATTCTTTACAGACGAATGGAAAAACTAGTAGAAGCCAACCTCGGGGAAGATCAGTTTGGATTCCGTAGAAACACTGGAACACGTGAGGCAATACTGACCTTACGACTTATCTTAGAAGAAAGATTAAGGAAAGGCAAACCTACATTTCTAGCATTTGTAGACTTAGAGAAAGCTTTTGACAATGTTGACTGGAATACTCTCTTTCAAATTCTGAAGGTGGCAGGGGTAAAATACAGGGAGCGAAAGGCTATTTACAATTTGTACAGAAACCAGATGGCAGTTATAAGAGTCGAGGGGCATGAAAGGGAAGCAGTGGTTGGGAAGGGAGTAAGACAGGGTTGTAGCCTCTCCTCGATGTTGTTCAATCTGTATATTGAGCAAGCAGTAAAGAAAACAAAAGAAAAATTCGGAGTAGGTATTAAAGTTCATGGAGAAGAAATAAAAACTTTGAGGTTCGCCGATGACATTGTAATTCTGTCAGAGACAGCAAAGGACTTGGAAGAGCAGTTGAACAGAATGGACAGTGTCTTGAAAGGAGGATATAAGATGAACATCAACAAAAGCAAAACAAGGATAATGGAATGTAGTCTAATTAAGTCGGATTAGGAAATGAGGCACTTAAAGTAGTAAAGGAGTTTTGCTATTTGGGGAGCAAAATAACTGATGATGGTCGAAGTAGAGAGGATATAAAATGTAGGCTGGCAATGGCAAGGAAAGCGTTTCTGAAGAAGAGAAATTTGTTAACATCCAGTATTGATTTAAGTGTCAGGAAGTCATTTCTGAAAGTATTCGTATGGAGTGTAGCCATGTATGGAAGTGAAACATGGACGGTTAATAGTTTGGACAAGAAGAGAATAGAAGCTTTCAAAATGTGGTGCTACAGAAGAATGTTGAAGATTAGGTGGGTAGATCACGTAACTAATGAGGAGGTATTGAATAGGATTGGGGAGAAGTTTGTGGCACAACTTGACTAGAAGAAGGGATCGGTTGGTAGGACATGTTCTGAGGCATCAAGGGATCACCAATTTAGTACTGGAGGGCAGCGTGGACGGTAAAAATCGTAGAGGGAGACCAAGAGATGAATACACTAAGCAGATTCAGAAGGATGTAGGTTGCAGTAGGTACTGGGAGATGAAAAAGCTTGCACAGGATAGAGTAGCATGGAGAGCTGCATCAAACCAGTCTCAGGACTGAAGACCACAACAACAACAACATGCAAAACTGTATTCCACTTTGTGACAGACACACAAGAAGGGTCTGCCATGGTTGCACGTCTTTAATTGCCTTCAGTGATGAACTGGTCTGCCCATAATATAATTTACAAAATATTCTACCAGATGTGCAGAATAGTCAATCAATGCACAGTGAAGGGTCATAAAATGTTGTGGCAACATCAAAAAATTTTGGCAGAGTGTAAAGTGCTGTAGTTCACTGAATAATTGCGATAGAATTGAAAAACTTGGTGAGGTAGTTCAAGACAGTTCAGTTGTGCATGTTCCATACATTTTACTTTATTTAAGTCACTACTTTTGCTCCAAGTAGCACTTGGTCATCAAGAAATGTTGAAGTGACAAAATTTTTCCCATGTTCGCTTAGTTCTTTTAGGAAGCTGTCTTTCTTCATGACATTTTTGTCTTCTTTGTAAAATGTGCTGGTTTTATCACTTTTAGGTTTGTAGGTATGCAAAAAAACCATGCCACTTACATATGGGAAAAATATTAGCATGAAAAATTTATTAACCACTTTAAGAGTCAGTAAGATCAAAAATATGAGTCAAATTATATGAGACTTGCAGAATGTGCATAGTGCAATCTGTGGAATCCTTTTGCCATGTTTTGCAGCTTTATCACAATTATTCACTGAAATAAGCACTTCAGATTTGGCCATAACTTTTTAAATATGCCCAGACATTTCGTCACCCTTCACTTCAGAGGAGTGCGGCTCAGTGGTTAATAGCCAGATTACAGATCCGAAGTCAGGGATTCAGCCACTGGTCAGTCTTAGAATTTTTATGTTCGCTTGTCACTTCTTTCACCTCGGTTGATATTCGTTAGTATGAAAAATGCTGAGTTGCAGAGCATTTTTTTTGGAATCAACATAAAATTGTAGGTCCCCGTATCACTGTCTGGGTAAGTTAGTTCATAGGTCAGAGGAAGCTCTGTGGTATTCAGCCTTTGAGCTGATGACAGCTTTAGTTTTTTAGCACTTATGAGGCCCGTACTCATATAGTATAGATATTAGTGGGCAAGAAATTTGTCGTCTTCCTGTAATCATTTAGCGAACTTGCTCACAAAATTTTAACACAGTCTGAGAGTGGTACAGTAATTGTCACTTGCACAATGTAAGGATCGGCCTGTTCTTCAAATTTAGTGGGTATGTCATAGCTAACTGAACCTACATCATAGTTAACAATAAGTGTATTGAGAGCTCATCTTCCATTTGATGTTTCTGTTTTATTTTGCACTTTATTAAAGGCTTACCTTATAAAATAAATTTTTTTTAATGAAGGGTAATTGGTTGTCTTGTTTTTCAGACAAATCTTCTACAGGCCTCATTACATCACATATTTGAGGAGGTGCGCTATGAGACAAATACGAGCCATGTTGAAGAGTATGGCGATTTGAATTTAGGATCTATGCGTGCAGCTGATTTTATGGGTTTCACAGACCATCATAAACAGCCATCACCATTGCCAACTGAAGGATGTGAGCAGATGGTAAAAAAATACTAATGATAATTTGTATGTTACATTAACTAAAAAAACTTAAAAATTTACTCTTAATTTCAAACCATAGTGACCACAAGCAGTGGCTGTGTGTGTGTGTGTGTGTGAGAGAGAGAGAGAGAGAGAGAGAGAGAGAGAGAGAGAGAGAGAGAGAGGGAGTGAGTGAGGGGAGGGGGGATGGGGGGAGGGGATAGGTGCTTGTATGAATGTTTTTGTAGTTTCTATTTACGAAGAAGGCCGAGTTACCTAAAAGTTCAAATGTTTAGTAGTCTTTTTAATTGTGTGTGTCTCAACGCCTCCTCTGTGCTGAGTAGTAATCTACAAGGGGCTTTCAATAAGTTACGCAACACTTTTTTTTTTCCCAATTTCAGTTAAAATTTGCAGAATTTCTTGTGGGACATCATGGAATATTCCCACTTCTGCCCGTTCGTGAAGTTCCGATAGGAGGCGGTGCCATAAGTAGCCTTCAAAATAGCATGTGTAATGAAGAAATGTTCCAAAAAAAGACCTCTCATTGTGTGGCTTTTGGCTGAAAACCAGAGTATCGTAGATATTTGTAGGGGCTTGCAGAATGTCTAGAGAGACCCAACAGTGAACAAAAGTATGGTGAATCATTGGGTGAGGTGTCTGTTATCATTGCAACGAGGTTGCGCAGACTCGTCTGATCTCCCACGTACCGGCCCGCCCCACACAGCTGTGACTCCTGCAGTGTCGGAACATGTGGACAGTCTCATTTGTGGTGATTGATACATCACAATCGCACACCTCACTGCACAGCTATACGTCTCTGTTGGTAGTGCTGACACACTCGTCCACCAATTAGGGTACTCAGAGGTGTGTGCTGTCTCGGTTCCTCACTGTCTAGCAGAAGACCATCTGTGTGGAGCTGGCTGCACAAATTGTCATCATAAGCCTCATAATGCTTGTTGTGACAATTTTTTGTCGAACATCATCACATGCAATGGAACATAGGTTCATCGCATTGAACTGGAAACAAAACAGCAGCCTACGGAGTCTTCTGAAGAAAAAGTTAAGAGCTGCACCCTCAGCCAGTAGTCGTGACAGTGGTCTTCTAGGATTCTGAAGCCGTTATTGTGCTTTGATGTCTCCCCTTGCACAGTTGTAGTGTGTTGTGTATTGTCTTACTCTCAGCAAATTGAAAAAACAACTTCATTGTGTTCCAGAATGAGATTTTCACTCTGCAGCGGAGTGTGCACTGATATGAAACTTCCTGGCAGATTAAAACTGTGTGCCTGACCGAGACTCGAACTCGGGACCTTTGCCTTTCGCGGGCAAGTGCTCTACCATCTGCTGTGAGGACCGGGTGTGAGTCGTGCTTCGGTAGCTCAGATGGTAGAGCACTTGCCCACGAAAGGCAAAGGTCCCGAGTTCGAGTCTCGGTCGGGCACACAGTTTTAATCTGCCAGCAAGTTTCATATCAGCGCACACCCCACTGCAGAGTAAAAATCTCATTCTGGAAACATCCCCCAGGCTGTGGCTAAGCCATGTCTCTGCTATATCCTGTCTTTCAGGAGTGCTAGTTCTGCAAGGTTCGCAGGAGAGCTTCTGTAAAGTTTGGAAGGTAGGAGACGAGATACTGGCAGAAGTAAAGCTGTGACAACCGGGCGTGAGTCGTGCTTCAGTAGCTCAGATGGAGAGCACTTGCCCGCGAAAGGCAAAGGTCCCGAGTTCGAGTCTCGGTCGGGCACACAGTTTTAATCTGCCAGGAAGTTTCATTTTGTTCGTTGCCACAAAGATGCAAATGAACTTCCCCTTCACCGTGATAATGCGAGGCCTTACACGAGTCTGCTCACCCGAGAGTGGCTACAAAACTTCACTTTACTGTTCTTCCTCATCCACCCTACAGCCCAGATCTCACATCTTCCAACTTCCATCTGTTTAGCTCAATGAAGAATGCACTCCGTGGGAAGCAGTATGTGGATGAAAGAGAGGTTATTGATGCAGCAAGATGTTGGCTTCTTTGTCAACCAGTAGAATGTTACCATGCAGGCAGACAGCCCCTCATAGTAAGGTGGAGTACACCTGTCAAATGAATGGAGATTATGTTGAAAAATAGGGTTTTGCCACCAAAAGAGTGGCAATAATATGGTATATTGGAATCCTGAATAAGACCAACCAGTTTCCAGGAGAAAAGTGTTGTATTATGTATTGAATGTCTCTTTTATCCTTTTCATAATATTCTAGCTGGTTTTTATCCACATGTTACCTCATAAACAAAACTTCTCAAAAATTGTTCTTAATGATGTATTTAGAAGTTCTAGCAGACTAGGCTTCTTACTGCATACTTCTGTTGACTGTGGCTTTTTGCTGTTTACTTTTTTCCTATCTACTAGCTATTTACAAATTACTACTCGAGTAGCTAGAGATTATAGGACCCTTATGTACGGGATCGAACAGAATCATTGAGAGGATTTTCGCTGGTGTTTTGCCAGATATTTGTAATTCTGTTTTTGCAACGTGAGATGATGTTGGCTCATACAAATATTGCTTATCACAGATTTTTGCGAAGCCCACTGTCATAAGATAATGTCAGGTTTGTTTTCATTACAAACAAAATGTTCGTTAAACAGAATTTTATGTGCCCATTAGATAGGGCAGTCCGTTATTAGTCTAGTGCAATATCTGGTTTAGCCGTGTATTAATAGGGACAGTAAAACGTGAAAAATAAACATATTCCAGCAGCAATAGAGCAGTGTTGCTAGGTTGTGGTAGCAGACAGAATGAGACAGCATGGCACACGATACGGGTCCAGCAGGACTAGGAAGAATTTGTAAACAAATGTTTACAGTTATAACAAGTGCTATAGGGCACTGGAGCTGGCTGTGGACATACCTCAGCCTTCTTCCTGCCACACCACATTGTAGACTACAACATGTACCCACCTTCAGAAACAACAGATGAGCTTTTGTTTAAGGATGAGTGCTGCCAGTGCACTTCTATATTAACATCTTGTTTAATTGTTGTTGCTGAAGTGGATCTCCCTTTCTCGATTCCTTAGTGCAATTTGTATTCATTTACATATGTGTAATGAGATTGCCAAGGAGGCAGCTCAGTTATATAGAGTGAGAAGGGAGAAACCTTTGTGAAGACACATTTTGGGATGCAGTAGAATGAACTCGATGTACTGGGGACTTGCACCCAGTAAAGCAGCTTGTGCGAAACTAAAACAATGCCCTGAATTGGATGTGATACTTGCAAGGATGTGATACTTGCAAAGACACAAAGAAGTATGTGGACACTCATTAGAGTGTTACAAATTTCACGCAGCATGGTGCACTGAGTTTGAAAGACTCAAAAATGCACCTGTACTGCTAGCATGTGAACCAAAAGCTTTCAGTGGAGGACTGGGCTGATTGGCTAATCTTTTGTGACTAAACATTAAACAAATCTATTGATTTTCATAAAGGCAAGTAAATGTTTTGCAGCACTAGTTTGCCAGATCATTCTGTGGAATGCTATGGGGCTTCTGTGAAACCCCACTGGCTGCAGGAGACAGATAATCAACACAAATAGATCATCAATTGCTGTGGCTGTGCTTAGCATTTTAAGGCAGCTTCCTTGAAAACAGACAGCCTGCTCTACTCAAGATATTGAATTACGGTGGAGGTGGCAGATGATATGGATGCAACAGGATGGTGCACCTAGCCAGTGCACTGTACCTGCACACCAAGAGGCACAGATTCTCTTTCCCAATACAGCAGTAGACAGACATAGATGCTGCATGGCTAGCAAGCTCACATTATCTGTCCTTCCTCAACTTCCACTTCTTGGGGCCAATAAAGGATAAGTGAACACACAACAATGTGAAAACGGTGAAGGGATGAAAAATCACATCAGACAGGACATTTCTGCACTTGATGGGTCCTATGATGTACTGCCTGTAAAAGCTAGCAGCTTTTCTAGACTTCAAAGATGTTTGAGAACAAAACTGTGGTTTATTTGAGTACCTACTGTAAGGAACTGAATTACACTCAAATAGTGATTAATTTTGCTCTCTCTCTCTCTCTCTCTCTGTGTGTGTGTGTGTGTGTGTGTGTGTGTGTGTGTGTGTCCAAGCATTTGCTGGCTACTTTATGTCGACTGGAATTTGTAATTACTTTTTTATGTGAGTGTACTGTTAATGGATCACATGTGTGTCCATCCAAGCATTTGTTGACTACTTTACGTCGACTGGAATTTGGAATTAATTTTTTATGTGATGTGGACTGTTAATGGATCACATGTCCAATACAAAGAATTAGTGATAACTCTCGTTGTTGATTGTGGAATGCAAATCAGATACAGAAAGTTGCTTTTGTAATAAGGAATTTATCGGTCAAACCTCATTGCAAAAGTATAGTCTTGCCACTCTCAGTGCAATAACTAAGCTAAAGTAATTTTTTCATCTACATTGTGCTATGTTTTCTTAATCCCAAAAATTTCATGTGGGGGAAGGTACAGAAGCCGAAACACTAGGCTGTGCTGTGAAATCAGCTTGAAACTGATGGCTTATTGGGCACTATTACTACTGTGGCTTTCTGAATTTCTCTCAGCGAGTGTCTTATGCTGTTGCTTACAACAGACGCCAAAAGTTTGGTAAAAATTTGTTCGCCATGTTTTCATTTCCCCATCTTGTGTGTTGCCCTGCCACACACAATCTGCTTATCACCATGCAGCATTGCTACTCTGTCGCTGCTGTAGTATGGTTATTCATCATGTTTTACTGTTGCTGTTAATACACATTGCTAAATTGAATATCACACAAGGCTTATTGTGGACCACTGTATTGAATGGGGTCTTAAAATTCTTTCTTAAAAATAATTTTGTTTGTAACTGGAAACAAATGGACACTTTCCGTAGTGGGTATTACATGAGAGACATTATGAGCAGTATTTGTTTTGGTTGACTCCAGTGAGACATTGCAAATAATTAAATTTCAAATTTCTGCCAAAACATGAGATAAAATTCTTCTGATGGTTCTTAGAAGAGAAACCTTGTATGATTTATTCATCCAACAAATTGAAGTTAATAAATGACTGTGTGCTTATCTTGGGGTAATTGGATTCTTTTATGATGATCCACAGTTATATTATGTAGCTTTGCCACAGCGTCAGTTCAGATACAGCTAAAGAAAATGATGACAACCGGTAGAATACTCAGTGGAAAATTGAAAATGAAAATGAAACATGAGCCTGATAGTACTATTAAATTCAGTATATTTGTTGGTAAGACTGCAACAATTTCTGAGTGTTTCATTTAATCTAACAATGGAAAATCCATGATAGGATAAAACAATATTATGAGAAGGAAAGTTGCTACTCACCATATAGCGGAGATGCTGAGTCTCAGATAGGCTGAGTCTCAGATAGGCAAAACAAAAAGACTTCTTCAACAATAGATACACATACGGTTGCCCCCCCCCCTCCCCCCCACACACGCAAATGCAAGTCACAACCATGTTGCATTTGTGTGTGTGTGTGTGTGTGTGTGTGTGTGTGTGTGTGTTCAGAAAGAGAAAGGGGAGTCTGTAAAGTAGCCAGAAAAAACAGCAATGTGGAATCACATTAGTATTGCGCATATTGTATTAGTGGAAGTTGGTGCATCAGTCTGTAAATATATCTAGCTTTGTTATGAAAGTGGCTTGTGTAAATAGGAAAATGATAGGAGTCCAGCAATATTGAAATTGTTACGTTAAGGCAGATGGGATGAATTTATTGCTAAATCAGAGCCACAAAATTGGTCATTATTTGTGTGCATTTAAGTCCTCCAGCTAAGATGCACATTAATCCATCCTGACAGTCATCCGACTGTGATGATGATTCGTCACTTGGCCAGGATTGTATTAAATATGGTGCAGGTCGTCCCAGTCTTTGGATTTTTGTGATTATACCCTACGTTGCAGTATTTTGAATTTCTAATTCTGTAGAGACCAAGCTTATTGGCTTTCAACTTAATTTTCAACTAATTTGTGTTTGTTTTATTGCCACAAGGTCTCCATCATTTCACTTAAAAGATTTCTTCTGACATCAGTTGTAGCTGTGACAGTTCTGTTGTTGACCGAGCGAGGTGGCGCAGTGGTTAGCAAACTGGACTCACATTTTGGAGGACAACGGTTCAAACTTCCGTCTGGCCATCCTGATTTAGGTTTTCTGTGATGTCTCTAAATCGCTTGAGGCAAATGGTGGGATGGTTCTTTTGAAAGGGCATGGCCGACTTCCTTCCCCATCCTCCCCTAACCCAATGGGACTGATGACCACGCTGTTTGGTCCCCTCCCACAAATCAATCAATCGGTCAGTCAATCTGTTGTTGAGGTGTTACTTCTTTACCCCATGTAACATGCCATAATCTGGACATTTTTGTAATACAGCACCTGCAGAGCCTTCTTTGCTGCATTAGTGTGTACTTTGATTGTGTGTTTTTAAAACTGGGCTGATGGAAGGATGTTGTAAAGCATCTAGAATGCATGTCTCTGCTATTATTCAACCTTGGATTCCTGGTTATTTCTCAGTAAATCACCCATGGATTTTGCACTTACAGGGTAATTTGAAAGAAACTTCCTAACATATCCTGTTAATACAACGAAACTTTGTATTCTTGCAGTATAGATTGGTTCTGCATATTTTGAAAGGCTTCTGTCTTCTCAGAATGATATGTGATTCCTCCACATCCTATAACATATAAAAAAAACTCAAGAGTTCCATTCAAGACCTATCATTTTGCCACACTTTTTCGAAGCTGCAGTCTGCCCTAGTTTTCAGTGCTAAACCAAGCAACTGCAGTGTCACACCCTCATCATCCATGTAAGTAATTACAATCTTCTCTTAAGCCAATGCCTAAAAAGAACAGTGTTTATAAAACACTGGAAAACTGCAGGAGAATTTGATAATCAGAAATAACTTTCCTGAACAGGAACTACCCAGAGTCACAAGCACAGTATACTTTTGCCATTTATCATTAGTGCCACTCTGAAAAATTTCACTATTGAGGCCTTGTGTGCAAAACACGCGGGTATCTTTCAGTTTATTTAAAAGATCTTCCACAAGGGCAATAAGTCTTTGACTTTAATTTTCTGTATTCTATACAGGAGCAATGCTTTTCAAATTTCTTTTTTACAACTATGGCCTGATTAATGTACAATATTTGGATGAACTTGGTTCAATAATTCCTCGATCAGGCCACACCGTGGTATCATTAGTGTCCCCAAGTGGAAGATGTAATTTGTTGGTGCTCTAAGATTTCCTCTATTTTCTATGTAGTAAACTAACATTACAGAGTTCATCTTTGCGATGCTAGTGTAGGTGTCACAAATACAGCCAGCTAAAAATGCATGCATTCACAAGTTAATTTAATTGTATGAGCCACCTTTCGGATTTTGGTCTGTGTAACAGCATGTGCCAGATAGGTCTGATTCAGAATTCTACGTTCTAATATTTTACTGTTCATCCTTTTATTAATTATGTCAAGGCCTGTATTTATCATGATGTATAGTGTATTTTTGAGCATTTGCAAAAGCTGCACTAAATTTGTACATGTTTAACTTTAAACTAACTTTGTGAATTTTATAACCTTTTGCTAACAGAAGGCACTGAGGTATGAAATGAAAAAAGACCTGAAATAATGTAAATGGTCAACATATTGCAGTCCATATTTTCCATTGAGATAATGTATTATAAATTATTTTTAATAAATATATGCAACTGTTGTTCGCATGATGTATTCCACATCATAAATGTCTATCATATATTTAATCTATGGAACATATAACTAGGCATGTGAAATGTACCTGGATGCTCTCTTCTCATATGTCTTCAGGACTGAGCCTGAAGCATTTTTCCTATCAACTACCTTTGTAAAATTTATTGATGGAATGTAGATAGGCAGCCACTCAACATTTTGTGATGCAGTGATCAGTTGGTGGGCATATAAACAAATAGAAACTAATCTTACAGGCAATATTGCTTCTCTCTCTCTCTCTCTCTCTCTCTCTTTCACACACACACACACACACACACACACACACACACACACACACACGCACACACCAGGAAGATGTAGCCATGTACGGATGTGTTTATTTGTGTTGGTAGTTTTCAATTTCATTAGCTCTGAGGAAGGAAATTGTCCAAAAACTTGGTGATTATTTCAGCCTTGTTAATGTATGTGTGATGGCCTGGTGCCTCTCACTGTATGGTGACTGGGTACTTTTACTCCTTTCATTATTAGCTGTTACATCTAGAACTTTCCACTAACATATTGATTTAGTGTTGGCCTGTTTTCTATGTAGCAGTCTGTGCTTATTGATGTGGATTTTCTTCATCTGAAGCAACCTTGTTGTGGTCTTCAGTCTGAAGACTGGTTTTATGCAACACTCCATGCTGCTCTATTCTGTGCAAGCCTCTTCATCTCTGAGTAATTAGTGCAACCTACATCCATTTGAGCCTGCTTGCTACATTCATCACATGGTCTTCCTCTACAATTTTTACCCCCAACCCCTTCTCCCATACACACACACACACACACACACACACACACACACACTCACACTCCACTTCATTACCAAAATGATGATTCTTTCACAGTTAAGGTGGTGTCCTATCAGTTGAACCTTTCTTTTAGTTAAGTTGTACCATAAATTTCTTTTCCCCCCCAATATGATTCAGTAACTCCTTGTTAGTTACTCAATCTACCCATCTAATGTTCAGCATTTTCCTGTAGCACCACCTTCTATTCTCTTCTTGACTGAACTTCTTATCTTCTATGTTTCACTTCTGTACAAAGCTACAATCCAGACAAATAATTTCAGGAAAGACTTCCTAACACTTAGATTTAAATTAGATGTTAACAAATTCTTCTTTTTCATGAATTGTTTTGTGCTGTAGCTACAGTTCAATTGTTTTATCTTGGCAGTTCACGCATGCCCGCCCAGACGCTGGAGATTGCTGCGTTGCCAGTTGTAAGCGCCAAGAGAAGTAGCGCCATAGTATAATTCGCAAACTTACATTTAGGGGGGAGCGCGCAGTTTATGAAGTAAAGCCACCACGACCACATTAACTCTTTCGCCGCTAGAGAGACGTGCTCCCTGCATTCTGCGATGTGTGCGATTTTGTCATCATTGCACTGCTTGCCTGTGCAGACACATGGTTTTTCGACTGCTTTGACACTTTATCATTCGATTTCACAAAAACTATTTGGCCCAAAAATTTAATTTTTACACATCTTCTTGACTGATACCTTCCCCCCATAAATGACTTAATTTTGTTTTGATGTTCAACGCAGTTATTGTGCAGCATTAGATGTAGTAAACCATTGCACAAAATTTTGAAGAGTTTGCAGAGGTAAAAGTCCATAGCGTATACTTTCCATATGGTCGATTTTAGTTGCCACTAGAAATTTCAAAAAATGACATTCAAACGAATAAAATTCATGAAGTAAGACACTTTGATATTGTTTTTAAATAAAGAAAATATTAAGCACCGATCAAGGTTTGAACTCGGAACCTTTCGCTTAGCAGCTATACACTTTAACCATTACGCTAACGCAGCTCTTCGTTTAATATATTACCCGGAGGACTTTAAAATTTCACGCAATATACCGACAAACAGTGTTGGTATGATTATGAATTACTCACATTTTGTCGAAGTACAATAGGAAATAATCAATGACCGCTGTTCTTTATTGCGAAAAAGCGGTTAGTGAGAATGATACAAACACCTTTCCTTGCTATCGCCTGAATTAGGAGGTTTATTGCTTGTTTGGTTTAATTAATTAATAGAATATGAAGCAATTGGTATAAAAATGCTTTTTCCAAACTTTCTATAAAAGAAAATCTGCTATCAAGACATTGCTTTTGTTCAATTACTTTATTTATGACTGAATGTTTCTTAAACTGAAGACACTCGTCTGTGCTCTGCACTGCAGTCGAGCTCTGACAATGTTGTTCTCTGTTCATTGGCTGACTGTGTTTTGTGACGTCAGATGCACAGAACGAGCCTAAACTCGGCTGCCGTCATAAATGACGCGCACTTTAGTCTGCATTTTATATGCTCTCTGCTTTGGCCATCACCAGTTATTCTACTGCTCAGATAGTAAAACGCATCTACTACCTATAGTGTCTCATTTCCTAATCTAACTCCTTCAGATTGCCTATATAATTTTACTAAATCCTTTCAAGACACTATCCATTCCATTCAACTGGTCTTCTAAGCCCTTTGCTGTCTCGGGCGGAATTTTAATGTTAGCGAGCCTCAAAAGTTGTATTTTGTTCCAGTGAACTTTAATTCCCTTTCCAAATTACTTTTGGATTTCTGCTTGCTCACTGCATGGATTGAACAACATAGGACATATGCTATACCCTTGTCTCACTCCCTTCTCATCTACTGCTTCCCTATCATGTCCTTTTACCCCTATAATAGCAGTCCAGTATCTGTACAGATTGTTAATAACCTCTCACTCCATGCATTTTATCTTTACCGCCCTCATAATTTCGAAGAGTGCATTCCATTCAGCATTGTCAAAAGCTTTCTGTAAATCTACAAATGTAGTTTTGCTTTCTTGTACTCATTTTCTAAGGTAAGTTGCCAGTTCAATAGTGCCTTGTGAATCCCTACAGTTCTCTGGAGCTCATTCTAATATTGCTGAGGTCAGCTTCTGCCAGCTTTTTTATTCTTCTGTAAACTGATAGTTCTAATAATGTTCGCACTTGACAGCATGTGCCGTTTTAGGAATTTGAATTATTTCATTCTTCTTGATGTCCATGGGTATTTCACAGGTGTCGAATATCTCGTTCACCAAGTGGAATAGTTTTTCATGGCCGGCTATCTCAAGGGTCTCAGTAATTCTGAGGAAATGTCATTACCCCAGAGGCCTTGTTTTGATGCAGGTTGTTTGGTGCTCTGTCAGATTAATATTGCCTTCAAGTTTGTTTTCTCTTGCATAGCCCTCTACACCAGATGATTCAAAAAGAAATAACAGGTTTCAGTTGTTTACATAAACTATAAAAGGTAGAAACACATTGTGCATGTCACGGGATAGAGGAAGAGTTGAGATTTTGTCCCAGCTGCACTGTTGTTTGTACATCGCAACAATGAAGTCACTCCGTTGTTAGCTGCTTTTGCCCTCCCAGGTCACCAGACCTCACACCTTGTGATTTTTTTCTGTGGGGGTACATAAAAGACAGAGCCTTTGTCCCACCAATGGCAGCTACTTGTCAATAGCTCAGGGATTGAACCGCTGAAGCTGCCATTTTGATAAACGAAGACCTGTTGATTCATGTGTGGAATGAAATGTGCTACTGTTACAATGTTTCTTGAGCAACGCATGGTGCTCATGTTGAGTATGGTATAGTGTCTGTGCAAACATAAAACTTCGAACCTTCCTCTACACAGTGACATGCACAATGTGTGACTAGTTTTCATAGTTTATAATGAAAAATAGAAATCTGTTGTTCTTTTAGAATAAATCTGTTATGTTCCTCCCATCTTTCCGATTTCCCTGTTTTGCCTAGTAATGGCTTGCCGTGTGAGCTCTTGGTATTCGTACAGCTGCTTCATTTTTCTCTGAAAGTCTCTTTGATTTTCATATATGCGGCATCTATCTTTTCGCCAGTTATGGATGCATCTACATCCTTGTATTTCTCCTCTAGCCATTCATGCTGTGTTTGTTGTTTCGCACTTCCTGTCAGCATCATTTTTAGTCATCTGTATTACCTTTTGCAGTATTTATTAGATGCATTTTTATATTTTTTCCTTTAATCAGTTAGGTTCAATATCTCGTGTATTATCCATGGAGTACAACTTGGCTTTTTATTTTTGCCTATTTGACTCTTTCCTGCCTTCAGTGTTTCATCTCACAAGGTTGCCCATTTATCTTCTATTTCGTTCATTACCCCTATTTTAGTCAATCATTTCATAATTCTCTCCGTAAAATTCAGAACGACGTGTTGTTCTTTCAACTTACCCAGATCTCATGTCCATAATTTCCTACCTTTCTGCAATTTTTTCAGCTTTAATATTCTGTTCACAACCAATAAATTATGGTCAAATTCCACATCTGCTCCTGGAAATGTCTTCATTTTAAAATCTAGTTTCAAAATCTCTGTCTTTGCACTATGTAATGTATTTGAAATGTACATCTACATACATTCTCCACAAGCCACTGTACAGTGCGTGGTGGAGGGTAGCGTGCAGCAGTAATAGTCATGTTCTTTCCTGTTCCACTCACAAATAGAGCAAGGAAACAACAACAGTCTATACGTATCTGTATGCGCCCTAATTTCTCGTATCTTATTTTGGTCCTTATGCAGAATGCATTTTCGCTGTGGCAGAATTGTTCTGCAGGCACTTCAAATGCCGTTTCTCTAAATTTTCTCAATATTGGTCCTTGAAAAGAATGTAGCCTTTCTTCCAGGGATTCCAATATGTATTCCTGAAGAATCTTAGTAATACTTGCAAGCTGATCGAACCTAATGGTAACAAATCCAGCAGCCCGCCTCTGAACTGTTGTGATGTGTTCCTTTAATCTGACAAGGTGCGGATTCCAAACATTTGAACAGTACTCAACAGCAGTATCTTTTACAGATGATCCACACTTTTCTAAAATTCCCCCTATAAATCAAAGTTGACCATTTGCCTTTCCTACCACAATTCTCTTAAGCTCATTCCCCATTTCATATTGCTTTGAAACGTGACACCCAAATATTTAAACAATGTGACTGTGTTGAGCAGCATGCTACTAATGCCATATCTCAACATTACAGGTTTGTTTTTCCTAATCAACTCCATTAACTTACATTTTTCTACATTTAGAGCTAGCTGCCATTCATCACACCAACTAGAAATTTTGTCCAATTCATCTTGTGTCCTCCTTCAGTCACTCATCTTCGACACCTTACCATACACCACACCATCATCAGCAGACATTCGCAGACTACTGCCCACCCTGTCTGCCAGATCATTTATGTATATAGAAAATAATAGTGGTTCTATCACACTTCCCTGGGGAACTCCTGATTATACCCTTGTCTCTGATGAAAACCACTGTTGAGGACAACATACTTAGTTCTGTAACTCAAGAACTCTTAGAGCCATATCTGGGAACCTATTTCATCTGTTCATATCTTCGTTAATAGTCTGCAGTGGGGCAGCATGTCAAATTGTTTTCAGAAATCTAGAAATATGGAATCTGCCTGGTGACCCTCGTTTATAGTTTGCAGTATATTGTGAGAAAAGGGCAAGGTGAGTTTTGCATGAGCGATGCTTTCTAAAACCTTGCTGGTTCATGGACAGAAGCTTTTCAATCTTTAGAAAATTTATTATATTCAGACCCTGACTATGTTCTGGAATTCTGCAGCAAATTGATCTTGCAGATAACGGTCTATAATTTTGCAAGTCCATTCTTTTACCCCGATGTTATTCAATCTCTATATTGAGCAAGCAGCGAAGGAAACAAAAGAAAAATTCGGAGTAGGTATTAAAATCCATGGAGAAGAAATAAAAATTTTGAGGTTCGCCGATGACATTGTAATTCTCTTAGAGACAGCAAAGGACTTGGAAGAGCAGTTGAAAGGAATGGATAGTGTCTTGAAAGGAGGATATAAGATGAACATCAACAAAAGCAAAACGAGGATAATGGAATGTAGTCGAATTAAGTCGGGTGATGGTGAGGGAATTAAATTAGGAAATGAGACACTTAAAGTAGTAAAGGAGTTTTGCTATTTGGGGAGCAAAATAACTGATGTTGGTCGAAGTAGAGAGGATATAAAATGTAGTCTGGCAATGGCAAGGAAAGCATTTCTGAAGAAGAGAAATTTGTTGACATCGAGTACAGATTTAAGTGTCAGGAAGTCGTTTCTGAAAGTATTTGTATGGAGTGTAGCCATGTATGGAAGTGAAACATGGACGATAAATAGTTTGGACAAGAAGAGAATAGAAGCTTTCAAAATGTGGTGCTACAGAAGAATGCTGAAGATTAGATGGGTAGATCACATAACTAATGGGAAGTATTGAATAGGACTGGGGAGAAGAGAAGTTTGTAGCACAACTAGACTAGAAGAAGGGATCGGTTGGTAGGACATGTTCTGAGGCATCAAGGGATCACCAATTTAGTATTGGAGGGCAGTGTGGAGGGTAAAAATCGTAGAGGGAGAGCAAGAGATGAATACACTAAGCAGATTCAGGAAGATGTAGGTTGCAGTAGGTACTGGGAGATGAAGGAGCTTGCACAGGATAGAGTAGCATGGAGAGCTACATCAAACCTGTCTCAGGACTGAAGAACACAACAACATACACAGGAGTCACATGCACTTTTTTCCAGTCACTTGGGACTTTGGGCTGGGAGAGATTCATGATAAATGCAAGCTAAATAAGGGCCTATGGAGTAGAGTAATCTAAAACTGAATAGTGATTCCATCTGGGTCTGGCGCATTATTTGTTTCCATCTCTCTCGGTGCTTAGAATCTTTGAAAAATGAAGCAAAAGCAAAGGAGGAGGAGAATAGGAATCCTACAAGAGAGGTTAGGAACATCCAACAAGAGGAGACGAGCGAGGAAGAAGACAGCTGCACTGCTGGACAACTAGTGACATCCATCGGAGAAATGCAGGAAACGGCACATAGCGGACAGAGGCAGATGGAAGACACACCTACAGGATCTGAGAAGAACTTCAGTGGAGACATTGGACTGGGGAGCTCTCTAGAAAAAGACGAAAATAACACGTAAATAGGTGAACTGAGGCATAAAGTGGAGGAGATAACTGATTTTCTTAAAAACCAACTAGAGATATTAATACAGGAGCAAATCTACATCTACATTTATACTCCACAAGCCACCCAATGGTGTGTGGCGGAGGGCACTTTATGTGCCACTATCATTACCTCCCTTTCTTGTTCCAGTCGCGTATCGTATGGTTCACAGGAAGAACGACTGCCGGAAAGCCTCCGTGAGCGCTCGAATCTCTCTAATTTTACATTCGTGATCTCCTCAGGAGGTGTAAGTAAGGGGAAGCAATATATTCGATACCTCATCCAGAAACGCACCCTCTCAAAACCTGGACAGCAAGCTACACCGCGATGCAGAGCGCCTGTCTTGCAGAGTCTGCCACTTGAGTTTGCTAAACATCTCCGTAACGCTATTACACTTACCAAATAACCCTGTGATGAAACGCGCCGCTCGTCTTTGGATCTTCTCTATCTCCTCTGTCAACCTGACCTGGTACGGATCCCACACTGATGAGAAATACTCAAGTATAGGTCAAACAAGTGTTTTGTAAGCCACCTCCTTTGTTGATGGACTACGTTTTCTAAGGACTCTCCCAATGACTCTCAACCTGGCACCCGCCTTACCAACAATTAATTTTATATGATTATTCCTCTTCAAATCGTTCCACATGCATACTCCCAGATATTTTACAGAAGTAACTGCTACCAGTGTTTGTTCCGCTATCTCATAATCACACGATAAAGGATTCTTCTTTCTTTGTATTCACAACACATTGCATTTGTCTATGTTAAGGGCCAGTTGCCACTCTGTGCAGCAAGTGCCTATCCGCTGCAGATCTTCCTGCATTTCGCTGCAATTTTCTAATGCTGCAACTTCTCTGTATACTACAGCATCATCTGCGAAAAGCCGCATGGAACTTCCGACACTATCTAGTAGGTTATTTATAGATATTGTGAAAAGCAATAGTCCCATAACACTCCCCTGTGGAATGCCAGAGGTTACTTTAACGTCTGTAGACGTATCTCCATTGAGAACAACCTGCTGTGTTCTGTTTGCTAAAAACTCTTCAATCTATCCACACAGCTGGTCTGATGTTCCGTAGGCTCTTACTTTGTATATAAAGAAAACTCTAGAAAAGGAAAGTCACCTAGAACCAGAGAAACCCAAAACTGGTGGAAAGAACATACAAACTAAGTACAAAAACAAAGTTACACCAGGGGGGACCGAAAATATACAGAAATCCTCTGCTCCAGCAACAAAATCAGCCACAAGTCCAAATCAATGAACATGAGCAACATAATAAAACCCGAAATCAGCTTAATGAACTTGAGGAACCAACTTGGAGTACTGTGGTAGGGGGGAGCTGGTATAGAAGAAACCAGAGTAAAAATAAAACCATAATGGACACAAAAAAAAGATGAAGAAATGCAAGCAGCAGAAACAGCAGCATGGCTATATATCGGTAACTTGAAGAGAACCATCACAACTGATACAGTAGTGTAATATCTCAACAAGAATGGAATACTGGGACAACTAGTATGTGAAGAACTGCGCACACTGGGCGACAAGTAGGCATTCCATTTGAAGATCTACAAATCACACAAGAACCAGAATTCTGGCCTGAAAACATAAAAGTACGTTGATTTCGTTTCTCAAGACGATCAATAGAAGAGGGAGCAGAGCTCAGCTAAACTAAGAAGAAAACCAGAAGAACAAGAAATAAAAGCAGTCTTTTGGAATACAGAGGGAATAAAAAGTGCTCTTAACCTAACACCAACAGACATTCTGCAAAACTCGGATCTTGCAATTCTAACAGAATAGACAGATAGACAACTGGCAACACAAAACATTTCTACAATTTTCACCTAATGGCAAAGAAAGGAGAAAGAGGATGACCCATGGGAGGAATATCTCCATCCTACTGAAATCCTGGATGACCCCCACCAAAAAAATCATAAAAGAAGACAATACAATTGCATCCTATTTTACACCACACACAAATGCTGTAGAAATAATCTCAACTGCAGAATAGACATGGAGAACTTTAAAACAAGACTAGTCTTTGACACCCTAGAAGAAGGTGGTTTCATCTACTGAACGATAGACAGATACCTACATATATATGCCACAGTGGGAGAAGCACCATTGATATCGCATTAACAAGAGGAGAAATAAAACAAAGTATTCAACCAATATGGCATGACTCCATCACTCCTATACGAAAGCACATTCCAATGAACATAAAAATAAACATCACATCACCACCAGCAAGAAAGACCCACCAAATCACACAAAGAAAAATAGATAGAGAAAAATTAACAAACCAGCAATAGAAACTTTAATAGATGAAGAAGACCTTTAAAAAGCAACAGACAAAATAGAAGTTGTCCTAAGAAATTCAGTGATACAAACAGGCCCAAAAACAAAGATGGCAAAAAGATGGTTCTGTGCTGAATGCTACAGCAAAAGGAACACTGTTCTAATAACACTCCACAGGTTCAGAAACCAGCACAATGAGGAAATATGCAAACTATATGCAGAAGAGAGGAGAATCTACAAAAAAACTAATAGAAGAGAAGAAAAAAGAATGCATAGAAAGAGAGGCAAAAAGAGAAGCGGATGAAGCAGAGAAAGATCCATACATAGCAGCAAGACCAAGAAGACTGGCTCATACACCAAATATAGACATGAAGGAATGGGAAGACCACTTCAGTAATATACTGAACAAACGAGGAATCAAAACAGCCCCAAAGAAAGAGAAACAACATCAAACAAAGGAAAAAGACAATGTATGGGAACCTCTAAATGAAGATGATGTAAAAGAAGTATTAAAAACACTGAAGAACAAGAAAGCAGCAGGATTCGAAAATATATATAATGAACTTATAAAAGATGTGAAAGAGGCTCTCCAACACATATGGATCAAACTATTCAACAAATGCCTGGAACTTGGAAGAATTCCGACCCAATGGAGACACTCGATAACAAAAGTTCTCTACAAAGGTAGAGGAGACCCAAAGGACACAAACAAGTACAGAGGCAAAGCCCTGGAAAATAGTCAGTTCAAGATGTTTTCAAAGATAATTACACAAAAAATGTAAGCTTGTGTGGACAGTCACCTCCCAGAACGACAAATGGGCTTCAGATCTGGAAGATCAACACTTACAGTAGTCAGGCTTCTTCTAAACAACATCGACAAAGCACTACAAAAGAAACAAATGTTCTACACAGTGTTCATAGATTTTACCAAAGCCTTTGACCTACTGGAAAGAGATCTCATAGCCCGATAACTGGAAAACACAATGGGAGAAAATAGTGTATGGGCAAGAATAATCAAGTTAATCCTCGAATACAACTTAATCACAATATCAGACAACTTCTCTTTTTCGAACCTCATTCTGCAATCGAACTGAGTCTTACAGGGTGACCCAATGAGCCCTTTGCTGTACATTCCTACCACTGAAGAAGTACTGCAAATTGGAGAAAATAAAGAAGAACATACACTGATGACATAGCTGTAGGATCAACAGATATACAGAAACTGCAGAAAATCATTGAGAAAATAGATAAATGGTGCAGTGAACACAAACTACACATAAACATGACAAAGACAGAAATAGTGATTTTCAGAAAAGGAGGCAAAACCCCAAAGGGATGGAAATCAACATCAGAGGACAAAAAATAAAAATCTCGTCAGACTTTTTTTTAAATACCTACAGGTGGCAAAGCAACCAACAGCCAAACGCTTCACAAAACGTACAACAGAATGTGCAGCCCAAGTAATAATAGCAATACAGAACATCAAAAACATCCACCTACTTAGTCTAGAAACGGCCATGAAATTATTCAACGCAAAAATCTTGCCAATCCTGGCCTATGGGTTGGAGGTTATATGGGACCACCTGACAGAAAAAAATCTAGAAATACTAGAAAAGGTAAAATCGACTTACCTAAAAAGTGCACTAGGTCTCTCAAAGACAACAAGATATAGACTAGTGTACCTGCTAGCGAGAGACACATTCCTAATTGAAGACATTAAACTTCGATATATGATGCCACACACCAGGGCTTCCAGAAATCAACTGAAGATCATGGAGGATAAACAAGAAAAAGTATGGCCGGAGTTCTATGGCACAGAAGCAATGACGAACCACTCGTGGACAGCACCAAACTTTGAACTGCAACATGTCTTAACTAGATTATCTATTCATGGCTTTCATCATCTAAATTGCAAAAACAAAACTTATCACGACCCAACCACAACATGCGTGTGTGAACTGTCTAACGAAGCCTGTGAACAATGTCACATAAAAATGTGCAGTAAAAGAGTGAAATATGCAAAAATATAAAATGTTAAGCAAAGTAACTGTATATGGCTATTTGGCTGCAATTTTATTAAATATATTAAAAAAAAAAAATCTCTCTTGATGCCAGGGACTCTGTGCGATACTAGGTTTGTTTAGTTCTCCTGGGTGAATGATTTCGTAAATACGAAATGGAAAACTTTGTCTTTCATTTTTCTATCTTCTGTTCCCACACCAGATGGTGAGTGAGTGAGTGAGTGAGTGAGTGGATGGAAGACTTACACTTGCTTAGCGAATTTACATAGAATAAGAATTTTCTGTTTCTCACCCAGATATTTTGCTAAGGTATGATGGTGACAGTTGTTATATGCTTCACACACAAATCTTTTCACAGACACATTAATGTCTACTAACCTTTGCCTGTCATCATTTGTGAATTCTTTTTTGAACCAAGAGTGCAACACCCTTTGCTCTCTCAGTATTTTCTGAATTTTGTTGTTAAACCACATGTGTCTTTTTCATCCTTAATCCACTTACTGGGCACATACTTGATCAGAGCACAATTTAAATCTGTTTAAACTTTGTCCATCATATTGCCATCATACTGGAACTAAATGATGTAAATTCATTGTTTAAGTGAGATGCCAACGACTGCTGATCAGCTCTTTCTAGCAGAAGCACTCTCCTTGCCTTCTTGACTGATTTATTAACTTTTGCAACTGCAGTTGCTTTGATATCATGATCACTAATTCCTCTCTATAATGATGCCATCAATTGACTTTGCTGGAGGACTTATACCTGCTCTGACTTTGCTGAAGGAACTGCCATCTGTTTACTCACATGGCAAATAGGTGAGGCCAGCCTCCACACTGGCTCTTTGTCTTGCATGACAAGAACTCGTTATCACATGCCACTCATCTGCTGTGAGGTTGGATTCACTGAACTGGTTACAATAGGAAGTACTCCAGCAGCAGAGCCTGTGTGCAAAGCAAGTGATACCCTAGGTGTCCCATGCAATGTGCCAGATTCACCGCCACCGCTACACCCTAAGGCAGCACGCTGTAGGTGGCTGACCATAGCTGTTCAACTGTTCGCGAACTGCAGGAGCTCCTCCTGCGTCTGCACATACCATGCACACATTCTACTTATTGTAGCAGGACTAACTGAAGAAGTACACTCCAAAAGCAGACATGTCACCAACAGATGCTAATGCCCTAATGGGCTGTGTAGCTGGCTGTTCAGAAGAAATGAAAACTATGCTACAGACTGCCTGAATTCAAACTTATAGTTAAAAACATGAGATGAAATCTTTTAAATAGAAAAACATCCACTAAATCTTCCAGTCCCCCCAAATGTTTTCCACATCACGGTTTTCTCTCTTGATCTTTAAACTAAGTATTGGCAATGATTAAATTGTACTCAGTGCAGAATTCTACCAGGCAGTTTCCCTGTTATTCCTTCTTCTATTTTTCCTTCTCTCTTTTTTTTCCTACTACTGAATTTAAGTTTCCTATAACAATTAGAATTTTTTCTCTCTTAACAATCTGAAGAATTTATTTTATCTAACCATAAAATTATTTCAGTCACTTCTTCAGCTGAACTAGTTGGCATAAAAACTTTTACTTCTGTTGTGAGTGTTGGCTTTGTTCTTATTTTGGCTACAATAATGCATTCATGATGCTGTTCTTAGTATCTTACTCTACTCACCTGACTAGAAGTCCTGTTCTTCCCGCAACCCTGCTTCACCATTTTCCACTATATCTAACTTCAGTCTATTTGTTTCTGTTGTTAAATTCTCTAAACTACCTACCTGATTAAGGGATCTAACATTTCACACTCCAACCCTAGAATGCGAGTGTTTTTCTTCCTGAACCAACCTTGTACTATATGAAATAGTGAAAATAGTGAAGATAGATTTATTTACTCTTTCAGCTTAGGGTTCCAAGTCGCCACGTGCCATTAGCAATCCTTCAAAGCAAGCTGGAGCGTGCACAAAATCGGGAAGAAAGAAATAATATTAAGTTTCACATTCATCGCGTTGTAAAGGTAAGGTAGAAATGATATAAATGTGAATTATAAAATTGCATATGCCTGATGCATGTTTTAGTTATTCTCTTGTGTTTCAAGATTTTTTAATTAAAAATTGCTGAAAATAGTCAGAACTGAAGAGGTACTGAGTTAGACAGATTTTTATGAGACTTGGCATGCTCAACCATTTTAGTTTTAGATATAGAATTTGTCTTGAATCATAATTTATAAAATGATAGTTAGTTGCGATTGCTCAATCAATCATCTTCATATCTAAAATAGAGAGAAGAAATGTTGTAGAATGTTTCTGTTGTGTGTCTATGTGCCAAACATCAGTCTGTTAAAGGTGAGAGGTTGCCCTTCCTTTATTTTTCATGATTGAAGAATTATTATTTTATCTTGAATATAGTGTCTGTAATTTTTATTAGTGCCATCAGTTGCATCCTATGTAGATTCTTGTTTGTAAAAGGAGTAATAACATTTTCAAAATCATGCATTTTCATTGGCTAAAATACCATTGAAGTCTTTGCTAGTACTGTATTGTACATCCCATAGTTGCAATTTTAGAATAGATAATTGATGAGAATACTATTATACTTTGCTTTATAGTATCTGTGTGTCAGAGATCCATTGAAAAGCTTTCTTAGCTAGTTCAAAAATTTGATGTTTATACAAAGAACCGGTATTAAGTGCTTTAGCTATAAGAACACAGACAGAAAATATGAAACAGATTTAGAATGCCTTTTGCAGCTTCCCTGCTATCTGGTTAAGCTGATGTCCCGTCAGAATTTGAGTGTTACTATTTAATGTCATTTAACACTCCTGTATTGTTATGACATGAACAGTCACCCTTTGAAAAGTAAATGATCACTAAAGTGTTAGTTAGAAGAATAAAAATATGACATAATTTTTTTATGTTGATCACTTTGTTCCTCTGCCAGTGCAATGTTATAATCTTCATTTTTTCTCATATCTTGATGTATCGTTTCTTACAAGACAAGGTATCACAATGTGAATTTAACAATAATTTCATTGAGACTATGATTGCTGACTTTCTACAAACTCTTGATTACCAGTTTTGGCTTATGTTCACTGTTTTGTAGCCCTTTCAAAATAAATAAGATTTTCATAGGCTTGACAGCTCAGAAGTTAGCAAATGTATAACAAAACTGACGCTGAGTAAGGTAGTGGTGACTGAAGCACGAGACTCATTTTCTGAGAGAACCCAGTTGTTACACACACACACACACACACACACACACACACACACACACGTGTGTGTGTGTGTGTGTGTGTGTGTGTGTGTGTGTGTGTGTGTGTGTGTGTGTGTGTGTGCGCGCGCGCGCTTTGATGAATTTAAATCATCCTTTGTTCCTTTCTAAATATGGTAGTGAAGAAATTATGAAATGTTAGCATACTTGACTGTTACTAAAATTATTGTTTGTTAGTTCTGATTGCAATACCATAATCTGACATTTCTATTCTGGATAATTACAGTCATGGCTTTTCACTTCATATGTATGTCCCTATATTATTGTATTTTTGTTCAATCCTTCATTAAGATAATGTCCTTCAATAACAGCCACATAATTTTCAGTCATATTCAGCTGATTTTTATTTTAAAGGGATACTGAACTTAGAGATTTCACAGTCTGCAAAATTTTGAAGTAAGTTCTTTTTTATTTTAATCTATATGAAATGACAGGTGTCTGAGTGATAAAAACAGTTTTGTTGTAAAATTTTTGTGCTGAATACTCGTAGTGCCTGTATCTTAAGTGATGACCATTCCAGCTGTTTGATATGAGACTTATAACATGGACATCTTTAACTCGGGACTTGTGTAGTTTCCTGCACCATTAAAACTTGATGTTAATTTCCCCAGTTAGTTACCGACAAGGCAAACCATTCTGCTTGAAAAAAAGTTGTGATTCTGAAAGAGCACATGTTTAATAGTTTCCACAAAAATGTAAGAAGTTTTATTTATAAGAAGGAAAACTTCCACTATTGACGCAGGAAAATGAAAGGTCAAGTAAAATTACAAAGATAATAAGCAGGGAAGGAATACTACCAAAGTGGCAAAGGAAAGGGTCTAGTGGTAATGAATGAATAGTCTGACACTGTAGTAAATAGGCCAGTAACCCTATAGAGAAGTCTGGGGACAACAGAAGTTCTGGCCTTAACACCATAAATTATAATATCCTTCAGCTCCTACCAGAAAATAGAATCAAGTTTTTACTAAGAATTGTAACTAATGTGTGAAGGTATTAATTCTATGATCCTCTTAACAGCCATATAATTAATGTCAAGAGGAGTAATTATTGGCCTGCACTGTTCAGTCACTATAAATGTCAACAAAAATATGCTGTTTTCCCATTACATGTGTTCATCACATACACTGTATAGTGAATGATTAGAAAATAATTGTTACTTTAGGAAACAGTTGTATTGGAAAAAGCAAAAGACTGCCTCTAGGGTTGATATTATCACTGATATTTTTCAACCTCACTTCACTTAAAAAATTTCATCCCACTACTTAGGTACTGCAGTTTGATTATGACATATGCATTTAGAAAATTGGCAAGACCCTAATACAGTGCAGACAGATTTTATGAGCAACAGTGGTTATCCTATAATGGCTGGCTTATTGAGGTCGATCAAAATATTGTCTCAGAAATCTTTTACCTGCATATTTATAGGGCATTGTCTGTTGAAACATCTGAGTGTAAATTGGTTTATTTACTCTCCACTCCTCCCGCCCTTACGTAATGGTAATACTGAACTTCTTGTTGGCCAGAAACTCACATGATCGTCACATCTCAGATAGGTTGTTCAGAAACGAGATGGCAGTTAACATGCTGCTTTGTGCATATGGTACATAATGAGAACTGAAGTTTCAAAATTGCTTTATATTGGACTTTGGTTCATCCGTGTGTGGATTAAGAGTACATTGCTTTAATTTGGCATTCGATTTATGCCAAAAAAAGTCTTACGAATTTGTATATATTCATGGCAACATTCCCTCCCTCCCTCGCTCCCTCTCCTCAACAATGCTCCTGCCATATCATGCACTGATCTGCACACTAAATACAGGGTGATTCACAAAGATATGCAATTATTTTAATATGTTATTCTAGAATTAAAACTAAAGAAAAAAGTAATATAAACATAGGCCTGTGAATGCTTAGTGACGAAGTTATGGCTAATAAAAGATTTTGCCTGAAATTTAGCAACTTCGTTAATATGAAGCCATTACAAAACTGCATGAGGTTAAAGTAAAGCACAATTTCCATTTTTTTTTTTATCTGGTGAATCTAATAAAAAAGTCCCAGATGTGTGTCTGCAGTAATTTTCCAGAACTTCCAGAGAAGCAAAGAAATAATTTTGTAAATTTTTTAATTTATTAACTACTTAGACCAATTTGTTTTTTATATTCCAGTCAATTTCAAAAAAGTTTTCAACAGTAGTTGTAGAGAATTTAGTTTTGGAAAAATGATGGTAATAACATTAACATCAAATTTCAAAGGCATCCCTATTTCATAAGTAATCTCCAAACTACAACAATTCTATGTGGTATCACTTAAATGCACTGTTTTTATTATGTTCTTTCACTGAACAATACAGCAAACTAACTCGTTTCAAGGTTAGAAAATGACTGAAATAGCTCTATAACGGTTGCCAACAATGACGTAAATCTTCCTACATTCTTAATGGAAAGAAAACAAATTTACTTGTATAATAATCTTTGCTTCTCTGGATTTTCTGGAAGAATTACTGCAGATAAACATCTGTGACATGTTTTATTAGATTCACCAGACCAATAACAACAAAATAAGTGGGAATTGTGATTTACTTTAACGTTGTACAGTTTTGCGATGGTTTCATATTAGTGCATTTGCTAAATTTCAGGCAAAATCTTTTATTAGCGCTAACTCCATAACTAAACATTTGCCAACCTATGTTTATATGGATTTTTTTCTTTAGTTTTACTTGTAGAATAACATATTAAAATATTTCCATATCTTTGTGAATCACCCTGTATATCGTCCATAAGTTCTTGACAATGTTCTTGTGAACAACTCCAATATTATTGATGAATCCTTGTTTGAGGAAAAAAATGGTAGTAGCTTGTGTAATATAGTCAAGAATGCTTTCTTTTGTTGTTAAATTTAAGTCTCTTTCACTAATAATATGATTAGGGTCAAAGACAAATTGAATAAAAGTGGATGTACTAAAGCCACTGTGCTATTGAGAAATATGTAGATAGCCAGAGGAAGCACATACATAAATAAACCATGTATGCATAGCCTGTAAACTGACTCGTTTTTGGTAAAAATTGTGCAAATGCCCTATGGAACGTGGAGTTAATTAACTGGCCAACTAACCGTAACAGAGTTTGGACCTGTCAGTGAGATATGTAATGATGAAAAAGTGGCTGCTCTAGCTATGGCCCATCTCTTTAATCCTTGAGTACAGGTATGATAAATTCCACTAGAACCTCTTTTGCAGTGTTAAAGTACATTCCAGGGCTGACAAAACTGTATGTATATCTAGTGTACAGACATGTGAAACTTCCTGGCAGATTAAAACTGTGTGCCGGACCGAGACTCGAACTCGGGACCTTTGCCTTTCATGGGCAAGTGCTCTACCAACTGAGCTACCCAAGCATGACTCACGACCCGTCCTCACAGCTTTACTTCTGCCAGTACCTCGTTTCCTACCGTCCAAACTTAACAGAAGCTCTCCCGTGAACCTTGTAGAGCACTTGCCCACGAAAGGCAAAGGTCCCGAGTCTCGGTCCGGCACACAGTTTTAATCTGCCAGGAAGTTTCATATCAGTGCACACTCCGCTGCAGAGTGAAAATCTCATTCTGTACAGACATGTTAATAAGACTTGTCAAAAACTGCAGACAAAGTACATCATCGGACGAGTCCTTTCTGAACCTGTTAATGCTCTTGGTGTGTACATGCCAGGCACACAAGCCATGTTGGAATCTGGTAAAGTTTTATGTCTGATGTTTTAAGTCCTGTGAATTTCAAGACAAAGCAAGAAGCTCTGCAGTAGATAACCAGGAACATATGGAAATATCAACATCTGAGTATTACCCATTACCTGCTACTTCTGCAGTGATAATTATCCAGCCTCTGTGCCCAGGAAATCTTTACGATGAAACAGGTTAACTCTATGTTTGTGCAGGCTCGATGATGTCACTATAACCTAGTGCAACACTGCATCGTATTATAAGGCCAACTCACCTTGAAATTTTACCGCTGATACTCACTTCTGAAGAGTACTTAACCAGGTTATCAGTTCCATGAATGTGATCTGTCAGTCATATCTTCGTAACTCCTTACCTTTAAATCTTCTCTTTTTGCCCTTGCATCCCTCCTTCAAGTTGTGGTTCTGCAATGCAGTGCCACTTGTAGCTATATTAAACTACTTTACTATCTGCAGAAAAGTACTGTGATAATGGAAGACTATGTTTGCTACCCACCAGCTATGAATCAGTTCTTTCCAAAATATTTCTGTGTTTAACAGTCCCCATAATATTTTCAACCATCAGTTAAACATTTATCTTAATAACCAAACTCTTCGACAGACAAATCATTAGTATGCCATTGACAAAAAGTAAGTAAGTGGTTAAGTAATTCCATACAATCTTTTTTTTGTTTTCTCTTGCAGAACAACAGCCATTGCTGTCCCGACCTCTCCTCCTTTGGCACCCAAAAGTCATGACAGCTCCTTCTCGCCAGTAAAACATTCACCCTCCATCATGCCTTGTGGTTGTACTGTACTTACATTTATTTTTTGTATCTGCACATAAATAAAAAATGCATGTACCATATGTGGCCTTTTGTCTACCACTACTCCCATAAAGATTTCTACATGACCATCTTTCATCGGCACAGTAGACAGAAAGGTACATGTTGGTACCTTAAAAAAGCAGCATTTACCACCACACTCCAAGTGTGACCAAATAACTTTACCCATTACTGAGGATTTAGATCATACTCTGCTTTTTTGTAACAATCTACTAACTGGCATGAAAGAGCTGTTTGACATGTTGTGATTGGTGTACACCCAGAGGCTATAGAGGGTGAAATATGTTGAAAAGGCCATGGACATGCATAAATGGGAGTCCTTGCCCAAATGTGTTATTCATACTAGGCAATTGTAACCACATGTGATGTAAGCAAGCTAATGTCATAAGTAGTAGGCTCTAAGAGCCTCACATAAGGAATGGTGTAATATCTAGGGATAGGTTGATACCAAGGTGGTGAACACAGTAGTAGCACATATATGTAATACTTATATGGTCACTATTTAGTTACAGGCAACAGTTTGTAGGTGCATAATTATGATGGTGAGTCAATTATTATCCGCAATTTAGTTATATTTTTGTTTATTTTGGCAGTACTGTCATTTTACTTTGATGATGCATGCTTTGTTTACTTGTTGTTATATCTTTGCAATTTTCAAGCTGCTAGGTGAGTTTCGTTATTGCTGCCGTGCTGTTAATCATGTCTGCTCCACTGTCTATTTGCACCAAAGAAGAGCAACAGAAGGCGTGTCAGGGGCTGAAATTCATCGAAGACTTTTTGGTACAATACGGGAACAGTGTTTTGCCACAACAGTGTGTCTACAAATGGACTGAAAAATTCCGAAATGGTCGCACAAGTGTTACGTGCAATGAAGGAGCCGAACGATCATTTACCACCACAAATCATTAATTAGTCGAGAAATCCTTAATGCAGTGAAGGCAGTTAAGGACAAGAATAGCATGGACGTACCACTTCCACCACCAAACACAGCAACTGAAAATTTCCAACAAGAAAATGAAACTGAATCACTGACAACAGGTCCAGCACTAGAATCTCCACTTTCCTCAAAAGCAGCTGAAATAAAGGATTCAACTAGGGCAGAAGTTTCCAAAGCAGCTACGTACTATGCAACTGCATCGTTAAAAAAAAAAAAAAAAAAAAAAAAAAAAAAAAAAAAAAAAAACACACTTGATGTGCCAGCAGCTAACGACCTTACATCAATATTGGCCCCTCCTCAGTCTTCAACAGGGGGGGGGTCTATGCAGCAATCCATGCAAATCAGAAATTTATCAAGTTCATGTCAATTTTTAAACTCAGATTTGAAGAGACATTTCCCAAAACTCGTTATCAAATTAAAACTACAAAGAGATATCAATGGGTTACTGCAGGTATCAAAAAATCCTCAGAAACTCTTAGATATCTCAACTCCATAAAAAAATAATCAATTTAACCCAGAAGTTCTGCAATTCTACAAAAAGTACAGAAAAATATACAGAAAGGTGCTGCTAGCTGCAAAAAAAACTGTCAAACAACAAAATATTACTTCAAGCTGAAAACAAGAGCAAAGCAGCCAGGAACATCGTCAAACAGGAAACTTCTAACTCTGCTAAAAAGGACCTCCATTCACATATTAAAAACGAAGATGTACCAGTAGGTAATCCTAAAAAATTAACTGATTTTGTAAACTCATATTTCAGTAGTATTGCAAAAAAATTACAGCAGAAATTTCCAGATACGGATGATTTACCTACTCAGAACCAGCCAACAAACTCAATGGTGCTCTTGCCAACTACAGAAAGAAAAGTGGCACTAGTAGTACACCAACTAAAAAATGAAACTTCAGTACGACTTGATGACATTCCAGTCTGCGTAATTAAAGAATGTATAGACTCCATAAAGGGCCCATTAACAGACATAATTTATGAATCTTTCGAATCTGGATACTTTCCGGAGTACCTAAAACAAGCAAAAGTTATACCTATCCTTAAAAACGGAGGTGTGGAAAATGTAGAGAACTACAGGCCGATTTCTATACTGTCTATCATTTCTAAAATAATAGAAATACTAGTCAAAAAGAGACTGCTAAATTACCTGAATAAATATAACCTTCTTTCCAATGACCAATTTGGTTTTAGGCCCAGAAAAGGCACACAGTCTGCTATAGCACAGTTCAATAAAGTAATTTTAGAAGCACTGGACAATGATGAAAATGTAAGTGGTATCTTTTTTAGACTTGTCAAAGGCCTTTGATACAGTTGACCACAAAATCTTACTTCATTCATTAGGGCAAATAGGAGTAAGAGGTGTGACAAAGAAGTGGCTCAAATCATACTTGGAAAACAGAGTTCAATGAGTTGAGGTATCACAAGTTTCAAACAATTCCCCTGTAAAACACCTGTCTGACCCCGAACATGTGAATATAGGTGTCCCACAGGGAAGTGTATTAGGCCCAATATTGTTTCTTATATACATTAATGACTTCCCACAAAGTATCAGACATGGAGGAATAAAATACTTTTTGCTGATGACATCAACATAGGAATAACAGGTGAAAATCCAACACAACTGTCAGAAAGAGCAAACAAGGCTCTCAGTGATGTCCACAACTGGTCATTAAAAAATTAAGTAACCCTAAATGTAAAGAAAACTAACTATATTATCTTCCAATTGAACAAAAAACACAATGCCACTAGAATAAAAGTTAATAATAATGAATTAGAATGTGTAACAAGTACCAAATTCTTAGGGATGAATGTAGACAGCCAACTGAAATGGACAAGCCATGTCAACATTTTGGCAAAGAAATTATCCACAGCATGCTATGCTCTTAGAATCCTTGCACCGGTATGCAATAATACCTGTCTTAAAATAACATATTATGGATATCTACACTCAGTCCTCAGCTATGGGATCATGTTTTGGGGAACAAGTGCCAGTAACATACAAACTGTGTTCAAAGTATGAAAAAGAGCCATAAGGATAACAACAAACAGCAACAACAGGGCCCACTGTCTAGAATTATTTAGAAAGCTAGGCATTCTAACTGTTTCTTGTGAGTATATCTTTCAGAACATAATGTTCATTAAGAAAAATCTCAACATGTATAACACAAACAGCCTAATAGATGACTATGAAGAAGATCTTGTCACCACCTCCATCTAGATAGAAAGAACAAGGCAAAGATGCAAAAAAGTATATTTTATAATGGGATAAAACTGTATAACAAATTACCACAGGAAATTAAAGAAATAAATTAGCCCCTCATTTTCAGACAAAAGCTTAAAACCTTCTTAATAAGTAAAAGTTGTTATACTGTAAAATAATATTTAACATAGATGTAGATTATTAGCAACATACGACATTATCACCAAAATATGATGTAATTATAAATTTGTGTATGACTAGTTATAAAAACTACACAAAATATGATAAATCTGTTTCACTATAAATGTAAATGTGTGCTCATGTATTATAAACTGACGACATCCGTACAATATATATTGTTCCACGGATGAATAAATAAATAAAAAAATAAATTAAGAAACCATTGAGCATTCACGTGAAATGATTCTCTTAGACGATTAACTATTGACGAAGTGGCACATCATCTGCAAATCAGTCATGGTTCTGCCTACGAAATCATCCACAACAGACTTGGACATCACAAAGTTTGTGCAAGATGGGTCCCAAAACAACTCACAAAGTTGCATAAACAAACACGCTTGGACATTTGCAAAAAACATGTGGATCGCCATGGTAATGAAGGGGACAACTTCTTAGACAGCATCATTACTGGTGACGAAATATGGATCCATCATTACGAGCCGGAGAGTAAACGGCTGAGTATGGAATGGAAACATCCAAATTTGCCATGCAAGAAAAAGTTCAAGACCCAACCGTCTGCTGGAAAACTGATGCTTACAGCTTTTTGGGACACACAAGGTCCAGTACTGATGCTAATATAAAATCTGTGCTGTGGCATAGCTGTGTGACAGATAGGTGTGGCCTGTTGCAACAAGACATGCTAAATGAACTAAACCAACTTGGTGTTAATAGAAATGGTAATGCTAGCAAACACATCAGCCAATTGATGGACTCAAAACAAGAATGTCACTATGAGTGACCACAGTGTTATTTGTTTTGATCTAGGAACTGCATGTGCAGACTGGAATGAACTATGCGTTCATGTCTGAAGGAACATTGCGTCAGCCTTCTTAACAACACAGGCACTGCAGTATCGTATTTACCCACCAGTACCAGGCAGTGTCCTCCCTTGTACAGGAATTACATAATGTGTATACGAGTACTGCTTGGAGGAACGAAACACATGGAAGTTTGGGTTTGGCCGTGAATCGTGCTCAGATAGCCAAAGTGGTGATATAAAGGCAATTGCTCGAGTAAAGTGGAAATCCAGATTCTGGTCCCAGTCCACCACAGGTTTTCATTGTCATCATTCCCCTATACAGCTGATGGTTGGTCGTGTTTGCAACACATTTCATGTATTTCTCAGTTGTATGTCCACAGAAGTTGTCCAGGGCCAATATGTTATGCAAATTCAGTAACACACCGGGGCAGTGTTGCCAAACATGTCACCCAATGTTTGTGGTGCAAATTTATCACTTAGCAATGAAAATTCACAACTTTTTCCTCGTAATCACCTGGAAGCCATTGAGTCATGGCAGTTTTCCTTTGGAAGCCTAGTCAGTTGGGTTGAAAATGGAGATGTATAGTTTTTTGGCTAAAGTCAGTGCTTTGAGTTGGCAAATTTCACAAATCACTGCACATCATTATTGTTGCTTTTCATCCTCATAATCACAGAGCCTTCTTTTGAGGGTTGGGTCCTTTTCATTTTGATGCGAAATTCGTGGCAACTACCCTTCATTTCTTGAAACCGCATTTTGTTTCTTCTCCAGTCGCAAAATACAATATTTGCTCAGATTGTACTTTCTTGCTCGTGCAAGTTTTCAAGTGTTTCTGCTTCTTCTATATTTTTTCCTTTAGCTACATACAAGTGATAATGGAGAATTAGTAGCCATAATCAACAAGTTAAACCTTGGGTAATAATTAACTTTTAATGTGTTACTGACATAACACAGACTGAGGCCTAAACAACGCCATGGTATAACGGGTTATACTGTTGGAAGTGGAGCAATACCTATCTTATTTTAATTAATTCGCAGACCCCAGTTTTTCTCCTTAAATTTGTGGAAAATGTGTGTGGATTATTTGCACATATGTGGTAGATTCATTTCAAGCTGCTTACTGTAGTCAAGCTGTGCCCTCTCCTTACAAGCCACCCCCTCCTCCTTCCTCACAGAATTACCAAAATGCGAGGCCTTGTTGCCTCAGGATGTCGTATCAATTGATTCCATCGTGTATTAAAGTTGTGCCACAAATTTCTTTTCTTTTCTATGTGATTCAGTACCTCTTCGTTAGTTATCTGATTTACTCATGTAATCTTCAACATTCTTCTGTAGCACCACATTACAAAAGCTTCAATTTTTTTCCTTCTGTGTGTTCTGTTTGTTGCCCATGTTTCACTTCTGTTCAAGGCTACATTCCAGACGAATACCTCCAAAAAAGGCTTCCTGACATTTGCAACAGATTCTATGTTTCATGAATGCCTTTCTTGCTATTGCCAGCCTGAATTTGATACCCACTGTACTACAGCCATTGCCTGATATTATGTAGGGCAAACGGTACAACTCATCTGCTGTTTTTGGTGTTTCATTTCCTAACTGAGTTCCCTCAGCAACACCTGTTGCAATTCAACTACATTCCCTTAGGTGATAAAAGAAAATATTGTAAAATATAAGTGTGTAGGGAGAGATTATGGTAAGAATATTAGTAAGAGTTTTACAAAACCGCCGAGGAAAAATTTAATTCATCTTTAAACATAGACCTATAGCTCTTATATTCTGGTTTCTCATATAAGAAATGAGTGTAAAATTAAACAGAAGCAAGAATAAGTGGTAGATAACACTTCTGAGGTTAAAGTACAGGGTGAGGCAGTGAAACGGCATGGCTTTGAAAAATCACCAATAAAGAGTATAATTATTTCAACATGAATCTTAACTACATGAGTGGAAATTAGTGTTTTACCTTAAAATTAATCATTTTTGGATATGGTGTCAGTAAGGTGGGTCCTTGGTTTTGCACAAATTGTCGGAGTCAAGATTAAATGTGCCCACGACATTCTGTAGCATCTGCAACAGAATGTTGTTAAGTTCCTGCTGGATTCACTCCTTCCGATCTTGTTTTGTTCTTCGTGAATTTTCCTCAAAGACTTAGCGTTTAAGATAGCTCCAAAGAAAGAAGTCTGGGGCGGTCAGATCTGGCGAATGGGGAGGCCAAGGGATATCACCATTCTTGCTGATTAGCCATCCTGGAAATGGGAGTTTAAGCAAATCCATTGAGATGTTAGCAGTATGGCTTGTTGCACCATCTTGATGGAAGAGAGTTTCTTTATCTGGATCATACTGATCAATTTCAGGCAGACCAAAAGCTGCCAACATGTCAGCATAACGCTCAGAGTTCACTGTTTGTGTGTTACCATATTAATCTTAAAAAAGAATAGGATCCCATGATTCCACAAGAAGATATTGCACACCAAACTGTTACTTTTTTTAGAATGGAGAGGTTTTTCATGAAGATCACATGGCTTATTTGCGGACCAACACTGGAAGTTCTGCTTGTTTTCGTAGCCACCAACGTGAAAGTGGGCTTCACCACTCATCCATAAGTTATGCACTCTTTCTCCATTTCTTCTGATAACATTGAGCATTGCTTGGCAAAAGCATATGCAGTGATTGTAATCGTTAGGTTTTAGGACTTGCACTATTTGTATGTTGTATGGATGATAGTGTAGGTCATTCTTCAAAATCCATCTCACTGATCGATTGGTAAGACCAAGTTCAGCGCTGTGCCACCTTGCTGATTTTTGCGGACTTCGTGCTAATGCATCACACACATGATCAATGTTCTCTGGGGTCTGGATTGTTTTTTCACTACCACCTATTTCTTCATCGCGCTTTGTGGGTTCTAAGTTTTGCATCCACAGGAGAATAGCTTTCCTTGATGGCACAGGAGCCTGTGGCGATAGATTAAACTCACTACGGAAAGCACGTTGGGCACCAACCACACTGTCCATGTTTTTATAATATGCTTTTACAGCAAACGCACATTGAGCGCTTGACCAGTGCTGCATGGCTACTGAAATTTACCTGTCTAGTCACTCAAGGTCATTTACCCCACTCCCATAACCCCTCATCGCACCCATCAGCCAGAGTCGAAATCATGCCGTTTCACTGCCTCACCCCGTACTTTCTGCCAGGAGGACAGTGAGTCTCCTGATTCAGATGGCCAGTTGCAGTCAACAGTTAAAATTTTATCATCATCATCATCATAAAATTGTCTGGTGTGTTATCAAAGAAGAGAAAACACATACTACTGAAAACAAATCAGAAACAAGCCAATAATAATTTGAAGTATTATTAAACAAGGCATAAGTAAATGCCAAAAGTGAATTAAATTGAATTCCCAGATAGCAGGTATGGCATAAATGATGACACATTGAAATCATTGGCCACCAAATTCACTTATTACTTCATCACATTAAGCAGTTAAATACAAAAGCAATGAATTTACTCTGACAGACACTGTTCATACCGCTGACAGTCATTAATCTGCAAGGTTTAAAAATGCAACACCTGAGATTACAAAAATCATTGTTTGTAAAAAAGTGACCGTGTTTCTGGATATTGCAATCATTCAAAATCTTATTCCAGTTTTATCAGGTAGTCAAGGCATACTTTGTGACAGACTTTAATATGCTGACCTGTAAAAATGAAGATACATAGATCACATCTAACTGATCCATTTCACTCTTTCCAGTATTCTGAAATATTGAGAAAGTGGCCTGCAAGAGAATACTTAACTCATATATACAGCTTGTCATAAATACCTTGTTACGGATGTTCTGTAGAGACCTGTATATAATTTCATGAATGAAGTCCTGGCAGAGACAATTAACTAAACTGAATGAGAATATTGAGAAACCCCCACATGTCCATTTTTTTGGCAAAACTGAATTAGTTATGATTTTGTTCTTTAAACATATAGTCTGATCATGATATAGAAACCCCATGTGTTCTGGCATTTTCTGTGTTGTTATGCAGCCATTGCATTACCTAAACTGAAGTGAAACCCCTATGTAAGAAAGACGGGGGCTTTCTCAAAATTTTAAGTTGCCAGTACTGTTTACTATCAATTTTATTTGAAAATTTTCTGTGGACAGGAATTTCAAATTTTGGAAACCACAAGTGGACGCATGTTGCACACTTGAAGAGTTCAGTGCGAAAATCAAAACTCCATCTCTGAACGATGCTGCTAAAAAGTCAGCAATAACTGAGTTATTAGTGCAGAAGAGATGTACTGACTAATTCTTCAAGAAAATATAATAGTTAAAGAGAAAACAGACAGATTCTACCATTGCAGGTCCCACATTTGATTTTATGCACACCTGCAGTTGCCTCAGATACCAATACAAGACGTGTTTTACTTGCGTCAGATTTCAGTAAATGACTTTAATGTGCATGTCTTACGCAGAGGAAGAGCCACATTTTCTCTTATCATGAAGGAATAGCATGAAAAAGCCCTCATGAAGTCTGTTGATTTCTTTTTGATAATGCAATTTTCACCTGTTCTCCTTTTCTTGTGGAGGCCAAAATAAAAACCATGCTATGGTGAGATTTTATTTAATACTTATGGCACATTGAGGATTTCAGTTCATCACCCATTACTTTCTAATAGTTCATCACCCATTACTTTCTAATAAGCGGCTGCTCTTACCTTCCATTTAATAGAGATTTGAGCATGGTAAAAAGGAAAATTAGGAAGATGGATAGGATATGTTTTCTGAAAAAATATGTGTAATTAATAAAAACGAAAAGATCAATTTTGAAACAAAGACAAAAATAGAAATGGTAAATTTTAAGGATTGGTAGCCAAATTTCTACCAAAAAAGTGCTATTTCTGTTGAAACTCGAGGAAATAAGAAACAGCACTTTCATGTAACACATTTATTAATTTATTCATACAAACATCTTGACGTTGTTACAGTTAAGCCATTTAATGATGGAGCAAAAGAGCACACATTCTAACTGGATGATACATCTGTAACTCCACCAAGCCCTGTAAGTCAGGTTTTTTAAGATCGTGTGTCTATAAATGAGATGAAAATGGATAACCTAAGGCGATTTCTGCCATTCCTACCAAAAGAAGAAATCATCCGGAACTTTTACTCTGATGTAAACAATTGGCTAACATGTGTGAAAAAATTAATCACACATAGAATATAATGTCAAAGAAGATAGAAAATAGGCATAGATTGTTTGATTTTTGTCCATATTAGCAATAAAGTATGAGTTAGGTAAAGATTGAGGCTTATTTTTTATAAAATATTGAGAAAGCTCACTACATAAAATTTAACTTAGTGTCAGGAAACTGTATCAAGGTTGTTATCAGAGCATTGGCAGTATCCCATTTACGTTTATTTTAACAAGTTATAAGAAGTAAAATGAAATTTCATCATAACTTTAGGACCTGGAATGTATTTGGTGTCTCCTGAAAAGTTTAGTTTTATGGATGTGGGGTTTCTCAATATTCCCGTTCAACGATCCTGTAGCAAAATTCTGTGTACCCTTCTTGCATTGGCTAGAGTATCTCAACAACACAAAACATAGGAACAGATGTGGGAAGGAGGATATGTAACAAACGGGATCCTTCAGAGTTCAGTACTATGTCTGGTCTCCTGTTCGTAATGCAGATAAGTGGGCTTCGAAAGACTTTAGTCCTGTGACTGCAGCTGGGATGCCTGTTACCAGCATCATTGCCAGTAATCAGGCTACGTACTCACTAAGTGCCTTACGTTCAGGCTTCTACTTGGGTCTATGTTATCCGTAGTGCTTGCCTTGACCTGTGTTCAGTATGTCAATCTGAGTTTGGTAAATGCTGATAAATTAAAATTCAATGAGCATTTAAGTTCTTCAGCTACTTAGTTTTTTACTTGGAAACTTCTCTGCATATGAATTACTTAACATTTTAGCCTTATTAAAATCGTTTTCTTGACTAAGAACTACATCATGCCAGCAATTTTTGTCAAAATTTTAGCAGCCCATTTCAAAAGCAACGAGAGAATTTGGATTCATCTAAGTAGTTCAATGTTCCTTGTTTGAAAGCTGTCCTTAATTCCTGCACTTCTCAATGTATTCCTCATTGTAAGAGGCATTTCCGGAAAGTAGTACAATTTTGGAAAAAATCTCAAACATTTTCTTCAAACCAATTACTTTTCACAAGAAAGAGCATTTCTTGAACATTAAAATAGAAAATGTACAAATCAAATCCACACACTTAGATGAAATTAAAAGTAATGTTCATCAAGAAATTGCAGCCATTTCTCAGAGGGAACTGCAGAGTTTAATGAGCAGTTTTGTAAGCAGGTGCCAGAAATGCTTGAACAATGAAGGGAGGCAGTTCCAGCTTTTCCTTGCTTAACATACCTGAGTGATTTACTTACCTTTTTAAGTGTTTATGTTGTGTATGCTAGAAATAAATGACACAACAAACCATGCTATATTTACAATATTATAAAAAGGATAGTTGCTACTCACAGTATAGCGGAGAATGAAATCCTGACCTTTAGCTGCCTACAGGCGTTGATAAATATCAAAGGGGACAGTTTAAAATGTGTGTCTTGACCGGGACTTGAAGTTGAGATCTCCTGCCTATGTGGCAGACGCTCTATCTGACAGTCATTGAGGACACAAAGTATAGTGCGACTGCAGGGACTTATCTCTGGTATGCTCCCCGTGAGACCTACATTTCCAACTTACTGTCCACACACTACATTTGTTGTGCCCTGCCCCACTATAATCATTACTCACTGCAGTCAGTATGCTGCCCGATGATCTTTTTCAGTGCGGATGCACTCACATTGCTCAAACTCTTACAGGAATTGGTAGATTAACTGCCGCGAGTATGAGCATAGTGGGCAGGGGCATTACAATTGTAGTGTGTGGACAGTAAGTAGAAATGTGGGTCTCACAGGGAGTGTGCCAGAGATAAGTCCCTGCAGTCATCTGTGTCCTCGATGGCTTAGTTGGATAGAGCGTCTGCCATGCAAGCAGGAGATCCCAGGTCAGAGTCCCGGTCGAGGCGCACATTTCAGATACCATCTTCATATATAGTGGGCAGGCTGGGTCACAGATAAGACACAACAAAAAGACTGTCCAAAATAAGCTTTCAGCCAACAAGGCCTTTGTCAAACACACACACACACACACACACACACACACACACACACACACACACACAAAACCAACCAGCTTATTTTGTGCTAGTCTTTTCGTTGTGCCTGTCTCCAACAGCATCTTCACTTTATGGTGAGTAGTAACTATCTTTTTCATAATATTGCTACATTCCATCCTGGATTTTCCATATTATATTTACTGCTGACCTCCTGTCACCTGCTCCGCAGGCACAGCAGCCGGCCTCGCTGGCTGGCCATGTGCCTTGAAAGCAGTTGCATTAACGATTGACCACCCTGTATTATTTGGGCACCAACAAAAAGCATTCAGAAACATTGAGTATTTAGTTTTGAATGTTGACTAGAGAAATCTGTTTGGGTTTATGTGTTGGAAATGTAATGGTAAAGTTCCAGAGAGTTTTTTGGCACATGGACATCTTCCATTTAAAATTATCTTTAGAAGTGTTATTATGCTAGCACAGACCAAAAGGAATAGTTGGACATGTGTTCTAAAGTGTTTATTTTGTAAATTATGTACAAAACTTGAAATTAAGTATTGCTGCACTGAAGAAAACTCTGTTGCAGATATTCAATCATTTCCAGTTCACAAGAAGTTATTCAAAATTAAAACACACCCTTCACACAAGAACTTTGTTTACACTGTGTCCAGATAGACAAACTGTCGTCGTGCCTACCACCACACGTGTGTGTAAGTAGTGATATGCCACTGTGCTGGCAACTCGTGACCGGGTGTTTCCAGTGGATGAGAGTTCTGCGGAATGTGCTGACCGGAGCAACAGCCAAATATCCTCTGTATTGAGGTGGCCAGGACAGAAATGGCAACATGCTTTATTTTCACAAAAAAATAATGTCAGTGAGATCTCAAAGATAGGGTATAGCCAGTGGCATTAACACTTCAGAAATGTAACTGCTGCTATTCAAATTATTGGCCATTCAAACTAAAAGTGGTCATGTTGTGTACCCCATGGCACCCTCATACCATGTTCTGAGCCTGTATTAGTGCCACCTCACATGAATGTAACCATTACGAAGCTGCACACAGAAGCAGGACTCACCTGAAAACGTGATGTGGTGCCAACCCTGTATCTATTATTGTCATGAGGCACACCCCCCTTGGCACATCTCTCTCTGCTCCCATCTTCACGATGCTGCAGTTTTAATGCCTAGCAGTGTATACATTTTCTTTTTTTCATTTCATTTCATAAACCTGTCAATGTATTTTCATCTTTACTTTTAAGTCTTATCCTAGTTTTTCTTTCAAAACATGCGGTACAAAACGTGTTCAGAATTTGTACCCGATTTCTTGACTTTCATTCTGATCTGAGTAAATTGCACGTCTACAAACTCGCTCTAAGTATATTTCTAAAATGCCTCCTAGTAAATTTTAGAGGCTTCTTGTCATCAAAATGCTGTCCTCTTCTAGCTTTCCTCCATTCTATGGTTTGAGTTTAAATTAATTCTCTTACCAGAGACAGACAAAACCCTGATAGTGGCATTTATCACCCTTTATTACTCTATGGAGATCATTAGTATTTAAAATGCACAGGTCCAGTATGTGGAAAAGAAATTTTCGTAGCATTTCAGTCTTCTGCTCGGATTCAACTGAACTCAATCGAGGTCAGTGAGGTAAATTGCTGCTGTACTTGAGTTGTAATCTGCAGTTCTTGAGTCTTTCACTGTCAGTCCTTTCCATCTCAGACATTTCCAGGGTTAAGAAGTTGGAGGAACAGACCAAGATTCAAATAAGTACTGTCAACGATTGTCCTCAATCAAAATATAGCTTGAGATATTTCTTTAGTCTCTGAAGGTGAGTGGAAGTATAAAGTCATATGCTGCTATGTAATTATCTGAAATATGAAATTGCTTCTCTTGAGTTCATCTCCCCTCTCAGTATCTTCTTTCTGCACTTCATCTGCTTAGCAATTTGGCATGTGCTGGAAATGCAGTCATTCTTATTTATTTACACTAAGCTACTAAATAAGAAATGCAGCTGCTCCAAGACATGCGTATATTACCTCAGCTCATATACTGTTAAAACATCCCATACAGTAACTGCCTGCAGTAATAAATTGGCTATTACAGTTCAGAGCATATTTTCTTCATGGCATGATACATTGTCATAGTGCGCACTATTCCATGTGCAGGTTTGAGGCAGGGGCATAGCTGCATGGAGTAACCAGCAGGTGCCACATAGCATGACCAAACTGCCAATGTCACCCTGTCTTTCAGAAATGCTGTGTCCATCCTCATTTGGTTACTTGCATGCACAGTAAGAAACCTCCACACACTAAATATATCCAACATTGAGCAACACATTATGTCATTGAAGTGATATTAAGCTTGTCGTGTAACATAAGTGTTGCCTGTATGTTGCCACTTTTCCCCAGATTGTGAAAGCAAGTTCCCTTTGTTGCATGTATATACTTGACAGTATAGAGCTTTTGGTATGGATGTAATTTGTTGTGGAATACTGTATGAACTTTATCAAATATATTTCTAATTCTGAATAATCCATCTTGTGAGTTACTATCAGAGTTGTCCTGAAAGTAAATCATTCTCTATGGACAAAATCTTGATGAAAATTGGTGTGTTCAGGGACATGTATCTGGACCAGTAGTCACTAATTTTAAGCATTTTCACACGACCCATAATCAGAAAATAGCAGTGAAACAATACAGTTTCTTAAATCTTCTTTATTTTTACCTTAACAGTATACAGTGAACATTATAAAATAGTTGCACCTAGGACAAGGTGCATTGCAATCATGCAGGTAGGGGGTGCCACACTTACATAATGATTACACCTTGAACTTTGAAGAACTAACACTTACTGCTCTACACAGTCACAAAAGATATGTGTTAATATGTTGTTGGGCCCCCATTGTACCAGACAGGTCTTGCATGTAGTCCTGCAATATGCCAACCCAGGCTCTAATCCTTGTCCTGTTGAAATGGGGGATGGGTGTGGGCATTCACAAATGGCAGAGCCACTGGTTGCAAGCCCTCAACCATGTAACATGTGGCTGTCATGGACCCCGTTACAAACATTAACAGTTAACGGGCATTATAGGATATAACTCACCACACCATCACACAACGCTGGCTGTACGGGTAATGGGAGTTCACAAACCACTCTTTGTGGTGCTCTCCACCATGCCTTCAGACATGAACCTGGTTGTCGCCGCTTCCAAGGGAAAAGCGGGACTCGTCACTAAAGATGATACACTGCCATGTTGCAGGGCCCTGTGTATGTCATTGTTGATACCAAGTGCATCAGACGTGATGCTGGGAGAATGAGTGTGGGTGTGCCAAGCAACTGCCTGTCAGTGGTACTGGCACTTACGGGATGTTGTATGGAAGGCAGGACAGCCAGCTGAATTGTGCTTGTCTTTGCCCTTGGATCTGTTCGCACATGGTGGACAACCTGTCAGTTCTCTTTCCTTGTGCATGTCCAGATTCTACACATTGTGCCTTCATGCACCCATCGCCATCAGCAGTGGACACTGGTGGTATCACTTAGATTGCTGTGGTGTGCAGTGCAACATAAGGATCACGCAGCCACCCACAGCCCTCCTACCTCATCTGGTGGGGCCTGGGTGTAGTGCACATTCATTTGAAGCTCTAGTGACGATACACACTATTGTAATGGCCATCACGACCATTTGGGAGCCCTCTTAAATCAACCAATGGGTGTGACGTCACAGCTCTACCCATGCTATCCAAGTGCATGGCCGACCATGCAGAGGTAATCATTCATAGCTGACTATGTGCAACACACCAACCCAGTCAGGAGTGAATTGGTCAGGTTCTTCTGGATGTAACACCTTTTATGATGATCACTATAGAAAGCATTTATTCTAGAATATTTGCCTTGGTTCACAAATAAAATCTATAGGTACTCTCTGCTACAGAGTTAGCCAGTTGTTCTATAGCAAATACGAGAAAAATGGACAGAATTCTTGGATATTGCCCTAATCCACATTATGCCCTGAAGCTGAAGCACCAAACACATGCACAAATGAATAAAAATCATTTCTTTGCCAGTCAAACTTATTACTAAACCTGTTACTGTAGTTTCCAGTGAGAATCTTAAAGAACTTTTTTCCCTTTGTACACTCATGATGGCATGTAATTTTCTTTACAAAAATGAATCGTAATCAGTATCTGGTAATCAAAAAGGAAGATGAAAACAGCAACATGAGACCACAGTAAAACATACACACACAATTTCAGTTTAGCAGGCTGAACATTGAACACCTACCAGGTGCTCACCACATGTCCCCTGGGGACAAGGGTAGAAGTGTGCTCTTAATGCATCTATATCAATTAAAGGATTGTTGAAAAAGTGTAATGTTTGCTTGCAGACTCTTCCTCCTTGCCTAGATTTTATAAGTGGGTTTCTTATGTCAGAGCAAACATCTTCAGCAGGCTTCCATTAGGGGGGGAGGGGGGGGGGGGAAAGGAAATTGCAATAAATATGAATGAAAATTAACATCTACAAATAATATTATTATATAGAGATTGTTACACATGATTCAAATCAAGGAATCTAATAATTAAAACAAACCATTTTTGACAAGATACTTTAACTGGATAGATAAAAAAATCTACTCACCAAACAGCTGTAGAGCGCACACATAAGGTCCTACTCTGAATCCCATGTCACTTTCATTGATGTTGATCTCGTCCTCACTGAAAGCCAGCTACACACTTCTGTCCAAGTCTAGGCATTCAAGGCAAATGTATTTGTTTGGATGCAGACTCTTTACAGCAATACACCACCATTCTCACCTCAGCCTTCACTGGATGTAATTACCCTACAAGCCTAACTCAAAAGCAGATTTCCCAAGCCATTACACCCAATCCTGGTACTGCGGATCTCTCCAAAAAAACAACTTCGGAGCACACCATTGATCACTCAGTATTATCCTGGTCTAGAATGTATTAATCAGCTACTTCAAGAAGGCCATAGCTTCCTAAAATCATACCCTGAAATGAGATCCATTTTGTCTTAGATTTTGCCCATCACACATAGAAGAGCTTTTTGTCACCCTCCCAATCTCTGCAATATTCTTGTCAGACACTATGCTCCTTCTGCACCCATCTCCATATACACTCCTGGAAATTGAAATAAGAACACCGTGAATTCATTGTCCCAGGAACGGGAAACTTTATTGACACATTCCTGGGGTCAGATACATCACATGATCACACTGACAGAACCACAGGCACATGGACACAGGCAACAGAGCATGCACAATGTCGGCACTAGTACAGTGTATATCCACCTTTCGCAGCAATGCAGGCTGCTATTCTCCCATGGAGACGATCGTAGAGATGCTGGATGTAGTCCTGTCGAACGGCTTGCCATGCCATTTCCGCCTGGCGCCTCACTTGGACCAGCGTTCGTGCTGGACGTGCAGACCGCGTGAGACGACGCTTCATCCAGTCCCAAACATGCTCAATGGGGGACAGATCCGGAGATCTTGGTCAGGGTAGTTGACTTACACCTTCTATAGCACGTTGGGTGGCACGGGATACATGCGGACGTGCATTGTCCTGTTGGAACAGCAAGTTCCCTTGCCGGTCTAGGAATGGTAGAACGATGGGTTCGATGACGGTTTGGATGTACCGTGCACTATTCAGTGTCCCCTCGACGATCACCAGTGGTGTACGGCCAGTGTAGGAGATCGCTCCCCACACCATGATGCCGGGTGTTGGCCCTGTGTGCCTCGGTCGTATGCAGTCCTGATTGTGGCGCTCACCTGCACGGCGCCAAACATGCATACAACCATCATTGGCACCAAGGCAGAAGCGACTCTCATCGCTGAAGACGACACGTCTCCATTCGTCCCTCCATTCACGCCTGTCGCGAAACCACTGTAGCAGACTGCACGATGTTGGGGCGTGAGCGGAAGACTGCCTAACGGTGTGCGGGACCGTAGCCCAGCTTCATGGAGACGGTTGCGAATGGTCCTCGCCGATACCCCAGGAGCAACAGTGTCCCTAATTTGCTGGGAAGTGGCGGTGCGGTCCCCTACGGCACTGCGTAGGATCCTACGGTCTTGGCGTACATCCGTGCGTTGCTGCGGTCCGGTCCCAGGTCGACGGGCACGTGCACCTTCCGCCGACCACTGGCGACAACATCGATGTACTGTGGAGACCTCACGCCCCACGTGTTGAGCAATTCGGCGGTACGTCCACCCGGCCTCCCGCATGCCCACTATACGCCCTCGCTCAAAGTCCGTCAACTGCACATACGGTTCACGTCCATGCTGTCGCGGCATGCTACCAGTGTTAAAGACTGCGATGGAGCTCCGTATGCCACGGCAAACTGGCTGACACTGACGGCGGCGGTGCACAAATGCTGCGCAGCTAGCGCCATTCGACGGCCAACACGGCGGTTCCTGGTGTGTCCGCTGTGCCGTGCGTGTGATCATTGCTTGTACAGCCCTCTCGCAGTGTCCGGAGCAAGTATGGTGGGTCTGACACACCGGTGTCAATATGTTCTTTTTTCCATTTCCAGGAGTGTACTATGGCTCCTACCCCTGTGACTGTCCCTGCTGCAAGACTTGCCCTATGCAGCCTCCTATCACCATGTATACCAGCTCAGTAACTGGCAAAACAAATACTATCGAAGGGAGAGCCAGCTGTGAAACGACATGTCTTAATACCAGCTGTTATGTAAACACTGTTTGGCGGCACAACTAGCACCAAGTTATCAATTGGGATGAGAGGGCACAGGCAGAGGGTGTATACTGGCAACATGCAATATCTTGTTGCACAGCATGCTCTATAATGTGACAATCGTGACCTCATTGCCTGTTTCACCACGTGCCCCATCTAGATTCTTCCCCCATACACCAGTTTCTCAGAACTCCACATTTGGGAACTAGCACTACAATATTTCGTTGGTTCTCAACACCCACCTGGCCTTAATTTACATTAATTTCTTCCATCTCAGCACTGTAACTACTCTATTCATCACTCCATTTTAGTTTACTACATCTTTCATTGTCTTACCTGCCTATTTTTCACCTCCACCTCCCACCTCTGTTACGTACAATGCACTTAGCTTTTCACTCTTATTAATTCATGCATATTACCCAGTCTTCCATCGTTAACCCCTCAGGTTTTCAAATCTCGTCTGATGCAGTCCCCAACAATCAATCTTTCATTCTCATCCCATCTGGTAAGTCTCCCCGAACCTGCAGTTCTGGGTGACTTTTCTGAAATCTCCCCCTCTTCCTTCCCCCTGAATGAGCCATTGGCTCCAAAAGCTTTCCTAATTGTAACCTTCTGTGTGTGGTGGTGGTGCTGCTGCTGCTGCTGCTGCTTGGTGAGTAGATTTTTTTATCGGTCCAATTAAATCAAAGAATCTGCTAGACTATTTGGGGGGAAAAAAATAATTTTACACACATTCACATGAAAAGCAAAGTGTCAGCAGATAAGGATTATATGGCATGTTTGATTAAGAAAACCTTATTTTATGTTAGTAGGTGCTTAGGGGGAAAAAAACAAAAATTACAACTATATTTGTATTTCAGATGCGCCGTGGCCTAGACGAAACTGTTCGAAAGGTCTTGAAGGTGGCTGCTGAAGGTGATGTAACAAGTGTAGTGAGACTGGAAAGAACAAAGCATTCATTGACTAGAACAAACATGCATTGTTACAAACGTCTAGTTACAAAATTCTCAGACATGTGCTTCAAGCTCTCAGAGGTAAGACTTCAGTTATGTACTATTAGTGTTGGTATTCAGACTTTATCTCAGTGCTTTGTTGTTGTGATCTATCCTGTGCAAACCTCTTCATCATCACAAAACCTACAACCATTTGAGTGACCTTATTATAAAGAAGCTTTAGTCTCCCTCTACAATTTTTACCCTTATCTATCGATCCCTTCTTTCAGTTGAGCTGTACCATAAATTCCTAATTTGTTATTCGAACTACCCATTTAATCTGAAGCATTCTTCCATAGCACCACGTTTCAAAAGCTTCTGCTCTCTAGTGCTATTTTGTCTAAAACTGACATGGTGGGACTGTGGCTGTGTACAATTACTGTAGGTTAATTCTTACGAAGAAGAAAACAGCAACCAGCTACTATTAATACTGCTATTTATTTAGGTAAATAGTGCCGTTACCGGATTTGAACTGGCAAGTTCATCATCAGACGGCTGTTGCACATGATTTTCAAGACACACTTTACATTATCATCCGTTTTCAATTTTTGTTATTCCACTGTGACGAAGTATTTTTGGTGTGTTGTTGCCGTCGAAAATTCCGCACGATTTTGTTGCGAAGTTGCATTGTATTTTCGAATATTCCTAAATATATCCAGCACTTATGTAATTTGTACATCACCATATTGTGCAAAGCACCAACACACACGCACACGAAAAGAATTTGGCACATGCGAAGTTATCACAAAGATTGCAGATTTGTGTTTGTAAATCTGCAATCTTTGTGACAACTTCACATGTGGCATGTTCCTCGAATCTAAATTGATCTTCCCCTAGGTTGGCTTCTACAGTTTATCACACTTCTATAAATATTTAATGTCAGTATTTTGCAGCCATGAATTAGCAAACTGGTAGTTCAATAGTATTCACATCCAAAAGCACCTACCTTTTTTAGCAACTGGAATTATTTCTTTTTTCTTAAAAACTGAAGGTGTTTTGTTGTGGCTGGCTCTCGCAGTAATTCTGAGGGAATATCAACTCCAGGGGCCTTATTTTCACTTAGGTCTTTCACTGCTCTATCTAATTCATCTCGCAGTATCATATATGTCCCATCTCATTTTCTACTGATTCCTCTTTCTGTATTACGTCCATGGTAATTCCTGTTATAAGCTTGTCAACACAGGGTGTATCAAAAGGTATGAAACTTATTTTGGATAACTTTTTGTTTGCATGGTAGTGTCTGAAATGTGGAAGACATAGGAAATATGGATGAGACACAGATGACTCCTGTTGCTGCTCATATTCATGCCAAAAGATCTTGTGGTAACTTTACAGGTGTAGTGTAAACCAAGGTTTTCATGTACCCCTACAAATAAAAATCCAGTAGGGTCAAGTGTCCATGTCCAATCCATCTGTTGCCCAAGGTGTAATTCAAGTGACCAAGTACCACATTGGCAAGGTGTGCTTGGAGCATCATCCTGCTGGAATGACATGGAATGGCAAATTGCCAAAAGCACCTCATCCAACAATCCAGGTAAGACCTCTTGCAGAAATACCAGGCAATTGGGATGTATGACATGATATGGTCATCAATGAGACCTGCACGCACATTGACAACGGAGTGACATTGGTTACCTCGAATATGCAGCTTGTGAGGATTTTCTTCCATCCAAATATGGCTGTTTCCAGTGTTGAACATGCTGTCCATGATACAGGTGCATTCATCAGAAAACAGGATACATCGGTGAAAGTGTGGATCCTGCCTACTTTAATCAAACAGCCATTGGCAAAAATTGACACAATGAGGAAAGTCATTATGAGCCTGGAGTTTGCTGATATGAAGGTGCTCATTGTGCAGAACATGCCTCCCTGTCATAGTTTACACCCATGGTGTGCACTACCGCTTGAGTGCTTGTAGAAGGCTACTCTGCAAAACGCTGACGTACAGCTTCTTCAGACTCTGGTGTTTGGCAGGTCTGCAAGCATCCAGTGTGGTGACTCTTATGACATGAGCTGCCCATTTTACATAAATGCCTCCCCAGTCCTGCAAACATGGTGTGAGGTGGATGACGCCTGTTGGGGTAATGTTCTTCATGGAGTTGGCAAGCCTGTCTTTTATTCCTTTGGGCTACCCTGTTAACAAGAAGCAGGTTCATGTACTCTACAGTTATGCACATGACTGTCATTATTAATTCCTGTTTATGATAGCCCCACAAGTGACTGAAATTTACACACAGTATGAAAAAAAAAATGGCTCTGAGCACTATGGGACTTAACTACTTTGGTCATCAGTAACTTAGAACTACTTAAACCTAACTGACCTAAGGACATCACACACATCCATGCCCAAGGCAGATTCGAACCTGCGACCGTAGCGGTCACGCGGTTCCAGACTGTAGCGCCTAGAACCGCTCGGCCACTCTGGCCGGCACACAGTGTGAAATTGTGTGTGTGTGTGTAAAATGTAACAAATTAGCAGTGCCACTGGTAAATACACAAACTTCACAGTATACACACAATGCCTTCTGTTGCTTGCTTTACCTACAGTTCCTTTTCAGAGACCATAGTGCATCAACAATGTCAGAGCAATTGCAACTTGCATTGTCTTCTTTACTTCTTGCCTAGCTTGTGTGGACCAAACTCTGACGTCCTCCTCCACAATTCCAGAGACACTAGCACACAAGCAATAGAAGTCTATTAGCACAATATGCTCATGTGGCACTTGTCTACCAACCACCACACCTTGTAACATACCTTTTGATACATCTGTATATTCTTTCCACTCTATGCTTAGTACTGGCTTGCCATCTAAGCTCTCGATATTCATAAAGGTGCTTTTCTTTTTTGCAGAAATCTCTCTAATTTTTGTATAAAAGCATTTACCTTTCCCATAGTTATGTATGCTTCTACAGCCTTGATTTTGTCCACTAGCCTTTTTTTAGACATCTGTATTCCCTTCATTTATTGCATTCTCATATTTTCTCCTTTTGCCATTTGAATTCAATACATCTTGAGTTACTCAGGGACTCCTACTAGGCCTCCTCTTCTTACCTATTTGATCATCTGCTGCCTTAACTATATCCTCTCTCAAAGCTATCCATTTGTCTTCTATTGCATTCTTTCCCCTGCTTCAGTCCTGTGTTCCTTCTGAAACTCTGAATAACCTCTGGTTCCTTCAGTTCATTGAGGTTTTACCTCCTTCATTTACTACCTTTTTTGCAATTTCTTTATTTTTGATATTCTGTTCCTAACCAACAAATTGTGGTCAGAGCCCACATCTGGTTTCAAAAGTAAATTTTCAAAAGACTGAATACGTATGCATTGTAGAAAGTATAGGAAACAACAGTAGGTGGCCAGCACACTGAGGCATGTAAAAAATTTAAATATTTGGGTCGCATACTATCAATAGACAGAAAAGTAATTGGGAAATATAGCAATGAGTAGCCCATGGAAAAACAGCAATCATGAAGCTAAACCCTCTGTTATTGTCTTATAAGATAAGTTGTTAAGTGAAGAAGATGCTCTATGAAAGTATTGTAGAGCCTGTAATAACTTACATATGAGAATGCTAGGAGCTTACTGGGAAAACTAAAACCAAATGAAATTGTTGAAATGGACCACCTCAGAAGATCATGTAGAATACCTCAGTGAGACAACATAAGAAATACAGTAATTGTGGAAATGACCCAGACTCAAGAAAGCATAGCCCCCAGGGGACCTACAGATCTTTTGTGATGCGCACAAAGTCCGGGTTATTGCAGCCTTTCTTCTCTCCCAAGCTGCATTCCCTTTCCCATACCCACTCCTTCCCATCCGAGCTCCCCCCCCCCCCCCCCTCCCCCGCCCTCCGTTGTTTTCCTTTCCAACAATCCAGCTATTCCTTTAGGTCTTGTGTGGTGTTTTCGACTCCTTTTTTCTCTGGCTTGTTCTGGTCCCCTTGGGGTTTGATCTCCCTTTCTAAATTGGTTCCATAATGTAATCCATTTTTGGGAAGGATTCCCCCCCCTCCCCCCCCCTCCCTTCCTGCTTCCTCACCGAAACACCCCCCACCACCACCACCACCACCACCACCACCACCCTGGCTAGATCACCAGCATGGTAGCCAGTCCATGTGGTGAGGCTGTTATGTACCTGTCTGACCGAGCTCCCTGGCAATACCAGGATCACACTTGTGGTACTTGAGCTGTCACTGCCTCATGTATGCCTAGGAGTGGTTGCTCCTCTTCTTGGGGCATGGGAATTCCTGGCAATGATCGCCATGCCAGGCGCCACTGGTACCCAAGGGTTGAGCCCCTGATTGGAGTGGTGGTACCATGGCAGACTTGAAGCATGCTAAGCTCCATACGTCTGGCCAATATTCTGTGGCTGTCTCTTCAGACAGGAGTAGTTCTCTCTACTCCTATTTTTTCTTCCTCAGCCTTCCCCTCCTTGGCCACTCCCTGGGAGAAGGGCTAGGCCTACTGATGGAGAACACTTATCGGTTCCCCTTCCGAACAAATGAATGAACTCGACCAGCACATCGGCCACCGTATCCTGTGTGAGCTATGATGACACTGGAGTTTTCACAGATAACATTGTAGGTACACCTTAGTGCTGGCTAGATCACCAGCATGGTAGCCAGTCCATGTGGTGAGGCTGTTATGTACCTGTCTGACCGAGCTCCCTGGCAATACCAGGATCACACTTGTGGTACTTGAGCTGTCACTGCCTCATGTATGCCTAGGAGTGGTTGCTCCTCTTCTTGGGGCATGGGAATTCCTGGCAATGATCGCCATGCCAGGCGCCACTGGTACCCAAGGGTTGAGCCCCTGATTGGAGTGGTGGTACCATGGCAGACTTGAAGCATGCTAAGCTCCATACGTCTGGCCAATATTCTGTGGCTGTCTCTTCAGACAGGAGTAGTTCTCTCTACTCCTATTTTTTCTTCCTCAGCCTTCCCCTCCTTGGCCACTCCCTGGGAGAAGGGCTAGGCCTACTGATGGAGAACACTTATCGGTTCCCCTTCCGAACAAATGAATGAACTCGACCAGCACATCGGCCACCGTATCCTGTGTGAGCTATGATGACACTGGAGTTTTCACAGATAACATTGTAGGTACACCTTAGTGCTCTCTGAACAGTAGTGTGTGGAATGCTGGTGCAACTTCATGAATGCCGACTTCATCATGCAGAGATGAACCCACAGTAGTCTCCACTTCTTCCTAAACTCTCCGAGCAGCAGTACCACTTGGGTCTGGTTAAACAACCATTGGCTTCAAACTTTGTTTCACTTTCTTCACGGGATTTTACCCATTCAAATACCCCTCTTATGGTGATTAGGATCATAAAGCTGCAAAGCTGATTTTCCATTATGGTAGTAAAGCCTAACAATGATTGTTAAGGTTTTATTGAAACCAAAAATGAGTGCAAGAACTGTGTTATTTCAGGAATATGTGTCAATTTTTTACCTCTACCTACATTATTCTTTGAATTCATGCATTTTCAAATGTCAATGGACTTCTAGGTTCCACAGTTTTTGTGTAAGTAGAATAATGTTGGAATGGTATTAATTATATGAGCTATAAACCCTACATTATATTACAGATGAGGTCCTTCTGTAATTTATTAATTTGTGATTTGAATCAGCTTTAATGCCATGCCGTTAGTTGTGCATCTCCATTACATTATTTGTTTCCTATCTGCCATATTGAGTAAGGAAAGTTCTTGCAGAAAGTAAATACTTCAGGAGTAAAGATCACTCACTGAACAAGGATTCCCCCCTTCCGGCACCCTGGTGCACCTACAATGTAAGTGCAGATGTGTGTATGTGTGTGTGTGTGTGTGTGTGTGTGTGTGTGAAACCACATCAAATACTGACGAACCGATTCCAAGACCGAACGTGAGGAGAGGGGCTAGTGTAACTGTCTAATACAAACCATACAAAAATGCGCGGAAGTATGTTTTTTAACACAAACCTATGTTTTTTTTAAATGGAACCCCGTTAGTTTTGTTAGAACATCTGAACATATAAACAAATCTGTAATCAGTGCCGTTTGTTGCATTGTAAAATGTTAATTACATCCGAAAATATTGTAACCTAAATTTGACGCTTGAGTACCACTCCTCCGCTGTTCGATTGTGTGTATCGGAGAGCACCGAATTACGTAGGGATCCAAAGGGAACGGTGATGGACCTTAGGTACAGGAGAGACTGGAACAGCACATTACGTCCACATGCTAACACCTTTTTATTCGTCATTTTCACTGACGCACATGTACATTACCAGATGGACTGCGGCGTGTACGACATTCATTACGCCAGAGATTGCAACTGTGTGCAGCAAATGATGGCCACCACATTGAACATCTATTGGCCTGACATGTCGGGACACACTCTATTCCACTCCGTAATTGAAAACGGAAACCACGTGTGAACGTGTACCTCACCCCTCATGGTAATGTACATGTGCGTCAGTGAAAAAGACCAATAAAACGGTGTTAGCATGTGGATGTAATGTGCTGTTCCAGTCTCTTCTGTATCTAAGGTCCATCACCGTTCCCCCTGGATCCCTACGTAATTCGGTGCTCTCCGATACACACGATCGAACAGCGGAGGAGTGGTACTCAAGCGTCAACTTTAGTTTACAATATCTCCGGATGTAATTAACATTTTACAATGCAACAAACGGCACTGATTACGTATTTGTTTATATGTTCAGATGTGCTAACAAAACTAACGGGGTTCCATTCAAAAAAACGTAGGTTTGTGTTAAAAAACATACTTCCGTGCATTTTTTTATGCTTTGTATTAACCAATTACACTAGCCCCTCTCCTCACGTTCGGTCTGTGGAATCGATTCGTCAGTATTTGATGTGGTTTACGAAATATATTCAGCGGTAATGTTAGGTGACTCACCCTGTATATAGCTAATTAAAGGATCCCCCCCCCTTTCATTTCTAAAGTATTTACATACAGTATACTTCTTTTATAAATGACATGACTTGTATTTGTTTACAATGTCAAAATTTCAGCATTTGCTTTTTATTGACTAATTTTTATTCTAATTATGGAAAGCTATAGTTTTTAATGATTTTTTTTCCCATTCTAGAATCCATATGCACTTCAGCGTGTTCCTGTATTCCTCAATGTTTGTGAAGAACAGCACCCCTCAGAAGAAGCAGTGATAAATGCCATGGAGCATGTATGCTCAAGTAAGATCAAGCTGACAGGTGTTGTATAAGGATAGCACATCTGTAAGGAGATGGCCCAGGGCAGCACATAAATAGTAGTATATTAGTGCTGTTAACTAAATTTACTTACAGATATGCATGTAATTTTTCTGATCAGTTTTCTATGTGTGCTTACATCATCCAATTTTTGTATCAGAGTTTCTTGGATTGAAGTGTGAAACATCTGAAATATATTTTATTAATTTGTTACTAGAAAGGTGTGCTTTTTGTATGAAGTAATAAAAATTCATACTGTTGTTGGATCAGTTACTCAATTTTGTGTATGTTTTTGGGGAGGAAGGTTCATAAGAAGTTTGTCACACAAACAGATATTTCATTGAAACTTAAATGGTATGCCTCTACCCCTCTGTACCAATACCATCATGACATGGAACTCTCATGATCAATTCTTAATAGTATTTTGGCTTGCTTGTTTCACTGTGACCTGTTTGTCCACCAGTGGTAGCTGCTGTGTAAGAACACAAGAGCATGTGAGCACCCTAACGTTTGGCAGCTTGCTGGTCGATTTTTCATTGAATGCTTTCAATCATACATAGACCTGGTGAAATGAAATATATGGCACCTAAATCTACTACAATATTCTAAATTGCTATTCCTCTAGCCTCCATGAAACTCGGCATCAGGGATGTGAGCACATCTTCAGTAGCTCTTGCCTATGCACAACTGGCATGACTTAATTGCCTTAAGGATCAAATTCATGCGGACTTGATAAACAATATGCACAGCTAGCTCCAACCACTAACCTACAAATTAACGTCAATGCCACTAGGTGGTAGAACATTGCAGCAGACTTTTATTGCCATTCACTAGGTGGTAGCACACTCCTCAGTTATGCCAAACCATTAACTTTATAATAAAACTAGATCCGGTGTGGGTATTTGTATCATTTATACTGATTAAAAAACTATTCTGTGCATTTCTGAATGAATTACATTATGTTTTGGATTTTACCATATAGCAACCCACTTGTATTCTCAAGAGGAGAATCCACAAGTTTAGTGGATTTCTTCTACATGTAGTCAAGTGATCAAACATTACTGCTTTAATTTTATCATCTCAACAAACGGCAGTTTGTTTTTGAAGTTGGTTGTTCACTGTGCGGGAATTGACTTTCATGTGCAGTGTCAATATGAACTATTTTAAATGCTAACAGAAAAGTAAATTTCCAGGGAAAGTTAGTTGTAAAGGAACTAAGGCCTCCCAAGAAGAAACCTGTTTATTGAGAAAGTGACAAAACCAAATAAGTGTGACTACAAATGAATGTTTAACGTAAGTGGTTGGTTGTGCGCAACGTAGAATGTCTGACTTTTCAGCCCAGAAGTTAATTTGTGGAGCAATATAGATGTAAGGAATATTGTAAATTCCTCTGAAAAAATTAAAAAGTGCAAAAACTTCCACTTGCACAAAAATGCGAAATGGAAAGCAGCGAAACTTGCACATAACTTCAATCTTACCCTAAACTGTACCTACTTATGTACAATATTCCACAAAACAATTATTTATTTAGTCAAGTTATGCATATTATTATTGGCAGTAGCTGCAGTTTTGTAAATTTGTTCATAAACATAACTGTTATACAGCAGGTGTTATTTCACGCTCTAAATTTATCTGAATCTAAAAAGTTTGTGAACACTAAAAATGTACT